>NC_134360.1:107038686-107679656 GCF_048569485.1 Anomaloglossus baeobatrachus
ATTCCAATTAAGATGTGAATACACTCAAATTGAAGCTAAGGGCCTGCATTTTAAGCCCATATTGATTATATATGTGTATCTTGAGTATGTTTTAGTAAAGAGCTAAAATGCCATAACTTCTGTCACTGTACAAATATTTTCAGAACCTAACTGTATATGTAGTGAGAGGAATGTTGAGAAGGAGAAACTGTGGAAGTCTCAAGAAGATACTTTGTAGGTGGAGTGGGTAAGCAGGTGTGTGAGCTGAGGGACAGGCACAGCTCTTGTGGTGAAGCCAGAGGGCATTGCTATCTGGAAATGTAGTTGCCTGTCAGCTCACAGGAGAGCTGACAGGTAGTTCAGAATATAAACAATCACCGAGCACAAGAATGAAGGGGAGCTTAAAGGGAAAAAAAAAAGAAAATGAGAGTTGGAGACTCATTACAGGGACAAACATCAACTTTATTTTTTTTATTTTTCATATTGTGACCGGAAAATCCCTTTACTGTGATTGTCCTAAAGATGAAAACCCAAGGGTTATTGCATTATGTAATTTTCTTTAATGCTCTGCACTCTAAAAAGAATTGAAGCTTAAAAGGATTCAATATTTTTAGTTGCATTTGATTCCTAACAACAACCAAAATTGTAAAGCACCTGCATTCCTAATTTCTCACAACTTCCACTGATACATGGGCCACAACAGATGTGTTGGGTCCGTCTTGTGTAGGAACTCAATGACTTATTGTGGAATATCAATCTGACATGATGGACCATAGACAGAGACCTGTTTGAAGTCTTCTGTTTCAGAAGAATAAGTTAAAAATCTAATATGTTTTATTGTCTACCGATCTTCCCTTAAGTGAAGCTGTGAGAAGTAAAAACAAATTTCAGCATACCCTGTTTGTGTCCTCATTGTAGAATATACATGCACACTTGGCTGAAGAAATAGCTGTTGGTGAAATAGCAGAGCAGCTGTATAGAGCTGTAGTCAGTATTATCAACATTACAGCTCTACATGAAAGAAGTAGAAAGCATTGGGGGCAATTAAACAAAGCTTTTGCGTAGAATGCTTTAAAAAGTTGCAAAGTTCTTGCGTGCAGCATAGTTGTGCAACAATTTAGCAACTTTTGTTATTTTCATGCCAGTTAGGAGCAGTTCTGCTAAAATGGGTGGAACTGCAAAGAAGCCGGGGTGGAGCATGACTACAGACGCCTGTCAAATTCAGCAACGTGCCAGCAATTTTTTACGACAAATGCTACTCTGGTTCTTGACTTGATTAGTATTCCTGGTGAGGCAGATGGAGGCCAACAGCAATAAAATGTGCCAAATTTATTAAGTGGAATGGGACTTTTGATGAATTTGGTGTATCACACTACAGCGAGCACTTTATAATGACTGGCATGCATAACGCCAGAGTGAAGGGGGGGATCTGTTGTTTGGACCAACCCTCGTAAGCCATCTATATCGGCATGCAGGTCATAGAAAATTGAATAAAATGATACCGTGATATCCGCAAAACACCAACTTTTACTTAACCCCTTCACCACTTGGTGATTTTCCATTTTTCATTTTATTCCTCTCTTTCTTCTGACAATATAGCATATGAGGGCTTGTTTTTTTGCGGGACGAGTTGTACTTTTGAATGACACCATTCATTCTGCCACACATTGTGCTGGAAAATTGAAAAAAAAAATCCAGGTGCGGTGAAATTGCAAAAAAATGTGCAATTCCACAAATGTTTGGGTTTTTTTAGTTACTATGTTCACTATATGGTAAAAGTGTCCTGGCAGTATGATTCCCCAGGTCAGTATGAGTTTGGTAATGCCAAACATATATAGTTCTTTTCTTTCTGTAAGTGCTGAAAAAAAAATCAGAAATTTGTAAAAAAAAAAAAAAAAAAATTGCGCTTTTCTTCCATTTTTAAAGACCCGTAAAGTTCTCATTTTTAAGAACTCGGGGCTGTGTTATGGCTTCATTTTTGCGTCCTGAGCTGACATTTTTAATTATACCATCTTTGGGTGGATGTGATGCTTTGATTACCTCTTATTGCATTTAATTGTAATATTGTGGCGAGTAAAAAAAAATAGATTCCTGACGTTTTGATTTTTTTTTTCTCATTACGCCCTTTACTGATCAGATTCATTTACTTTATTTTTTTATAGATCGGGCATTTCTGAACATGGTGAAATATATATATGTTTTGGGGTTTTTTTTATTTTATTTTTTCAATGAGGCAAAAGGGGGTGATTTGAACTTTTTTTATTTTTTTCATATTTTAAAAACTTTTTTACAATTTTTATGAAAGCAACTGAAAATGGAAAAAAATATGGTACGTTTACTACACAGTTGTAGGAAATTGAGATTATGTATTCACAGCTAGGTTTTGAGTTCTGGATGGACATCTGCTTTATGACTTTTATGGGAACTTATGTGTATCTATATTGTTAAACAATTTAGCTCAGTTATACTTTCAAAGTTTTATACTTCATGTACATTATATAAGCTAATGAAAACTGTTTGTACTTATATTGAGTGTTATGTTAGACCACAGTTCCAGTTTGTCTTAGTGTGGCAATTTTGTAAGCTGACATGTTCTTTGAAGAATAAAGCATCGCATTACTTTTTCTTACAAGTTTTCTTTCTCTTTCCATGTCCTGCTTTTTGCAGTCTTTCAGTGTTCTTCCTATGAGAATAAATGTTCATTTTCTATTAACTCCTTAATAATGCATGTTTTTATGGTGGACATTAATGGACCTTATTCCTCCGCACCGCCTCTTTACGGCACTGAGGATAAAAGGCAATAGAGTCCTATGGCAGGAAAAAAAGGAATTGCTGTCTGCTATATAATATTGTTAACACTCTGCTGTATTGGTCCTAACCAGGTTTGGCAAAAAATGGATCTCAATATACAAAGAGCCATATTAGTGGTTCCAGTACATATATTCATTTAAACCTACAAAAATTATACTGAAACACATGATATAATCACAATAATTTTTATTGTTGAAAAAGATTTTTTAAAATTACAAAAAGGAAAGAACTGGAGAAAAATACACAGTGAAAATATAGCCATGAATAGGTCACCTGTGGGATAGTTGTGAGTATAAGATAAATAGTTAATTAATTCATGAAATGCTAGCAAGGGCATTGGTGGAGAAGTGGCATAAGGAACTGGGTATGGAATCACCAGGAAATTAATTCAGTCTAAATAAATTTATATATATAAAGTGCCAAGTGCTAATTAAGTAAATATATACCGAATATGTTAAATATAACAATAAACCTGAACAATTCCATACAAAATATCTCCATACACAGTTGTTATTAAATGGTTAAAATCCTTGCAAAAACAGACAAACTAGGATGGTCAAGAGGTAGATAATATGTTCAGTGTAAATTCTATAGTTTAATAATCAATATATAATAAATGCAAACGTAAAGTGCTCTGTGCACTGTGTTTAAAGTTAATTTGCTAGATGTATATCACATGTAAATATTGTACAGAATAAAGCAGTAAAGTTACAATACACTGAACATATTAAATCTGAATGTCAGAATGACCACACATCGTGAACGACCACAGGATAATTGTGTAGCAAACACCTATGTGTTGTGAATGTTAGTTATGTCTTGGCTGCTGGGAGGCTCCCTCTGGTGGCCAGGAAGGGTTTGGACAGAGACCAGGTGGGTTGTGCAGTGGGTGTTTCCTTTCCTAATTCTCTGCTTATTTAAGTCCTGGTCTGATTGCAGGCTGTTGCCGGATGTCAGTTGTACTTTGTATTTTCAGCCTGCTTAATCCTGCTCTACACCACATCTTCTCCAGATAAGTGCTTGCTCTTTATTTATTGTCTGGTTATATTGATTACCGTCTTCTTAATAAAATTACAGTCAAATATCAGTACCCTTTGCCTCTGATGTCTGATCTGTTTTCTAGAGTGCAGAGTGCCAAATGGTTTACGAAACTGGATCTCAAGGGTGCGTATAATCTCATCCGTATTAAGGAGGGTGATGAATGGAAGACGGCTTTTAATACTCCTGAAGGGCATTTTGAGTACCTAGTGATGCCTTTTGGGCTCACTAATGCACCCTCCGTGTTCCAGGCCTTCATGAATGATATTTTTCGGGACCTTATTGGAAAATTTTTGATTGTGTATTTGGATGACATCTTGATTTTTTCTGATGATTGGGACTCTCATGTGGGGCAAGTACGGGAGGTTTTCCAGATACTTAAGGATAATGCACTGTACGTTAAGGGGTCAAAGTGCCTCTTTGGGGTGCAAAGGATTTCCTTTTTGGGCTTCATCCTGTCTCCGTCCGCTATTGAAATGGACCCGGTTAAGGTTCAGGCTATTTACGACTGGGTGCAACCGACTTCTCTAAAATCCCTGCAGCGGTTTTTGGGGTTTGCTAATTTTTACCGTAAATTTATAGCCAATTTTTCTGCCATTGTCAAACCTCTGACAGATTTGACAAAGAAGGGAGCTGATGCTGAGCATTGGACCCCTGAGGCTATTGTGGCCTTCCAGGAGCTTAAAAGGCGATTCACTTCTGCCCCAGTTCTGCAGCAACCTGATGTGTCTCGCCCATTTCAAGTTGAGATCGATGCCTCAGAGATCGGAGCAGGTGCTGTTCTGTCTCAACGAGACGCTACTTCGGGAAAACTTAAGCCCTGTGCCTTTTTCTCTTGGAAGTTTGCTCCTTCTGAACGGAATTATGATGTGGGGAACCGGGAATTATTGGCTATGAAGTGGGCATTTGAAGAGTGGAGGCATTGGTTGGAGGGGGCTAGGCATCAAGTGGTGGTGCTTATGGACCACAAGAATCTCATCTATCTGGAATCGGCCAAGAGGTTGAATCCTCGGCAGGCCAGGTGGGCTTTGTTTTTTACCCGGTTTAATTTTGTGGTCTCTTTTTTGCCGGGCACCAAGAATGTTAAGGCCGATGCCCTTTCCAGGAGTTTCTGCACTGACTCTTTGGAGGTTGTCGAACCGTCTACTATCCTGAATGATGGTGTAGTTTTCTCTGCTATTTCGCCTGATCTGCGGTTGGCACTGGCGGAATTTCAGGGGGATAAACCTGAGAGATGTCCTACAGGGAAACTGTTTGTCCCAGACCAATGGAGAGACCGAGTTGTCTCTGAGGTTCATTGATCTGTTTTGGCGGGTCATCCTGGCATTTTTGGTACTCGGGATCTTGTGAGACGCTCTTTTTGGTGGCCTTCCCTGTCCCGAGATGTCCGTCGTTTTGTGCAGTCGTGTGGAGTTTGTTCTAGGTCCAAGCCCTGTTGTTCACGTTCTAGTGGGCTATTATTGCCTTTGCCTGTACCTAAGAAACCTTGGACGCACATCTCTATGGATTTTATTTCAGAGCTTCCCGTCTCTCAGAAAATGACTGTGATTTGGGTGATCTGTGACAGATTCTCCAAGATGGTCCACTTGGTTCCCCTATCTAAGTTGCCGTCTTCATCAGAGTTGGTGCCTTTGTTTTTGCAACATGTTGTCCGTTTGCATGGTATTCCCGAAAACATTGTTTCTGACAGAGGGGTGCAGTTTGTATCCAGGTTTTGGAGGATTTTGTCACGCTCCCCGGCTCCCCTGCTAGGCTCCCCGGCTCCCCTGCCTTGCTTACCGGCTCCCCTGCCACGCTTCCCCGCTCTCAGGTCGTGCTCCGCCGCTCTCGTGCCAGGCTTCCCGGTCCCCCGCTCCACAGCCTTCCTGCTCCATCGCCTGCGGTCCCCAGGCAGCCCGGTCCCCGCTCCCGGCGCCCGTCGGCAACTCGGCCCCAGCCCGGCTCTCCTGCCTCCTGTTCACCACTCCCTGCTCTGGCTTCTGGCACCCGGGCCTCGCGCATGCGCATTAGGGCGCGCGCGCGGTCATTGACCCTCTCTTAAAGGGCCAGTGTCCTCCAACAGGATATTGAACAATCAGGTACAGGGTATATAGGGGAATCCTTTCCAAGTGGGCGGGGCCTGTTCTTCGTGTTTTGCTAAGCTAGGAGTCAGGTCTCCTTGTGTCTTGCGGTATACTTACCTATCTCTCTCCTAGAGCCGCTCCTGCCTCGCCATCCGGTCCTGACGATTCCCGAACCCCGAACGGTGACTGTCCGCCATCCCGTCAGTCCATACCATCTCTGATCCCTGTGGTGACCCGTCTTCTCGCTCTGTCGGTTCCGGACTCTGCCTGACAACATCTCGGCCTCCGAACCTGAGCTCCGTCATCCGGACTACCTTCGGTGACTCCGTGGTCCCAGGGACTTCTACACTCCACTCCTTTGAACGGACTGTCCTGCTACCTGTAGTGCTCCGGCTACCGGACCCCTTGCCTTCAGTGAGGTGTTCGGCCCAGTGGATCCACCTCCTGGGTCTGCCCGTCCACCTGGCCCTAACAGTAAGAACAGGCCATGGATCCCGCCGAAGCACTAGCGGCCCAGCTGGGCAACTTGCAGCAGGAACTCGGACGTCAGCGCGAGACTCAGTCCCGCATGCTGGTCTTCATGACCTCAGTGGATACCCGCCTGCACACGCTGCAAGCATCTGCCACGTCCCTGGCATCTCAGGTTACCACTGCACAGTCCACGGTCACGGTCCCGTGGTGGCTTCCTCGGAAGCATCTAAACTTCGCTTGGCCTCTCCACCCCGATATGCCGGAGATCCCAAGACCTGCAGAGGATTCCTAAACCAGTGCTCCCTCCACTTTAAGCTGCTTCCGCACCTGTTTGCCTCCGACCAAGCCAAGGTGGCGTTTGTGATGTCCCATCTAGAGGGTGAGGCACTGGCCTGGATGAACCCCTTGTGGGAAAAGGAGGACCCTGTAACCACTAACATCCAGGACTTCCTGCAGGCGTTTAGAACCACCTTCGACGAACCCGGCCGTGCCGCCGCATCCGCCTCATCACTCCTCAGGCTACGTCAGGGGACCATGACGGTGGGGCAGTATGCCATCCGCTTCCGCACTTTGGCTTCAGAATTGGGCTGGAACAATGAAGCCCTCACCGCCGCCTTCTGGGAAGGACTCTCCAGTCGTATTAAGGACGAGCTGGCAGGCCGCGATGTTCCTTCTACTCTGGATGCCCTGATCGCACTAGCCACCCACGTGGACCTCAGATTCCAGGAACGATCCAAAGAGGTGTCCCGTGAGAGATGTCCGATACGGCATTCCTCTCCTCCGCAGAAGCCCGCCGTACTTCAGTCAACGTCGTCTGGTGTCTCTGTCCACGAGCCCATGCAGATTGACCGTTTGCGGCAGTCCGAACAACGCCGAGCAGAACGGCTCGCCAAGGGCCTCTGCTTCTACTGCGGAGAGGGCACACACTTTCTACGCTCCTGTCCAGAGAGGCCGGGAAACTCCAAAGCCTAGGGCTGGTAGGAGAGGCCACCCTAGGTGCTGGGACTCTCTCAGACCCGGTTACGTGGACTGTTCAAGTGACAACGGGAGAGACGCGGTTCAAGGCCGAGGCGTACCTCGATTCCGGGGCAGCAGGCAATTTCATCCAGCAGGCCACGGTGGACAAGTACCAGGTGCCTGTTACTCCACTCGACAAACCCCTCGTGATTGCCTCTGTAGATGGGAGACCCCTCTCTGACACCATCTCGTGGATCACCAAGCCGGTGGAACTGCGTATCGGTGCCCTGCACACCGAGAACATCACTCTCTACGTCCTCCCACACATGTCTCATCAAATCCTGCTGGGACTCCCCTGGTTACGGACACACGAACCGTCAGTCAGCTGGGGTACTGGTGAAATCACCCGATGGGGCTCCTCTTGCCACGAGAACTGTCTGAAGACTATACAGCCCATCCGACGACCTCCGGTTCCGGAGTCCCTACCGGGACTGCCCTCGGCCTATTGGTCCTTCGCGGACGTCTTTGATAAAAAGGAGTCAGAGGTACTGCCGCCACATCGTCCTTACGACTGTGCCATCGACCTACTCCCGGGAACTACACCACCTCGAGGATGGATATATCCGCTGTCTCCTGCCGAAACAAGGGCCATGTCTACCTACATCACAGAGAACCTGGCAAGGGGATTCATTCAGAGATCCTCCTCTCCTGCTGGAGCAGGCTTCTTCTTCGTTAAGAAGAAAGAGGGCGACCTACGCCCATGCATTGACTACCGGGGATTGAACCAAATCACCGTGAAAAATAAATACCCCCTGCCGCTCATCCCCGAATTGTTTGATCGGCTTAGAGGAGCTCGTGTGTTTACCAAGTTGGATCTTCGGGGTGCCTACAACCTGGTCCGCATCCGCTCTGGGGACGAATGGAAGACCGCATTCAATACTCGCGATGGGCACTATGAATACTGTGTGATGCCCTTCGGCCTGTGTAACGCACCAGCAGTCTTTCAGGAATTGGTGAACGACGTGTTCCGGGACCTTCTCTACGTCTGTGTGGTGGTGTATCTCGATGATATCCTGGTCTTTTCTCCGGACCTCCAGACCCACAGAGAGAACGTGCAGCTGGCACTACAAAGACTGAGGGAGAATCGTCTGTACACCAAGTACGAGAAGTGTGTCTTCGAGCAGTCTTCTCTTCCCTTCCTGGGTTACGTAATCTCCGATACCGGTCTGCAGATGGACCCGGAGAAGGTCTCTTCCATTCTCAACTGGCCCCCTCCTTCCGGACTGAAGGCAATCCAACGCTTTCTGGGATTCGCAAACTATTACCGTCAGTTCATCCCTCACTTCTCTGCTCTGACTGCACCTCTCTCCGCCTTGACCAAGAAGGGGGCTAATCCAAAGGTCTGGTCACCTGCGGCCGACGCCGTGTTTGGCTCCCTGAAACAGGCATTTGCTTCCTCCCCTATGCTCCACCGTCCTGAGTTAAAACGACAGTTCACCTTGGAGGTGGATGCCTCTTCCTCGGGAGCCGGAGCAGTGCTCATGCAGAAGTCCTCCTCCGGGAGGATGGTTACTTGCAGTTTCTACTCCAAGAGCTTCTCAGCGCCTGAACGCAACTACACCATCGGTGACCGAGAGCTATTAGCAGTCAAACTGGCTCTGGAGGAATGGCGCTACCTTCTGGAGGGAGCAGTGTACCCCGTGATCATTTACACGGACCACAAGAACCTGGAATACCTGCGGTCCGCTCAGCGACTGAACCCACGGCAAGCCAGGTGGTCCTTGTTCTTTGCCAGGTTCGATTTTCAGCTCCATTTTCGACCCGCGGACAAGAATGTACGAGCAGATGCCTTGTCCAGGTCATTCATGCCCATGGAGCAGGAGGAGGAGACATCCCAGCCCATCATCTGCCCTAGTAAAATCATTCCGGTGGCCCCTGTCACCCTGGCCCAGATACCGCCCGGGAAGTCCTATGTCTCTGAGACTGAGAGGCAAAAAGTGTTGCACTGGGGCCATGCCTCGAAAACAGCCGGCCATGCTGGTCAGAAGAAAACATGGAGTACAATTGTACGTCACTACTGGTGGCCATCCCTTCGCACAGACGTCGCTTCTTTTGTCTCAGCCTGCTCCTCTTGTACCAGGAACAAGACGCCCAAACACCTGCCATATGGCCGTCTTCTGCCTCTGCCTATACCCTCCGTTCCGTGGCAACACATTGCAATGGACTTTATTACGGACTTGCCCCTGTCCTCCGGACACACAGTCATATGGGTCGTTGTGGATCGGTTCTCCAAAATGGCTCATTTCGGCCCTATGGCTGGACTGCCCTCTGCCCAGGAACTCGCTGACGCCTATGTACAACACATCTTCCGGTTGCATGGCTTTCCATCACACATTGTGTCCGACAGAGGAACTCAGTTTACCTCCCGCTTCTGGAGGGCTCTCTGCAAACATCTGGGAGTGACTCTGGACTTTTCTTCAGCCTACCATCCTCAGTCGAATGGCCAAGTGGAACGAGTCAATCAGATCTTGACCTCCTTCTTACGTCACTACGTCAACGCCCATCACGACGACTGGTCCACGCTTCTTCCTTGGGCTGAATTCTCCCATAACCACCACGTCAGTGAGTCCTCCTCCAGCTCTCCCTTCCATGTTGTTTACGGACTTCAGCCTTCCGTCCCATTACCTGTATCCTCTTCCTCGGATGTCCCTGCTGCTGATGCTGTAGTCCGTGACTTTGCAACAATTTGGGACTCTGTCAAGGCATCCCTTGGACGTGCTTCCCTGCGGATGAAGAGACACGCAGACAAGAGGCGTCTGGATCCTCCGTGTTTCTCTCCAGGAGATCTGGTCTGGCTTGCTTCCAAATACGTCCGATTGAAGCTACCATCATACAAGCTGGGCCCTCGCTACATCGGGCCATTTAAAGTCCTCAGCAAAATAAATGAGGTCTCCTACAAGCTGCAGCTCCCGGCCACGATGAGAATACCCAACTCCTTCCACGTCTCCCTGCTCAAGCCGGTTGTGCTTGGTCCCTTCTCCGCTGCTGCCAGTTCTGCTCCCCCTCCTATTGCTGATGATGACATCTATGCGGTAAGGGATATCGTGGCCATGAAAACCGTGCGGGGCCGACAGTTCTTCCTGGTGGACTGGGCAGGGTATGGTTCTGAAGATAGGTTCTGGGAACCCCGGGAGAATGTGGGTACTCCTCTGATACGTGCCTTCCTGTCCCGGTTGCGGGGAGGGGGGCGTGGAGGAGGGGGTACTGTCACGCTCCCCTGCTAGGCTCCCCGGCTCCCCTGCCTTGCTTACCGGCTCCCCTGCCACGCTTCCCCGCTCTCAGGTCGCGCTCCGCCGCTCCCGTGCCAGGCTTCCCGGTCCCCCGCTCCACAGCCTTCCTGCTCCATCGCCTGCGGTCCCCAGGCAGCCCAGTCCCCGCTCCCGACGCCCGTCGGCAACTCGGCCCCAGCCCGGCTCTCCTGCCTCCTGTTCACCGCTCCCTGCTCTGGCTTCTGGCACCCTGGCCTCGCGCATGCGCATTAGGGCGTGCGCGCGGTCATTGACCCTCTCTTAAAGGGCCAGTGTCCTCCAACAGGATATTGAACAATCAGGTACAGGGTATATAGGGGAATCCTTTCCAAGTGGGCGGGGCCTGTTCTTCGTGTTTTGCTAAGCTAGGAGTCAGGTCTCTTTGTGTCTTGCGGTATACTTACCTATCTCTCTCCTAGAGCCGCTCCTGCCTCGCCATCCGGTCCTGACGATTCCCGAACCCCGAACGGTGACTGTCCGCCATCCCATCAGTCCATACCATCTCTGATCCCTGTGATGACCCGTCTTCTCGCTCCGTCGGTTCCGGACTCTGCCTGACAACATCTCGGCCTCCGAACCTGAGCTCCGTCATCCGGACTACCTTCGGTGACTCCGTGGTCCCAGGGACTTCTACACTCCACTCCTTTGAACGGACTGTCCTGCTACCTGTAGTGCTCCGGCTACCGGACCCCTTGCCTTCAGTGAGGTGTTCGGCCCAGTGGATCCACCTCCTGGGTCTGCCCGTCCACCTGGCCCTAACAGATTTTTTGCTCCAAATTGGGTGTTCAGCTGTCTTTCTCCTCGGCGTTTCATCCCCAGACCAACGGTCAGACTGAAAGGGCTAACCAGACCCTGGAGAACCTATTTACGGTGTTTTGTTTCTGCGGATCAGGATGACTGGGTTTCGTTTTTGCCTTTGGCTGAATTTGCCCTTAACAATAGAGCTAGCTCTACCACGTTGGTGTCCCCCTTTTTCTGCAATTTTGGGTATCACCCTAGGTTCCTCTCAGGGCAGCTTGAGGCGTCTGACTGTCCGGGGGTGGATTCGGTGGTCGACAGAATGCAGCAGATTTGGGGGCAGGTAGTGGATAAATTGTTTCAGTCCCAAGAAACTGCCCAAAAGTTTGCCAACCGGCGTCGGACTGTTGGTCCCCGGTTTAAAGTAGGGGACATGGTGTGGTTGTCCTCTAAAAATATTCCTATGAGAGTTCCGTTTCCTAAATTTAAGCCCAGATTTATTGGACCTTATAAGATTTCAGAGATTATTAATCCTGTATCTTTCCGTTTGACTCTGCCTGCGTCATTTAAGATTCACAATGTCTTCCCTAAGTCCTTGTTGAAGAAACATGTGGAGCCAGCAGTTCCTGCAGCAGCGCCTCCTGACCCTGTTTTGGTACAAGGGGATCTGGAGTATGAGGTTGAAAAAATTCTGGATTCCCATCGCAGTAGGCGTCAGCTTCAGTACCTTGTGAAATGGAAGGGTTATGGGCAGGAGGATAACTCTTGGGTTGTGGCGTCTGACATTCATGCGGACAGGTTGGTTCGCGCCTTCCATCATGCTCATCCCGAGCGACCCGGTGGCGTGGGTGAGGGTTCGGTGACCCCTCCTCAAGGGGGGGGGTACTGTTGTGAATGTTAGTTATGTCTTGGCTGCTGGGAGGCTCCCTCTGGTGGCCAGGAAGGGTTTGGACAGAGACCAGGTGGGTTGTGCAGTGGGTGTTTCCTTTCCTAATTCTCTGCTTATTTAAGTCCTGGTCTGATTGCAGGCTGTTGCCGGATGTCAGTTGTACTTTGTATTTTCAGCCTGCTTAATCCTGCTCTACACCACATCTTCTCCAGATAAGTGCTTGCTCTTTATTTATTGTCTGGTTCTTTTGATTATCTGGGTTTGTCATTTGCTCTGGTTGGTTTCAGTTTATTTGCTTGCAGGGATTTTCCCCCTCAGTGGATTGTTGAGGAACTCCCTGCAGTTCTGTGTGGAGTATAGCTCCTTTGGGTCCATGTGTTTATGGCTTGTTGAATTTGTTATAATTCTTGTTTTCTGTTCATTGGTATGACAAGGGCACCTGGTATAGGACGGAGTGCAGATCGAGCGATCTGAGGGCCTTTTTGTACTATCAGGAAGTTGGTATTTTGTAGGGTTTTTCTCTGGCTACCATCAGTCCTTTTCCTGTCCTTTCCTATTTTAGTCGGCGGGGGCCTCACCTTTTGCTAATCCTGTCATCTACCTGTGTATTGTGTTTTTCCTATATCACCGCAGTCTTTGAATGTGGGGGGCTTGCTATTCTTGAATATTTTCTGAGGCAGAGAGTTATTCATCTTTCGTACCTTTAGGATAGTTAGTTCTCCGGCTGGGTTCGCGGTGCACAGGATGTTAGTTCACCCCTCGGCTACTTCTAGTTGTGTTGGTTAGTAAGGGGATGGCGGCCAGATTAGTTGCCAAGGCTCTTGTCACCTTTTTGCCAATGATTTGTGGTGGTCTTCCATGGTTCCGGATCATAACACCTATGCCATAAATGAATACACTATAACATATTTTGTGCATCTACATACCAGGAACCGCAGGGAAGCTCCCCAACGCGCGTTTCGCCATCTTTTTCAAAGGAAACAATTGGTGTGTGGTTCTCTTTTATTTTGAATTTGGCACCAAAAGATTGGACTGTGTAGGTGTGCGGCCTCCGGGCAGGAAGCAGTGTCAGTGTAGGTGGTCTCTGTGTGCCTGAAAGATTTTATGAGACGACACATGCGTGGAATAATGAGAGGAAGAAATTGCGGGGATGTATGCGTTCCACTGTGGAACTCCAGACCCAGAAGTGTGGGGCTCCACAGAAGTGGCTGTAACTCAGAGAGAAAGGAATCACAGGGATGTATGCCTTCCACTGTGGAATGACTAATTGTTGTCCTATGGACAGACTCTCCCGCCTCAGCTGTAGATCTCTGCAGTTCATCCAGAGTGATCAAGGGCCTCTTGGCTGCATCTCTGATTAGTCTTCTCCTTGTTTGAGATGAAAATTTGGATGGACGGCCGGGTCTTGGTAGATTTGCAGTGGTGTGATACTCCTTCCATTTCAATATGATCGCTTCCACAGTGCTCCTTGGGATGTTTAAAGTTTTGGAAATATTTTTGTAACCAATTGCGGCTTTAAACTTCTCCACAACAGTATCATGGACCTGCCTGTTGTGTTCCTTGGTCTTCATAATGCTATCTGCGCTTTAAACAGAGCACTGAGACTATCACGGAGCAGGTGCATTTATACAGAGACTTGATTACACACAAGTGGCTTATATTTATCACCATCAGTCATTTAGGACAACATTGGATCATTCAGAGATCCTCAATGAACTTCTGGAGTGAGTTTGCTGCACTGAAAGTAAAGGGGACGAATAATATTGCACGCCCCACTTTTCAGTAATTTATTTTTTTTAAAAAGTGTAAAATAAGCAATACATTTCGTTCAACTTCACAATTGTGTCCTACTTGTTGATTCTTTACCATAACATTAAAATTTTTATCTTTATGTTTGAAGCCTGAAATGCGGGAAAAGGTTGAAAAATTCTAGGGAGCTGAAAACTTTCGCAAAGCACTGTAAATAAAAGTCGAACTATAGAACTGGGCACAGCGATCATAATATGGTAAGCTTCAAAGTACTATTTAATAAAACATTTAAAAGGGGAAATGCTAAAACCTGGAATTTTAGGAAAGCTGATTTCGACAAATTAAGGGAAGAGATTAAATGTGTAGATTGGGACAATGTCATGGTAACTGGGGATACTGAACATAAATGGGGTAAGTTTAAGGATAAACTCCTAGAGTCCTGTAAAAACTTATACCCTCTGGTAATAAAATGTCCAGGAATATAAAGAAACCACTATGGATAAATAAGACTGTACAAAGTAGAATAAAACAAAAACAAAGGGCATTTAAAATCTTAAAGGCTGAGAATACAGAAATAGCATTTCAGAAGTATAAAGATATTAATAGGAAATGTAAAAAAGAAATCAAGGAAGGAAGATTAGCTACTGAAACAAAAATCGCCAAGGACATTAAAATAAATCCCAAAATCTTTTATAAGTACACTAATGCCAAAAGGAAAACAAAAGATGGTATCGGCCCTTAAAATATAATTATTATTATTATTTATTATTATAGCGCCATCAATTCCGTGGCGCATTACATGTGAAAGGGGCATACATAATAGGGACAAGTACAATAATCATAAACAATACAAGACACAACAGGTACAGGAGGATAGAGGTCCCTGCCCGCGTAGGCTCACAGTCTACAAGGGATAGGTGAGGATACAGTAGGTTAGGGTAGAGCTGATTGTGCGGTGCTGTATCAGACTGAGGGTTACGGCAGGTTGTAGGCTTGTCGGAAGAGGTGGGTCTTCATGTTCCTTTTGAAGCATGTCAAGGTAGGCGAGAGTCTGATGTGTTGTGGCAGAGCATTCCAGAGTATGGGGGGGGCACGGGAGAAATCTTGGATGCGATGATGGGAAGAGATGATGAGAGGGGAGCAGAGAAGGAGATCTTGTGAGGATCGAAGGTTACGTGCAGGTAAGTACCGGGAGACTAGGTCAGAGATGTACGGAGGAGACCTAGATGGCTTTGTAGATCATGGTTAGGGTTTTGAACTGGAGTCGTTGGGAAATGGGAAGCCAGTGAAGGGATTGACAGAAAGGAGAGGTCAGGGACTAGTGGGGGGACAGGTGGATTAGCCGGGCAGCATAGTTTAGAATAAATTGTAAAGGTGCAAGACTGTTAGAAGGGAGGCCACAGAGCAGGAGGTGGCAATAATCCAGGTGGGAGATAATAAGGGCATGTACTATGGTTTTTGCCGCTCCTTGGGAAAGGAATGTACGGATCCGGGAAATATTTTTGAGTTGGAGGCGGCAGGAGGTGAAGAGGGCTTGGATGTGTTGCTTGAAAGAGAGATCAGAGTCTAGGATTACTCCCAAGCAGCGAGCATGTGGCACTGGGGAAAGTGAGCAGCCATTGACATGGATGGATATGTCAGGTGGGGGAGTTGAGTGATGAGGAGGAAAGACAATGAATTCTGTTTTGTCCATGTTCAATTTTAAGAATCGAGCAGAAAAAATTGATGAAATAGCAGACAGACATTGTGGGATTTGGTTAATAAGGAGGTGATGTCAGGTCCAGAGAGATAGATCTGCGTATCATCAGCGTAGAGATGATACTGAAAGCCGTAGGACTCTATGAGCTGTCCCAGGCCAAAGGTGTAAATGGAGACCAGCAGGGGTCCAAGAACTGAATCTTGGGGGACACCAACAGAAAGGGGGCGAGATGAGGAAGTGGTGTGAGAGTGGGAGATGCTGAGAGTTCGGTTGGTAAAGTATGAGGAGATCCAAGATAGCGCCAAGTCTGTGATGCCCAGAGTGGAGAGAATTTGTAGTAGAAGGGAGTTGTTACGTGGAGGCTGGCAGATTAGGACCAGGGGGTATATGGATATATGGATATATATACCCAGGAGACTTGGGAACCAGTCACGTGTGTAGGGACACGTCAGACCGGACGACAACCCAGTTAGCGTTTCGGTGGAACGAGCACTACTCCGACCACGTGTGCAAGGAACACGTCAGGCCGAATTGTGACCAGGTAGCGTTGACCGAGAAGACCGCCGTGACAGCGCCCTGTCGGCCACGTGTGTAAGACACGACAGGCTGAGCGGTCCTCCAATTAGCGTTTCTGGTCACCACTCGACTGGCCACGTGTGTGAAGGACACGTCAGACCAAGTAGTCACACCAGTAGTAGTTGACTGAGAAGCCGAGGAGGGAAATAGGGTTCACACACCCAATCCAAGAACAAGATCTCTTCCTTGGTGTACCAACAGAAACCGGTACCAGAGGTATTAAGTGCGTCTAATCACACTGAGTTTTCTGTTATAAATTTATCTGCATGTTCAATCACTTCCTGTCAATTACAAGTCCCTAAAAAAGATCTGAATTTTGCTCCAACACCCCGAGCTGACCTGTTTCAAACTATTAAGGACGTCAACAAATTTATCAGGAACCTGACGGTTAAAAAACATTTCCTCTCATCTGAACAGAGCCATACAGATACTGTCATGACATCCAATGTCACTGTTGATGAATCTTTTTCCCCCCTGCATATGGGTCTTAGAGAACATGTCTCCATTAAAATCTTGTCTGAAGTGGGAAACTCTAACACTTCTGAACTCTGCATTCCTCCTTTCAAAACCACCAATAAAGACTTCTACCCAGTAGCCTCACGTGTCCCTATCATGGACACGTACCAGGACTTAATGGAGGCTGAAATTAAAAATATTCTTTCCTCGGATGCTGCATCTACTAATAATCTTACCATTCATGAACGAAAAGACCTCAAAGATCTGGGTGCAAACCCCTATATCACTATAAGAGCAGCAGATAAGGGTGGCTCAGTGGTCATTCTTGACAGTTCGCTATATGAGAGGGAGATCATGAACATGTTGGAGGACTCTGCCACCTATAAACGACTCACTTCTGATCCTACGAAGGTTTTTTCTAACAAACTAAATAACATCTTAGATCAGGGATTATCTTCAGGCATTTTTGACAAACGCACATGCGATTATTTGATTAATGATGTCCCTGTGTGCCCCATTTTCCAAGGACTTCCAAAAATTCACTAGGGCCTCTTCCCTCCACCAATGCGCCCTATTGTGGCCAGCACAAATTCCCTTACCAGTCGGGTCTCAGACTGGCTCGATAACATCTTGCAGCCCCTTGTCAGAAGTTCTGCTGGTTACATTAGAGATACTAAGCATTTATTACAAATTCTCCCTAATCTTACCTGGACTGATGACCTGTTCTGGGTCACAAGTGATGTCACATCGTTATATTCATGCATTCCGCATGCTCTAGCTCTCAGATCCCTCTCTCACCATTTAAGTCAGCTAAGTAATTTGAGTGACACATTTAAGGATTATGTCATTTTGATTTGTGAGTTTCTCTTGAAACATAATTTTTTCAGTTTCAATCAACATTTTTATTTGCAAGTTAATGGCTGCCCAATGGGTGCTAGCTTTTCTTGCGTTTTGGCCAATTTGTATATAGTTTCTTGGGAAACCATCTACATACACACGTCTGATAATCCATTCCTAGACCAAATTTATTGGTACGCGAGATATATAGACGATCTCATAATGATTTGGAAACACAAGAAAGGCTCGCCCTGTGTGAACTTACCTGACATTTTTCTTTCCTATTTAAATTCCAACCATATGAATTTAAATTTCACTGTAGCATTTTCTGAGAACTCTACCCCATTTGTGGATGTGTACCTCTCTGATGATCCCGGAACAGGTCTCATCAACACCTCTTTATATAGGAAACCGTTCAGTGGGAATACTATCCTACATGCGTATAATAATCATACTAAACACCATAAACAATTTACCCCTGGGTGAATTTCTTAGGGCACGTCGCCTTTGCTCTACAGATGCCGCTTATTCTTCTGAAATAGAAATCATGAAAATGCGCCTGCGACGCAGGGGACACAGGGATAAAATCCTTTCTCGTGCCGCAAGAACCGCTGGAAAGAAAACCCGTAGTGATTTACTCCTTAATAGGAGCATACCTGATGAACAGATTAACCACATGGTCTTTTCTACTCCTTACAGTGTGGATTTCCCCAGGATAAAAGAGTTTTTTTACGTTACATCCGTCTTCTTCATCAGGATCCGGAGCTTGCCCAGATACTGTCCAGCAGTGTTAATGTGGCCAGGAAGGCAAGAACTATAGGCAATATGGTATCTCCCAGCCTATTTACTTCACAAAATAAAACTGAGACTTCGCTGCACACAAAAGGTTCTTACAAATGCGCTTTGCCCCGATGTGGACTTTGTAAGTTCATGAAGAAAACACTCTCTTTTCCTGTAGGGGACAGTTCCCATAAAATTTCAGCTTTCATAAATTGCTCAACTACATATGTTATCTATAGAGCTTCCTGTGTTACATGTCTTAAAGATTATGTGGGTTGTACCTCCAGGCCCCTGAGAAGAAGGATATCTGAACATACCAATATTCCATCTCCAACTTCTTCCCTGGGCCCCTCAAAAAGTAAAAGATCAATTTCAAGTCTCACTAGACACTTTCTTGATTTTCATAACGTAGATTTTTCTACAATGAGTGTTACAGGTATTGAGCAGCTAAAAAGACCATTGAGAGGAGGTGATTGGTTCCGCGAACTTCTCTATACTGAAGCTAAGTGGATATTGCGACTCGACACCAGGCACCCCAAAGGACTTCCGATCTACGTTATATTATATGATTTCATTTACCCCCACCTTTCCTTACCCCTTCCTCCCCCCCTCTTCTTCCCCCTCTTTTCCTACCCCCCCCCCCCCCTTCCCCACCTCCCCCTCCTTTCTCTGGGGTCTTGTGCATATACATAGGTAAGATTCTATATACAATTATATATGTATATATATATATATATATATATATATATATATATATATATTTTTTATTTTTTTTTCAATTCGTTGTGCCCAACATGTATGCTGCGATTCATGTATGCTGTTTATAAGATCCGTTTTCTACAAGATCCTTTTTTGGATACACATATGCACATATTTCGAACGAATACACATGTCCACGCATGTGTATACCTTATATAGTTGCACATGTGCACATGCACACACGTGTATTCCCTCTTCATATATTCATATTTTTTATCATCATTTTTGTTAGTCATTTATCATTTATTATTCATTATTTTTATTTTTACTTATTTTTCTGTTTCCTTATAATTAACGATAGTACACTTACTACAAATACTAGACAGAAAACAATAAATAATAGTGAACTTATTTCAATTAATATATGATTTGGACTCAATGGTTTTATGTTTCTCCATACAGTCTTCTTGTTGCATATAGTATATATATTTTTTATACACATTTTCATATATACAGATAAAATTCTGAGCCGTAAGCTATATAGCATCAACACATTTTTTGCGCTTGATTGTTTTTTACGAACCCATTGTATTTATATCAAAGATAACACATATTTACACAGGCCATACATATTTTTTCTGTATTTTATTGCAGTCTCTGTACATGCATACACATATATTTTTTTTTACATACTTGTTTTTTCCCATATTGTTTATACAGTATATATATATATATATATATATGTATAACTCTTCTCATTACACATCTTTTATACAATAATGTTTATATGCATAGGTATACCCATGTATTTTATATATTTTGGGCTCTAACATATACCAACTTATATCCAACTGTTATTCTATAATAGAATTTTTCTGATTAACATATTTTTATTACTATATTTTTTATTTTCTAAAATATACTCAATATATATATATATGTATGTATATGCACATATTCTTTTTGTTACATGCGATTCAAGGGGTTAATGGAACTATAATGTCATGCTATCTCTCCTCTCTCCTAATTTGCATTTCCTGAGTGAACTCCCTTCCTGTTTTCCCGACTTGCTCCTTGTTCTATCACTTTTGAAGTGCTATATATACCTCTTGCCTCCTACTTACTATGGCTTATGATTAAGGACTGTTTTTAATCCCCCCCTTTGTGTCCGAAACGCGTCAAGCCGCACGGCAAGTCGCATGGCGATTTTTGGATGATCTGTGACCGTCTTTTTAAACTAATTCAATAAAGTTCCAAGTTTTATCAGTATTGGTGCTGAGTCCCACATACTTTACGTTTGCTACCTGCCTTGGATCACGGACCAGCCTGTGCGGGGGACTGCGGGCATCCACCCTAGCCTGGAAGACTTCATGTGGGTGAGCTGAAATCTCCATACTTACTTCCAATCCAGGAACACCCTGTTAACTCCACAGGGGTTCTGGGATACGCTGTCCGTGCACGTAGAGGGCACAACCAGACAAATAACGCAGCAAGTAAAAGTAAAGCAGCCGCAGCCCAGTTAACGCCACTGGACTGCTATAGCACAACTGGAACGGCGCAGCAGGTACGCTGTCCGTGTGCGTAGAGGGCACAGTGCCTGACGGCGCCTGACCCTGATGTGCTGAGCCACGAATCTTGGCGTGACAGGCACCGTTCGCCTAGCCCTACCTACCGCTTCCAACAAAACTTATGCCACCATGAATTCTAAGGGAAGACTGTGCCCCTCCATGTTGTCTCCAGCCCCTTTTATAACCTGGGTTTGGGGCAAACCACCAAGGTCCAATAGCAGAGTGCCATGTCATCAGCGACGTCACTAGCAGCCCATCCGGAACCGCCACGTCATTGATGACCTCATGGCAGCCACGCCCCAAGCACTTCCCCAGTCATCGTCTGACGACCAATGGTGAGGTGCCAGATCACAGGGCCGGGCCTCTGCGAGCAAGTCCGGAGTGGCCATGTCATCAAGACACCTGACACCCTCTGCCCTATCAGGGCCTGCCACCTCACGGACCTGCTCAGTGAGGTCCTTACTGGACCTAGCCTCTGATGCACTAAGTGCCTGAGCATGCTCAGTAGCCTGCACAACAGATTCATAAATTAGACTATCTCCCTGAGCATGCTCAGAAGCCACATCCCAGAACTTAGACACAGCACGAAGTCCAAGTACCTATGCAAAGAGGCTGTTAGGATTAATTGTGGGAGCATGCTCAGTAGCCTGAACTGAGGATTTAAGCTGCTTTACACGCTACGATATCGCTAGCAATTGCTAGCGATATCGTACGCAAAAGCACCCGCCCCCTCGTGCATGCGATTTCGTGTGATCGCTGCCGCAGCGAACATTATCACTAAGGCAGCGTCACACGCACTTACCTGGTCAGCGTCGTCGCTGTGACTGCCGAACAATCCCTCCCTCAAGGGGGAGGGACGTTCGGTATCACAGCGACGTCACTAAGCGGCCGGCCAATCGAAGAGGAGGGGCGGAAATGAGTGGGACGTAACATCCCGCCCACCTCCTTCCTTCCGCATTGCGGCCGGCGACAGGTAAGGAGACGTTCCTCGCTCTTGCGGTGTCACACACAGCGATGTGTGCTGCTGCAGGAGCGATGAACAACATCGGTAATCAACCATTACCGATTTTTGGTTTTGGGACGACCTCTCCATGGTGAACGATTTTCACCATTTTAGAGGTCGCTTAAGGTCGCTGGTAAGTGTCACACGCTGCGATATCATTAATGACGCCGGATGTGCGTCACTAACAACGTGACCCCGACGATAAAACATTAACGATATCGTAGCGTGTAAAGCCCCTTTTAGTCTCAGAAATTACACAATCAGGCTGAGCATGCTCACTAGGCAAAACACCAGACTTAAGCTCTGGCTGGGGTGAATTGGCGCGTGCATGCGCACTAGTCGCCTCTCCACACTTACACGTGGTGGAAGGAGCAGCCAGCTGGAGGACCCGAGGCACGGCCAAGAATGGCAGCTGGCGCTTGGGTGCAACAGGAACCGCAGCAGACTGCTTGCGGCTATGACGGCGCCGGTTCATAACAGGAGTGGTCTACTGTGTCAAAGGCAGAGGGCAGGTCCAGGAGGAGGAAAGAGTAGTGTCGCTTGGCTTTTGCGGTCAGTAGGTCGTTATTAACTTTGGTTAGGGCAGTTTCAGTGGAATGATGGGGACGGAAGCCAGATTGTAACCGGTCAAAGAGGGAGCAGGAAGAGAGGTTTGAGGATAGTTCAAGATGCACATGCTGTGCCAGTAGTTTTGAGGCATAAGGGAGAAGTGATATGGGGCGATAGTTTGACACAGAGGAAGAGTCAAGGGAGGGCTTTTTGAGGATGGGTGTGATGGAGCCATGTTTAAAGCATGAAGGGAATACACCAGTTGTTAGTGATAGGTTGAAGAGATGGGTTAGGGTTGTGATGAAGACTGTAGTGAGATTGGGGATGAGGTAGGATGGGAGTGGATCAAGCAGGCAGGTTGTGAGATGTGATCTTGAGAGTAGAGTGGAAAGATGATCTTCTGTCATGGGGAGAAACTGGATTTGGAGAAAGAAGGCTGAGTAGTTGTGAGGAGTGGCTGTGGTGATTGTGGGCCAAAGCTTGCTCTGATGTTGTCAATCTTCTGCTTGAAGAAAGAGGCAAAGTCTTCAGATGAGATGAGAAGAGATGGAGGTGGTACTGGGGACGGAGGAGAAAATTGAAAGCGTTGAATAGCTGTTTAGGGTTATGGGATAGAGAGGATATGAGGGATGAGAAGTAGGTTTGTTTTGCAGCAGTGAGTGCAGACTTAAAAGTGGTGAGAGCCTGTTTGTATGTAATGAAGTGCTCAGTGGAATGACACCTCTTCCATCTGTGCTCAGCAATTCTGGAAGCCCGTCTCAATTCATTAGTCTGGCTTGTGTGGCAGGGTTGCCTGTTGATTGTGCAGGTTTTGGTGTGTGTGAGAGGGGCAGCTGATTTCAGAGCTGCAGAGATGGTGTGTTGTATAAAGTGGCAGCAGCATCTGCATCATGTGAAGAAGCAATGTCTGCAAGAGGAAAAAGAGACTGTGAGTGTAAGTCAAGGTGATTGATATTTCTGCAGGGGTGTGAAAGATTGTGGAGGGGGAAGAGAATGTGAGTAGGTTGTGGTCAGATAGGGGGAGAGGCGAGTTAGAGAGGTTAGATAGGGAACAAAGACGAGTGAAGATGAGGTCCAGCATGTGGCCATCTTTGTGAGTAGCTGCAGAGGACCATTGGGTGAGGCCGAAGGAGGAAGCGAGTTTTAGAAGTTTAGAGACAGATGAGTGAGAAGTGTCAATGGGGATGTTAAAGTCACCCATGATGATGGTGGGGATGTCGGTGGAAAGGAATTGTAGTAGCCAGGTGGTGAAATGGTCAAAAAAGGCAGTGGCTGGCCCTGGAGGGCAATCAATAACAGCCAGTTGGAGGTTGGAAGGGGAGTAGATTCGTACGGAGTGCACCTCAAAAAAGGAGAGAGTAACAGAGGGTGGTAGTGGAATTGGTGTAAAGGAGCATTGGTTGGACAGGAGAAAACCAACTCCTCCACCATACTTGTTACTGGGGCAGGGGGTGTGAGCAAGTTGGAGACCACCATAGGAAAGTGCAGCATGAGAGGCAGTGTCAGAGGGGGTGAGCCAGGTTTCTATGATGCCAAGAATCCAAAGTTTATTAGTTATGAAAAGATCATGGATGTAGGAAAGTTTATTGCAGACAGAGCGAGCGTTCCAGAAAGCTTCTGTTAGTGGGACTGGGGGGGCAGGGGCTGGGTGAATGGGTATAAGGTTAGAAGGGTTGCGGAAATTTGTGTTAAGGCCGCTTTACACGCTACGATAAAGCAAAGTCGTTGGGGGGCACGGGTTTTGTGACGCACATCCGGCCGCGTTAGCGATGTCGTTGCGTATGACACCTATTAGCGATTTTGAATTGTTGCAAAAACGTTCAAAATCACTAATCGGTGACATCCCCCCTAATCTCAATTATCGTTGTTGCTGCAGTTACGATGTTGTTCGTCATTCCTGCGGCAGCACACATCGCTGTGGAACCTCATCTTACCTGCATCCCGCCAGCAATGAGGAAGGAAGGAGGTGGGTGGGATGTTCGTCCCGCTCATCACTGCCCCTCCGCTTTGATTGAGCGGCCACTTAGTGACGTCGCTGTGACGCCAAACGACACGCCCCCTTAGAAAGGAGGCGGTTTGCCAAACACAGCAACGTCACTATGCAGGTAAGTATGTGTGACGGGTTCGTGGAATTTTGTGCGCCACGGGCAGCGATATGCGTATCGGTAACGATATAGCAGCGTGTAAAGTGGCCTTTAGAGTATGGATGGCAGTTAGATGTGATAATGGGGATGTGGTGAGGAGGGACAGGATTTGGAGAGATATCCCCAGCGGCAGCAGATAACGTTGGGGAGACCATCATGGAGAGCCTTGATCTCAGAGACAATCGCTTCCAGAGCTGCAACCACACCTGAGTGAGCCCCAGGATACTCAGGTGCCCAGGTACTTCCTGCAGACCCTATAAAGTTAATGTTACCTGTCTCATTGTCTCACAAGGGAAAAGCTGTGTGGTTGCAGGCCTTTGTTGATTGTGGCTCTGCAGCTAATTTCATAAACTCTCAGCAAAAGAGCTGGGTTTGCCTTTGCTAAGACTGAACTCTCCCAGTATGTTGATTTTCTGGTCCTGAGGAAGAGGTCTCTGTACCTTGAAACACGTAGACCTATGGAATAAAAGAGTGATTAATCTATCAACATCTTTAACCCCTTTTTCTCCTCTTACACTGAAGATTAAAATCTCTGCAATTGATAATACCCCTCTCACTCAGGGTGTGGTTAACCTTGTAACCCCAGAGATCTCCATGCTTGTTGTGGCTCTGCATGTAGAATTAGTGTCATTTTTTGTTCTTGAGAACCTGACAGCAGCTGTAATATTTGGCATGCCATGGCTGCGCAAACATAACCCAGTCATAGACTGGAACCAGGGTGAGATTGTACACTGGAGCCCTGAATGTCAGGAGACATGTATGTCGTTATCTATTAACCTGACTAGAGCTGAACCTGTCCTCATACCTCATGCATTCAGGGATTTTGCTGACGTGTTTTCTGTTTCTGACTCTGAAAAATTACCTCCACACAGAGATTATGACTGCCCCATAGATTTGGTCCCCAATTCCCGACTCCCCAAGTGTAGGATTTATAATCTTTCTGGTCCAGAACGTCAGGCCATGAAAGATTATATAGCAGACAGTCTGCAGAGAGGGTTTATCAGACCATCCAGGTCACCAGTCGGCGCTGGATTCTTTTTTGTGGAGAAAAAAGATGGTGGCCTCAGACCTTTTATTGACTACCGTGAACTTAATGCTATTGCTGTAAAGAATCAGTACCCTCTGCCACTAATCTCCGATCTCTTTAACCAGCTCACAGGAGCCCGGTACTTCACAAAGCTGGATCTCAGGGGTGCGTATAACCTAATCCGCATCAGAGAAGGAGATGAGTGGAAAACGGCATTTAACACTCCAGAGGGACACTATGAGTACTTGGTAATGCCTTTTGGGTTAAGTAATGCGCCGGCTGTCTTTGAGAACTTTGTTAATGACATTTTCAGAGATATCTGTGGTCAATATGTGGTTGTCTATCTGGATGACATCCTGATTTATTCTCCTGATGCTAAGTCACATGTCAAACATGTCCGCACTGTACTCCAGAGACTCAGGGAGAACTCCCTATTTGCTAAGTATGAAAAATGTGTTTTTTTTGTTGATGAGGTTAGTTTCCTGGGTTATATATTGTCTACAGAAGGCTTCCGCATGGATCCCTCTAAGCTACAGCCGATTAAGGAGTGGGTGCAACCCAAGTCCCTGAAAGCCTTGCAGCGTTTCCTTGGGTTTGCAAATTATGATCGCAAATTTATTAGGGATTTTTCCAAGATTGCTAAACCCCTCACTGATTTGACTAAAAAGCGGGCTGATGTGGTTAATTGGAAGCCAGAGGCGATCCATGCCTTCTCTACATTAAAAGAATGTTTTTCCTCAGACCCGATTCTGGTTCAGCCTGACCTTATGCGTCCGTTTATTGTAGAAGTCGATGCATCCGAAGTTGGAGTGGGGACGGTGCTATCACAAAGTACTCCGTCTCTCACTCAACTTCATCCTTGTGCCTTCTTTTCCCGCAAAGTTTCTCCCACCGAGACAAACTATGATATTGGTAATCGTGAGCTATTGGCCATTAAATGGGCCTTCGAGGAATGGCGCCACTTCCTCGAGGGTGCCAAACATAAGGTTACAGTCATCACAGACCATAAGAACCTCACTTATCTGGAATCTGCTTAGAGACTCAATCCTAGGCAAGCTAGGTGGGCATTGTTCTTCTCCAGATTTGATTTCGTGGTGACGTTTCGGCCCGGTACAAAGAACACAAGAGCTGATGCACTTTCCCGTAGCTTCTGTCCCTCTCAGTCAGAAAACATCGAACCAGTCCCTATTTTAGGTAAGGGCATTGTTGTATCATCGGTATCCATAGATTTGATAGATCAAATCCGTGATGCCCAAGACCAGGCCCCTGAAACCACTCCTGACCGTAAACTGTTTGTCGCTCCCCCACTTCGTCTACGGGTGCTTCAGGAGTCCCATAATTCTGTCCTTGCAGGTCACCCTGGTATCGGCAATACCCTCCGACTTGTAACTAGGAGCTCTTGGTGGCCAACCATAGCAAAGGACTGTAAGGAATATGTACTGGCCTGTGAAACTTGTGCTCGAGCCAAGACACCCCGTACCCGTCCTGCTGGATTTCTCCAGTCCCTACCTATTCTAGAAAGTCCTTGGACCCACTTCTCCATCACTTCATCACTGACCTTCCACCCTGAGAAGGGAACACTTGTATGTGGGTAATAGTGGATAGATTCAGTAAACAGTGTCATTTTGTTCCATTGTCCGGTTTACCTAATTCTGAAACGCTTAGCAGGTTGTTCATTAGGCATATTGTGCGGTTACACGGGGTTCCTGAAAATATTGTTTCTGACAGAGAAACGCAGTTCGTCTCGAAATTCTGGAGGGCTTTTTGTAAAAAGATTAATATAGAGTTATCTTTTTCTTCCGCCTACCACCCAGAGACCAATGGTCAGACTGAACGTTTTAATCAAATCTTAGAACAATATCTCCGGTGTTATGTGTCTGATCATCAGTCTGACTGGGTGAAATATCTACCACTAGCTGAGTTTGCCATTAATAACCAGTATCAGGAGTTTATCCAGACTACCCCTTTTTTCTGCAATTTCGGGTTCCATCCACATTTTGGGTCCTTTTCTTCCGCCATGGTGGATACTCCTGAGGCTGAAAGCACTGTGAAGAAACTGAAGGCTATCTGGTCTGAGGTGAAAGAGAACTTGAAGAGGGCACAGGGTGGTCAAGTCTCAGCTGCTAATAAGAGGCGTTCCAAGGGCCCAAGCCTTGGAGTTGGGGATAAGGTATGGTTGTCCACCCGTCATATTAAACTCAAGGTCCCTTCTGCTAAGCTGGGTCCCACATTTATTGGACCTTACAAGATAGTCGAGGTCATCAATCCCACAGCTTTCCACCTGAACCTCCCTCAGTCCTTCAAAATATCAAACATGTTCCACAAATCCCTCCTCAAGTTGTATCGTGTTCCCATTCACCCAGTCAGGCCCCCCCTCCTCCTGTTTTGGTCAAGGGTAACCTGGAGTATGAAGTACAGAGAATCCTTGACTCCCGTATTGTTAGAGGGGCGTTGCAATATCTTGTACATTTGAACGGTTATGGTCTTGAGGAGCAATCATGGGTCCCAGCAAGTGAGCTCCACGCTGAAGGTCTTGTCAGGCGATTTCACCTCCAGTTCCCTGACAAGCCAGGTTTTGAGGGTCCGGTGGCCCCTCGTGGAGTGGGGGGTACTGTCACGTCCCCACCGGAGTCTGCTCCTGCGATTTCTGCTCCGATCGTCAGACGACGCCATGTTCCCACCATGGATAGTGTTGGTGATGGGAGAGGAGTCGGTGCCCGTGGCTCTGCGGAGCACAGGCTCCACTCATCCACTAGGCTAAGTTTCCCTGGAACCTGCAGTACCACTGGCTGACTGTAGGTGGCGTGTGTCTTCCAGCTGAAGTTGCCAACATTCACCTGCAGCCAATGGGAAGACACCACACCCTTCTTATTCCCCCTCCTGTCACATGACCACTGCCAGAGATAGTTCTGTACTCCTGGCTCTGGTGCTGTTTGTATTTTGATTCCTGTGCGCTGACCTTTGCTTGTTGTTTGACTACCCTCCTGCCTGTCTTTTTTGTACCTTGCTGCCAGTTCCGGATTTGACCTCTGCTTTATCTCCTCACTACGCCCTTGCCTGCCGATTCTGTTCCTGTTTAGCATCTCCTGGTTTTTGACCCTGCCTGACGACCACGGACTACAGCCTACCACAGGTAGTGATCTCTGGGGCTCTGTGTAATTCCAAATCCCTGTATAGGGGTTAAAGGGTTGCAGAGTTCTTGGGGTCCTGCTTTGTGAGCGACTTTTCTCTAGACTCCCCTTACAGCCAGTCTGAGTCTGTGTATCCAATCAGGCATTACATTATCTCTGACCCACTAACACAAAAAAATAAAAAAAAAATGGATCCTCTCCAAACTGTGATGGACCAGGTGATGACCCTGTCTGGCTTGGTTCAAGGGCTTGCACAGCAAGTACAAGAGCTCCAGTCTGCCCAGGTTCAAGCTCCTGCAGCACCTCCTTCATCATGTCCAGAGTCCCGTCGACATCAACGGAGCAGATCACGTTGGGGAGACCATCATGGAGAGCCTGGATCTCAGAGACAATCGCTTCCAGAGCTGCAACCGCACCTGAGTGAGCCCCAGGATACTCAGGTGCCCAGGTACTTCCTGCAGGCCCTATAAAGTTAATGTTACCTGTCTCATTGTCTCACCAGGGAAAAGCTGTGTGGCTACAGGCCTTTGTTGATTGTGGCTCTGCAGCTAATTTCATAAACTCTGAGATAGCAAAAGAGCTACCCTCCTGCCTGTCGTTTTTGTACCTTGCTGCCAGTTCCGGATTTGACCTCTGCTTTGTCTCCTCACTACGCACTTGACTGCCGATTCTGTTCCTGTTTAGCATCTCCTGGTTTTTGACCCTGCCTGACGACCACAGACTACAGCCTACCACAGGTAGTGATCTCTGGGGCTCTGTCAAATTCCAAATCCCTGTATAGGGGTTAAAGGGTTGCAGAGTTCTTGGGGTCCTGCTTTGTGAGCAGCTTTTCTCTAGACTCCCCTTACAGCCAGTCTGAGTCTGTGGATCCAATCAGGCATTACACCGACAATGTCTCAGTCGACAATGTGAAGCACATATATAGTGTTAGAAAGCACTCAGGTGGATCACAGAAGGGAGGGGCTGGTGCTTATCCTGATTACTTAAATCAAAGCTGACCCCAGCTGTATGAGAACATAGGCACAGATAACAAGACGGTCATATAGTAAGGATAGAATGGGGGTTCATGGAGTGCTTAGTACACACATACCAGATGCAGAGAAAGCAGGATACATCGAAGGAAAGGCAACTCATGGGAAAGATAGGTGACTGTCACACATACCTGTGAATAGAGCAGACACGAATGTGCCGCCCCCGCGTCAGCAGCCGGTCTGCTCGGATCCGGATCCACGATGGCTCAAGGGGCGTCCGGACCCGGGGGTCGTGCGACCACTCAAATGGAGGGTGTATTTACAGGGAATGGTGAATTGATAGTTCATGATGCCACCTGTGGTGTGTGGTAAGGTGGAGTACCACCGCTGCAGCTCGAAGTACCCGGGGGCGATGGAGTGGGCAGCCAGGTGTTTAACCCCTCCATGGGCAGGGGGGATGCCCCGGGACTCGGTGATGGTGGAGGGACGTGCCATTGGGGAGGTAAGGGTCACTTGCGTACTCACTCAGTCCAGGAAGCTGACACCGACAACTTAGTAAACCAAAGTTCTGGACACCGCTGTCGCTGAGGGGGAGCACGTTTGGGTCCTGTTTCTGCTGGTGTTGCCTGATGATCTGTGACCTTTCCCTTGGCACCTTGTTTCCTTCTAGTTGGTCCCTATAGCTTGAAACTAATCGGGTCCCGCTCCCCAGTGTGGCTAACTGAGAGAACTTGCTCTCAGGGTTCACGCTTGGTATTTTCCGGACCATATTTGTGGAAAGTCCTATCCCCCTCATTGCGTTAGTACCCTGATTTTGGAGCGGGTGGAGAGCGGATCTTTAAGGCTCCGTTCTCGTCGGGTGACTTGTCGGGTTGCCTGAAGCTACTCCCTGACCTAGGATCCACGTACCCCGTCGTGCCCTGGTCCGAGCCCGGTGATGGTACAAGGCCGCTGGCTGTCCTCCACGACAATACTTGGCACGATCCCCTGCAACCGGGGGTCCAGCTCCTAACAGGCCCAGACCAAAGTCTGCTACCTATTACTTCCAAGGAGCCCAGCTCCTGTCCTCCTCTCTCTTTCACCTCAACACACTACACTCTCCTCTCCTGACACTCCTGACCTCCCCTTAACCAATCCCCCAAGTGGGCGACCCTATTCCACTCAGGCCATCCACTGGTGTGTCTGGTGGGTATGGTGCAGAGTGTTCCTAGGATTTTGATTAGCTGCTTTTGGTAACACCAATGGTTAGGGACCCGTAACCAAGGAGGAGGTGGATATTGCACAGAAGGGCAGATTGCACGACCTGATAGGCCAGGGCGTCACACGATGATTAGATGATGGAGAGTAGATGGTGAGTAAATAAGTGCATAATATGAAATTCGGGCTAATTCATTTTCTGCACACTTATAGATCCACACTTAAAGGATCCACATGCCAACAATGTCTCAGCCGACATTGTGAAGCACATATATAGTGTTAGAAAGCACTCAGGTGGCTCACAGAAGGGAGGGGATGGTACTCATCCTGATTACTTAAATCAAAGCTGACCCCAGCTATATGAGAACATAGGCACAGATAACAAGGAGGTCATAAAGAAAGGGGAGAATGTGGGGTTCATGGAGTGGTCAGTACACACATACCAGATGCAGAGAAAGCAGGATACATAGAAGGAAAGGCAACTCATGGGAAAGATGGGTGGCTGTCACACATACCTGTGAATAGAGCAGACACGATGATTAGATGATGGAGAGTAGATGGTTAGGGACCCGTAACCAAGGAGGAGGTGGATATTGCACAGAAGGGCAGATTGCACGACATGATAGGCCAGGGCGTCACACGATGATTAGATGATGTAGAGTAGATGGTGAGTAAATAAGTGCATAATATGAAATTCAGGCTAATTCATTTTCTGTACACTTATAGATCCACACTTAAAGGATCTACACGCCGACAATGTCTCAACCGACAATGTGAAGCACATATATAGTGTTAGAAAGCAACTCATGGGAAGGATGGGTGGCTGTCACACATACCAGATGCAGAGAAAGCAGGATGCATAGAAGGAAAGGCAACTCATGGGAAAGATGGGTAGCTGTCACACATACCAGATGCAGAGAAAGCAGGATACATAGAAGGAAAGGCAACTCATGGGAAAGATGGGTGGCTGTCACACATACTAGATGCAGAGAAAGCAGGATACATAGAAGGAAAGGCAACTCATGGGAAAGATGGGTGGCTGTCACACATACCAGATGCAGAGAAAGCAGGATACATAGAAGGAAAAGCAACTCATGGGAACAATGGGTGGCTGTCACACATACCTGTGAATAGAGCAGACACGATGATTAGATGATGCAGAGTAGATGGTGAGTAAATAAGTGCATAATATGAAATTCGGGCTAATTCATTTTCTGCACACTTATAGATCCACACTTAAAGATCTACACGCCGACAATGTCTCAACCGACAATGTGAAGCACATATATAGTGTTAGAAAGCAACTCATGGGAAGGATGGGTGGCTGTCACACATACCAGATGCAGAGAAAGCAGGATGCATAGAAGGAAAGGCAACTCATGGGAAAGATGGGTAGCTGTCACACATACCAGATGCAGAGAAAGCAGGATACATAGAAGGAAAGGCAACTCATGGGAAAGATGGGTGGCTGTCACACATACTAGATGCAGAGAAAGCAGGATACATAGAAGGAAAGGCAACTCATGGGAAAGATGGGTGGCTGTCACACATACCAGATGCAGAGAAAGCAGGATACATAGAAGGAAAAGCAACTCATGGGAAAAATGGGTGGCTGTCACACATACCTATGAATAGAGCAGACACGATGATTAGATAATGGAGAGTAGATGGTGAGTAAATAAGTGCATAATATGAAATTCGGGCTAATTCATTTTCTGCACACTAATAGATCCACACTTAAAGGATCCACACGCCGACAAATAACAAGTTGTAGAGGACAAAGAAAGACTGAGATATTAAATAGACACTTCTCGTCCATGTTCACCAAGGAACTGACTGTTCCAGGGATCATTTAACAAGTGAAAAATCAAAGTTCACCACCTGATATAATCAATTAAATACAAGAAGAAGTAAGCCTGCGTCTGAATAAATTAAACATTGGCAAATTCCCCGCGCCCAATGGCATTCATCCACGAATATTGAGAGAATTGAGCTCAGTAATCGATAGACCGCTGTATCTCATCTTCTTAGACTCACTTGTAACAGGGTTGGTGCCTCAGGATTGGAGGATTGCTGTTGTGGTACCGAAATTTAAGAAAGATAAGTGTTATGATTCAGGGACCAAGGAAGATCAAAAAATACGGAAACCCAAATGGTAACAGAGTGGCTGGATCCTTAACGGACTGCAGACATAATCCTGACACACAACTAGAATTAGCCATAAACGAGCCTACGAGGACCTAGTCGTCTCGACACAGCCGGAGAACGAAATATTCTTACAGATAGATATAAGAAAGCTAATCTGTCTTGGAGCAATCCCCAAATATATAGATAGTCCCCCACATGTAAAGGCTACAGTGATATAGGAAAACACAATACAAAGCTAGAAAAAACAGATTCAGCAAAAGTGAGGCCCAAACTATCTTTTTAGGAAAGGATAGGAAGGAGCACTATCTGCATCTGCAAAAACCCTAATAAATACAAGAACGACTGATATGGAAAAACCCTGGAGCCACACGGCCTCTCCCCCACTAGATCAGCACTCAGATGTTACTGGGATCCAAAAACACTAATATAGATGAGGGACTGAATTAATACCAAACCTGACAAAAGACATTGTAGAATCATGGAGCTAAATATACAGACACTCCCAACAGGGAATGATCCAATTCCACCAAGAACGCCACACAGACAAAATAGGAATCAAGCATAGTATCAAAGCAGAAAAAATGACAAGAAAGTGGAAACAATAAGCAGAAGCACAAGACCACTTATCTGAGAGGAGTTCTGGTAGTGAGCAGGGCTGATTTCAGAATGTCCTTAACACACAGGATATCCATTGAGCACCGGCAAGTAACAGGAGGAAACTGCTCAGTTATATAGTCCAATCAGAAATGCCTGATTTCCAGTCCTCCACAGGTGTGTGGCTTTCATTCCACAAGTCAACTGCACCACCAGCACTGACCACAAGAGGGAGCTTAAACTGGAAAATGTATTCACAACAGTACCCCCCCTTGAGGAGGGGTCACCGAACCCTCACCGGAACCTCCAGGTTTGTTAGGATGGACTCGATGAAAAGCACGGATCAAGCAATCAGATGTATGTCGGAAGCAACCACCCAAGAATTATCTTCCTGACCATAACCTTTGCACTTGACCAGATACTGGAGCTTCTGTCTAGCAATACGGGAATCCAAATTTTTTTCCACTACATATTCCAGATCCCCTTCGACCACCACAGGATCAAGAGGCGCAGCCATGGGCACCAACGGTTCAACATATTTCTTCAACAAAGACTTATGAAAGACATTGTGAATCTTGAAAGTCTCTGGAAGAGCCAATCAGAAAGAAACAGGATTAATTATCCTCGAAATTTTATAAGGTCCAATAAACCTTGGCTTAAATTTCAGAGAAGAAACTTTCATAGGAACATGTCTGGAAAACAACCAGACCAAGTCCCCTACCTCAAACCGGGGACCCACAGTCCTACGTCAGTTGGCAAACCGTTAGGCATTTTCCTGGGAGTAGGACAATTTATCCACCACTTAAGAGCAAACTCAGCCAAGGACAAAATAGAAACCCAGTCGTCCTGATCAGCCGACACAAAACATCGCAAATAGGTTTCCAAAGTCTGATTAGTCCTTTCAGTCTGTCCATGTGTCTGAGGATGAAACGCAGAGGAGAAGGGCAACTCAACTCCCAACCTAGAACAAAAAGCTCTTCAAAATCTAGATACAAACTGGACTCCCCTATCGGACACAACATTCTCAGGAATACCATGCAAATTAACCACCTGACAAAGAAACAAAGGTACCAACTCTGAAGCTGATGGCAACTTAGGCAGTGGCACCAAATGAATCATCTTGGAAAATCTATCACAGATTACCCAAATAAACGTCATCCCCTGAGAAACAGGGAGATCAGAAATAAAATCCATTGAAATGTGAGTCCATGGTCTCTTAGGCACCGGCAATGGCAATAATAGTCCACTAGAATGAGAACAAGAAGACTTGGCTCTAGAACAGATCTCACAAGACTGCACAAAGATCCTCACATCACGAGACAGAGAAGGCCATCAAAAGGACCTACTCACCAAATCCCTACTGCCAAAAATCCCAGGATGACCAGCCAACACAGAACAATGAACTTCAGACATCACTCTACTCCTCCATTGGTCAAGAACATACAATTTCCCCAGGACATCTTTCAGGTTTGTTCTCCAGAAATTCCTCAAGAGCAAGTCTCAAATCGGATGAAATCGCAGAGGGAATCACTCCCTCATGCAGGATGGTAGCAGGCTTGGTCACATCTAGAGAATCAACAAATAAACTCCTAGAAAGGGCATCCGCCTTAATATGTACCTGGAATATAAAAAAACACAAAATTAAAGTGCATGAAAAACAAGCCCCGTCAAGCCTGCCTAGGATTCAACGTCCTGGCAGATTCAAGATAGATCAAATTCTTATGATCAGTAAGTACAACAATTTGATGTCTCGCTCCCTCCAGACAATGTCGCCGTTCTTCAAAAGCCCACTTCATCGCCAATAATTCTCGATTCCCCACAATATAATTTCGCTCCGGTGGTGAAAATTTCCGGGAGAAAAAAGCACAGGGTCTAAGTTTAGAAGTCACAGGGTCTCTTTGAGACAAGACAGCCCCAGCTCCAATCTCCGAGGCATCGATCTCAACCTGAAAAGGAATAGACACATCAGGCTGCCACAAGACTGGAGCAAAAGTAAACCTCCTTTTAAGCTCCTGAAAAGCCAAGACTGCCTCTGAAGACCAATTCACAACATCAGCTCCCTTCTTGGTCAAATCAGTCAATGGCTTGACAATACTGGAAAAATTGCCTATGAATTTAAAATAGAAATTAGCAAAATCCAAAAACTTCTGAAGGCCTTTCAAAGAAGTAGACGGAACCCAATCATGAATGGCCTGGAACTTAACCGGATCCATCTCAATAAAAGATGGGGACAAAATAAACCCCAAAAAAGAGATCTTTTCCACGCCAAACAGACATGTCGATCCCTTGACATATAACGCATTGTCCCTGACAACCTGAAATACAGTCCGAACCTGTTCAACATAAGAATTAGAGATGAGCGAACCGGCCGCGGTTCGCCGAACAGAGGCCGCGTTCGAGTTCGGTTCGGCGAACCGGTTCGGCGAACCACTTGAACCCCATAGCAAACAATGGGAGGCAATCACAAACACATAAAAACACATTATAAATCTACACATACAGTTAAAAAACATTGCCATAACACTTCCCGGTGCCCGCGATCCGTCCTGCACTCTGTCTCCCGCCGCTTTTCCATCGGTAATCGCTGTGTCCTCCCGATAACCAGCAGTGATGCAGGACCTATCGTGACGTCAAAATAGCCATGTGACCAGTCACGCGTCTATTATCTCATTGGCCTCAGACTGGTCACATGGCTAGACGTCATGTCCTGGTCCTAGGTCCTGTCAGTGCATCTCTCCCGTACGCGGTGATCGTTTGTGTATCTCCGTGTACTAGCGAGATGTCTCAGCCGACATTGTGAAGCACATATATAGTGTTAGAAAGCACTCAGGTGGCTCACAGAAGGGAGGGGATGGTACTCATCCTGATTACTTAAATCAAAGCTGACCCCAGCTATATGAGAACATAGGCACAGATAACAAGGAGGTCATAAAGAAAGGGGAGAATGTGGGGTTCATGGAGTGGTCAGTACACACATACCAGATGCAGAGAAAGCAGGATACATAGAAGGAAAGGCAACTCATGGGAAAGATGGGTGGCTGTCACACATACCTGTGAATAGAGCAGACACGATGATTAGATGATGGAGAGTAGATGGTTAGGGACCCGTAACCAAGGAGGAGGTGGATATTGCACAGAAGGGCAGATTGCACGACCTGATAGGCCAGGGCGTCACACGATGATTAGATGATGTAGAGTAGATGGTGAGTAAATAAGTGCATAATATGAAATTCAGGCTAATTCATTTTCTGGACACTTATAGATCCACTCTTAAAGGATCTACACGCCGACAATGTCTCAACCGACAATGTGAAGCACATATATAGTGTTAGAAAGCAACTCATGGGAAGGATGGGTGGCTGTCACACATACCAGATGCAGAGAAAGCAGGATGCATAGAAGGAAAGGCAACTCATGGGAAAGATGGGTAGCTGTCACACATACCAGATGCAGAGAAAGCAGGATACATAGAAGGAAAGGCAACTCATGGGAAAGATGGGTGGCTGTCACACATACTAGATGCAGAGAAAGCAGGATACATAGAAGAAAAGGCAACTCATGGGAAAGATGGGTGGCTGTCACACATACCAGATGCAGAGAAAGCAGGATACATAGAAGGAAAAGCAACTCATGGGAACAATGGGTGGCTGTCACACATACCTGTGAATAGAGCAGACACGATGATTAGATGATGCAGAGTAGATGGTGAGTAAATAAGTGCATAATATGAAATTCGGGCTAATTCATTTTCTGCACACTTATAGATCCACACTTAAAGGATCTACATGCCGACAATGTCTCAACCGACAATGTGAAGCACATATATAGTGTTAGAAAGCAACTCATGGGAAGGATGGGTGGCTGTCACACATACCAGATGCAGAGAAAGCAGGATGCATAGAAGGAAAGGCAACTCATGGGAAAGATGGGTAGCTGTCACACATACTAGATGCAGAGAAAGCAGGATACATAGAAGGAAAGGCAACTCATGGGAAAGATGGGTGGCTGTCACACATACTAGATGCAGAGAAAGCAGGATACATAGAAGGAAAGGCAACTCATGGGAAAGATGGGTGGCTGTCACACATACCAGATGCAGAGAAAGCAGGATACATAGAAGGAAAAGCAACTCATGGGAAAAATGGGTGGCTGTCACACATACCTATGAATAGAGCAGACACGATGATTAGATAATGGAGAGTAGATGGTGAGTAAATAAGTGCATAATATGAAATTCGGGCTAATTTATTTTCTGCACACTAATAGATCCACACTTAAAGGATCCACACGCCGACAAATAACAAGTTGTAGAGGACAAAGAAAGACTGAGATATTAAATAGACACTTCTCATCCATGTTCACCAAGGAACTGACTGTTCCAGGGATCATTTAACAAGTGAAAAATCAAAGTTCTCCACCTGATATAATCAATTAAATACAAGAAGAAGTAAGCCTGCGTCTGAATAAATTAAACATTGGCAAATTCCCCGCGCCCAATGGCATTCATCCACGAATATTGAGAGAATTGAGCTCAGTAATCGATAGACGGCTGTATCTCATCTTCTTAGACTCACTTGTAACAGGGTTGGTGCCTCAGGATTGGAGGATTGCTGTTGTGGTACCGAAATTTAAGAAAGATAAGTGTTATGATTCAGGGACCAAGGAAGATCAAAAAATACGGAAACCCAAATGGTAACAGAGTGGCTGGAACCTTAACGGACTGCAGACATAATCCTGACACACAACTAGAATTAGCCATAAACGAGCCTACGAGGACCTAGTCGTCTCGACACAGCCGGAGAACGAAATATTCTTACAGATAGATATAAGAAAGCTAATCTGCCTTGGAGCAATCCCCAAAGATATAGATAGTCCCCCACATGTAAAGGCTACAGTGATATAGGAAAACACAATACAAAGCTAGAAAAAACAGATTCAGCAAAAGTGAGGCCCAAACTATCTTTTTAGGAAAGGATAGGAAGGAGCACTATCTGCATCTGCAAAAACCCTAATAAATACAAGAACGACTGATATGGAAAAACCCTGGAGCCACACGGCCTCTCCCCCACTAGATCAGCACTCAGATGTTACTGGGATCCCAAAACACTAATATAGATGAGGGACTGAATTAATACCAAGCCTGACAAAAGACATTGTAGAATCATGGAGGTAAATATACAGACACTCTCAACAGGGAATGATCCAATTCCACCAAGAACGCCACACAGACAAAATAGGAATCAAGCATAGTATCAAAGCAGAAAAAATGACAAGAAAGTGGAAACAATAAGCAGAAGCACAAGACCACTTATCTGAGAGGCGTTCTGGTAGTGAGCAGGGCTGATTTCAGAATGTCCTTAACACACAGGATATCCATTGAGCACCGGCAAGTAACAGGAGGAAACTGCTCAGTTATATAGTCCAATCAGAAATGCCTGATTTCCAGTCCTCCACAGGTGTGTGGCTTTCATTCCACAAGTCAACTGCACCACCAGCACTGACCACAAGAGGGAGCTTAAACTGGAAAATGTATTCACAACAGTACCCCCCCTTGAGGAGGGGTCACCGAACCCTCACCGGAACCTCCAGGTTTGTTAGGATGGACTCGATGAAAAGCACGGATCAAGCAATCAGATGTATGTCGGAAGCAACCACCCAAGAATTATCTTCCTGACCATAACCTTTGCACTTGACCAGATACTGGAGCTTCTGTCTAGAAATACGGGAATCCAAATTTTTTTCCACTACATATTCCAGATCCCCTTCGACCACCACAGGATCAAGAGGCACAGCCATGGGCACCAACGGTTCAACATATTTCTTCAACAAAGACTTATGAAAGACATTGTGAATCTTGAAAGCCTCTGGAAGAGCCAATCAGAAAGAAACAGGATTAATTATCCTCGAAATTTTATAAGGTCCAATAAACCTTGGCTTAAATTTCAGAGAAGAAACTTTCATAGGAACATGTCTGGAAAACAACCAGACCAAGTCCCCTACCTCAAACCGGGGACCCACAGTCCTACGTCAGTTGGCAAACCGTTGGGCATTTTCCTGGGAGTAGGACAATTTATCCACCACTTAAGAGCAAACTCAGCCAATGACAAAATAGAAACCCAGTCGTCCTGATCAGCCGACACAAAACATCGCAAATAGGTTTCCAAAGTCTGATTAGTCCTTTCAGTCTGTCCATGTGTCTGAGGATGAAACGCAGAGGAGAAGGGCAACTCAACTCCCAACCTAGAACAAAAAGCTCTTCAAAATCTAGACACAAACTGGACTCCCCTATCGGACACAACATTCTCAGGAATACCATGCAAATTAACCACCTGACAAAGAAACAAAGGTACCAACTCTGAAGCTGATGGCAACTTAGGCAGTGGCACCAAATGAATCATCTTGGAAAATCTATCACAGATTACCCAAATAAACGTCATCCCCTGAGAAACAGGGAGATCAGAAATAAAATCCATTGAAATGTGAGTCCATGGTCTCTTAGGCACCGGCAATGGCAATAATAGTCCACTAGAATGAGAACAAGAAGACTTGGCTCTAGAACAGATCTCACAAGACTGCACAAAGATCCTCACATCACGAGACAGAGAAGGCCATCAAAAGGACCTACTCACCAAATCCCTACTGCCAAAAATCCCAGGATGACCAGCCAACACAGAACAATGAACTTCAGACATCACTCTACTCCTCCATTGGTCAAGAACACACAATTTCCCCAGGACATCTTTCAGGTTTGTTCTCCAGAAATTCCTCAAGAGCAAGTCTCAAATCGGGTGAAATCGCAGAGGGAATCACTCCCTCATGCAGGATGGTAGCAGGCTTGGTCACATCTAGAGAATCAGCAAATAAACTCCTAGAAAGGGCATCCGCCTTAATATGTACCTGGAATATAAAAAAAACACAAAATTAAAGTTCATGAAAAACAAGCCCCGTCAAGCCTGCCTAGGATTCAACGTCCTGGCAGATTCAAGATAGATCAAATTCTTATGATCAGTAAGTACAACAATTTGATGTCTCGCTCCCTCCAGACAATGTCGCCATTCTTCAAAAGCCCACTTCATCGCCAATAATTCTCGATTCCCCACAATATAATTTCGCTCCGGTGGTGAAAATTTCCGGGAGAAAAAAGCACAGGGTCTAAGTTTAGAAGTCACAGGGTCTCTTTGAGACAAGACAGCCCCAGCTCCAATCTCCGAGGCATCGATCTCAACCTGAAAAGGAATAGACACATCAGGCTGCCACAAGACTGGAGCAAAAGTAAACCACCTTTTAAGCTCCTGAAAAGCCAAGACTGCCTCTGAAGACCAATTCACAACATCAGCTCCCTTCTTGGTCAAATCAGTCAATGGCTTGACAATACTGGAAAAATTGCCTATGAATTTAAAATAGAAATTAGCAAAATCCAAAAACTTCTGAAGGCCTTTCAAAGAAGTAGACGGAACCCAATCATGAATGGCCTGGAACTTAACCGGATCCATCTCAATAAAAGATGGGGACAAAATAAACCCCAAAAAAGATATCTTTTGCACGCCAAACAGACATGTCGATCCCTTGACATATAATGCATTGTCCCTGACAACCTGAAATACAGTCCGAACCTGTTCAACATAAGAATTAGAGATGAGCGAACCGGCCGCGGTTCGCCGAACGGAGGCCGCGTTCGAGTTTGGTTCGGCTTGAACCCCATAGGAAACAATGGGAGGCAATCACAAACACATAAAAACACATTATAAATGTACACATACAGTTAAAAAACATTGCCATAACACTTCCTGGAGCCCGCGATCCGTCCTGCACTCTGTCTCCCGCCGCTTTTCCATCGGTAATCGCTGTGTCCTCCCGATAACCAGCAGTGATGCAGGACCTATCGTGACGTCAAAATAGCCATGTGACCAGTCACGTGTCTATTATCTCATTGGCCTCAGACTGGTCACATGGCTAGACGTCATGTCCTGGTCCTAGGTCCTGTCAGTGCATCTCTCCTGTACGCGGTGATCGTTTGTGTATCTCCGTGTACTAGCGAGATGCTCTGGCACATGGACGACTCCCCATTCCTGCATGGGGCGCTCTTTACAGAGTCAGCCCACATGCAAGGACTGGCTCTCACAGCCAGTGAATAGCGGCGCCGGGAATCACGTGATCGGAGCACCGTTGCTATGGCAACCCGGCTGTGAAGTCACCGCTAACAGCCGGCAGCCTGTGGTCACTCCCACTGAGTGATTTCTGCACGGAGCACAGCGTCTTCCCCCATGCAGTGAAGCCTGATGTAGCAGAGCTGCATGGGTTGAAGGAGAAAGAAGACAGAAGACCATGGATCGTGGAGGGGTGAGAGGGAGTAATAAACATGGAGTCTCTAATGTGTCTGTGTATTTATTTCTATTAAAGTACTTTTTCTCTGTGTGGTGTCTTTTTTTTAACCCTTTATTGGAGATTCTTAATGGCCGAGTCAAACTTGCCTGACATTAAGAATCTCTGGCTCACTACTAGCTAGTAAAACAAAGCTAGTATTAACCCATTATTACCCAGCAAGCCACCGTCACCAGGGCAACTGGAAGAGTTGGATACAGCGCCAGATGATGGCGCTTCTATGAGAGCGCCATTTTCTGGGGCGGCTGCAGACTGAAGTTTGCAGCAGAGGCACCCAGAAACCTCGGGCTAACCTGTGCTGCGGATTCCAATCCCCAGCTGCCTAATTGTACCCGGCTGGACACAAAAACGGGGCGAAGCTCACGTGGTTTTTTTTTTAAATTATTTAATGAAATTCATAAAATAATTAAAAAAAGGGCTTCCCTATGTTTTTAGTTCCCAGCCAGGTACAAATAGGCAGCTGGGGGTTGGGGGGCAGCCCGTACCTGCCTGCTGTACCTGGCTAGCATACAAAAATATGGCGAAGCTCACGTCATTTTTTTTTTTTTTTAGTTTTTTGGGGAAAAAAAATAAAAAATGCTTCCCTGGATTTTCCATTGCCAGTGAAGGTAACACCAAGCAGTGGGGGTTAGCAGCCAGTATTTGCTTGGATTACCCTTAGCTAGCAATACAAAAAATGCAGCGGTAGCCCATAGATATTTTTTTATTATTATTTATTTAAATAACTAAAAAAAAATGGGCTTCCCTGTATTTTGATTGCCTGACATGACAGTGCTGTAAAAATAAATCATTAAAAAAAATGACGTAGCGCCCCGCGGTATTTTGGATTCTCAGCGCAGTTAAAGCAGACAGCTACGGGTTGCCACCCCCATCTGTCTGGCGTTACCTTGGCTGGCAATCAAAATACAGGGAAGCCCATTCATTTTTTTTATTTAAAAAAATAGTTAAAAAAAAAATGGGGTCCCTCCATTTTTGATAGCCAGCTAGAGTAAAGCAGACTGCTGTAGCCTGAAAACCACAGCTAGCAGCTTTACCGTGGTTGGGAATCCAGGCTCTTTTTTATAATTATTTTAGAAATAATAATAATTACAAAAATAGTAGGGTCCCCCCAAATTGCATCACCAGCCAAGGTAAAGCGGACAGCTGTGGTCTGGTATTCTCAGGGTGGGAAGGTCCATATTTATTGGCACTTCACAGCCTAAAAATAGCAGGTCGCAGGCGCCCCAGAAGTGGCGCATCCACTAGATCCCAGTACCAAAATGTCATGCAAATTGTGCAAGACCAAAAACTTACAAACATCCTGATGGTCTGGCATCGACACCTGGGTCTAAAACGGGCTTATTTTCAGCTAAAGTAGTAGCATCAATACCCCTTAAAGGGATAGGAGCATGCAAAGGTACCATAGGAAAACCACAATTCTCAGCAAACCCAAAAATCCATCAAGTTCAGGGCAGCTCCTGAATCAATAAAAGCGATAGCCAAAAATGATGATAGGGAACAGATCAAAGAAACCGACAAAAGAAACTTAGACTGTAAACCGCCCAAAGTAAACGAACGGGCAAATCATTTCTCACACTTAGGGCAGACAGAAATAGTATGAAAGGCGTCTCCACAGAAGAAAAATAGCTTATTACGCCGTCTAAAATCCTGCCGTTCCGCCCTAGAAAGGACCATATTACACTGCATAGGCTCCTGAGACCGCTCTGAGATCGAAACCGCTGTACTCATTGTTTTATGTTTATGTAGACGTCTATCAATCTGAATGGTCAATGACATAGAGGCATCAAGACCAGAGGGGACAGGAAAGCCCACCATAACATCCTTCACAGGTCTGCCAAGCCCTTCCGAAAGAGAGCTGCAAGAGCTGCATCATTCCACTCAGTAGGGACCGCCCACTTACGAAACCTCTGACAATATATCTCTGCAGGTTCCTGACCCTGGATCAAAGTCAATAAAGTTTCTCGGCTTGCTCAATAGCATTAGGTTCATCATATAACAACCCCAGAGCCTGAAAAAAAAATCCACATCAGTAAGAGCAGAATCTTCAGGCGCCAGGGAAAAGGCCCAATCTTGGGGGTCACCACGCAGCAGAGAGATAACAATCTAAGCTTGCTGCCTGGAAGACCCTGAGAACTTAAGTTTCAAGGCAAAAAATAACCTACAATTGTTCTTGAAGTTCAAAAATTTAGACCGATCCCCAGAGAACAAATCAGGTAAAGGTATCTTAGGTTCCAATGCAGGTGTCTGGGCAAGATAATCGGATATATCCTTAACCTTAGTCATAAGCTGATCAACTCTCCCAGCTAATTGTGTGACATCCATTGCAGCACAAGATCCTCCACAGCACCCAGAGATAAAGAGGAAAAAAGACACACACAAAAATAAATTCTTACATACTTTTTTTCCTTCTTTTGAGTACCCTGGAATGTAGGTGAGGCCGGTGCTACTGTTATGATTCAGGGACCGAGGAGGATCAAAAAATGCAGAAACCCAAATGGTAACAGAGTGGCTGGAACCTTAACGGACTTCAGACCTAATCCTGACACACAGCTAGAAGTAGCCGTGGGATGAGCCTACCATGACCTAGTCATCTCGACACAGCCAGAGAACGAAATATTTTTACAAATAGATATAAGAAAGCTAATCTGCCTTGGAGCAATCTCCAAAGATATAGATAGTCCTCTACATGTAAAGACTATGGTGATATCGGGAAACACAATACAAAGCTAGAAAAAACAGATTCCGCAAAGGTGAGGCCCAAACTATCTTTATAGGAAAGGATAGGAAGGAGCACTATCTGCAGCCATAAAACCCTAATAAATACCAGCATGACTGATATGGAGAAATCCTGAGGCCACACGGTCTCTCCCCCATTAGATCAGCACTCAGATGTTACTGGGATCCAAAAACACTAATATAGATGAGGGACTAAATTAATACCAAGCATGACAAAAGACATTGCAGAATCTTGGAGCTAAGTATACAGACACTCCCAGCAGGGAATGATCCAATTCCACCAAGAACTCCACACAGACAAAATAGGAATCAAGCATAGTATCAAAACAGAAAAAACAACAAGAAAGTGGAAACAATAAGCAGAAGCACAAGACCACTTATCTGAGAGGAGTTCTGGTAGTGAGCAGGGCTGATTTCAGAATTTCCTTAACACACAGGATATCCATTGAGCACCAGCAAGTAACAGGAGGAAACTGCTCAGAAAGGCTAGTTTCACATTTGCGTTGGACGGGATCCGTAGCATTGCGTTGTGTGACGCATGCAACGGATGCGTAGCATATAGTGGCACAATGGATGCTACGGATCGTACAAAATAACGCAATCCGTTATAGGTTTTTTTCCTTGACTTTACACATCTGAGCATGCGCAGTTGTGTAAAGAGGGATGCGTTAACGGAATCCGTCAAAATGACGGATTCTAACGGAATCCGCCACCATAGGCGTCCTTTATAAAAACAACGGACGCCGACGGAATCCTGCAGGTTGCGTTTTTTTGACACTCCGCCAAGTGCAGAAAAACGCTACATGCAGCGTTCCATCCGCCCGACAGTCACTGACGGTCAGCGTCAAAACAACTGATGCGCCGCGGGGTGGATGCAATGCAAGACCATCCGTTGCTATCCGTAGCTAATAGAAGTCTATGAGGAATATAACGGTTTCCTGCAACGGTTACCGTAATTCCTCACGGCTGCGGATAGCAACGGAAGCCGTCCAACGCAAGTGTGAAAGTACCCTTATATAGTCCAATCTGAAATGCCTGATTGTCAGTCCTCCACAGGTGTGTGGCTTTCATTCCACAAATCAAGCACCGCCAGCACTGACCACAAGAGGGAGAACCCAAACTGGAAAATGTATTCACAACAGATAAGCGGGTGGATCCAGGCAACTACCATCCAGTAAGCCTGACATCAGTAGTATGCAAAGTTTTTCAGGGCATTTTAAGAGATGACATGCAAAAATATATTGCAGAAAATATAATAACTGACAGACAGCATGGATCCATGAAAGATAAGTCATGTCTAACCAACATGTTGGGGTTCTATGAGGAGGTACAGTAAGTGTAAATTTGGATATTGGTAATGCAATTGATGTGATTTATTTGGACTTTGCAAAGACATGTGATACTGTACCACATAATAGCTTTATACTAAAGCTCCAGAAGCAAGGACTAGGGAAAATTATATGCTACTGGGTAAGAAATTGGCTAAAACATAGGAAACAAAGAGTAGTCATAAATGGTACATTGTCTAAATGGGCTCTATTCAGCAATGGGGTACCGCAGGGATCTGTGCTAGCACCGATTCTTTTTAATCTCTTTATTAATGACCTTAGGGGTGGGATAGATAGTAAAGTGTCAGTCTTTGCTAATGACACCAAACTATGTAGGATATTAAAAACTGACCTTGATAGAACAAAATTACAAAAAGATCTGGATAAGATGTCAGAATGGGCAGATACTTGGCAAATGAGATTTAATGTTGATAAATGTAAAGTAATGCACCTAGGACGGAGTAATCCTATAGCTGCGTATACATTAAAGGAAGTAAACTCGAGACTACAGAACAGGAGAAGGACTTGGGTATTCTCATTACAAATAAGCTGAGCAACAGTACTCAATGTCAAGCAGCAGCTGCTAAAGCAAACAAGATTTTAGGGTGTATAAAAAGAGATTAGATCCTGTGATCCCAACGTATTGTTACCCCTCTATAAATCACTTTAAAGGCGACATCTAAAATATGGTATTCAGTTTTAGGCTCCACACTTTAAAAAGGACATTCAGAAGTTAGAGTGAGTTCAAAGGCGGAATAACTAGACTACTACAAGTAATGGAAGGCCTCCCATATGATGACAGGTTGTAAAAGTTAGATATGTTTAGCTTAGAAAGAAGACGTGTCAGAGGAGATCTCATTTACACCGTGTGCAGAATTGTTAGGCAAGTTGTATTTTAGAGGATTTTTTTTATTATTGATCAACAACTATGTTCTCAATCAACCCAAAAAACTCATAAATATGAAAGCTTAATATTTTTGGAAGTTGGAGTGTTTTTTTTTTTTAGATTTGGCTATCTTAGGAGGATATCTGTTTTTGCAGGTAACTATTTCTGTGCAGAATTATTAGGTAACTTAATAAAAACCAAATATATTCCCATCTTATTTGTTTATTTTCAGCAGGTAAACCAATATAACTGCACAAAATTTAGAAATAAACATTTCTGACATGCAAAAACAAAACCCAAAAAAATTAGTGACCAATATAGCCACCTTTCTTTCTGATGACACTCAACAGCCTACCATCCATAGATTCTGTCAGTTGCTTAAACTGTTTACAATCAACATTGCGCGCAGCAGCCACCACAGCCTCCTAGATACTGTTCCGAGAGGTGTACTGTTTTACCTCCCTGTAAATCTCACATTTTATAAGGGACCACAGATTCTCTATGGGGTTCAGATCAGGTGAATAAGGGGGCCATGTCATTATTTTTTCATCTTTTAGACCTTTTCTGGCCAGTAACGCGGTGGAGTAGTTGGATGCATGTGATGGAGCATTGTCCTGCATGAAAATCATGTGTTTCTTGAACGATACCGACTTCTTCCTGTACCACTGTTTGAAGAAGTTGTCTTCTAGAAACTGGTAGTAGGTCTGGGAGTTGAGCTTCACCCCATCCTCATCCCGAAAAGGTCCCACAAGCTCATCTTTGATGATACCAGCCGATACCAGTACCCCATCTTCACCTTGCTGGCATCTGAGTCGGAGTTGAGCTCTCTGCCCTTTACTGATACAGCCTCTTGCCCATCCATATGGCCCATCAAGAGTCACTCTCATTTCATCAGTCCAGAAAACCTTTGAAAAATCAGTCTTAAGATATTTCTTGGCCCAGTCTTGACATTTTATCTTATGTTTCTTGTTCAAAGGTCGTTTTTCAGCCTTCCTTACCTTGGCTATGTCCCTGAGTATGGCACACCTTGGGATTTTTGATACTCCAGTAACGTTGCAGCTCTGAAATATGGCCAAACTGGTGGCAAATAGCATCTTGGCAGCTTCACGCTGGATTTTTCCTCAATTTATGGGCAGTTATTTGGCGCCTTTTTTGCTCAACACACTTCTTGCGACCCTGTTGGCTATTTGCCATGAAACGCTTGATTGTTCGGTGATCACACTTCAAAGGTTTGGCAATTTCAAGACTGCTGCATCCCTATGCAAGAAATCTCACAATTTTGGACTTTTCAATCTCTCTTCTGACCCATTTTGCCAAAGGAAAGGAAGTTGCCTAATAATTAAGCACATCTTATATAGGGTGTTGATGTCATTACACCACACCCCTCCTCATTACAGAGATGCACATCACCTGATTTACTTATTTGGTAGTTGGCTCTCAAGCCTATACAGCTTGGAGTAGGACAACATGTATAAAAAGTATCAGGTGATCAAAATACTTATTTACCTAATAATTCTGCACACAGTGTATATAAAAAGAAAATCTAGCTTTTTCATCATTCCAATGAAAAAAAGTGTAATAAAAATTGATCATAAGACCTAGGTACGTCAAAGGCATGTAAAAAAATGGTATTACTGAAAATACAGCGAGTACAATGAACCAAAAATACTAAAAATATAATATTATGCCGCAAAAACCAAGTTCTGATAGAGATCCTTGGGATTAAAAATAAAAAAGTTATAGCTCTAAAAATATACAGATGAAAAAACTATCATTTATAAAATTAAGTTTAGGTAAAGAAAAATCTTAGATGAATCTTGCATTGCTGTAATTGTACTGACCCAAAGAAGAAAGCTATCTAACCACCTATACCACACGGTGCATAACATAAAAATAACACAACAAAATGGAATTGTTTATTTATGTGTTCATTCTGCTGCTTAAAAGTCAGTATTACACTTGGTTTTCATATACCCTATGTTGATCAGTCAAACCCTTCGACAGAAACATTCACTATAACAATGGTGGGCAAAGAGTGGCCCGCTGGCCACATCCGTCCCTCCAGCTGTTCCAGTCCAGCCCGCAGACCAAGACAGCCAATAGGCTGAAAACAGTGGACCGCGAGCCGCACCAAGACGGCCACCCTATGCTACTGATTTTTGCATCCTCGGGATGACTCTGTTCTTCACCAATCAGCTTGACCAAGTTAGAAGGAAAAATGTGGCTTCTCCGCACTGGTGGGGATGTTAAAAGAAGAAACCAGGATGCATGGACAGGATTTATTGCAGTTTATTGGAAGTGTTTCAAAGTGTTTCAACTTCTTCAGCAAAAACCAAGTTACAACATAATGTCGGGAGACCAACTTTTAAAGACACTCAAAAAGAATTTGAATGAGGCGCTAAAAACAACAAGTGACATGTCTAAGTTCAAAACAATCTATATTACATGTAAGGCTTCTTTCACACTTGCGTTATTCGCAATCCGTCGCTTTGAAAAACAGCACAATCCGTTAACGGCTTGCGCTGTTTCTCGTTGACTTCTATTGGCAACGGATTGCAACTAAAATGTCTGCGTTACATCCGCCGGCGATGCTGCATCATTATTATGACTGTGTGCTGGGCAGATACAACGCAGAATATAACGTTTTTTGTCTGTTTTTTGTCCTGTTAAAAGGACGCACAGCAGCGGATTCTGGAGGAATCCACCACAAGGTACAATGGGTGTCTATTGTGGTGGATTCCACTGCAATGCGCTGTATGGCGGAATCCGTTGCTGGATTCCGTTATTTTCTACTGCGCATGCCCAGCACCTGGTTAAAGCTCCAAATTAGGAAAGGTATATAAAGAGGCCCTTATCTTTACTCAGGCAATGTTCTATGACCCTGAGACTGAGACTGAGACACAGACAGACACTTGGAGCCCCAGAAAACAGAACAGGAGATCTGGAGATCAGGAGATCAGAACAGAACAGGAGACCCGGAGGACAGACCCGGAGACCCTCAGACCTGGAGGACAGACCCTGAGACCCTCAGACCCGAGACCCTGATACAGAGACCTGGAGATTCAGAGTAAAGTGTTGCCAGGGTGAGTAAAATCTAAGGCTCCTTTCACATTGTATTTCAGTGGCTCTGTCGTGGCATACTTCTGAAATCCCGCCCCGCCCCCCACAAAACATGTTTCGGACGTATGCCCCAACAGTGCCATTGACTATAATGGAGCAGACAGAGCAAGCGTATGCTCTGTTTTGCACCATTTTCGGGTGTATACGCTCTCTGCAGACGGATGCCCAGACATAGCAGACTACATTCGGGTGTACGCTTGCTAAAATCGTATACACCCGAAAATGGTGCAAAACAAAGCATACGCTTGCTCTGTCTGCTCCATTATAGTCAATGGCACTGTCGGGGCATACGTCCGAAACATGTTTTGCGGGGGGAGGAGCGATATTTTGGACGTATGCCCCTACGGAGCCACTGAAACGCAATGTGAACCATTGTTTCCCCATTTCTTGTTGTCCGCTCTTTTTTTTTGTATGCATTCATTATTTAATTTTCTTAAATAAAGAGCTAATGCTCCTTTTTTTTTTACCAAAAAAAAATTTTTTTAATAAAAATATGACGAATTTGTTTGAGTTTCCCAATTTTCCATCTTTTTAGCTGTAATGTTTGGGTTTTTTAAATATATTGGTGTTATTGGGGGTTTTAACCACATGGGCTAAAACAACAGTGTGAAAAATAAAATTGCAAAGGGAGGGAAATGTGGGTTAGTTTTGGAATAGTGAGTGGTAATGGGATATTGGGGGTCAGTGGCTTATGGTGGGGATAATGAGTGGTAATGGGATATTGGGGGTCGGTGGCTTATGGTGGGGATAGTGAGTGGTAATGGGATATTGGGGTCGGTGGCTTAGGCTAGGCACGCACTTTGCGTCGTTGAAAAAGCATCTCAAAACACTAATTGATGCCAAAGTTGCCTTTTGCCTTTTTAGCTTTTTGCCAAGAAATGCATCGCAAACGGATGCGTTTGTATTGCTTATTTATTGCGTTTGCGATGCATTTCTTATACGTTTTTAATTTTCCTACTTGCGTTTCAATTGCGTTTTCAAACTAGCGTTTGTGCGTCGTTCTCCATGTGAAATAAAGTTCTTTTTTTTCAACTATTAATTAACCTTTTAAAAAAAAAGGATATATAGAGATCTACTGAGGTCATTTCCGTCCTGAATGTTTTTGCCTTCCTAAATTATTTCAAAAACATTGCTAAAGATGCCAGATAACAGAAGAATCCTACGTTTGCGCCGCAGTCAAAGGAATCGTTTACGGCTAATATTAATGATGCTACATCGGCGACGACTGATTCTGGTGTGTATTTTGCCAAATATTTTTATCATTTGTAAAAGTTGGTGTTGTTATTTAATTATAAAATAATTTTATTAACTAAAATTTTTTTTTCACATTTTTAAAAATATCAGAATTCAACACATATTACCGGAATGTGGGTACATCCTCTTTTATTGGAGTGATCCAAAAAAGGCCACTTCAACAATTTATACATGGATTTACACAAGTAAGATTATTAATATTGTAAATGTTTAAATATTTTATTTTTTTTTTGTAATTAATTTTCTGAGATTTCTATATTATAATCACACTTGATATGAAAATCAATAACATTATATGAAAATTAAATTTTTACAATATATCCTTGCATTTGTGAATTAAATGTCTCTTAATTTTCATATAGATATCCTGAAAAATTCATTGATTTTTGTCGACTACCAATGGCTGGCTGTGATAATTTACTGTCGCTAGTGCGTTATAATTTAGCCCATGCTGATACCTTCATGCGTGAGGCAATTTCTGCAGACGAACGCTTATTAGCAGGGGCGGACTGGCCTACCAGGAGGTGGGGAGAACCCCCGGTGGGCCCCTGCTATTGATAGCCACGCCCCCTAGACCCCGCCCCCCTACCTCCCTTGGGCCCCTATGGCTATGTGTGAGAGGCTCTCCCCCGGCCGGTAATTTCGCTAATCATATCGGCACATTGCCGATATGATTAGTGACAATCCCATTCCCTCTGCAGCGGCAAGGAGGGAGAGCGATCTCCCTGCTCTCCCTGCTGTCACTGTCAGTGCCGCGCGGCTCTGACTCATCTGCGCAGCCAGCGACACTGCAGGAGGAAGCAGTCTCAGAGTGATGACTGCTTCCTTCCTTTGCAGGTGCTGGCAGCATCGCGCTGCGGAGGACGGACTCGGCGTCGCCCCAGGCCAGGCTGCAGGAGCAGCAGCACGTGAGTATAGAAGGCGGGAGCCCAGGGGGGTCCGGGGGCCCTGGGGGGGGTGTACGGGGGCCCAGGGGGGCAAGAAGATGCCTGGTGGGGGAGGGGCGGTTGGGCATGTGGAGACTGTGGGCAATCAGATCAGTAACATTAACCCTTATTCCATCGAAATGTCTGCATAGTCAGGGGTGGGATTCAGCCGGTTCTGTCCGGTTCTGGATAACTGGTTGTTAAAATAGCAGCCGGTTCCCAGAACTGGCAAGAAACAGCTCCAGCGATCCGGTTCCCTGTATTCATTTGTGTTAGTGTGTTTAAGACACTGACACAAATGAATTCCTGTACCTCCGTATGCGCCACACTTTCGGGTTCAGTGGACCCTGACCCAGTGTGCAGCGACGTGCTGACGCTGCAGAGGTCATGGCATTGTGGGGAGGTAGCTCCTCCTCCTACCGTCTGTCAGCGTCAGGCCCTGTACGCACTGGACTTTTTGCTGCGTTTTTAGCGGCGTTTTTTACCGCGTTTTTTTGCAGAAAACTATGTGACATTGCTTCCCCCAGCAATGTCTATGGGTTTTCAGAAGTGCTGTCCGCACACAGCGCTTTTTTGTAGCTGTGTTTTTGTGGTGACCACAAAAAGGCAGCATGTCAATTATTTCTGCATTTTTCACTGCGTTTTACACCCATTGAGTTCAATGAGATGTTCAAAAACGCAATGAAAAACACAAATTGCAAATATAGCTGCGTTTCTATGACTAAAAACGCGTCTCTAAACGCAAGGGGTGGGTAGTACAGTGACGTGTACAGGAAGAGGATTCCTTCTGTTGGTAAACACAGAAGTGTGAATCCTCCCGGTACCGTGCGGCGCCATGTACGGGCAGGAGATGGAAGCAGCTGCGAAGTCAAAAGTGAACAGTAGAGAAAAAAATGTCATACTCACCTGTCTGCAGCCTCCCGGTGCCATGTCCGCTCCCAGCTCCTCTCCCGGTACCGCCACCCCTGCTCCGGATGTGTGCAGACGGCCGGGACACCTCCAATAGCTGCAGGACCTGGCGCTGATCACCTGATGCGGTCACCTGACGGAATCAGCTGACAGTGACAGTGACAGTGGTGACGCCGGCTTTTTACTACCCGGCTGGCTAAACTATCAGCTGATGCTGTCAGGAGGCTTCATCAGCTGATTACCGCCGGGTCCTGCATTGATCGGTCTAACAGGAGTCTGCACTGAAGTGTGTATTTTTTTATTTTTTTTTGCACTGATGCATCAGCTGATTGTATAAACGGCTTTTAGACAATCAGCTGCTGTGTCATGGAATTCACATTCTTGATCCTGACACATCATCAGATCGGTTTGCCTTCCAGCAAACCGATCAGAGGATATTGGATCCGCATTGGACGGCGCGGGACCCTTGACCCAGGATTACTGCGGAGGAGGGGGGTTCTTTATTTCAATAAAGATGGAGTCACTAACTGTGTTGTGTTTTATTTCTAATAAAAATATTTTTCTGTGTGTTGTGTTTTTTTTTAATCTTTACTAGAAATTCATGGTGGCCATGTCTAATATTGGCGTGACATCATGAATTTCGGGCTTAGGGCAAGTTGATAATATACAGCTATCCCTAACCCCATTATTACCCAGCGAGCCACCCGACATCAGGGCAGCTGGAAGAGTTGGATACAGCGCCAGAAGATGGCGCTTCTATGAAAGCGCCATTTTCTGGGGTGGCTGCGGACTGCAATTCGCAGAGGGGGTGCCCAGAAAGCTTGGGCAGCCTGCACTGCGGATTCCAATCCCCAGCCGCCTAGTTGTACCTGCCTGGACTCAAAAATTGGGCGAAGCCCACGTCATTTTTTTTAATTATTTAATGAAATTCATGAAATAAAAAAAAAGGAGGCTTCTCTATATTTTTGGTTCCCAGCCGGGTACAAATAGGCAGCTGGGGGTTGGGGGCAGCCCATAGCTGCCTGCTGTACCTGGCTAGCATACAAAAATATGGCAAAGCCCACGTCATTTCTTTGGAGGGCAAAAAGCTCCTGCATACAGTCCTGGATGGAGCATGCTGAGTCTTGTGGTTCTGCAGCTGCTGTCTGCTCTCCTGCATACACTAGTGGAGAATGAAGAACATATTGAAGAAGGAAATGACATCAGACCTTTTTTTTCAACAATCTTTAATGGCATTGTTCACTGATAAAAAAACGCATAAAAAAAGCAGTGAGCAAAAACGCAGCCAAAAACGCACAAAAAACGCAGTGTGAAAAAAACACCTAGTGCGCACATACCCTTAGTGTGCAGAGAGCCTCGGAGGACGGAAGACAGAGGAGAGGGCACCGGTGCTTGGAGCAGGTAAGCACTCAGTGAGCCGAAGATGCAGGGAGAGGGCCCACATAAGATGGCAGCTATATGTGGCTATATTGGGAGAGGGGCCACATTAAGATGGCAGATATATGTGACTATGGGGAGAGGCCACATAAGATGGGAGCTATATGTGGCTATATGGGGAGAGGGGCCACATTAAGATGGCAGCTATATGTGGCTATTATATGGGGAGAGGGGCCACATTAAGATGGCAGCTATATGTGGCTATATGGGGAGAGGCCACATAAGATGGGAGCTATATGTGGCTATATGGGGAGAGGGGCCACATTAAGATGGCAGCTATATGTGGCTATATGGGGAGAGGGGCCACATTAAGATGGCAGCTATATGTGGCTATATGGGGAGAGGGGCCACATTAAGATAGCAGCTATATGTGGCTATATGGGGAGAGGGGCCACATAAGTGTCGCAGGCGGGGAGGACGTCGTCGCTGCTGCGCTCTCGCTAACGCTCGGGTCCGGCGCTGCTGTGATGGCTGCTCGGTGGCTCGAGCGGTGGGCCGGATCCGGGGACTCGAGCGGCGCTCCTCGCCCGTGAGTGAAAGGGGTGGTTAGTTTGGGGGATTTAGTCCGTGATGCCACCCATGGGTCGTGGTGAAGATGGGCACCACCGCTGCTGGTGACGGGATCCCGGGAGCGATGGTAGGGAGCAGCTGGGATGTTGTTTTCCCCCTCCGTGGGTAGGGGTTGGTGGTCCCGGGGCCCGATGATGTGACGGGGAGACAGGGTTGGTGAGGTGCAGGGTTGCAGGGACAGCGCGGCGCGGTGCCGGATGGCACAGGTGTACTCACTCAGCAAGAAAGGTACAAAGTCCTCGGTAAACCAAACGGCTGGATGGACGGGTCCCGCAGCCGGCTGCAGTGTCTCTCCCCGGACAGGTGATGGCGGCTGTCTTTCCCTGCACCTTGATGTTCTTTTTCTGACTACTATGGATTCCCAATGGTAGTCCACTCCACGGTGTATGGGTACCGGAGGAGTCCGTTTGCCCGTAGGCGCTGGCCCTTGGGTCTCTAGCCTTAGGCGGTAGCTGTATACCCTCACGGTGTGGGTGGTTGCCTTCAATCGGGACTTTTGCTGTTATGAAACCCCTGGGGTTCCAGTCACATTCGGATCTGACTATTGTCGGCGGCTCCAAGCCTGGTCGGGGTCCGATGGCCCTGCCTGTGTGTGCTGGCTTCACTTCGCTCCCCGGTCGGTACCGGCGGGCCATCGCCCAACCCCGGTCCTACGGTTCCGCGTTGCTCCACCACTCCTGCAGACGGCCACCACCGTCTGCCAACCTTGCTGTCAGTGCCTGGGCCACAAGCCCAGACACCCAAGTGTTCACTCCTCTCACTTCACTGCTCAACACTGAACTGTCACTTTTCCCACCTCCAGGCCTGTGAACTCCTCGGTGGGTGGAGCCAACCACTTAGCTCTGCCCCACCTGGTGTGGACATCAGTCACTGGAGGGAGGCAACAAGGGTTTTGTGTTTGGCTGGTGTCCCTGTCTAATGGGGGTGGGGTGTTTGTATGTTATCTGGAACGACCTGGCTAGGCCAGGGCGCCACATTAGATGGCAGATATATTTGGCTATATGGGGAGAGGAGCCGCATTAAGATGGCAGCTATATGTGGCTATATGGGGACAGGAGCCGCATTAAGATGGCAGCTATATGGGGAGAGGGGCCACATAAGATGGGAGCTATATTTGGCTATATGGGGAGCGGAGCCGCATTAAGATAGCAGCTATATGTGGCTATATGGGGACAGGATCCGCATTAAGATGGCAGCTATATGGGGAGAGGGGCCACATAAGATGGGAGCTATATGGGAAATGGAGCACATGGGATGTGATCTGCTGGGGAAAGAGGCCATATTGGGATGGGATCTGCAGGGGAAAGAGGCTATAATGGGATGGGATCTGCAGGGGAAAGAGGCCATAATGGGATGGGATCTGCAGGGGAAAGAGGCCATAATGGGATGGGATCTGCAGGGGAAAGAGGCCATAATGGGATGGGATCTGCAGGGGAAAGAGGCCATAACGGGATGGGATCTGCAGGGGAAAGAGGCCATAATGGGATGGGATCTGCAAGGGAAAGAGGCCATAATGGGATGAGATCTGCAGGGGAAAAGAGGCCATAATGGGATGGATCTGTATGGTGAAAGATGCCATAATGGGATGGGATGTGTACGGGAAACGAGCCACATGGGATGGGATGTGTAGGGGAAAAGAGGCCATAATGGGATGGGATTTGCAGGGGAAAGAGGCCATAATGGGATGAGATCTGTATGGGGAAGGTCGTCCATTCCAATTTTAGCAGGACTCCTTTAGTAATAATTTTTAAAAACTGTAGAAAAATCATTTAATACAATAAGACTGACAGTGACTGGAACAACTGATGCTGGACAGGAGAGGAAGGGGAAGGAGATTTTACTTTAAATTACTTGTATTTTTTGGTTGAGGAAATTGCGTGAAAATGGGTGTGGCTAACAGAATGGGTGTGGTTACAGAATGGGTGTGGTTTTCAAATGGGCGATGTTTACAGAGAACCTGTTAAAAATTTGAATCCCACCCCTGCTATATACAGTACGGTAACTGCATGGTGCTGGTGGGCCCCAAGATTGATTTTTCCTGGTGGGCCCCAGGTACTCCAGTCTGCCACTGCCTATACCGGATTTAAACTTTTGGTTGCAAGTAGCTAACAATTTTGAACAAAATGCTAATTTTCCACAATGTTTGGGGGCAATCGATGGCAAACACATTCGTGTGCAACAACCACCCAAATCAGGTTCTTCTTTTTTTAATTATAAGAAGTTTTTCTCCATCGTTTTAATGGCTGTAGTAGACGCAAACTACAAGTTCATTGCCATTGATGTAGGCAGTTTTGGTAGCACCGGAGATGCACGCATTTTACAAAATACTTTTTTCTGGCGAAACATTATTCAAAAAAATGTAACCATACCACAGCCAAAACCATTATCAGGGAGTAATGAGCCAACTCCATATGTTTTCGTGGCTGATGAGGCATTCCCTCTCCAAACAAACCTTCTGAGGCCATATCCCATGCGAGGTTTAGATCAGACTCGACAAATATTTAATTACCGGCTAAGTCGGGCAAGAAGATTTGTGGAATGCACGTTTGGCACAATGGCTAGTCAATGGAGAGTTATGCACACCACAATGAAAATGAAAATATCTACAGTAGACAAAGTTATTAAGGCATGCTGTGTCTTACACAATTATTTGCGCAATTACCGTTGTACTACTATAGAAGCACAGCAGCCAAATACTTTTTTACTAGTGATCTCAGTGACTGGTAGACCAACTGCCTCCGGAATAGAAGTCAGAGAAATTTATAAAAATAATTTCAATTGTGCGTATGGATCTATTCCTTTGTAAAACAGCGCTGCTGATATAGTTGAGTGATTTTAATTTTTTAGTTTTGGATAAAATTTAAGAATCATTTTTTGCCCAAAATTGTGCGTAAAATATGTTAAATAATTATGATTATATGTAATTGTCAGTCAACAATTATTTGTTTAGTAACTACTTAAACTTAATAATAAGTGTAATGTGTTATGATTAATAACAATACATTTTTTTGTGAAAATTAAATTTTATTTCATGCTTATTTCATATGTTGCTAAATTGTGCCATTCAAATATTTTACAAACAAAGATTATGTCTAACAATCCAGTAATATAACATATTAATAACACTTATTAAACACAATCAAATAATTTAATTTCATGGATTATTTAAAAAAAAAACAAAAAAAAACAAACACATATGTATATTATTTTAAAGTTTTACTTTAAATCCTTTAAGGCTGAGAAAACAACTCATTAGTGAAATAACCTGGCATTGATTCATTTTGCAACTTACGATTTGGAATACTTTGGTTATAAGATTGTGTTGGATTCTGGCCATATTCACTAGTGCCATAATTTTGGAAGGAATTAACTAATGGTTTTTGTACATAATTTTGTCAGAAATTATTTGATGGGTTAGGTTGATTAGATTGAACATATCCACTGATTTGAATAGTTGTTTGTTTTGTTTGGTTAGTATTTGCAACAAAGGCTTTCCCAATTTGCTGAATTATTTCTACCCCGGTGGGTATTTTTTCCTCATTTTCAAAAAACTCTAGAAGACCACAAATAGCGGTCATACAACACGATTTTTGTTTCATATTAATTAAATTTTGAATTCTACTAGAAATGCTCATCGTAAAATGATCAAATGTGTCATCTTCGGTTGTTGATTTGAGCATTTCGATTGTTTGTTGGGTTAAATGATCTTGTGAAATATCTTGTTTTTGTGTATTTTTTTTTCTTGTTTTTTGGCTTCCTATATTTCTGAATTTGCGTTACAGAGTTGGTAGCATGTTCGGTCGGCTCTTGTGTAACATTCTCTTCCTCTGTCTCAATATTGCTTTCCTCTATTGTGATCAAGTCTGGTGTGGAATCATTTATTACAGATGTCTCATTAGGAACACTATCTAGTTCTTGATTGTCAAGGAGATCATTTGCATTAATGTTGCCAGATGTACTGCAAAATGGATAGTAAAAAAGATTAATTAGCGGACTTGTGTGAATTTTGAATGAACGTAAAATTTAAATTACTTAACATTTTTTAAAAAATCTTGTTAGTTTTTTTTTTATAATAATCACCTTCTTAAAACACGTCCGGTGCAAAGGAATTTTAGTTCATTGTAATAAATGAAATTTCTGAATTTCTGATGAACCACTTTTAAAAGACTCATAACATATTTTGTTAAAGCGATCCCGCACGGATCGCCATCTTTTGCGTTCCTCATTTTCTGTAAAATATTTAAAAAAAAAATAATGAAAACAGAAAATTTAAAAAAAAATAAAAAAAATATTATAACGAACATCGTAATATTTTTAATTTAACATATAATAAAAAAAAAATACCTATCTTGATTTGTAATGATTGATCGGCCTCATGCCACTGTGGATACAGCTCTTTACAAATGATGATCCAGCAATCAGCCCGTTTTAGTTTTAACATGTAGTCTGGTATTATGGTACTGTAGGGTCCCATAAGCAGGGCATAGATTCCACCTGTGTGATTTGATTTTTTAGGTTTATACATATATTTAAAATGTTTTGTAAAACATATGTTACTAATAAAACATTCTAACAATTTTTCATCCATGTATTTTAGGAAATAGTGAAAAAATGTAAAAAATATCTTGAATAACATTAAGTAATTTATTACATATATACAGCATAATATAAATAATTTATGAGTTAATAAATTTTAAATTAAAAACTTACCAGGCTAATCAATTTTGACACATCCAATTTGAGTCTTTTATACCAAGACATTATTGATGATTCAAAAATCAATTTAAACGAGCAAAGTTAGAGCAAGAGGATATGTTAACATACTATTCGCAAATGCTAATATTTAAATACGGAGAGGATGTGACAACAGACGCTTGGCTGTTGAGGTCACTTCCAAGATTAAGGAAGTTGCGTTTTGATACTGAGAAACGCATCTGCAACGCATACAAAACGCATCTGAAACTTATCTTTTTTTACTTTTGCCACGATAGGTACGTTTTACATTGACTTCAATGTTATGGAAACTGACTGAAAATGGCAAAAACAACTAACATGCTCCTTCTTTGAACGCATGTTTTTTGCCACAATATATTCAAATTAAACGCTGCATTTAGAAACGCAAAGTGTGGTCTAGAAATCCCTATTTTCCATAGACTTTGCTGGGAAAACAAAACGCATGCCTTTTGGCATGAAAAAGGTGCTTATCAAAACGGACCTAAAAAGCAGTGGAAACGCAGGTAAAAATGCAAAGTGCGTGCCTAGCCTAATGACGAATTTGTCTAAGTTTCCCAATTTCCCATCTTTTTAGCTGTAATGTTTGGGTTTTTTAAATATATTGGTGTTATTGGGGGTTTTAACCACATGGGCTAAAACAACAGTGTGAAAAATAAAATTGCAAAGGGAGGGAAATGTGGGTTAGTTTTGGAATAGTGAGTGGTAATGGGATATTGGGGGTCGGTGGCTTATGGTGGGGATAGTGAGTGGTAATGGGATATTGGGGGTCAGAGGCTTATGGTGGGGATAGTGAGTGGTAATGGAATATTGGGGACGGTGGCTTATGGTGGGGATAGTGAGTGGTAATGGGATATTGGGGGTACTTTTCTATTTTTTGTGGTATGTGTATTTTTCTTTTCATGAAATTTTAGATTAAAACATTTTTTCTGTGAAATGTTTAACATTTATTGACCAAGAAGCTTTATTTATGTTTTTTTATTTTTTATTTTAAAATAGCCTAAAGTTCAGCAAAATACATTCAACACTCTTCTTACAGTTATCACACATGTAAGTATCTTTTCAGGACAAATAACAGGTGAGTACCAAAAAGCTTTAATTGCAATGTGTTTTTTTTTTCCCAATAGCTTAAATTTGCTTGAATCATGTCTACTTCTGATAGCCCCCCTCCAAGGCGTCAGCGATTGCAGGTAATTTCTAACTACATTTTGTCTTTTTAATCTGTTGAGCAACTAGAAATAAAAAAATGTCAAATTTGCTTTTGGGAGGAGGAAGCTGCAGCAGAGGGGCTACCAGAAGAAGGCGAACAGGGTGGAGAAATGCATGGAGAATGTTCGCAGGATGTAAGTATATCCATGTGATTCACATCACAAACATTACACCACACAATGCATAACACTACACACATCCTCAAACCAGTGACAAGGCGCTACAATTACCAGACAATCGTGGTAAGTTGGGAACATACATCACAGCACATACATGATTGCACAACACATAACGAAAAGTATATGACAAACATGACATAACAATTCGCCAACCTCTTGCTCTAGGTTAATGTATTAATCTGATTTTCAGGTCGCAGTGCCTGTCCGCCGCAGAGATCCTCCAAGCTGCTTCCAGGGTTGTCGTGGTCGCGCTGGTGGTCGCAGGCGTGTGAGTTTCATTATATTTAAAAATATTTTTTATTTTAGTGGTTATTGGCAATGTTAAAAATGCAGAACTACTGAAATGAATGATTTTAACTTAAATTTTGTTTTCATTCCACAGGTCTCACAGCGGAGGCAGGACGAGAAATCTGATGGGGAGGAATCCGGAATAGATGTGGACCTCCTCATCAACCTTATCCATACTCAGCAGCCGTTGTGGGACATGCAAGACCACCGCCATGCCGATTCTCTAATTACCCGGTGGCTCTGGGAAGAGGTTGCAGTGGAAATTATTGATGGATGGGAGGAGCTCAATGGTAGGGCCAAAAAAAATGCACGTACGTATACTAGTTCACAAAGTCTTCAAATTCACTGTTCTATGCTTAACCTTGTCTCTTTATCTCTTTTCAGTTATACGTGTGACGACTTGGTGGCGGTCCCTACGTAATTACTTCAGGAGGCACTTCAACAACGAGATGCAGGCTCCCAGTGGTTCCGCAGGACGCAAGGGCTCCCAATACAGATATGCCAGAGCCCTTCCTGAAAGCCACAATGATACCAAGACGATAATTACACTGTTTTTTTGTTGAATTTGTAATGCAGTTATTGTTAACATATTTCTCCAACAGTATGCTAGTGAAAATTTTATTTTTTTTCTTTCTCCCACAGAACATTCACCACCATGGAGCCTGCATCAGTTCAGCACCCTCCTGGAGTGATTCCTGAAGTGACCCCCACCGGTGACCCCTCCAACAGGACCTGTGATCCCTCTACTTTTGCTCCCTTTCTCCCTTCCACCTCTACCTCTGATCCCTCCCTTTCACCTCTACCTCTGATCCCTCATTACCTTCCACCTCTACCTCTGATCCTGCACGCTCTTCCATGCCTTCTTTCCCATTTTTACCTCCCTGCCCAGCAGCATACTGGCAGACCTCATTACATGAGGCTGGTCAGCGAGTAGGTGTTCACTTATCCAACCATTCTGACGCTCCTGACACTCAAACACCGTTTAGTTCGATGCGACAGCGCCAGAGGGGACAGGATAGGGGCAGCCCCGAGTTCTTACACCTGAATGCATCTATCCACAGTTTTATAAAAGTATTATCTGACCAAATAATTGCTCGCTTCAACCTGATAAACCATAGTTTACAGGTGTTGACCAGCAAGATGGATGAGGTGCTTTCAGCTGTAAAAAAAACCACCTAGCCAGCATTATTTTCATTCTATCATTAGAGAGCTGGAAAACCTACCGTCTGAACAGCACTTTACATGTGATGAGGGCTTTCCAGAATGCTATTATGCAACTGAATACACAACCCCCTCCCACCACTGCACCACCTCCCCCCTCCTACCACTGCACCACCTCTGGCCATAGCCCCTCCTTCTCCACCCGCTGCCCCTTTACAGTCTCCTGCCCAAATTCATGCACCTGTCCATAACCAGCCCCCTGCCCATTTTTACCACTCTTCAATAACCACCCAGCCCACAATCCCTGCCCAGTATACTCGGTCTGCCCAAACATCCCTTCATTCCCCGTCTCCACTTTCTACCCCACATGTCATCCCTACCCCAACTCCATCACCTTCCTCACTGTCTGCTCCATCTATACTCCCTTACCAATACCAGCATTATGCTTCTTCACCCCTCCAAACCCACCCATCTCTTGCAACACCCACCTTTCCATTTTCCATCCCTCAGCCATCTCCCAGCCCATCTCCCGCCCTCATCCATCTTCTGTCTCAAGCCATCTTCTTCCAACAACTTCTCTTTGTTTTTCAACACCCTCACCTTTAACTACTACCCAACCTTTCCCATCCTCTCTTCATACCCCACTTGTTGAAGGGGACAGTCCTGCGAGCAACTCCAGCAATATCTCCACCCCACAATACCATAATCTGTATTTTTTTTCTTTATAAATAATAAATTATGTTTTGTTTAAGATATATTTTGTACTATTTTTTTTTAAAATTATGAAACAGTTATTTAACAATTGGTTTTATTTAAAATTTTAAACTGGGTTTTCTAAAGCAGGTTACAAAAACCATCACAAAAATCACATTACACACAGGGCAAGAATCACATAATTAAAAAAACTTAATACGGTTGTCAAATTTTTCAAAAATCTAGATAGATTATAAACATTAAAGAATGAACAGAAAATAACCTAATGAAGGGAGAAAATCAGATCATTTGGTCCTGCCACTCCAATCTACCAATCTGCAAAATGGTCACGAATTGCCATCATTTCTCTATTGCTGCGGAAGCTTACGTTGGTGTATCGTGGCAACGGACTGTTGGTAAGTTCATCGTCAACAGGAATTACACCATTTATCAAAAGGTAGTTGTGTAACACCACACAGGCTTTAATAACTTTGTCCACAGTTTCCACTTTAAGATTGATGGCTGTTGACAAGATTCTCCATTTAGCAGTGAGGATTCCAAATGCGCACTCAACCGTGCGCGACTTAATCTGTAATTAAATTTTTTTTTCTAATGTGTTAATCCACGGCTCGAATATGGTTTTAGTAAATGTTTGTCCATTTGAAAAGCCTCGTCGCCAATGCAAACGAAGGGCAGGGGTGAACGGTCAGTTTGTGGAAGTGGTCTGGATGGTGGAAACTGGAAACCGTCTCCATAGAGATTGCGGCCCATGACAGAGGTTTTCAATACCTGGGAGTCCTTCGCTCTTCCATGTGCTCCAATATCCACCGCCAAGAATTTATACTGGGCATCTGCAATCCCCATGAGGACCACAGAAAAGTATTTTTTTATAGTTAAAGTACTCTGATTCTGTGCGTGGCGGCTTGACAATTCTAACGTGTTTGCCGTCCATGACCCCACAGCGATTTGGGAAGTTGCATATATCCTGGAACTTGCCTGCAGTGGCAATCCATTGTTGTATCGTCGGTTGAGGTATAAATTCATCTTTCATGGATTCCCACAATGCATGGCAGGTGGTGTTCACCAGGGCCGCCATCAGGGTATTACTACTGTGCCTGGTGTAGGGGGCCCGGTGAAGAGAGGGGGCCCGGCCAGGCCCGGGGTAAATACTTATCTTTATTAAGCCCCCGGCAGGACGGGCCCCTTCTCTTCACCAGGCCCCAGTCACAGCAGCAGGAGTGGGGCCCGGCGGTGTCGCTTCACCTCCTTACATGACTAATTTGCATGCGACAGGGCGGAGCATGAAAATTAGCCATGCGGTGGAGTGGAGGCAGAGTCATTGGATGAGAGCAGGGCGCGTCATCGCTGTGCCTTGCAGCAGTGTGGTGAGGTCATCACTCTGCATCCTCATTGCACTCCTGCAAGTAACAGAGGCAGAGGTGGAGAGGACGCGGCAGCCAACGGGGACAGGTAAGCGCTGTGAGCTGAAGACATTTGCCGGGGAATGTGTGAGGTGGTGAGGTGGCCCGCCCGCTCATCTCAGCCCAGGGGGACCTGCTTCTGTCAGACCGGGGGGGGTCAGGTGGCCCGCCCGCTCATCTCAGCCCGGGGGGGCCCACTTATCTGAGACCGGGGGAGGTGGTGAGGTGGCCCGCCCGCTCATCTCAGACCGGGGGGGTCCGCTTATCTCAGACCGGGGGGGGTCAGGTGGCCCACCTGCTCATCTCAGACCGGGGTGGGGATGAGGTGTCCCACCCGCTGATCTCAGCCCGGGGGGCCCTGCTGTGATCTCAGCCCGGGGGGGGGCTGATCCAAGCCAGGTTCAGCTGATCTCAGACTGGGGGGGCCTGCCGATCCCAACCCCTGCCTTGCCTCAGCTAGATGCGCGGGAGGGCGCTGAATTGCATCACGGGCAGGTGAGTATAATGTGAATCATGTGTTATGTGCTGCCTGATGTGTTATATGCTGCCTGTATGTGTTATGTGCTGCCTGTATGTGTTATGTGCTGCCTGTGTTATGTGCTGCCTGTATGTGTTATGTGCTACCTGTATGTGTTATGTGCTGCCTGATGTGTTATGTGCTGCCTGTATGTGTTATGTGCTGCCTGTATGTGTTATGTGCTACCTGTATGTGTTATGTGCTGCCTGTATGTGTTTTGTGCTTCCTGTATGTGTTATGTGCTCCCTGTGTTATGTGCTGCCTGTATGTGTTATGTGCTGCCTGTATGTGTTATGTGCTGCCTCTGTTATGTGCTGCCTGTATGTGTTATGTGCTGTCTGATGTGTTATGTGCTGCCTGTATGTGTTATTTGCTGTCTGATGTGTTATGTGCTGCCTGTATGTGTTATGTGCTGCCTGTATGTGTTATGTGCTGCCTGTATGTGTTATGTGTTGCCTGTATGTGTTATGTGCTGCCTGTATGTGTTATGTATAAGATATGTTGTTAATGTTGGCCATAAATTTACTGTGATGCAATCTAGTCATGCATCCCTCTTAAACTGTCTGCAGTCCAAATTATGAGTCACTTGTGGTAGCATGCATACCACTCTCTTTCACACACACCAGAGACGTGCTCAGATATGAATAGAAAGTAAGACTGATTTTAATACGGAAGTTGTACAAATATTTAAAGGGAATTATTGGCTAGGTGCCAAGAATATGTAACACGTCTCCTATTGGATAAAGTAGAACAGCTTATTCTGTGATATACAATATACTGTAATGTGCTTGGTTCCTCATTTATATTAAGCAATGTCAGCATGATTCACTTGTCACAAGACTCTGTCTGTCTGAGTCTTATGCCAAGAGATATATGTGTGGTACAGTTCAAACACCATCTTAAATCCTGGCTTTTGGATATCTTCATATATACTCCTAATAGTTCATAATCTTGTCCTTAACAGTCCCTCCTTTGGAGATAGCCAAAAGTCTTTCCTTACTTTCCCAGGTCTATTGATCTCTCCTAATGCCGATGGTTACCTCACTCACATACGAGATAACCCATCCCTTGTGGACAGATCTTCCCACCCAACAGACTATGCATAGGAAGCCAGATCCTGACCGTATTCTCTAGACTGTCCTCATGGCTATGTTCCACTGGCACACGTTATTCAGGAAGGGGGAACGTGGCAGTAGTCCTTTAATTGGCTAATATTTATCAGGGTTGGTTTCAACCAAAGTCTCATGCTCCTCAGTCCTCAGGCGGTAATGGTGGGGACATCATCAAAGATGGGATGCACAGTCATCTTCTGGTCCACAGGCTTAGCTATCATCGTCCTATCACAAAGTATCGGGTAGAAGAGGGAAGACAGCCATCTCCTGGTCTCAGGTCTGACATCTCTTTGTTGTGGAATGCATGGATCTTCGTCCGAAAGAAAAAAGTGAGAGAAGAGAGAGGAAGAGAGAGAGAAAGATTGAGAAGAGATGAAGAGAGAGAAAGATTGAGAAGAGATGAAGAGAGAGAAAGATTGAGAAGAGAGATAGAGAAAGAGAGGAAAAGAGAGAGAAAAAGAGAGAGAGGAAAAGAGGAGAGAGAGAAAAAGAAAAGAGAAAAGTCTACATCTGGTTGGATCTGGAGGAGAAAACTCAAAAACGTATATTAGGCAAATGTTTAAACAATCAACAAGCTTAGTTGAAGTATCTGGGGGTACTTCTAAACAGGATTTCATAGGGTCTCAACCTAGTGGTCCCTGCTGGGGTGTGTCTGACACTGAACAATTCAAGGGGAAGACTCTCATGCCCTTGCTTTCTACACTGCCCCATCCTCCCAACCCTCCCTCTATTCTGTGGCTGGTATGGGGTGTGTAGAGTCAGTTCTGTGTCTAAGGCCTGCCATATCTCTTTGGCTGGCAGTGAAAGCAGGTCACTAGCCACTTTCTATGGTCTCCGGGAGCCCACAGCTGCACCCTATCTCAGTCCTCTTCTTCTACTGAGACTTGCTCTTGTAGGGTCAGGACAATGTTTTCTCAAGACTTTCCATCTTTCCTTTCTTTTTCACATCGGGGTCATTCAAAAAGCACAGATTGACTGACTGTTTCTTTGGTAAGTGGTCTTGGGGCTTCTTTGGATGTTCTGTCAGTGAGGGCACTTCTTACTGCTTCCCTTGACTCCTCCAATGTAGGCCTCAACCCTGCTCACCGCGACTCTGTCTGGCAATAGCAAAGCTTCCATCCGTTCTTCTATGGACTCATGGCGGCGTACAGTTCCATTGGCAGTGATCAAGTCTCTTTTCTTCCATACAGAGTAGATGCTGGCTGCCATCTTGCAGGCTTCAGCGAGAGCACATACATCTGCTTCTTCACAGACAGGCATGCGGGTAGCGACTGCTCTATCAGCACAGCGTCTTCTGCTACCACCACCATACCCATGTGGAACCGTCTTCTTGATGCACATCTTGATCCATCCGCAAAGGGGTTAAGTCAGGGTCCACAGGTGTATCCGTCACTGTATCGAATCCAGAGTTTCCTCAGCTATGCCAGAGTCGACTACCTCTTCCACCAAGGTGTCAGAGGTGGGACACTCCCCCCTTGGAAGAAGGAGAAGTTTAGCAGGATTAAGGATCCCACACCAGGAGATGGTGACTTTGTCAGGGAGCAGTGATGTCATACAGGCATTGATCTCCAACTGGTGCTTTAGGTAGGTGTCCAATCTGGCTGAGTAGTATTCAAAGGGCTGCTGTCTTCCTCCATGGCAAACAGGTAGAATGACTTCTGGGCTGGAGATGATGGTTTTGTGGTTGGAGGGACAGTGAGGGACAGCCGCCGAGGAGCGGGGGCACCAAGTGTTAGGGTGTTTACACTCCGCTGGTAGGTAGGGGACATTCATAGGGCTAGGATAGGCCTCACCCCTCCTATATGTATATTGAATATTCTTCATATCGACATCTGGCGCACCATGTCCCTTACACCCGTCCAAACCACTTTTAAGTGGCTATTCTATTTCTGACTGTACTGACAGTTTTTTAGTAAATAATTAATAAAATTTTGGTAATTTTAATATAGGAATTTTCTTTATGGTTTTTTGATAAGTGGGTTCATTCTTCTAATTGATAATTGAGGTTTATACCTGATATGGCTGGCTTTTTGTCAGCTCCACTTAACACATCGGATTGGATGAGTGATGTGGAAGAGGCGTTCTCTGAGACCTCTGAACTTAGCAGGACATTGGCTAAACCTAGCATCAAAAATATTTTCTCAGATTTATTGGCATGTTATAAAGACCATCTTAAATCTTGGTGGGAGGTGAGATCTTTGGAGCATTACATTAAGAGTGGTATTGTTCCAAGAGGCCTAAGGATTTCGCTAACACCAGCACCAAGGTCAAGGACCCAGACATTATTAGAGAAGTGGCGTAAGGAATCAATAGCGTCATCAATTCGCTTTATGACTATCCTCTTAGAGGAAGAAAAACTGACCCTAGAGAGTCATCTAAAAGACTTGAAAAACAAATTGAGAGAGCCCGTGAATATAAATCTGACTCTGACTTCAGTAATAAAGAAATTACACTTAAATCTACAGTAGATAAATATCAGCAGGAGTTGAAGGAGAGAAAACACAGACATTACGTACGAGACCTGGCTGAGTTTAAGGATAATAAAGCCTATCCCAACTTAGAGTCATATGAACATACAGGTGATCCTTCTTCCTCAGACGCTGATAACTCTGATACTGAGCATTGGGCAAGAGAGGGCTCATTCAGAGGTAATAGAGGTAGGGGTCAGTTTAGGAGGTTTAGAAATAAGAACAAAAAATGGGAGGAAAGAAGGGTGAATCAGAGATTCCCAGCAACTGGAGTACCTCTGGGGGAGTCTTCGGTTCCATCCTCATCCTCCTCTTCATCTTCTTCTCCGGCCTCTTTTTTAGGGGGGACAGACGGTATGTCATACCAATTACGCACACGTCTAGTGGGGGTACAGAAAAAATAGTAGGAACAGGTGTGGAGGAAGACAGGCAGAGAATCATCAACCTGTCCTCTTATGCCCTCTCTACAGATGAGGAAAAGGTTCTGGCCGCAGGTCTTACTTTTGTGCCAACTACACGGTGTGATCCATTTTTATGGATCAAGGATATTAACTTGTTTCTTAGGAAACTAAAGTGGAAGAAACATTTTGTCATTTCTGATAGAATTAAATGCCAACAATTGGGGATTCCGGTGGAGTCCCTGAATGATGTTAGGTTGCTGGCCGGGCTTGCTGAGGAAAGTGATCGTGAAATTGGTGAAGGCCCTTTCTCGGATCTAAAGCCTAAAAGTGTACGATTACCACCATTGGGGGAATGTAGCAATATTGATATATTTGCTAAACTTGTCTCGGCTGAGATCAGCAAAATTAACCCAAGAAGGGGTGGATCTGAGACCAATCTTGGATCTCTGGAGAGGGAAGCACTGTTGTCTCTAGAAAAAAATAGAAACATCGTAATTAAGCCCTCCGATAAAGGAGGGAACACTGTGATTCTTGATGTAGAAAAATATAGGGATATGTGCTTTTCGATTCTCCATGATTCTGTGACCTATGAGATACTGAGGGGGGACCCAACAAAAGACTATGCCTGTAAACTATTGGAGATTTTAACACAGGCATTGGATGACATGCTTATCTCCAAAAGTGAATTAGACTTTATGTATCCGAAACATCCGAGAATAGCAACATTCTATTCACTCCCTAAGATACATAAAGGCTATGTGCCATTAAAAGGCCGGCCTATAGTTTTGGGCATTGAGGCACTGTGTCAGAATGTTAGTGTCTATTTGGACAAACTTCTGCGGCCGTTTGTAACATCACTACCATCATACATTAGGGATACTGCTGACCTTATTGGGAAGTTGGAAGGGATTTGTCTGGAACAGGGCACCATCTTAACATCTATAGATGTGGAAGCCCTGTACAGCAGTATCCCTCATGAGAAGGGTATTGAGGCAGTAGAGTACTTCCTAAAGAGTAGGGGGAATCATTTTGGATCCCATAACATCCTAATCATCAAATTGTTGAGGTTTGTCCTAGGACACAACTACTTCCTGTTTAACAGGAAGTTCTACCACCAACTCAGGGGCACAGCGATGGGGAGCCCTTGTGCTCCCACATACGCTAATTTGCTCCTGGGTTGGTGGGAGGACACAGTTGTTTTTAGGGATGAGGATGTCATCTGGACCCCCAGGATTTTGTTCTGGGGGAGGTACATCGATGACATCCTCATCCTTTGGTCGGGTGACCAACACTCCTTCAGGGCCTTTGTTGCACACCTAAACGTGAATAACCTTAACCTTAGGTTTACCTCTGAGATAGGGGGAGATAGGATTTCCTTTTTGGATCTATATATCAAGAGAAATCAGGACGGTTATTTGGACACTAGCATTTATAGGAAACCCACGGCAACCAATAGTTTGCTACGGTGGGAGAGCTGTCACCCTACGAGTCTGAAAAAAGGGATCTGCAGCTGGGGTACATCGGCACACGCATGCGCACTAGCTGCCTCTCCACACTTAGACGTGGAGGGGAAATTGCTCTTGGAGATGCTGTCTATGAACAGAAGGAAAAGCTAAAGGAAGCCTGACTTTCTATCCCTCCGAATTATCAAATGCAGCAATGAATTCCATGAGTTTGCTATAACATTAGCGTAGCAAAATGTGCATGAGGGTGTCATGTAGAGGTGCTATAAATAGCTTGTCACCAGTGGGGCTCTAATGGAATACAACAGCCAGTTCTATGATGCCACTAAATGGCAGTATTTTTTGCTATCATTATAGCTTATTAAAAACAGAGCAGGAGGGTGTCATGCAGAGGTGCTAGAAATAGCTTGGCACCAGTGGGGCACTAATGGAATACAACAGCCAGTTCTATGATGCCACTAAATGGCAGTATTTTTTGCTATCATTATAGCTTATTAAAAACAGAGCAGGAGGGTGTCATGCAGAGGTGCTAGAAATAGCTTGGCACCAGTGGGGCACTAATGGAATACAACAGCCAGTTCTATGATGCCACTAAATGGCAGTATTTTTTGCTATCATTATAGCTTATTAAAAACAGAGCAGGAGGGTGTCATGCAGAGGTGCTAGAAATAGCTTGGCACCAGTGGGGCACTAATGGAATACAACAGCCAGTTCTATGATGCCACTAAATGGCAGTATTTTTTGCTATCATTATAGCTTATTAAAAACAGAGCAGGAGGGTGTCATGCAGAGGTGCTAGAAATAGCTTGGCACCAGTGGGGCACTAATGGAATACAACAGCCAGTTCTATGATGCCACTAAATGGCAGTATTTTTTGCTATCATTATAGCTTATTAAAAACAGAGCAGGAGGGTGTCATGCAGAGGTGCTGCACATAGATTTGCACTAGTGTCACTAGACAAAAGTCCAATAGCCACATTTAGGATGCCACTAGGTACACTGACTGTTTGCTAGTATAATGGCTTAGTTAAAAAGAGTTTGAGTGTGCAATGCAGGCAGACGTGCTGCAAATATCTTTACAATAGTGTGAATAGACAAAAGTACAATAGCCACGTTTAGGATGCCACTAGGTACACTGACTGTTTGCTAGTATAATGGCTTAGTTAAAAAGAGTTTGAGTGTGCAATGCAGGCAGATGTGCTGCAAATATCTTTACAATAGTGTGAATAGACAAAAGTACAATAGCCACGTTTAGGATGCCACTAGGTACACTGACTGTTTGCTAGTATAATGGCTTAGTTAAAAAAAAGTTGGAGTGTGCAATGCAGGCAGACGTGCTGCAAATATCTTTACAATAGTGTGAATAGACAAAAGTACAATAGCCACTTCTTGTATGCCACTAGGTACACTGACTGTTTGCTAGCATAATGGCTTAGTTAAAAAGAGTTTGAGTGTGCAATGCAGGCAGACGTGCTGCAAATATCTTTACAATAGTGTGAATAGACAAAAGTCCAATAGCCACGTTTAGGATGCCACTAGGTACACTGACTGTTTGCTAGCATAATGGCTTAGTTAAAAAGAGTTTGAGTGTGCAATGCAGGCAGACGTGCTGCAAATATCTTTACAATAGTGTGAATAGACAAAAGTACAATAGCCACGTTTAGGATGCCACTAGGTACACTGACTGTTTGCTAGTATAATGGCTTAGTTAAAAAAAGTTGGAGTGTGCAATGCAGGCAGACGTGCTGCAAATATCTTTACAATAGTGTGAATAGACAAAAGTACAATAGCCACTTCTTGTATGCCACTAGGTACACTGACTGTTTGCTAGCATAATGGCTTAGTTAAAAAGAGTTTGAGTGTGCAATGCAGGCAGACGTGCTGCAAATATCTTTACAAAAGTGTGAATAGACAAAAGTACAATAGCCACGTTTAGGATGCCACTAGGTACACTGACTGTTTGCTAGCATAATGGCTTAGTTAAAAAAAGTTGGAGTGTGCAATGCAGGCAGACGTGCTGCAAATATCTTTACAATAGTGTGAATAGACAAAAGTACAATAGCCACGTTTAGGATGCCACTAGGTACACTGACTGTTTGCTAGCATAATGGCTTAGTTAAAAAAAGTTGGAGTGTGCAATGCAGGCAGACGTGCTGCAAATATCTTTACAATAGTGTGAATAGACAAAAGTACAATAGCCACGTTTAGGATGCCACTAGGTACACTGACTGTTTGCTAGTATAATGGCTTAGTTAAAAAAAGTTTGAGTGTGCAATGCAGGCAGGCGTGCTGCAAATATCTTTACAATAGTGTGAATAGACAAAAGTACAATAGCCACGTTTAGGATGCCACTAGGTACACTGACTGTTTGCTAGTATAATGGCTTAGTTAAAAAAAGTTGGAGTGTGCAATGCAGGCAGACGTGCTGCAAATATCTTTACAATAGTGTGAATAGACAAAAGTACAATAGCCACGTTTAGGATGCCACTAGGTACACTGACTGTTTGCTAGTATAATGGCTTAGTTAAAAAGAGTTGGAGTGTGCAATGCAGGCAGACGTGATGCAAATATCTTTGCAATAGTGTGACTAGACAAAAGTCCAATAGCCACGTTTAGGATGCCACTAGGTACACTGACTGTTTGCTAGTATAATGGCTTTGTTAAAAAGAGTTGGAGTGTGCAATGCAGGCAGACGTGCTGCAAATGTCTTTGCACTACTGTGACTACACAAAAGTCCAATAGCCACGTTTAGGATGCCACTAGGTACACTGACTGTTTGCTAGTATAATGGCTTAGTTAAAAAGAGTTGGAGTGTGCAATGCAGGCAGACGTGATGCAAATATCTTTGCAATAGTGTAACTAGACAAAAGTCCAATAGCCACGTTTAGGATGCCACTAGGTACACTGACTGTTTGCTAGTATAATGGCTTAGTTAAAAAGAGTTGGAGTGTGCAATGCAGGCAGACGTGCTGTAAATATCTTTGCACTACTGTGACTACACAAAAGTCCAATAGCCACGTTTAGGATGCCACTAGGTACACTGACTGTTTGCTAGTATAATGGCTTAGTTAAAAAGAGTTTGAGTGTGCAATGCAGGCAGACGTGCTGCAAATATCTTTGCAATAGTGTGACTAGACAAAAGTACAATAGCCACGTTTAGGATGCCACTAGGTACACTGACTGTTTGCTAGTATAATGGCTTAGTTAAAAAGAGTTGGAGTGTGCAATGCAGGCAGACGTGCTCTGCAAATGTCTTTGCACTAGTGGGACTATAGCAAAGTCCAATAGCCACGTTTAGGATGCCACTAGGTACACTGAGTGTTTGCTAGTATAATGGCTTAGTTATAATGAGTTGGAGTGTGCAGAGGACAGGAGGGTACAGTGCCAGGATTGTGGGGCTCTGGGTAGAGGAATGGAAGCCTGCCTTTCTATTCCCTCCTAATGGTGAAATGCAGCGACGAAATCCCTGACCTTGGCTACACAGACGCTGTCTCTGTTTTCAGGACCTGTCACCTATGGCTCTCTGACCCTGCCGGTTTGAGCCCTTAAAAGGACTGATAGAAAGTGCTCTCCCTAAGCTGTCTAACGCTGTGTATGGAGCGCATACAGCTGTATCGGCGATAGGACTCAGGAGGACGGAGCTGCGACAGTGATGTCTGACACCAAAGACGCAGAAGAGATAATGGCGTCCTGGAGGAAAATGTCCGGTTTTATAATGCAGGGACATGTGACATGGACATCCTATCACACATGCTGTTGCTTCTCTGGCTAAAAGTCCACTTAGCTGTGTGTGTGTCTGGGATTGGCTGACATGCTGGCCCGCCCCACTACACGCGCACGCTTTGGGAAGGAAGACAAGGAAAAAAAAAAAAATGGCGATCGCCATTATACAAACAGCAGTGATCTGAAGGCGCTGTTCCCGCACACTATACACTGAAATGTCATAATAGTGTGATTCACAGAGTGACTTACACTATTACAGCGGAAACCAAGCTAGGAATTAGCTGTTTTTTTTGCTGCTAGAACCGTTCTCGAACGTTTCTAGAACTATCGAGCTTTTGCAAAAAGCTCGAGTTCTAGTTCGATCTAGAACAGGCCCCAAAATCACTCGAGCCTAGAACTGGAGAACCTCGAACCGCGAACCGCGCTCAACTCTACTGATGATTGAATCATAATTGAGGAAGGTGTGGTGGATATTATTCATAAGGGGGCACAATGTGGTGTTTTAGCTTATTAGTGGGCAGTGTGACATTTGTCGCGGGCGGGGGCGCAGGCCACGGCCAGGGGGACACTACTCGGGACTCTCGGATCTGGGATCATGGCTGTGTCTTGAGTGGCAGCCGGATCCGGGACTCGTGCAGCAGCCCGTCACCCACAACTTAATAAAGGGGTTATTTTCAGGGGAGAGTTTGTCAGTGACGCCACCCATGGGTTGTGGTGAGGGTTAGTGATACCACCGCTGCCTTGGTATGGGGCGCCCGGGGCTGATGGAGCGGGGCAGCAGGATGGTATGCCCTCCACGGGTAGGGGAGGTGTTGTCCCAGGGCCCAGGTGTAGGTGGAGTGCAGTGCTGGGGCGCAGTTTGCAGGCTGGACCAGATGACACCGGTGTACTCACTGTTGTTGAATAAACCACACAAAGTCCAAGTACTAAGCCAAGTGCCGGATACCGGTAGCCTCCGGAGGAGTGTGCTCGGGTCCCACACACCGGTGAACAGATCAGTGTCCCTTCCTCCTGCACTTCTAGTTTTGTGTCTTGTGTGTTGACTAGTCCGCATGGAACGGGAAAAGTCCACTCCCGATGTCTTTCCACCTGGTGGAAAACAACGAAATTAGCATTTTTATTTCGAAAACTGAACTACATAGAGAATAAAAGTGAATTACAAAGTAGTAGGGCATCATCAATTCAATATGAATCGACACCTTGCATACAGAAATGCTATCATATGAAACCCATGACCACCCCCTCACCAAAAAAAAAACATTGAATGCTGGTCACGCATATGGCGCTCATTTAACTTTGATGCTCAAAGTGGCCACCGTCAGCTGCAATGCACATGTGGACTCTGTACAGCATACTGTATCTTGCTGCACGTTGTGCAATATGGTAGGTGACACGTTTGCACAAGCATCTGTGATATGTCGTCGTAGGTCTTGCAATTTTGATGGAGGGGTCGCATACACCTGCTATTTGATGTGACCTCACAGATAGAAGTCGAATGGGGTCAGGTCAGGTGAGCGTGGAGGCCACTCCATGCGGCCACCATACCCAATGACTTGTAGGAAGGTCTCCATGAGGTATCGCTTCACGTCCGCAGCCTTGTGAATTTTACACGTTCTAATTATAGCATTTTTGTATGCAAGGTGTCGATTCGTATTGAACTGATGTTGCCCTACAACTTTGTAATTCACTTTTTTTTTCTCCATCTCATTCCGTTTTCGAAATAAAAATGCTAACGCCGTTGTTTTCCACCAGGTGGCGCTATAGGTGGTTTCATTGCATAGTGCATGGTTACTTTACTATACCTAGACACCACTTCTATGCTTATAGATGCCGCCATTCTCAAGTTAATGGCGGTGGACAGGATATAGGTGGAAACATTGTATACCAACAATTGACACTAGATGGCCTCAGCGCCCCATGTTTTGCAATGTATATAAAAAGAACTGACACTAGATAGCTTCAATGAACCATATGTTCCAATGTACAGTATATACCAACAACTGATACTAGATGGCCTCAGCATCCTATGTATTGGAATGTATATGCTAATGTGACACCTAACAAGGTGACAGCAGCCAAACACTAAAACCCTAGTCACCTCCCTCAGTGCTTGATGGACACACCAGGTGGCGGAGCCAGGCGGTTGGCCACGCCTACCGAGGAGTTCAGAGCGCCTGAGGCAGGAAAACAGTCAGTTCAGTTTTAAGTGTGCAGTTTGAGAGTTCAGTGTAGGAGGTCAGGCCTGTGTGACAGGCCTGTAGCAGACTGACAGGTGCCAGGGTAGGAGCCCATGCACCTTTGGCTAGGAGGCATACGAAGACAACTCGGTGGAACCGTGGTGGACCGGGACAGGGTAGTGGCCCGCCGGCACCGACCCAGGAAACAGACTCGGAAACTGGAGCACAAAGGGGGGTACTCAGACCCTGAAGCTAGGGCCAGAAGCTACTGGGGGCTAGCTAATTAACTGATTGCGGCCAGTATTGTAGGTCCTGTCCCACCCAAAGTCCCGACTGAAGACAACAGCCCAACGAGGGGGATAGAAAGCCACCGCCAGGCAGAGAGATCCCACGGGCCATCGTCTGCGGGCAAAGGGCTCCTCCGACAACCACAAGACGGGGAGCGGACTTCTGACGTTGCAGGTGCCGGTAGTCCATCATCACAAAACAGGTGCAGGAGAAACGCAGAGACCACCAACTGGGTGGGGGACCAGACTGCAGCCGGCTGCGGGCACCGACCACCATCACCTTGGTTTACCAGAGATGTGAGTGTGTTATTAATCGTGAGTACATCAGTGCCCTCCGGCCGTCCATTTCCCTTCACCACCCAGCTCTTCCCCCAACGGGTCCCGGGGCCACCATCCCTACCCATGGAGGGGTTAACAACTTGCTGCGCAACATCTCCCCCGGGTGCCCCGTAACTGCAGCAGTGCTGTTCACTTTCACCACAACCTGTGGGTGGCTTCACAAACTCAAACACGGCTCCGGCCGTACACCTACGTCCCCCTAAACCGCCAACCCCTTTTAGATGGGAGTGACCGTGGACCCCCGGATCCGGAGACCCTCGAGCCACCCACTGAAGGTCCGGACCCGAGCGGCTCGGGTGCCACCGAGCACGGGGCGGCACACTAACAACAGACACTAGATGGCCTCAGCGCACTATGTATTTCAATGTATTTACGAACAACTGACACTAGATGGCCTCAGTGCCATATATATTGCAATGTTTATATACCAAGAACTGACACTACATGGCTTCAGTTACCCGTATGTTACAATTTACAGTGGAACCTTGGTTAACGAGAACAGTCCGTTCTGGGAGTGTGCTTGTTAACCAAGTAACTCTTATAGCAAAGCAAGACTTCCCATGTTAAAAAATTGCAATGCAGACCATTCATTTCATATCTTGTGCAATCTCCCATCCTGGTCCTCTATTGTGCCATTCCACACATTACACAAATACACACAAGCATGCACGCACGCACGCACGCACACACATATTATGCTCACCTTACTTTCCATTCCATTGCTGGCCTCCTGGTTCTTTCAGTTCGCCGGTACATGATGTGTATCGGGTAACCATCGCGACGATGGAGGAACTTGTGCTGACATCAAAGGCAGGAGCCCTTGCCTTTGGTCAGCGCACTGCCTTAGAATAGCGGCTGACAGCACCCTAAGTATTGTAATGTATATACCACCAACTGACACTAGATGGCCTCAGCGACCTATGTTTTGCAATGTATTTACCAACAAATGACACTAGATGGCCTCAATACCTATGTGTTGCAATGCATATAAAAACAGCTGACACTAGTTGGCCTCAGCAAACTATGTTTTGCAATGTATCTATTAACTGACAATAGATAGCCCCAGCGCCCTATGTATTGGAATGTGTATACCAACAACTGATGCTAGATGGCCTCAGCTCCCCACCTATTTCACTGTATATACTAACAACTGATACTAGATGACCTCAGCGCCCTATGTATTGCAATGTATATACCAACAATTGAGACTAGATGGTTTCAGCGCACTATGTATTGCAATGTACATACCAACATCTGACACTAGACGGCCTCAGCGCCCTATGTATTACAATGTATATACCAACAACTGACACTATATTGCCTCAGCGCGCTATTTATTTACCTGTACAGTGGATTGCAATGTATAGGTCACTGAAGCCATCTAGTGTCAGTTGTTGGTATATACATTGCAATACATAATGCGCTGAGGCTATCTAGGGTCAGTTGTTGTTATATAAATTGCAATACATAGGTTGCTGTGGCCATCTATTGTCAGTTGTTGGTATATACATTGCAATACATAAGGTGCTGAGGCCATCTAGGGTCAGTTGTTGTTATATACACTGCAATACATAGGTTGATGTGGCCATCTATTGTCAGTTGTTGGTAAATACATTGAAATAAATAGGGCGCGGAGGCCATCTCGTGTCAGTTGTTGGTACATACATTGGAATTTATGGGGCGCTGAGGCCATCTAGTGTCAGTTGTTGGTATACACATTGCTAAACATAGGGCGCTGAGGCCATCTAGTGTCAATTGTTGGTAAATACATCACAATACACAGGGCGCTGAAGCCATCTAGTGACAGTTGTTAGTATAAATTCATTGCAATATATATACGGCTGAGGACATCTAGTGTCAGTTTTTGGTAAATACTTTGCAATACATAGGGCACTGAGGCCATCTAGTGTCAGTAGTTGGTATATGCATTGGAATATATGGGGTACTGAGGCTATCTAGTGTCAGCTGTTGGTATAAACATTGCAATGCATAGGGCATTGAGGCCATCTACTGTCAGTTGTAGGTATATACTGTACATTGCAATACATAGAGCGCTGATGCCATTTAGTGTCAGTTGTTGGTAAATACATTGAAATAAATAGAGCGCTGAGGCCATCTAGTGTCAGTTGTTGGTATATACATTGCAATACATAGCCTCAGCGCCTATTTTTGTCAGTTGTTATAATATACATTCCAATAAATAGGGCACTGAGGCAATCTACCGTCAATTGTTGGTATATACAGTGTGTCCACCCATATCCTGTCCAGCGCCATTAACTTGAGAACGGCGGCAGCTATAGGCATGGAATTGGTGTTTAGGTATGGTAAAGTAGCCATGCGATACGCAATGAAACCACCTATAGCGCCACTTGGTCGAAAACAACGGAGTTAGCATTTTTATCTCGAAAATGGAACGAGATAGAGAAAAAAAGTGAATTACAAAGTTGTAGGGCATCATCAATTCAATACAAATTAACACCTTGAATATAGAAATGCTATGATTAGAACGTGTAAAATTCACAAGGCTGTGGACGTGAAGCGATACCTCATGGAGACCTTCCTACAAGTCATTGGGTATGGTGGCTGCGTGGAGTGGCCGCCACACTCACCTGACCTGACCCCATTGGACTTCTGTCTGTGAGGTCACATCAAAAAGCAGGTGTCTGCGACCCCTCCACCAACATTGCAGGACCTACGACGATAAATCACAGATGCTTGTGCAAACGTGTCACCTACCATATTGCACAACGTGCGGCAAGATACAGTATGCTGTACAGAGTCCAGATGTGCATTGCAGCTGACGGTGGCCACTTTGAGCATCAAAGTTAAATGAACGCCATATGCGTGACCAGCATTTAATGTTTTGGGGGGGTCATGAGTTTCATATCATAGCATTTCTGTATGCAAGGTAATGATTCGTATTGAATTGATGATGCCCTACAACTTTGTAATTCATTTTTTTTCTCTATCTCGTTCCGTTTTCGAGATAAAAATGCTAACTCTGTTGTTTTCCACTAGGTGGCGCTATAGGTGATTTCATTGCGTATCGCATGGCTACTTTACTATAACTAGACAACACTTCTATGTCTATAGCTGCCGCCATTCTCAAGTTAATAGCGGTTGACAAGATATGGGTGGACACACTGTACATTGAAATAAATAGGGCGCTGAGGCCATCTTGTGTCAGTTGTTGGTATATACATTGCAATACATAGGGTACTGAGGCCATCTTGTGTCAGTTGTTGGTATATACATTGCAATACATAGGGTACTGAGGCCATCTTGTGTCAGTTGTTGGTATATACATTGCAATACATGGGTCCCTGAGGCCATCAAGTGTCAATTGTTGGTATATACATTGCAATATATAGGACGCTGAGGCCATCTAGTGTCAGTTGTTGGTATATACATTGCAATACATAGGGCGCTGAGGCCATCTTGTGTCAGTTGTTGGTATATATATTCAAAGAAGAAAGAAGGGAGTCTTAAAGGGCCAATCATGATGTAATAAAAAAAACATAGACTACCTTGTGCATATCAAAATATATATCAATTTATGAAAAAATCAGGCTACACAAGGAGACAATACATTAAGAGACAATATAGGAAATTCATAAAGTGCTGGAAATAGAGCTCAGAGAATAGTTCCCAGACCAAAGATCTCTGCCATAGTAATTAAAGTAGCACACGGGGATATAGCAATGCTCCCTATTAACTTACAAGAGGAATCATAGAGAATATCATAGAAGCATTGCTACCTACTCATGATGTAAAGCACAATAAAGGCAAGTAACAAGGCAGAGGTGCAGTACCAGCGGGAGGAAGCCCCAATGCATTTCGCTGCGTTGCTTCTTCGGGGGCAGTGTGTGGCAAGTGTTCCCTGCCGCCTCCCCTATATATGCCATAAATCATAGTGCTCATCCACACCTGCGCCGCATGCACCACGCCCGACATCCCCCGTCCGCCTGCTGCTTCCGAGTCTCACCAGCGGAAGTGACTCATAGTGATGTCACATCCTACCGCTGGAGAGAACCTACGTGCGGGAGGAGTGGAGAGTGGCACGACGCATGCGCCCTGGACATCTCTGTTGTGGGCCGGAGATGGGCGTCCCCAACCCGACAAGCCCACACGCCAACCCAACGTAAGTAAACGTGCACCACCCACCGCATCTATGAGCCTATCATAGAATGTGGAAAGAGAGAGGAGGAGCACTGCCCATATATGGCATATGCTCAACCTCAGTCTCCATGGTACTCAGCAATGCAGGCAGCGGCGACAGTACATTAACGCAGGAGCATATATAGGAGAGACAGGGGTCATATTATAGTGGTCCTGATTCCCCAATAGGGTAGTATAATACATCCATAAACATACAACATACATTTATATCGGGATATACTATAATAGAGAGCAATAATGAAAACAGTAATATAGATCTGTTTATAAATAGTGATAAAATATATAGAGGATCTTTGTAGAAAGAATTTTTTTCATCATATATAAAATCATCCCGATCTCAGAAACGAAGTTCTATCATCCAATTAGTTGCATCACGGATCGATCATAAAGATGGGGAAACAGGACGTCTTAATTACCTATATCATGAGCCACATCATGAACAGAAGGAAAAGAAAGAAAGGGAACAAAAATAAAATTAAAATCAATTTAAAAACAACACATATATGCTAAAAACGCACATGAGTTGCCCCCAGAGAGACAGAGGGAGAATTTTTTTACATTAATATCAATTTAAGGTTCAATATACTCAGGTCATATATTTAATCTTTATAAGAATGGAGAGAAGCTGAGTTTTTGATTGAGACCACTCGGAGTCATGGTCCCGAGGCGAACAATCCACCTACACTCACGTTGGGCAAGGGTCTTACTATAATCGCCACCCCTCGCCCCAAGGTGTACCACGTCAATGCCCCTCACCTTAAAAAGGGTTGGGTCACATCCGTGTTCCACCTTATGGTGACGGGGTAGCGTGGTCAAACGTGGATCATCAAGGTCAAAAGCTGGAGCCGCCAAGATGTTCCTAACATGCTCACATGTGCGCACCCGTAGTTCACGAGTCGTGAGCCCTATATAAATCAAATTGCACGCACACGTGGCATAATAAACCACATTGGTTGTACGGCAAGTGATATGATAGCGAATTTGATATTCACGACCACCATCAGCAGAGAGGAAAGATGTTGCCCTAATCATATTGCAGCAAGCAATACAGTTGCCGCAGGGAAAGAAACCCCAAAGTTGTTCTCCAGCATCAAAAATACGCGGCACCTTAGCCACATAGTGACTATGGACCAGGGTATTGCGTAAATTAGAGGCCCTCCTAGCTGTCATGGGGGGATCTATCGGATAGATAGACTAGGTCCAATCGAGGTTTCCGTTTTAAGAACATTCCAGTGACGTTTTAGAATGGATCTCATGTCCTGACATTTATTATTATAAGTGGAGATAAAGCGGGCAGTTGGAATATTCTCCTCCCTCTCTCTGGACACTAATAATTCATCTCGTAGTGTGTTATGAGCACGTCGATATCCCTTTCGCACACTCCTCCCACTATAACCCCTCGATAGAAATCTTTCCCGAAGATCTTGGGCCTGCTTCTCAAAAAGAATTTCGTTTGGCCCTTAAATACTGGCCAATTGGGATTGCGGAGATCGTGGAGGGGATATGTGCAGATGACGCATGGAGGAGACTATTTACTGAGGTCTCCTTGCGGTAGATTGTAGTCTGGATAGAGCGGTCGGAATGCACCAAAATATGAATATCTAAAAAATCAATAGAAATGGGGTGGCACTTAAATGTTAACTTAATATTATAATTATTCGAATTCAAATCAGAAATAAACTGTGAAAATTCAAAATCAGTGCCCCTCCAAAGAATCAAAATATCATCAATAAAATGGAGCCAGCTCTGCGCTTGGGACGCGGCAGTCACACCCTCATCAAATACCTCCCTTTCCTAAAAACCCATGAAGAGGTTGGCATATGAAGGCGCGCACGCCGCGCCCATCGCAGTGCCGCAGTCCTGTAAGAAAAAATGATCTTTAAATAAAAAATAATTGTGTGTCAAAACAAAAGAAAGTAATTCCAAAATCAATTCAACATATATTGCAATACATAGCGCGCTGAGGCCGTCTAGTGTCATTTGTTGTCTCGTTCCCCGTCTGTCTCGTTCCCCGTCTGTCTCGTTCCCCATCTGTCTCGTTCCCCCGTCTGTCTCGCTCCCCTGTCTGTCTCGTTCCCCCGTTTGCTTGTGTCTGTCTCGTTCCCCGTCTGTCTCGTTCCCCGTCTGTCTCGTCCCCCCGTCTGTCTCGTTCCCCCATCTGCCTGTGTCTGTCTCTTTCCCTGTCTGGCTGTCTCTTTCCCTGTCTGGCTGTGTCTGTCTGCCTCTGTCTCTTTCTGTCTCTCTATAGCCGTCTCCCCACCGACATCTTATTACCTCACACATAAGCTTCTTATACTAACAATTTATTTTGTTCTTATATCAAGCAATCACATCTCCTATTAATAACCTAATAGGATTTTTGGAGAGCAACTATAAAGCATGGAGTTAAATTTTCCTTTCCAAACATAGTCTATGATGTTCCCTGAGTCACATGGTGTGTCTGTGCAAAATTTCGTGATTGTAAATGTGACGGTGCGGATTCCTTTAGCGGACATACATACATACATACACATACACTCAGCTTTATATATTAGATTGCAATAGATAGAGCGCTGAGGCCATCTAGTGTCAATTTTTCGTATATACATTGCAATACTTAGGGCGCTGAAGCCATCTAGTGTCAGTTGTTGGTATATACATTGCAATACATAGGGCAATGAGGCCATCTTTTGTCAATTGTTAAAATATACATTCCAATACATAGGGCGCTGAGGCTATCTACAGTCAGTTGTTGGTATATACATTGGAATACATAGGTCGCTGTGGCCATCTAGTGTCAGTTGTTGGTAAATACATTGAAATAAATAGGGCGCTGAGGCCATCTAGTGTCAGTTGTTGGCATATACATTGGAAGGCGCTGAGGCCATCTATTGTCATTTGTTTTCTCTTTCCCCGTCTGTCTCTTTCCCCATCTGTCTCCTTCCCCGTCTGTCTCCTTCCCCGTCTGTCTCCTTCCCCGTCTGTCTCTTTCCCTGTCTGTCTCTTTCCCCATCTGTCTCTTTCCCCGTCTGTCTTGCCCTGTCTGTCTTTGTCTGTCTGCCTCTGTCTGTCTCTTTCCTTGTCTGGATGTGTCTGTCTGCCTCTGCCTGTCTCTTTCCCTGTCTGGCTGTCTCTGTCTGCCTCTGCCTGTTTCTTTCCCTGTCTGGCTGTGACTGTCTGCCTCTGTCTGTCTATTTTCCTGTCTGGCTGTCTGTCTGCCTCTGTCTGTCTATTTTCCTGTCTGGCTGTCTGTCTGCCTCTGTCTGTCTCTTTCACTGTTTGGCTATCTCTGTCTGCCTCTTTCCCTGTATGGCTGTCTCTGTCTTTCTCTCTCTGTCTTTCTCTTTCTGTCTCTCTCTATCAGTCTCCCCACCGACATCTTATTACCTCACACATAAGCTTCTTATACTAACAATTTTTTTTGTTCTTATATCAAGCAATCACATCTCCTATTAATAACCTAATAGGATTTTTGGAGAGTAACTATAAAGCGTGGGGTTACATTTTCCTGTCCAAACATAGTCTATGATGTTCCCTGAGTCACATGGAGTGTCTGTGCAAAATTTCGTGATTGTAAATGTGACGGAGCGGATTCCTTTAGCATACATACATACATAAATACATATACATATACATACACACACACACACACACACATACATACATACATACATACATACATACACTCAGCTTTGTATATTAGATTGCAATAGATAGAGCACTGAGGCCATCTAGTGTCAATTTTTTGTATATACATTGCAATACTTAGGGCACTGAAGCCATCTATTGTCAGTTGTTGGAATATACATTGGAATACATAGGTCGCTGTGGCCATCTAGTGACAGTTGTTGGTAAATACAGTGAAATAAATAAGGTGCTAAGGCCATCTACTGTCAGTTGTTGGTATAAACATTGCAATACATAGGGCGCTGAGGCCATCTAGTGTCACTTGTTGTTATATACATAGCAGTACACAGCGTGCTAAGGCCATCTACTGTCAGTTGTTGGTATATACATTGCAATACATAGTGCGCTGAGGCCATCTAGTGTCAGCTGTTGGTAAATACATTGAAATAAATAGGGTGCTGAGATCATCTTGTGTCAGTTGTTGGTATATACATTGCAGTACATAGTTTGCTGAGGCCATGCAGTGTCAGTTGTTTTTATATACATTGCAACACATAGGGAGCTGAAGCCATCTAGTATCAGTTGTTGGTATAAACACTGTAATATATGGGTCACTGAATCCATCTAGTGTCAGTTGTTTTTATATACATTGCAACACATAGGGCGCTGAGGCCATCTAGTTTAAATTGTTGGTACATACATTGCAATACATAGAGCGCTAAGGCCATCTAGTGTCAGTTGTTGATATGTACATTGCAATACATAGGGCGTTGAGGCATCTAGTGTCAAACGTGTATATACACATTGCAATACATAGGTCGCTGTGGCCATCTAGTGTCAGTTGTTGGTAAATACATTGAAATATATAGGGCGCTGATGCCATCTAGTGTCAGTTGTTGTTATATACATTGCAATATATAGCTTGCTGAGGCCATCTAGTGTCAATTGTTGGTATATACATTGCACTACATAGGTCGCTGAGCCCATCTAGTGTCAGTTGTTGGTATATATACTGTAACATATGGGTCACTGAAGTTATCTAGTGTCAGTTGTTTTTACAGTGCCTACAAGTAGTATTCTACCCCCTGCAGATTTAGCAGGTTTGATAAGATGCAAATAAGTTAGAGCCTGCAAACTTCAAACAAGAGCAGGATTTATTAACAGATGTATAAATCTTACAAACCAACAAGTTATGTTGCTCAGTTAAATTTTAATAAATTTTCAACATAAAAGTGTGGGTCAATTATTATTCAACCCCTAGGTTTAATATTTTGTGGAATAACCCTTGTTTGCAATTACAGCTAATAATCGTCTTTTATAAGACCTGATCAGGCCGGCACAGGTCTCTGGAGTTATCTTGGCCCACTCCTCCATGCAGATCTTCTCCAATTTATCTAGGTTCTTTGGGTGTCTCATGTGGACTTTAATCTTGAGCTCCTTCCACAAGTTTTCAATTGGGTTAAGGTCAGGAGACTGACTAGGCCACTGCAACACCTTGATTTTTTCCCTCTTGAACCAGGCCTTGGTTTTCTTGGCTGTGTGCTTTGGGTCGTTGTCTTGTTGGAAGATGAAATGATGACCCATCTCAAGATCCTTGATGGAGGAGCGGAGGTTCTTGGCCAAAATCTCCAGGTAGGCCGTGCTATCCATCTTCCATGGATGCAGACCAGATGGCCAGGCCCCTTGGCTGAGAAACAGCCCCACAGCATGATGCTGCCACCACCATGCTTGACTGTAGGGATGGTATTCTTGGGGTCGTATGCAGTGCCATCCAGTCTCCAAACGTCACGTGTGTGGTTGGCACCAAAGATCTCGATCTTGGTCTCATCAGACCAGAGAACCTTGAACCAGTCTGTCTCAGAGTCCTCCAAGTGATCATGAGCAAACTGTAGACGAGCCTTGACATGACGCTTTGACAGTAAAGGTACCTTACGGGCTCGTCTGGAACGGAGACCATTGCGGTGGAGTACGTTACTTATGGTATTGACTGAAACCAATGTCCCCACTGCCATGAGATCTTCCCGGAGCTCCTTCCTTGTTGTCCTTGGGTTAGCCTTGACTCTTCGGACAAGCCTGGCCTCGGCACGGGTGGAAACTTTCAAAGGCTGTCCAGGCTGTGGAAGGCTAACAGTAGTTCCATAAGCCTTCCACTTCCGGATGATGCTCCCAACAGTGGAGACAGGTAGGCCCAACTACTTGGAAAGGGTTTTGTACCCCTTGCCAGCCTTGTGACCCTCCACGATCTTGTCTCTGATGGCCTTGGAATGCTCCTTTGTCTTTCCCATGTTGACCAAGTATGAGTGCTGTTCACAAGTTTGGGGAGGGTCTTAATTAGTCAGAGAAGGCTGGAAAAAGAGATAATTAATCCAAACATGTGAAGCTCATTGTTCTTTGTGCCTGAAATACTTCTTAATACTTTAGGGGAACCAAACAGATATCTTGTGGTTTGAGGGGTTGAATAATAAATGACCCTCTGAATAAACTTTTCCCAATTTAAAAAAAAAAAATAAAAAAGAAATAACATTCTTTTTTGCTGCAGTGCATTTCACACTTCCAGGCTGATCTACAGTCCAAATTTCACAATGCCAAGTTAATTCCGAATGTGTAAACCTGCTAAATCTGCAGGGGGTTGAATACTACTTGTAGGCACTGTATATACATTGTAACAAATAGGGTGCTGAGGCCATCTAGTGTCAATTGTTGGTATATACATAGCAATACATAGAGTGCTGAGGCCATCTAGTGTCAGTTGTTGGTATATAGATTTTAATACGTAGGGCACTGTGGTCATCTAGTGTCAGTTGTTAGTATATACATTGCAATACATAGGGCACTCAGGCCATCTAGTGTCAATTGTTGGTATAGACATTGGAATATATAGAGAGCTTAGGCCATCTAGTGTCAGTTGTTGGTATATACACTACAGTGCAAAACTTTGGGGTCAGTTAGATATTTCCTTATTTTTGAAAGAAAAAGATTTTTTTTTTCATTGAAGCTAACATTACATTAAGCAAAATTACACTCTATGCATTGTTAATGTGGTTAATGACTATTCTAACTGCAAATGTCTGTTTTTTATTGCAATATCTACATAGGTGTATAGAGGCCCATTTCCAACAACCACTACTCCAGTGTTCTAATGGTACATTGTGTTTGCTAACTGTGTTAGTGTAACGCCTGCCTGGATCCACAGACTCAGATGGGCTGTAAAGGGGAGGCTAGAGGGAAGCCACTCACCAAGTAGGACCCCCAGAACCCTGAAACCCTTTAACCCCTATACAGGGATTTGGAATTACACAGGAACCTGGAGATCACTACCTGTGGAAGGCTGCAGTCTGATGAGAGTAGTAGTCAGGCAGGGTCAAACCAAAAATTGCGGAACAGGGACAGAATCGGCAGGCAGTGACGTAGTCAGCAAACGTAGCAGAGGTCAGATCCGGGTCGGGCAGCAAGGTACAAAAACAGTAGGCAGAAGGGTAGTCAAAAACACGCAGAAGTCAACACAGGAATCACCAACAGAATAGGACGTAACAGGAAAATCAGAACTATATCTGGCAGTAATCATGTGACAGGAGGGGAAATAAGAAGGGTGTGGTGTCTTCCCATTGGCTGTAGCTGAACGCTGGCAACTTCAGCTGGAAGACACATGCCACCCACAGTCAGCCAGCGGTACTGCAGATCCCAAGCTAACCCAGCCCAGTGGATGATTGGAGCCTGTGCCCACTGGTGCCGCTGGCATCGACTTCTCTCCCATCACTAGCACCATCCACGGCAGGAACATGGCATCGCCTGGCGATCGGAGCAGAAGTTGCTGGAGCAGACTCTGGCGGTGACGTAACAGTAACCCCCTCCACGAGGGGCCTCCGGACCCTCAAAACCCGGCTTCCCAGGAAATTGGAGGTGAAACCGCCAGACCAGACCCCTAGCATGAACATTGCTCGCAGGGACCCATGACCTCTCCTCGGGGCCGTAACCCCTCCAATGCACCAAATACTGCACCGCCCCTCTGACAATACGGGAATCAAGTATTCTCTGTACCTCATACTCCAAGTTACCTTCCACCAAAACAGGAGGAGGAGGGTCACTGACTGGGTGAATGGAGACACGATATAACTTGAGGAGGGACTTATGGAACACATTCGATATCTTAAAGGATGGGGGGAGTTGCAGGCGGAAAGCTGTGGGATTAATTACCTCGATTATCTCGTAAGGTCCAATAAATCTCGGACCCAGCTTAGCAGAAGGGACCTTGAGTTTAATATTCTGTGTGGATAACCATACCTTGTCCCCAACTCCAAGGCTAGGGCCCTTGGACCGTCTCTTATTAGCAGAGGAGGCTTGACCAATCTTTGCCTTCTTCAGGTTCTCTTTCACCTCAGACCAGATAGCTTTTAATTGCCCACAGTTGAGTCAGCCTCAGGGGTATCCACCACAGCGGAAGAAAAAGAACCAAAATGTGGATGCAACCCTAAATTGCAGAAAAAGGGGGTAGTCTTGATGGATTCCTGATACTGATTATTGATAGTGAACTCAAGCTAGCGGCAGATATTCCACCCAGTCAGACTGACGGTCAGACACATAACACCGGAGATATTGTTCAAGGGTTTGATTGGAACGATCGGTCTGACCATTGGTCTCTGGGTGGTAGGCAGATGAAAAAGATAGCTCTATATGGATCTTTTTACAAATCGCCCTCCAGAATTTTGAGACGAACTGTGTTCCTCGGTCAGAAACAATATTTTCCGGAACCCCGTGTAACCGCACAACATGCCTAATAAACAACTTGCTAAGAGTTTCAGAATTGGGTAATCCGGACAGAGGAACAAAATGACACTGTTTGCTGAATCTATCCACTACTACCCAGATACAAGTCTTCCCTTCTGAGGGTGGAAGGTCAGTGATGAAGTCCATGGAGAGATGTGTCCAAGGGTTTACTGGAGTAGGTAGGGACTGGAGAAATCCGGCAGGGCGGGTACGGGGTGTCTTTGCTCGAGCACAAGTTTCACAAGCCAGTACATATTCCTTACAATCTTTCGCTACGGTTGGCCACCAAAAATTCCTGGTTACTAATCGGAGGGTATTGCCGATACCAGGGTGACCTGCCAGCACAGAATTGTGGAATTCCTGGAGTACCCGTAGGCGCAGTGAGGGGGCGACAAACAGTTTATGGACAGGGGTGGTTTCAGGAGTTTGGTCTTGGGTATTATGGACCTCTTCTATTAAATCTAAGGAAACCGATGACATAATAATGCCTTTAGCTAAAATATGCACTGGTTCAGAGTCTTCGGACTGAGAGGGACAGAAGCTACGGGAAAGTGCATCAGCTCTGGTGTTCTTGGTACCGGGCCGGAATGTTACCACAAAATCAAATCTGGAGAAGAACAATGCCCACCTAGCTTGCCTAGGATTGAGTCTCTTAGCAGATTCCAGATAAGTGAGGTTCTTATGGTCTGTGATGACTGTGACCTTATGTTTGGCGCCTTCGAGGAAGTGGCGCCATTCCTCGAAGGCCCATTTAATTGCCAACAGCTCACGATTACCAATGTCATAATTTCTCTCTGTGGGAGAAAACTTGCGGGAAAAGAAGGCACAAGGACGAAGCTGAGTGAGAGACGGAGTACCTTGTGATAGCACCACTCCCACTCCAACCTCGGATGCATCGACTTCCACAATAAACGGACGCATAAGGTCAGGCTGAACCAGAATCGGGTCTGAGCAGAAACATCCTTTTAATTTTGAGAAGGCATGGATCGCCTCTGGCTTCCAATTAACCACATCAGCCCCCTTTTTAGTCAAATCAGTGAGGGGTTTGGCAATTTTGGAAAAATCTCTAATGAATTTGCGATAATAATTAGCGAATCCAAGGAAACGCTGCAAGGCTTTCAGAGACTTGGGTTGCACCCACTCCTTAATCGGTTGAAGCTTAGAGGGATCCATGCGGAAGCCTTCTGCAGACATTATATAACCCAGGAAATTAACCTCTGCCTCAAAAAAACCACATTTCTCATATTTAGCAAATAGGGAATTCTCCCTGAGTCTCTGGAGTACAGTGCATACATGTTGGACATGTGACGTAGCATCAGGAGAATAAATCAGGATGTCATCCAGATAGACCACCACATATTGACCACAAATATCTCTGAAAATGTCATTAACAAAGTTCTAGAACACAGCCGGTGCATTACTTAATCCAAAAGGCATTACTAGGTACTCATAGTGTCCCTCTGGAGTATTAAATGCAGTTTTCCACTCATCCCCTTCTCTGATATGGATGAGGTTATATGCACCCCTGAGATCCAGCTTGGTGAACCACCGGGCTCCTATGAGCTGGTTAAACAGATTGGGGATGAGTGGCAGAGGGTACTGATTCTTTACAGTAATAGCATTCAGTTCACGGTAGTCAATTCACGGTCTGAGGCCACCATCTTTCTTATCAACAAAAAAGAATCCAGCGCCGACTGGTGACCTGGATGGTCTGATGAACCCTCTCTGCAGACTGTCTGCTATATAATCTTTCATGGCCTGATGCTCCGAACCAGAAAGATTATACATTTTACCCATGGGGAGTCGGGAATTGGGGACCAAATCTATGGGGCAGTCATAATCTCTGTGCGGAGGTAATTTTTCAGATTCTGATACAGAAAACACATCAGCAAATTCCCTGAATGCATAAGGTATGAAGATAGGTTCAGCTCTAGTCAGGTTCACAGATAAAGACATGCACGTCTCCTGACACTCAGGGCTCCATCGCACAATCTCACCCTGATGCCAGTCTATGACGGGGTTATGCTTGCGTAGCCATGGTATACCCAATACCACTGCTGACATCAGATTCTCAAGAACAAAAAATGACACAGATTCTACATGCAGAGCACCAATAAGCATGGAGATCTCTGGAGTTACAAAAGTAACCACACCCTGAGTGAGAGGGATGCTATCAATAGCAGATATTCTAATAGGTGCATTTAACTTTAGCAAAGTCAAACCCAGCTCTTTTGCTACAATAGTGTCTATAAAATTAGCAGCAGAGCCACAATCAACAAAGGCCTGCAGCCGTACAGATTTTCCCTGGTGAGACAATGAGACAGGTAACATTAACCTCATAGGGTCTGCAGGAAGTACCTGGGCACCTGAGCGGGTATCCTGGGGTCCACTCAGGTGGTGCTGCTGCCTTGGAAGCGATTGCCTCTCTGATCCAGGCACTCCACCACGTGATCTGCTCCCTTGCAGTCGATGGGACTCTGGATATGCGGAGGTCAGTGCTGCAGGGGCTTGGACCTAAGCAGACCTGAGATCCTGCACTTGCTGTGTCAGTCCATGTACAATCCCAGAAAGAGTGTGCACCTGATTTAGCACAGCATGGAGAGAATCCATTTTTTTTCTCTCCTGGTTAGATGGCCAGATATAATGTAACGCCTGCCTGGATCCACAGACTCCGATGGGCTGTAAAGGGGAGGCTAGAGGGAAGCCACTCACCAAGTAAGACCCCCAGAACCCTGAAACCCTTTAACCCCTATACAGGGATTTGGAATTACACAGGAACCTGGAGATCACTACCTGTGGAAGGCTGCAGTCCGATGAGAGTAGTAGTCAGGCAGGGTCAAACCAGGAATTGCGGAACAGGGACAGAATCGGCAGGCAGTGACGTAGTCAGCAAACGTAGCAGAGGTCAGATCCGGGTCGGGCAGCAAGGTACAAAAACAGTAGGCAGAAGGGTAGTCAAAAACACGCAGAAGTCAACACAGGAATCACCAACAGAATAGGACGTAACAGGAGCCAGGAAAATCAGAACTATATCTGGCAGTAATCATGTGACAGGAGGGGAAATAAGAAGGGTGTGGTGTCTTCCCATTGGCTGTAGCTGAACGCTGGCAACTTCAGCTGGAAGACACATGCCACCCACAGTCAGCCAGCGGTACTGCAGATCCCAGCCCAGTGGATGATCGGAGCCTGCGCCCACTGGTGCCGCTGGCATCGACTTCTCTCCCATCACCAGCACCATCCAAGGCAGGAACACGGCAACGCCTGGCGATCGGAGCAGAAGTCGCTGGAGCAGACTCCGGCGGTGACATAACAGTTAGATGGTTAATGGATGCTTAGAAATCCCTTGAAAACCCTTGTGCAAGTATGTTAGCACAGCTGAAAACAGTTTTGCTGATTAGAGAACCTATAAAACTGATCTTCCTTTCAGCTAGTTGAGAATTGTTTTTTCTTCATTGAATTGGTCGGTGGTTGACCTCCACCTTGCTATGCACCCCAATTTGGGATGTATTCCATCTGTCTGGATTTTGGCGGTTGGTGACTGTTCACATTAAGTCATCAGGCTTTGTCCACAGGCTATTTACTTCATGCAGCATTTGCTTGGACCTGTCCCGCCCACAGCCATGACTCAGTCATGGGTACGGGATTGAAATAGACCAGGTGAGTGCTGCTAAGAGCAGTTCTACTATTCATATGTGAGGCCGTATGGCACATTTTATAAAAATATTTTAGTGTAGGACTGCTTCAAATGAGATTTGCCGTGACGTGGCGAAGCAGCTCAAGAAATTGCAATTTTTTGCCAAAAATCTCAAAATTTTTAAAATAAGTACAGTTTGGAATGTTTAGTGCCGCAGTGCACATTTGGTGCTGGCTTTTTGTTTTTTCTTCATTGAATTGGTCGGTGGTTGACCTCCACCTTGCTATGCACCCCAATTTGGGATGTATTCCATCTGTCTGGATTTTGGTGGTTGGTGACTGTTCACATTAAGTCATCAGGCTTTGTCCACAGGCTATTTACTTCATGCAGCATTTGCTTGGACCTGTCCCGCCCACAGCCATGACTCAGTCATGGGTACGGGATTGAAATAGACCAGGTGAGTGCTGCTAAGAGCAGTTCTACTATTCATATGTGAGGCCGTATGGCACATTTTATAAAAATATTTTAGTGTAGGACTGCTTCAAATGAGATTTGCCGTGACGTGGCGAAGCAGCTCAAGAAATTGCAATTTTTTGCCAAAAATCTCAAAATTTTTAAAATAAGTACAGTTTGGAATGTTTAGTGCCGCAGTGCACATCTGGTGCTGGCTTTTTGTTTTTTCTTCATTGAATTGGTCGGTGGTTGACCTCCACCTTGCTATGCACCCCAATTTGGGATGTATTCCATCTGTCTGGATTTTGGCGGTTGGTGACTGTTCACATTAAGTCATCAGGCTTTGTCCACAGGCTATTTACTTCATGCAGCATTTGCTTGGACCTGTCCCGCCCACAGCCATGACTCAGTCATGGGTACGGGATTGAAATAGACCAGGTGAGTGCTGCTAAGAGCAGTTCTACTATTCATATGTGAGGCCGTATGGCACATTTTATAAAAATATTTTAGTGTAGGACTGCTTCAAATGAGATTTGCCGTGACGTGGCGAAGCAGCTCAAGAAATTGCAATTTTTTGCCAAAAATCTCAAAATTTTTAAAATAAGTACAGTTTGGAATGTTTAGTGCCGCAGTGCACATTTGGTGCTGGCTTTTTGTTTTTTCTTCATTGAATTGGTCGGTGGTTGACCTCCACCTTGCTATGCACCCCAATTTGGGATGTATTCCATCTGTCTGGATTTTGGCGGTTGGTGACTGTTCACATTAAGTCATCAGGCTTTGTCCACAGGCTATTTACTTCATGCAGCATTTGCTTGGACCTGTCCCGCCCACAGCCATGACTCAGTCATGGGTACGGGATTGAAATAGACCAGGTGAGTGCTGCTAAGAGCAGTTCTACTATTCATATGTGAGGCCGTATGGCACATTTTATAAAAATATTTTAGTGTAGGACTGCTTCAAATGAGATTTGCCGTGACGTGGCGAAGCAGCTCAAGAAATTGCAATTTTTTGCCAAAAATCTCAAAATTTTTAAAATAAGTACAGTTTGGAATGTTTAGTGCCGCAGTGCACATTTGGTGCTGGCTTTTTGTTTTTTCTTCATTGAATTGGTCGGTGGTTGACCTCCACCTTGCTATGCACCCCAATTTGGGATGTATTCCATCTGTCTGGATTTTGGCGGTTGGTGACTGTTCACATTAAGTCATCAGGCTTTGTCCACAGGCTATTTACTTCATGCAGCATTTGCTTGGACCTGTCCCGCCCACAGCCATGACTCAGTCATAGGTACGGGATTGAAATAGACCAGGTGAGTGCTGCTAAGAGCAGTTCTACTATTCATATGTGAGGCCGTATGGCACATTTTATAAAAATATTTTAGTGTAGGACTGCTTCAAATGAGATTTGCCGTGACGTGGCGAAGCAGCTCAAGAAATTGCAATTTTTTGCCAAAAATCTCAAAATTTTTAAAATAAGTACAGTTTGGAATGTTTAGTGCCGCAGTGCACATTTGGTGCTGGCTTTTTGTTTTTTCTTCATTGAATTGGTCGGTGGTTGACCTCCACCTTGCTATGCACCCCAATTTGGGATGTATTCCATCTGTCTGGATTTTGGCGGTTGGTGACTGTTCACATTAAGTCATCAGGCTTTGTCCACAGGCTATTTACTTCATGCAGCATTTGCTTGGACCTGTCCCGCCCACAGCCATGACTCAGTCATGGGTACGGGATTGAAATAGACCAGGTGAGTGCTGCTAAGAGCAGTTCTACTATTCATATGTGAGGCCGTATGGCACATTTTATAAAAATATTTTAGTGTAGGACTGCTTCAAATGAGATTTGCCGTGACGTGGCGAAGCAGCTCAAGAAATTGCAATTTTTTGCCAAAAATCTCAAAATTTTTAAAATAAGTACAGTTTGGAATGTTTAGTGCCACAGTGCACATTTGGTGCTGGCTTTTTGTTTTTTCTTCATTGAATTGGTCGGTGGTTGACCTCCACCTTGCTATGCACCCCAATTTGGGATGTATTCCATCTGTCTGGATTTTGGCGGTTGGTGACTGTTCACATTAAGTCATCAGGCTTTGTCCACAGGCTATTTACTTCATGCAGCATTTGCTTGGACCTGTCCCGCCCACAGCCATGACTCAGTCATGGGTACGGGATTGAAATAGACCAGGTGAGTGCTGCTAAGAGCAGTTCTACTATTCATATGTGAGGCCGTATGGCACATTTTATAAAAATATTTTAGTGTAGGACTGCTTCAAATGAGATTTGCCGTGACGTGGCGAAGCAGCTCAAGAAATTGCAATTTTTTGCCAAAAATCTCAAAATTTTTAAAATAAGTACAGTTTGGAATGTTTAGTGCCGCAGTGCACATTTGGTGCTGGCTTTTTGATTTTTCTTCATTGAATTGGTCGGTGGTTGACCTCCACCTTGCTATGCACCCCAATTTGGGATGTATTCCATCTGTCTGGATTTTGGCGGTTGGTGACTGTTCACATTAAGTCATCAGGCTTTGTCCACAGGCTATTTACTTCATGCAGCATTTGCTTGGACCTGTCCCGCCCACAGCCATGACTCAGTCATGGGTACGGGATTGAAATAGACCAGGTGAGTGCTGCTAAGAGCAGTTCTACTATTCATATGTGAGGCCGTATGGCACATTTTATAAAAATATTTTAGTGTAGGACTGCTTCAAATGAGATTTGCCGTGACGTGGCGAAGCAGCTCAAGAAATTGCAATTTTTTGCCAAAAATCTCAAAATTTTTAAAATAAGTACAGTTTGGAATGTTTAGTGCCGCAGTGCACATTTGGTGCTGGCTTTTTGTTTTTTCTTCATTGAATTGGTCGGTGGTTGACCTCCACCTTGCTATGCACCCCAATTTGGGATGTATTCCATCTGTCTGGATTTTGGCGGTTGGTGACTGTTCACATTAAGTCATCAGGCTTTGTCCACAGGCTATTTACTTCATGCAGCATTTGCTTGGACCTGTCCCGCCCACAGCCATGACTCAGTCATGGGTACGGGATTGAAATAGACCAGGTGAGTGCTGCTAAGAGCAGTTCTACTATTCATATGTGAGGCCGTATGGCACATTTTATAAAAATATTTTAGTGTAGGACTGCTTCAAATGAGATTTGCCGTGACGTGGCGAAGCAGCTCAAGAAATTGCAATTTTTTGCCAAAAATCTCAAAATTTTTAAAATAAGTACAGTTTGGAATGTTTAGTGCCGCAGTGCACATTTGGTGCTGGCTTTTTGTTTTTTCTTCATTGAATTGGTCGGTGGTTGACCTCCACCTTGCTATGCACCCCAATTTGGGATGTATTCCATCTGTCTGGATTTTGGCGGTTGGTGACTGTTCACATTAAGTCATCAGGCTTTGTCCACAGGCTATTTATGTTACGGGGGCTGTCTGATAATAACCGAAAGGAGTATCAGACAGTCAGGGTCCACCGTGCAAAGACTTTGCTGCAGACTATGGCAGAGTGCAATACCTCTGTTAACACACAGAAAGATATAATAAGAAAGTAAAGCAATTCCTCCCTTACTTGGAGGGTGTGTGGAATGATCTCTGTTAATAATCACAGAGACAAAGGCAATGTGTGCGAAATGGCACCTACCTAGGTCCGCTCTTCTAGTGGTGCAAATGAGACGAACAGCAGCGTAAGCCGCACAAAGCTCCTACCTGCGTTCGCTCCACTAGTGTGCGAGGACACGAACCACTAGATATGGCACCTGCCTAGGTCCGCTCTTCTAGTGGTGCAAAAGAGACGAACAGCAGCGTAAGCCGCACAAAGCTCCTACCTCTGTTCGCTCCCCTAGTGTGCGAGGATACGAACAACTGCCAGACGCAGTATAAGGAACGTTACCCTAGCGGCAACGTCCACCTACGAGTACAATCACAAGGCCCAGCCAGACCATGTGCCTCAGGCACCTGCCTATGTCCGCTCCCCTAAGAGGTAAGGATACGGACAGCAGCCGAAGCTGTAAGGTATAAGAACGCTACCCTGCCGGTAGCGCTCACCTAGCATAGACAGAGGAATGCCTAGAGGAACGCGCACAGAGCGTCTACTCATATGCATGAACCAAGAGGACTGAGCACCATGCGGCGTGTGTCAGGGTCTTATATAGACTCTGTGCCTCATCCAAGATGGAGGACACCAGAGCCAATCCGCTTCCAGAACGACAGGAGTGACGTCATGCTGGCCTATCACCGAGCAAGACGTCACAAGCACATGACCAGCGACCAATCGGCATAGAAGGTGTCAGAGACATGTGACCTCGTGTCAGCGATGATGTCACCCGCACATGTGCAATGGCTCCAAGATTGGACTTAGTCTCCGGCGCTCGCACATGTGCAGTAGCAAGAAATCTGGACTTAGTCTCCAGCGCTCGCACATGTGCAGTAGCAAGAAATCTGGACTTAGTCTCCAGCGCTCGCACATGTGCAGTAGCAAGAAATCTGGACTTAGTCTCCAGCGCTCGCACATGTGCAGTAGCAAGAAATCTGGACATAGTCTCCAGTGCTCGCAGCAACCGTAACAGTACCTCCCCCTCAAGGGCCCCCCTCCCGGCGACGCAGATAATCGGCAACTAAGTCGGGAGCATGGACAGCCTCCTCAGGCTCCCAAGAGCGATGTTCCGGGCCATAGCCCTCCCAATCTATCAAGAAGAACCTGCGCCCTCTAACCATCTTAGAACCAACTATGGCTCGTACCTCATAGCTAGAGCGAGAGGAATCAGAGGCAGGAGAGTGCACTTCACGAGCGTGAGGTAAAATAGCCGGCTTTAGCAGTGAGACATGGAATTTGTCATGAATCCTAAGATGGACAGGTAACTTCAATTGATAGACTACAGGATTTACCTGTCGAAGAACCTCATAAGGACCCAGGAAGCGAGGAGCAAATTTGACAGAGCTCACTCTAAGTCTCACGTGTTTTGCAGAGAGCCACACAAAGTCCCCTGGAGAAAAGACAGGAGCCGGGCGACGAAACCGATCGGACACCGTCTTCATACGGTCCTTAGCTGCTTGGATCGACTCTTGAGTCCGATCCCAAACCTCTCTGGCATTAGTTGCCCAGTCGGCCACAAGAGGAGAAGGTGCAGCAGCGGGAAACGGTACCGGTACCCTAGGGTGTTGCCCATTATTGAGTACGAACGGTGTCTGCCCAGTGGCCTCAGCCAGCGAATTGTTAAGGGCAAATTCTGCCCAGGGTAGGAGGGAGGACCAGTTATCGTGGTTCTCAGCAACAAAGTGTCGAAGGTATATAATCATAGATTGATTGGTACGTTCAACCAAACCATTAGTCTCCGGATGGTATGCCGAAGAGAGATTCAACTCAATTTGCAGAAGGCTACAAAGATCTCGCCAGAAACGGGAAGTAAATTGCGGGCCTCTATCACAAATGATACGATCTGGCATCCCGTGAAGCCTAAAGACATGCTTGAGGAATAGTTTGGCTAGTACCCTGGAAGATGGGATTCTCGATAACGGTACGAGATGAACCATCCGGGAGAAATGGTCCGTAATGACCCACACAAATCTATGTCCCTGTGAACATGGAAGATCACCCACAAAGTCCATGCCTACCACCTCCCATGGTCTATCTGGCACTGGTAAAGGATGCAAGAGTCCAGCCGGTCTCTGCCGTAATGGACGGTTGCGAGCACACGAGTAGCAGGAACCGACATATCTCTTGACGTGGCTGGCTAAGTGTGGCCACCAATACCACCTCTCCAGTAACTCTCGTGTCCGCCTAATACCAAAATGCCCACCCACCTTTGAGGTGTGGGCCCATGACAGTATATCATTCTGTCGATCAGGCGGAACAAATGTCTTGCCCGGTGGGATTTGGTCTAACGTCACAGGGGAGAGCGTATGAAAAACCCTGGAGGGAAGGATAAGACGAGGTTCGTCATTCTCTTCCTGGGTAGAAAGCATAGAGCGAGACAGGGCGTCTGCCTTGTTATTCTTACTCCCAGACAAATAGTTGATGGAGAAGTGAAAGCGGGAGAAAAACAAGGACCAGCGGGCTTGGCGAGGATTCAGACGCTGAGCGGTTTGTAAGTACGTCAGATTCTTATGGTCTGTATAGACCTGGAAAGGATGTTTCGCTCCTTCCAGCAAGTGACGCCACTCCTCCAAGGCTAATCTCAAGGCGAGCAGTTCCCTATCCCCAATGGTATAGTTTCTCTCTGCCGCTGAAAAGGTTTTAGCAAAGAAGAAACACGGCCTTTTTCTACCTGCACCGTTCTTTTGATACAAGACCGCACCAGCACCCACTGAAGAGGCATCAACCTCTAAGAGGAAGGGCTTACTCTCATCGGGTCTTTGAAGAACGGGAGCAGTTGAAAAGTGTCTTTTTACTGCCTCAAAAGCCTGAGATGTCTCAGTAGACCAGGCTTTGGGATTAGCACCTTTCTTAGTCAAAGCCACCAAAGGGGCCACCAAAGTAGAAAAATGGGGTATGAACTGCCTGTAATAATTTATAAATCCTAAGAAGCGTTGCACCGCCTTCAAGGAATGAGGTTCGGACCATTGCAGGACAGCAGAGAGCTTCGCAGGATCCATAGCCAGACCCTCTTGTGAGATAATGTAACCCAAAAAAGGCAATGAGGACTGCTCGAATACACATTTCTCGAGTTTAGCAAACAATGAGTGCTCCCTTAAACGGGAAAGGACACGAACGACATCCTGACGATGAGTCTCCAGATCAGGAGAAAAAATCAGGATGTCGTCCAGATACACCACTACTGAGGATAACAGTAAATCCCTGAACACATCATTTACGAAGTCCTGAAATACTGCGGGTGCATTACATAACCCAAAAGGCATGACGAGGTATTCATAGTGACCGTCTCGGGTGTTAAAAGCGGTCTTCCATTCGTCACCCTTTCGAATTCGTACCAAGTTATACGCACCCCGCAGATCCAACTTCGTAAAAACTTGAGCTCCTCTCAGTCTGTCAAAGAGCTCCGAAATTAAAGGTAATGGGTATTTGTTCTTTATTGTGATTGCGTTGAGACCCCTGTAATCTATGCAGGGACGCAAATCACCCTCTTTCTTCCGAACAAAGAAAAACCCAGCTCCCGCGGGAGAGACAGACTTACGAATGAACCCCTTCTCTAAGCTCTCTCTTATATAGGTCGACATGGCCTCCGACTCAGGTATCGACAGGGGGTAAACCCTGCCTTTAGGTGGAACCGAACCTGGGATAAGGTCTATGGCACAGTCATACGGCCTATGGGGTGGAAGAACCTCAGCACCCTGTTTGGAGAACACGTCAGCGAAATCCAAATAGGGTGTAGGTATGGGAGAGAGATCAGTTGATGCAACTGCAACGACCTTAGGTGGTAAGGGAAGACATCGGGACTGACATTTCGAACCCCAACTAATAATGCTGTCAGACTCCCAGTCAATGTGAGGAGCATGAGTCCGAAGCCATGGAAGACCCAGAAGGACGTCGTCTATACCCTCAGGCAAAACAAGAAAAGAAATCTCCTCTATGTGACCCTGAGACAGGGAAAGGCGCAAGGGAACTGTCCTCAATGTAATGGAGTCAGACAACATAGTTCCATTAACAACACGGACAGGAATAGGAGCCTCTAACATGATAGAGGGAATATTGTGTCCCTTTACAAATCCTGAGGACACAAAAATCCCGTCAGCTCCGGAATCCACAAAAGCCATAATAGGCCATGTATTCTCAGATAACGAGAGCTGACCTGGGATACAACACTTAGAGGGTGCAGAAGACGTCTCTAGTAACCCCCCTCTAATGGTTACTAGGCCAGGGAGTTTCCCTGACGACTAAGACACTTGTTGGCATAGTGCCCAGCCTGACGACATACGTAACATATAGGAGGACCAGACTTGCGTAGTCTGGAGAACGTATGACCTAACTCCATAGGAGTGGGAGATGTTTCAGATGCTGAGGAAGATGGTAGTGGACCCTCAACAACTGGAATAGCCCGATGCTTAGGGCGTGAGGAAGAGACCTCGAGTCTACGTTCCTTATGGCGTACATCGATCCTCGTTGCTACTGTGATCAAGTCCTCCAGAGAAGCAGGGACTTCACGAGTAGCAAGGGCATCCTTGACATAGCCAGCCAACCCTCTCCAGAAGATAGGAATCAACACCTTCTCTGGCCAATCTAGTTCTGCCACCAGAGTTCTAAAAGCAATGGCATAAGAACTAGTGGATAACGAACCCTGAGATAGATCTAACAGTCTCAGGGCCGCATCATGGGTAACCTGCGGACCCATGAATACCGCCTTAAGAGCATCAAGAAAGTCTTGATGTCTCAGAGTAACCACATCAGAGCGCTCCCATAGGGGAGTCGCCCATTCTAAGGCTTTGTCCTGAAGTAAGGAGATGATAAAGCCTACTCTGGACCTCTCCGTAGAGAAGCGAGAAGAGTTAACCTCTAGGTGTATCTGACACTGACTAATGAAACCACGACATGATCTGGCATCGCCAGAATATCTGTTTGGTAGAGCAAGTCGAGGATCATGTGCAGATGTCACCATGGTCTGAGGTTTATCCTCTATACTCTTGAGCCGTGACTCAAGTACTTATATGTAACGGTGTAACTGCTGATATTCTGCCATAACTGCCAGACCCTTGGCTCAGTCCTAATGTTACGGGGGGCTGTCTGATAATAACCGAAAGGAGTATCAGACAGTCAGGGTCCACCGTGCAAAGACTTTGCTGCAGACTATGGCAGAGTGCAATACCTCTGTTAACACACAGAAAGATATAATAAGAAAGTAAAGCAATTCCTCCCTTACTTGGAGGGTGTGTGGAATGATCTCTGTTAATAATCACAGAGACAAAGGCAATGTGTGCGAAATGGCACCTACCTAGGTCCGCTCTTCTAGTGGTGCAAAAGAGACGAACAGCAGCGTAAGCCGCACAAAGCTCCTACCTGCGTTCGCTCCACTAGTGTGCGAGGACACGAACCACTAGATATGGCACCTGCCTAGGTCCGCTCTTCTAGTGGTGCAAAAGAGACGAACAGCAGCGTAAGCCGCACAAAGCTCCTACCTCTGTTCGCTCCCCTAGTGTGCGAGGATACGAACAACTGCCAGACGCAGTATAAGGAACGTTACCCTAGCGGCAACGTCCACCTACGAGTACAATCACAAGGCCCAGCCAGACCATGTGCCTCAGGCACCTGCCTATGTCCGCTCCCCTAAGAGGTAAGGATACGGACAGCAGCCGAAGCTGTAAGGTATAAGAACGCTACCCTGCCGGTAGCGCTCACCTAGCATAGACAGAGGAATGCCTAGAGGAACGCGCACAGAGCGTCTACTCATATGCATGAACCAAGAGGACTGAGCACCATGCGGCGTGTGTCAGGGTCTTATATAGACTCTGTGCCTCATCCAAGATGGAGGACACCAGAGCCAATCCGCTTCCAGAACGACAGGAGTGACGTCATGCTGGCCTATCACCGAGCAAGACGTCACAAGCACATGACCAGCGACCAATCGGCATAGAAGGTGTCAGAGACATGTGACCTCGTGTCAGCGATGATGTCACCCGCACATGTGCAATGGCTCCAAGATTGGACTTAGTCTCCGGCGCTCGCACATGTGCAGTAGCAAGAAATCTGGACTTAGTCTCCAGCGCTCGCACATGTGCAGTAGCAAGAAATCTGGACTTAGTCTCCAGCGCTCGCACATGTGCAGTAGCAAGAAATCTGGACTTAGTCTCCAGCGCTCGCACATGTGCAGTAGCAAGAAATCTGGACATAGTCTCCAGTGCTCGCAGCAACCGTAACAATTTACTTCATGCAGCATTTGCTTGGACCTGTCCCGCCCACAGCCATGACTCAGTCATGGGTACGGGATTGAAATAGACCAGGTGAGTGCTGCTAAGAGCAGTTCTACTATTCATATGTGAGGCCGTATGGCACATTTTATAAAAATATTTTAGTGTAGGACTGCTTCAAATGAGATTTGCCGTGACGTGGCGAAGCAGCTGAAGAAATTGCAATTTTTTGCCAAAAATCTCAAAATTTTTAAAATAAGTACAGTTTGGAATGTTTAGTGCCGCAGTGCACATTTGGTGCTGGCTTTTTGTTTTTTCTTCATTGAATTGGTCGGTGGTTGACCTCCACCTTGCTATGCACCCCAATTTGGGATGTATTCCATCTGTCTGGATTTTGGCGGTTGGTGACTGTTCACATTAAGTCATCAGGCTTTGTCCACAGGCTATTTACTTCATGCAGCATTTGCTTGGACCTGTCCCGCCCACAGCCATGACTCAGTCATGGGTACGGGATTGAAATAGACCAGGTGAGTGCTGCTAAGAGCAGTTCTACTATTCATATGTGAGGCCGTATGGCACATTTTATAAAAATATTTTAGTGTAGGACTGCTTCAAATGAGATTTGCCGTGACGTGGCGAAGCAGCTCAAGAAATTGCAATTTTTTGCCAAAAATCTCAAAATTTTTAAAATAAGTACAGTTTGGAATGTTTAGTGCCGCAGTGCACATTTGGTGCTGGCTTTTTGTTTTTTCTTCATTGAATTGGTCGGTGGTTGACCTCCACCTTGCTATGCACCCCAATTTGGGATGTATTCCATCTGTCTGGATTTTGGCGGTTGGTGACTGTTCACATTAAGTCATCAGGCTTTGTCCACAGGCTTTTTACTTCATGCAGCATTTGCTTGGACCTGTCCCGCCCACAGCCATGACTCAGTCATGGGTACGGGATTGAAATAGACCAGGTGAGTGCTGCTAAGAGCAGTTCTACTATTCATATGTGAGGCCGTATGGCACATTTTATAAAAATATTTTAGTGTAGGACTGCTTCAAATGAGATTTGCCGTGACGTGGCGAAGCAGCTCAAGAAATTGCAATTTTTTGCCAAAAATCTCAAAATTTTTAAAATAAGTACAGTTTGGAATGTTTAGTGCCGCAGTGCACATTTGGTGCTGGCTTTTTGTTTTTTCTTCATTGAATTGGTCGGTGGTTGACCTCCACCTTGCTATGCACCCCAATTTGGGATGTATTCCATCTGTCTGGATTTTGGCGGTTGGTGACTGTTCACATTAAGTCATCAGGCTTTGTCCACAGGCTATTTACTTCATGCAGCATTTGCTTGGACCTGTCCCGCCCACAGCCATGACTCAGTCATGGGTACGGGATTGAAATAGACCAGGTGAGTGCTGCTAAGAGCAGTTCTACTGTTCATATGTGAGGCTGTATGGCACATTTTATAAAAATATTTTAGTGTAGGACTGCTTCAAATGAGATTTGCCGTGACGTGGCGAAGCAGCTCAAGAAATTGCAATTTTTTGCCAAAAATCTCAAAATTTTTAAAATAAGTACAGTTTGGAATGTTTAGTGCCGCAGTGCACATTTGGTGCTGGCTTTTTGTTTTTTCTTCATTGAATTGGTCGGTGGTTGACCTCCACCTTGCTATGCACCCCAATTTGGGATGTATTCCATCTGTCTGGATTTTGGCGGTTGGTGACTGTTCACATTAAGTCATCAGGCTTTGTCCACAGGCTATTTACTTCATGCAGCATTTGCTTGGACCTGTCCCGCCCACAGCCATGACTCAGTCATGGGTACGGGATTGAAATAGACCAGGTGAGTGCTGCTAAGAGCAGTTCTACTATTCATATGTGAGGCCGTATGGCACATTTTATAAAAATATTTTAGTGTAGGACTGCTTCAAATGAGATTTGCCGTGACGTGGCGAAGCAGCTCAAGAAATTGCAATTTTTTGCCAAAAATCTCAAAATTTTTAAAATAAGTACAGTTTGGAATGTTTAGTGCCGCAGTGCACATTTGGTGCTGGCTTTTTGTTTTTTCTTCATTGAATTGGTCGGTGGTTGACCTCCACCTTGCTATGCACCCCAATTTGGGATGTATTCCATCTGTCTGGATTTTGGCGGTTGGTGACTGTTCACATTAAGTCATCAGGCTTTGTCCACAGGCTATTTACTTCATGCAGCATTTGCTTGGACCTGTCCCGCCCACAGCCATGACTCAGTCATGGGTACGGGATTGAAATAGACCAGGTGAGTGCTGCTAAGAGCAGTTCTACTATTCATATGTGAGGCCGTATGGCACATTTTATAAAAATATTTTAGTGTAGGACTGCTTCAAATGAGATTTGCCGTGACGTGGCGAAGCAGCTCAAGAAATTGCAATTTTTTGCCAAAAATCTCAAAATTTTTAAAATAAGTACAGTTTGGAATGTTTAGTGCCGCAGTGCACATTTGGTGCTGGCTTTTTGTTTTTTTGTTTTTTTTTTTTCTTCAGTGGATGATCGGAGCCTGCGCCAACTGGTGCCGCTGGCATCGACTTCTCTCCCATCACCAGCACCATCCACGGCAGGAACACGGCAACGCCTGGCGATCGGAGCAGAAGTCGCTGGAGCAGACTCCGGCGGTGACATAACAGTTAGATGGCTAATGGATGCTTAGAAATCCCTTGAAAACCCTGGTGCAAGTATGTTAGCACAGCTGAAAACAGTTTTGCTGATTAGAGAACCTATAAAACTGATCTTCCTTTCAGCTAGTTGAGAATCTGGAGCATTACATTTTTTGGTTCCATTAAACTCTCACAATGGCCAGAAAAAGTGAACTTTCATGTACAACTGGACAGTCTATTCTTGTTCTTAGAAATGAAGGATATCCCATGCGACAAATTGCCAAGAAACTAAAGATTTCCTACAACGGTGTGTACTACTCTCTTCAGAGGAGAGCACAAACAGGCTCTAACCAGAGTAGAAAGAGAAGTGGGAGGCCCCACTGCACAACTGAGCAACAAGACAAGTAAATTAGAGTCTCTAGTTTGAGAAATCGATGCCTCACAGGTCCTCAACTAGCAGCTTCATTAAATAGTACCTGAAAAATGCCAGTGTCAACATCAACAGTGAAGAGGCGGGCCAGGGCAGACTGGCAAAGACAAAGCCATATCTGAGACTGCCTAATAAAAGAAAAAGATTAATATGGGCAAAAGAACACAGACATCAGGCAGAGGAAGATTGGAAAAAAGTGTTATGGACATACATATCGAAGTTTAAGGTGTTTGGATCACACAGAAGAACATTTGTGAGACGCAGAATAACTGAAAAGATGCTGTAAGAGTGCCTGATGCCATCTGTCAAGCATGGTGTACCACATGGTAACCACATGATCACGTGACTGGCCGAGATCATGTGGTTATCATGTGGTCACCGGCCCCGCCCGCTGGATGACGTGATCTGGGATATCATCTGGCCACTTGTTCTTCCTGGTGTGTGCGCCATATAATCAATCCTAGATGTATACCTATTGGTTTATATCACTATAAATACCCTCCCCATCCTGCTACTTGCTACCACACCACCCTGACGAAGGCTAGTGCCGAAACATGTGTTGGTGTGGCTCAGCAGTGGTTTAATGGCGACAAGCGACACCCCTATGATAGGAATGGTTCGTGGAATTTTCCTCCTTCTTTTACCTGTATTTGTGCTTTATAATTATTTGTAAACAGATATCTAAAGCCTCATCCTATCTGGCTTTTATTATGTGATTTATGATCCAATTAACCCTTTGATGTACATTCTTTGACATATCACATTCATTGAACTTTATTGTTATACCCATTTTGGGAACAGATATTTGTGATGTGATATTTATATTTACACATAAATATTTGCTATCTATTTGCAATTGCCTTGCTGAGCCTTGTGGTGTTTTTGTACTTTCTTCATTACCTTTCCTTGCTTTTTACAATTTTTAAGTATGTTCTTCAATAGAATAATATATTTTTATTAGTTTATTGTCTTTTGGCTACATTTTTTTATCGGGTTTGGTTGCTATAGTAGCCTGGCTCCATTTTTGGAGATTACCTCCTATATATACATGCATCTCCTTTTTGGCGACACACTTTGCTATAGATCAAGCATGGTGGAGGTAATGTGATGGTCTGGGGTTGCTTTGGTGCTGGTAAAGTGGAATATTTGTACAAGGTTAAAAGGAATTTTAAATAAAGAAAACTATCAACGAATTTTGCAACGCCATGCCATACCCTGTGGACAGCACTTGACTGGAGCCAATTTCATCCTACAACAGGACAGTGACCCAAAGCACACCTCCAAATTATGCATGAACTATTTAGCGAAGAAGCAGGCAGCTGGTATTCTATCTGTAATGGAGTGGCCAGCCCTGTCACCAGATCTCAACCCTATTGAGCTGTTGTGGGAGCAGCTTGGCCATATGGTACACAAAAAGTGCCCATCAAGCCAATCCAACTTGTGGGAGGGGCTTCTGGAAGCATGGGGTGAAATATCTACAGATTACATCATCAAATTAAGAGTTAGAATGCAAAGGTCTGCAAAGCTGAAATTGCTGCGAAGGGAGCATTTTTGATGAAAGCAAAGTTTGAAGGAGAAAATTATTATTTCAAGTAAAAATCATTATTTCTAACCTAGTCAATGTCTGGACTATATTTTCTATTCATTATGCAACTCATTTGATAAATTAAAGTATGATTTTTCATAGAAAAGACAAAATTGTTTGGTTGACTCTAAACTTTTGAATGGAGTGTACATTGCAATACATAGGGCGCTGAGGCCATCTAGTGTCAATTGTTGGTATATACATTGCAATACATAGGGCGCTGAGGCCATGGAGAGTCAGTTGTTGGTATATACATTGCAATACATAGGGCACTGAGGCCATCTAGTGTCAGTTGTTGGTATATGTATTGCAACATATAAGGCACTGAGGCCACCTAGTGCCAGTTGTTTGTATTTACATTGCCACACATAGGGCGCTGAGGCCATCTAGTGTCATTTGTTGGTATATACATTGCAATACATAGGGCGCTGTGGCCATCTAGTGTCAGTTGTTGGTATATACATTGCAATACATAGGGCACTAAGGCCATCTCGTGTCAGTTGTTTGTATATGCGTTGCAACACATAAGGCACTGAGGCCACCTAGTGCCAGTTATTTGTATATAAATTGCCACACATAGGGCACCGAAGCCATCCAGTGTCATTTGTTGGTATATACATTGCAATACATAGGTCGGTGAGGCCATCTAGTGTCAGCTGTTGGTATATATATTCAGGTCTAGTTAAGGTCCAGGGGCTGTAAAAAAAATCACATTATTAAAAAACATTATGAAACTTACAAATCCCGCGACGCGTCCTGCAGACTGTCTCCTGGCCGCTTCTCCTTTTTTGTCCGATCATTGCTGTGCCGCCGGTACCCACCACTGACTTACAGGGCCTGCTATGACGTCATAGCCATGTAAGCAGTCTGATGTGAATGTTGTATAGACATTGGGTTAGACTGGTCACATGGCTATGACATCATGGCAGGTCCTGTTAACTTCCGGGGGTATGCACTGCACTGCTCATTACTTGGCAATCTTCGGCTCTTTTCGGCCATGTTTGCGGTAACCCCAGGATTCACCAGAGTCCATAGCTCATGGACTCGATTGAACTTTGACTGTCACTGTGTGAGTCTCGCATCACATGACCCGGAATGGCCGCACACTGTCCTGACAGGACCGCTCGGCTGCATGTATTTCCATGCAGCTGAGGCACTCGTGTCTGGAGAGTGTCAGTCCATGCGGGGTGATGCCGATGCGAGACTGCATGAGTCATACATAAGTGAAACTACGACCTCCGTATCAGCCTGCTTCTTACTCTGTATAGACACTGTCTGTGCTGAGTGATAAAGCAGAGTTGACAATGCTCCCTCTGCTTTTCACTCTGTATAGACGCTATCTGCACAGAGTGATGAAGTAGATCTGACAATGCTCTACCTGTGGACTACGTCAGACTAAGGATTATTTATAATAAAGATGGAGTTTCTAAATTTTTTTTGTTTTATTTCTAATAGAAAAAAAATTCCGTTTTTTTATTTTTACTGTTTACTAGAAATTAAATATACAATACCAAAAAACACGGACAATCCCGTGCCATAATCACAATATGGATGAAGCCATATACAGATTGATATTTAGCAAAAAAGAGAAAATTCTGTACAACGACTAGATTGTAAAAAATATATTTTTATTAATGAAAATAACTAAAAGCAGACAAACAATCCAGGATTAAAATTGCAGAGACAGATGGTGAGTACCAATAGATGGCGCCCTCACCCCACAAAAGGTACATGGTAGCACATGTTAAAAAAAAACATACAGCACATAAAGGGCTAGAAAGATTGGTACTCACCATCTGTCTCTGCAATTTTAATCCTGGATTGTTTGTCTGCTTTTAGCTATTTTCATTAATAAAAATATATTTTTTACAATCTAGTCGTTGTACAGAATTTTCTCTTTTTTGCTGTTTACTAGAAATTGATGGTGGCCATGTCTAATTTGGTGTGACACCATTAATTTTGGGCTTAGTACCAGCTGCAAATACATAGCTGGTACTAACCCTTTCATTAACCAGTATGCCACCACCATCAGAGCTGCTGGATGAAGCGGGTAAAGCGCCTGGAAATGGTACTAAGAAATAATGCGCCATTTCCAGGGGCGGCTGTGGGCTGCGGTTTTTAGCGTTGGGGGCCCAATACGCTTGGGCCTTACCACGCTGAGAATCCCAGCCTCCAGCTGCCTGGTTTTACCTGACTGGAGATCAAAATACAGTAAAACCAACAAAATCCCGGCACTCGAGGAAATTAATCCAGACAACTTGTGTTATGATGAATCATATTTTTATTTTTGCTTTTTTGTTTAATGTTTCAGCTATTTGCCTTCTTCAAAAACTGAATATAAAGAAAAGAATATATAAGGAAATATAAGTACCATTGATATATCCTTATTAAAACTCATATCAATATACAAAGAAAATGAAATCATTTATACCTATTTGGTATGAGAGAAAGGAAAAATATATTCTCATGTAGAGGACATCAATGAACTTGCTGTTTAAGGCTATCAAGAAAAAAAGGGGAGGCCCATTATTAAGGCAAAAGAAGACAACAATTCAATAAAGGTGGAATATAAACAGAAAATATACCTAATCAGAGACTCACTTATAGAGGAGCTCTGAATCATAGAATATATTAACATGTGAGCAACATGTATACATATGAATATCTATGGGGCAAGAAAACAAGGAATAGGGTCACAAAAGGATATAATAAGCAGTCATAATTAGCCATCATGGTCATATTACCTAAATGTGGAGAGTAATGGATAAAATGATATCCTAATGGGAAAGTGAGGTATAATACCGCTATGCAATAGCTAAGAGAAAAGCAAGAGAGAAATAATCATTAAGATATACAATGGAGTGAATAAATGGTAATAAAAAACAAGAAATAAAAGAGCCCATAGAAAATGACAAAGTCAAGGAAAGCGCTGAGAGACGTCATGGTATTACCTGTGCCTTTGGTGATCAGCGGTGAAATGTGAGAAGAAGTGATCACGAAGGGGTTTATAAACTAGAAAGGACGGGCCTTACTGAGTAATATCCTGTGAAATGGAATGCACAATGGAGCGCATATTGCGCATGCGCGATGAGACAAGGAAGTGCGCGCGTGCGCGGTGAGAAGAAATGAACAGATAGTGTCTCTCCCACTGCTGCTTGGGTCCGGCTGGCACTGCGGCCTGCTGCTGCCGCTGCTCGGTGGCTCGAGCGATGGGCCGGATCCCGGGGACTCGAGCGGCGCTCCTCCCCCGTGAGTGAAAAGGGATTGGGATTTGGGATAGTTTATTGTCCGTGATGCCACCCACGGTTGTGGTGATTTGTTAGCACCACCGCTGCTCCGTATGGGGATCCCGGGAAGGATGGTATGGTGCAGCCAGTTGTTATGTTGCCCCTCCGTGGGTAGGGGTTGGTGATCCCGGGGCCCAGTGATGAATTGGGAGATGCAGGGCTTGGTGGGCGCAGGGACGCGGGGGCAGCGCTGTGCCTTGCGGCACTGTGGTACTCACTCAGCCTGAGACGGTGACACAGTTCTCGGTAAAACACACGGCTGGAAAGACGGTTCCCACGGACGGCTGCACTTGCTCTCCCAGTAGGTGACGGTGATGTCCCTTTGTCCTGCACCTAATGTTTCTGTGTTGGTAGCGATGGGTTCCCACCGGTAACCCACTCCCCGGCTTGGATATGGGCCGGAGGAGCCCTACTTTGCCCGCAGGCGCTGGCCCTGAGAAACTGGTGCCTTGGCGGTGGCGGTGTCTCTCCTCAATGGTTGGACTGTTGCCTTCAATCGGGACTTGGTTGTTTGGAGACAGACGTCCCCTTCACTGACGGATTTGGCAAATTTACGGCGACTCCTAGCCTTACCGGGGTCCGAGAGGCCCCTGCCCTGGTGCTGACTGTTCTTCTTATACTGCTCCAGACCGCCGGGCCACTACCCGTCCGCAGTCCTTCCAGCAACCTCCGAGCAGTCCCCCTCCAGACTGTCACCGCCGTTGCTGACCTTGCTGACACTGTCCTGCACACAGCCGGACCAACTTCCGGCTTTTCTACTCTCACTTTTACTCTTTTCTTCTTTGCTCCACTACTACTTCACTTTCACTTCACTTAGCTCCTCTACCACTATCTTGCTTCCTCTCACTTTCACTTCCCTGACTGTTCTTCCCTCTTACTGTTTACTCCTCTCACTTCCTCCTCCAAACTCTATCTGCCTGGTTCTTCCTGCCTCCAGGGCTGTGTACTCCTCGGTGGGCGGAGCCAACCGCCTGGCCCACCCCCTGGTGTGAACATCAGCCCCTGGAGGAAGGCAACAAGGATTTTAGTAGCCTTGGTGTTCCTAACTGGGGTGTAGGGTGTGGTGGTGTGATGACTAGAGTTGAGCGCGGTTCTAGGTTCGAGGTTCTCCAGTTCTAGGCTCGAGTGATTTTGGGGCCTGTTCTAGATCGAACTAGAACTCGAGCTTTTTGCAAAAGCTCGATAGTTCTAGAAACGTTCGATAATGGTTCTAGCGGCAAAAAAACAGCTAATTCCTAGCTGGCTTTCCGCTGTAATAGTGTAAGTCACTCTGTGACTCACACTATTATGAAATTTCATTGTATAGTGTGCGTGAACAGCGCCTTCAGATCACTGCTGTTTGTATAATGGCGATCGCCATTTTTTTTTTTTTTCCTTGTCTTCCTTCCCTAAGCGCGCGCGTCTTGTGGAGCGGGCCAGCATGTCAGCCAATCCCAGACACACACACAGCTAAGTGGACTTTTAGCCAGAGAAGCAACGGCATGTGTGATAGGATGTCCATGTCACATGTCCCTGCATTATAAAACCGGACATTTTCATCCAGCATGCCATTATCTGCCTTCTGCGTCCTTGGTGTCAGACATCACTGGCGCAGCTCCGTCCTTTGTCCTATCGCCGATACTGCTGTATGCGCTCCATACACAGCGCTGGACAGCTTAGGGATAGCACTTTCTATAAGTCCTTTTAAGGGCTCGTACCGGCAAAGTCAGAGCCATAGGTGACAGGTCCTGAAAACAGAGACAGCGTCTGTGTAGCTAAGGTCAGGGATTTCGTCGCTGCATTTCCCCATTAGGAGGGAATAGAAAGGCAGGCTTCCTTTCCTCTACCCAGAGCCCCACAACCCTGGCACTGTACCCTCCTGTCCTTTGCACACTCCAACTCATTATAACTAAGCCATTATACTAGCAAACACTCAGTGTACCTAGTGGCATCCTAAACGTGGCTATTGGACTTTTGTCTAGTCCCACTAGTGCAAAGATATTTGCAGCACGTCTGCCTGCATTGCACACTCCAACTCATTATAACTAAGCCATTATACTAGCAAACACTCAGTGTACCTAGTGGCATCCTAAACGTGGCTATTTGACTTTTGTCTAGTCCCACTAGTGCAAAGATATTTGCAGCACATCTGCCTGCATTGCACACTCCAACTCATTATAACTAAGCCATTATACTAGCAAACACTCAGTGTACCTAGTGGCATCCTAAACGTGGCTATTTGACTTTTGTCTAGTCCCACTAGTGCAAAGATATTTGCAGCACGTCTGCCTGCATTGCACACTCCAACTCATTATAACTAAGCCATTATACTAGCAAACACTCAGTGTACCTAGTGGCATCCTAAACGTGGCTATTGGACTTTTGTCTAGTCCCACTAGTGCAAAGATATTTGCAGCACGTCTGCCTGCATTGCACACTCCAACTCATTATAACTAAGCCATTATACTAGCAAACACTCAGTGTACCTAGTGGCATCCTAAACGTGGCTATTTGACTTTTGTCTAGTCCCACTAGTGCAAAGATATTTGCAGCACGTCTGCCTGCATTGCACACTCCAACTCATTATAACTAAGCCATTATACTAGCAAACACTCAGTGTACCCAGTGGCATCCTAAACGTGGCTATTGGACATTTGTCTAGTCCCACTGGTGCAGAGATATTTGCAGCACCTCTGCCTGCATTGCACACTACAACTCATTATAACTAAGCCATTATACTAGCAAACACTCAGTGTACCTAGTGGCATCCTAAACGTGGCTATTGGACTTTTGTCTAGTCCCACTAGTGCAAAGATATTTGCAGCACGTCTGCCTGCATTGCACACTCCAACTCATTATAACTAAGCCATTATACTAGCAAACACTCAGTGTACCTAGTGGCATCCTAAACGTGGCTATTTGACTTTTGTCTAGTCCCACTAGTGCAAAGATATTTGCAGCACGTCTGCCTGCATTGCACACTCCAACTCATTAAAACTAAGCCATTATACTAGCAAACACTCAGTGTACCTAGTGGCATCCTAAACGTGGCTATTGGACTTTTGTCTAGTCCCACTAGTGCAAAAATATTTGCAGCACGTCTGCCTGCATTGCACACTCCAACTCATTATAACTAAGCCATTATACTAGCAAACACTCAGTGTACCTAGTGGCATCCTAAACGTGGCTATTGGACTTTTGTCTAGTCCCACTAGTGCAAAGATATTTGCAGCACGTCTGCCTGCATTGCACACTCCAACTCATTAAAACTAAGCCATTATACTAGCAAACACTCAGTGTACCTAGTGGCATCCTAAACGTGGCTATTGGACTTTTGTCTAGTCCCACTAGTGCAAAAATATTTGCAGCACGTCTGCCTGCATTGCACACTCCAACTCATTATAACTAAGCCATTATACTAGCAAACACTCAGTGTACCTAGTGGCATCCTAAACGTGGCTATTGGACTTTTGTCTAGTCCCACTAGTGCAAAGATATTTGCAGCACGTCAGCCTGCATTGCACACTCCAACTCATTATAACTAAGCCATTATACTAGCAAACACTCAGTGTACCTAGTGGCATCCTAAACGTGGCTATTGGACTTTTGTCTAGTCCCACTAGTGCAAAGATATTTGCAACACGTCTGCCTGCATTGCACACTCCAACTCATTATAACTAAGCCATTATACTAGCAAACACTCAGTGTACCTAGTGGCATCCTAAACGTGGCTATTGGACTTTTGTCTAGTCCCACTAGTGCAAAGATATTTGCAACACGTCTGCCTGCATTGCACACTCCAACTCATTATAACTAAGCCATTATACTAGCAAACACTCAGTGTACCTAGTGGCATCCTAAACGTGGCTATTGGACTTTTGTCTAGTCCCACTAGTGCAAAGATATTTGCAGCACGTCCGCCTGCATTGCACACTCCAACTCATTATAACTTAGCCATTATACTAGCAAACACTCAGTGTACCTAGTGGCATCCTAAACGTGGCTATTGGACTTTTGTCTAGTCCCACTAGTGCAAAGATATTTGCAGCACATCTGCCTGCATTGCACACTCCAACTCATTATAACTAAGCCATTATACTAGCAAACACTCAGTGTACCTAGTGGCATCCTAAACGTGGCTATTGGACTTTTGTCTAGTCCCACTAGTGCAAAGATATTTGCAGCACGTCTGCCTGAATTGCACACTCCAACTCATTATAACTAAGCCATTATACTAGCAAACACTCAGTGTACCTAGTGGCATCCTAAACATGGCTATTGGACTTTTGTCTAGTCCCACTAGTGCAAAGATATTTGCAGCACGTCTGCCTGCATTGCACACTCAAACTCATTATAACTAAGCCACTATACTAGCAATTTATGCTGCCAGTTTAAGGGCCGTAGTTGCATTGTCAGGGATATTTATTCTTTATTATTCTGCTGTTAATAAAGCTAGACCACCGCTGCAATCTACACCACCTCTCAATTTTTACTACCACATTTTCAGTGCACAATCTTGTCGCAATCAACATGAGTGGCAAAATGACAGATGCTGGTGGAAAGGGGAAGAGGCGTGGTGGAAAAGGAAAAAAAGGTTTTGTCCGTGGGGAAGGTGGCAAAGCTCCACTATCATCTGCTGAAGATAGACCATCTACCAGCAAAAGTAAGATGTCTACTACTTACCGTGGACAATCCGATGTGCTCCCTTTTTTACGGACACGAACAACAGGAACAAAGGTAGATGGCCAAAAAAGGAAAATGCTTGAATGGATCTCAAGTGGTGGTCCAACAAGTGCCCTCTCAGCCACTTCAAGTACCGCATCCAAAAAACACCAGTCCTCTGAGTTGTCATCCCAATCAAACTTGCTTTCTCCCAGCTCTGAAGTCTCCATCAGCCCTGCACAGTATGGTGGAACTGAGATGGCTGAGTCTGCAGAGCTGTTCAGTCACACTATAGCCTGGGAATCAGAGGTCTGCTCCCAAGCTACAGTGAGCACAGAACAGGAAATGGTCTGCAGTGATGCCCAGAACCTTTGTGACTCTGATTCAGGCCGTGAGGACCAAGTTTCTGAGCATAATGTTGACCCTTTGTCACAAACTGAAACACCTGTGGTTATAGACAATGAGGAACATACTGATGAAGATGAGACGCAGATACCCGATTGTGATGACAACTTAAATATTCGGTCAGGGCAAGAAGAGGCTCGGTCTGAGGGGGAGGGGAGTGCAAACACAACAATTGATGATGAAGTTCTAGATCCCACCTACTGTCAACCCACAGTCAGGCACTCGAGGAGGTCAACAGAGGTGGTGGAGGAGAATGCAACTGATGACGAAGTTACCTTGCGCCTTCCTGGACAGAGTCGGAGTACTGGTAGCACAACTACAACTGCATCCTCAGCCACCACTCTGCCTCTGAGCACTAGTCGGGGTGGATCAACAGGTCGCATGCCCTCTAAGCCTTGCCTAGCCTGGTCCTTTTTTGACATAGCAAAAGATCGCCCAAATTATGTGATCTGTAAAATTTGTCATGGTTCTATTAGTAGAGGTCAAAACCTCAGCAGTTTGACAACTTCTTCCATGAATCGTCACATGAATAAATATCATATGTCCCGGTGGGAACCTCACCTTGCTGCAATGCGGCCTAGCGGAACGAACCATCCACCGCCTGCCCCTTCCAGTGCATCCACGCGCTCTTCATCTTCTATGACTGTGGGGACAGCTGTCACACCTGTTTTTCCACGCACAACTTCCACCACTGTAACCGCAACAGGCAGTTTGCTTGGTAGGTCGTCAGTTGGTTTGGAAGGGGAAACAAGTGAGTGTGTACAGCTCTCTCAGACATCGATAGCACCAACGTTGGATGAAGGCAACATCAGGTCTCCGCCTGCACTTTCCTCACAAACCTGCATTTTTCCAGGGACACCCTACTCAACACCGTCTACACACAGCAGCCAGATCTCTGTCCCTCAGATGTGGTCAAATAAAAGCCCACTTCCTGCGACCCATGACAAAGCTAAGAGGTTGACTCTATCCCTCTGTAAGCTCTTGGCTACCGAAATGCTGCCTTTCCGCCTAGTGGACACACAGGATTTTAGAGACCTTATGTCTGTCGCTGTGCCCCAGTACCAGATGCCTAGTCGCCACTACTTCTCTAAGAAAGGTGTGCCCGCGCTACACCAGCATGTCGAACACAACATCACCGCTTCCTTGAGAAACTCTGTGTGTGAACGGGTGCATTTCACCACTGATACTTGGACCAGTAAGCAAGGACAGGGACGTTACATGTCGCTGACTGGGCACGGGGTAACTATGGTGATAGATGTTGAAGGGTCTGCTGCACAAGTCTTGCCGTCCCCACGACTTGTGTGTCAATCCTCTGTCTGTCCAAGTTCCGCCACTGCTTCTGCCTCCTCCACCTCATCTGGGTCCTCCACCTCCGCCCCAAGCCTGCCTGGTCAGGCCACCAGCGTTCTCACTGCGCAGAAGGAATCACGCACGCCTCATTACTATGCTGGCAGCAGAGGGCAACGGCATCAGGCGGTCTTTAGCTTGACATGTCTTGGGAATAAGAGTCACACAGCTAAGGAGTTGTGGTCAGCTCTGCGGTCCGAGTTTAATAAATGGTTGTAACCGCTCAACCTGGAGCCTGGTAAGGCCGTGTGCGACAATGCTGCAAACCTGGGTGCGGCCCTTCACCTGGGCAAGGTGACACACGTGCCTTGTATGGCTCACGTGTTGAACCTTGTTGTCCAGCAATTCTTAACACACTATCCCGGCCTAGATGGCCTTCTGAACAGGGCACGAAAACTGTCTGCTCACTTCCGCCGTTCAAGCGCCGCAGCTGAGCGACTTGCATCGCTCCAGAAGTCTTTCGGCCTGCCGGTTCATCGCCTGAAATGCGATGTGGCGACACGCTGGAATTCAACATTCCACATGTTACAGCGACTGTGGCAGCACCGCCGAACCCTGGTGCAATACGTCATGACGTATAGCCTGGGCCAACGAGATGCAGAGGTGGGGCAGATCACCTTGATGGAGTGGTCTCAGATCAAGGACCTATGCACCCTTCTGCACAGTTTCGACATGGCGACGAATATGTTTAGCGCTGACAATGCCATTATCAGCATGACAATTCCAGTCATTTACATGCTGGAGCACACGCTAAACACTATTCGGAGTCAGGGGGTGGGACAACAGGAAGGGGAGGAACTACAGGAGGATTCATATGCGCAAGGGACAACAACATCACCAAGGTCCAGACGTTCATCATCACCAACGCGCCAGGCATGGGACCATGGGGGAAGGGGATCAACAAGGGCGCATGGTAGCAGGCTAAATGTTGAGGAAGGTGCAGGAGAACATGAAGAAATGGAGGACGAACTGTCCATGGACATGGAAGACTCAGCGGATGAGGGAGACCTTGGTCAAATTTCTGTTGAAAGAGGTTGGGGGGAGATGTCAGAGGAAGAAAGAACGGTTAGCACCTCTATGCCACAAACACAGCGTGGACTTGGTCCGCATGGCTGCGCAAGACACATGAGTGCCTTCTTGTTGCACTACCTCCAACATGACCCTCGTATTGTCAAAATTAGAAGTGATGATGACTACTGGATTGCCACACTATTATATCCCCGGTACAAGTCCAAATTTTGTGACATAATTCCAGCCATAGAAAGGGACGCACGTATGCAGGAGTATCAGCAGAAGCTGTTACTCGACCTTAGCTCCGCTTTTCCACCAAACAACCGTGCAGGTGCAGGGAGTGATTCTCCCAGTTGTAACTTGCCAAACATGGGACAGTCTCGTCATCTTCAACAGTCTACCCGTACCAGTAGGAACGTATCTGGTGCTGGTAACAGCAATTTTATGGAATCTTCTCATAATTTTTTTAGACCCTCCTTTGCAAGGCCACCAGAGACAACAAGTCTGACACATAGTCAACGGCTGGAGAGGATGATACAGGAGTATCTCCAAATGAACATCGATGCCATGACTTTGCAAATGGAGCCTTGCTCATTTTGGGCTTCAAATCTAGAAAAATGGCCAGAGCTATCCAGTTACGCCTTGGAGATTTTGTCGTGTCCAGCTGCCAGCGTTGTCTCTGAACGTGTCTTCAGTGCTGCTGGGTGTGTGCTGACAGATAAGCGCACGCGTCTGTCCAGTGACAATGTGGACAGACTGACGTTCATCAAAATGAACAAGTCATGGATCCAGAAGGAATTTACTACCCCTGTGTCATCCTGGGGAGAGTAAATGCTTGTGGATTTGGAATGTGCTTGATGCAAATCAAAACATCCTGTTTGCAACTAGGGCACAAGTGCTGCCACAGAAGGGGTGGGTGTGTGTGGGGCCCAATTTTTGGAAAAAAGGGAGACTCCGCTTGGAGTAACCCTTGCTTGCTGTGTTTTTTAAAAGGAGCCAAGATGAACAGAGCTGGGATCAGGAAAAACTTTGCTACCTACCCCGGTGTCATCCTGGGGACGGTTAATTATGGCGTATTTTTGAATGTGCTTGATGCAAATCTAGCTGTGAAGTGTACAACTGGGGCACAACTGCTGCCACTGAATGGGTGGGTGTGTGTGGGGCCCAATTTTTGGAAAATAGGGAGAACTCCGCTTGGAGTAACCCTTGCTTACAGTGTTTTTAAAAAGGTGCCAAGATGAACAAGTCATGGTTCAGCAAAGACTTTGCTATCTACCCCGGTGTCATCCTGGGGATGGTTAAGTATGGCGTATTTTTGAATTTGCTTGATGCAAATCTAGCTGTGAAGTGTACAACTGGGGCACAACTGCTGCCACTGAAGGGGTGGGTGTGTGTGGGGCCCAATTTTTGGAAAAAAGGGAGACTCCGCTTGAAGTAACCCTTGCTTGCTGTGTTTTTTAAAAGGAGCCAAGATGAACAGAGCTGGGATCAGGAAAGACTTTGCTACCTACCCCGGTGTCATCCTGGGGACGGTTAATTATGGCGTATTTTTGAATGTGCTTGATGCAAATCTAGCTGTGAAGTGTACAACTGGGGCACAACTGCTGCCACTGAATGGGTGGGTGTGTGTGGGGCCCAATTTTTGGAAAATAGGGAGAACTCCGCTTGGAGTAACCCTTGCTTACAGTGTTTTTAAAAAGGAGCCAAGATGAACAAGTCATGCTTCAGCAAAGACTTTGCTACCTACCCCGGTGTCATCCTGGGGACGGTTAAGTATGGCGTATTTTTGAATGTGCTTGATGCAAATCTAGCTGTGAAGTGTACAACTGGGGCACAACTGCTGCCACTGAAGGGGTGGGTGTGTGTGGGGCCCAATTTTTGGAAAAAAGGGAGAACTCCGCTTGGAGTAACCCTTGCTTGCTGTGTTTTTTAAAAGGAGCCAAGATGAACAGAGCTGGGATCAGGAAAGACTTTGCTACCTACCCCGGTGTCATCGTGGGGACGGTTAATTATGGCGTATTTTTGAATGTGCTTGATGCAAATCTAGCTGTGAAGTGTACAACTGGGGCACAAGTGCTGCCACAGAAAAGGTGGGTGTGTGTGGGGCCCAATTTTTGGAAAAAAGGGAGACTCCGCTTGGAGTAACCCTTGCTTGCTGTGTTTTTTAAAAGGAGCCAAGATGAACAGAGCTGGGATCAGGAAAGACTTTGCTACCTACCCCGGTGTCATCGTGGGGACGGTTATTATGGCGTATTTTTGAATGTGCTTGATGCAAATCTAGCTGTGAAGTGTACAACTGGGGCACAACTGCTGCCACTGAATGGGTGGGTGTGTGTGGGGCCCAATTTTTGGAAAATAGGGAGAACTCCGCTTGGAGTAACCCTTGCTTACAGTGTTTTTAAAAAGGTGCCAAGATGAACAAGTCATGGTTCAGCAAAGACTTTGCTATCTACCCCGGTGTCATCCTGGGGATGGTTAAGTATGGCGTATTTTTGAATTTGCTTGATGCAAATCTAGCTGTGAAGTGTACAACTGGGGCACAACTGCTGCCACTGAAGGGGTGGGTGTGTGTGGGGCCCAATTTTTGGAAAAAAGGGAGACTCCGCTTGGAGTAACCCTTGCTTGCTGTGTTTTTTAAAAGGAGCCAAGATGAACAGAGCTGGGATCAGGAAAGACTTTGCTACCTACCCCGGTGTCATCCTGGGGACGGTTAATTATGGCGTATTTTTGAATGTGCTTGATGCAAATCTAGCTGTGAAGTGTACAACTGGAGCACAAGTGCGGCAACTGAATGGGTGGGTGTGTGTGGGGCCCAATTTTTGGAAAATAGGGAGAACTCCGCTTGGAGTAACCCTTGCTTACAGTGTTTTTAAAAAGGAGCCAAGATGAACAAGTCATGCTTCAGCAAAGACTTTGCTACCTACCCCGGTGTCATCCTGGGGACGGTTAAGTATGGCGTATTTTGAATGTGCTTGATGCAAATCTAGCTGTGAAGTGTACAACTGGGGCACAACTGCTGCCACTGAAGGGGTGGGTGTGTGTGGGGCCCAATTTTTGGGAAAAAGGGAGACTCCGCTTGGAGTAACCCTTGCTTGCTGTGTTTTTTAAAAGGAGCCAAGATGAACAGAGCTGGGATCAGGAAAGACTTTGCTACCTACCCCGGTGTCATCGTGGGGACGGTTAATTATGGCGTATTTTTGAATGTGCTTGATGAAAATCTAGCTGTGAAGTGTACAACTGGGGCACAAGTGCTGCCACTGAAGGGGTGGGTGTGTGTGGGGCCCAATTTTTGGAAAAAAGGGAGACTCCGCTTGGAGTAACCCTTGCTTGCTGTGTTTTTTAAAAGGAGCCAAGATGAACAGAGCTGGGATCAGGAAAGACTTTGCTACCTACCCCGGTGTCATCCTGGGGACGGTTAATTATGGCGTATTTTTGAATGTGCTTGATGCAAATCTAGCTGTGAAGTGTACAACTGGGGCACAGGTGCTGCCACTGAATGGGTGGGTGAGTGTGGGGCCCAATTTTTGGAAAATAGGGAGAACTCCGCTTGGAGTAACCCTTGCTTACAGTGTTTTAAAAAAGGAGCCAAGATGAACAAGTCATGGTTCAGCAAAGACTTTGCTACCTACCCCGGTGTCATCCTGGGGACGGTTAATTATGGCGTATTTTTGAATGTGCTTGATGCAAATCTAGCTGTGAAGTGTACAACTGGGGCACAACTGCTGCCACTGAATGGGTGGGTGTGTGTGGGGCCCAATTTTTGGAAAATAGGGAGAACTCCGCTTGGAGTAACCCTTGCTTACAGTGTTTTTAAAAAGGAGCCAAGATGAACAAGTCATGGTTCAGCAAAGACTTTGCTACCTACCCCGGTGTCATCCTGGGGACGGTTAAGTATGGCGTATTTTTGAATGTGCTTGTTGCAAATCTAGCTGTGATGTGTTCAACTGGGGCACAACTGCTGCCACAGAAAGGGTGGGTGTGTGTGGGGCCCAATTTTTGGAAAAAAGGGAGACTCCGCTTGGAGTAACCCTTGCTTGCTGTGTTTTTTAAAAGGAGCCAAGATGAACAGAGCTGGGATCAAGAAAGACTTTGCTACTTACCCCGGTGTCATCATGGGGACGGTTAATTATCGCGTATTTTTGAATGTGCTTGATGCAAATCTAGCTGTGAAGTGTACAACTGGGGTACAAGTGCTGCCACTGAAGGGGTGGGTGTGTGTGGGGCCCAATGTTTGGAAAAAAAGGAGACTTTGCTTGGAGTAACCCTTGCTTGCTGTGTTTTTTAAAAGGAGCCAAGATGAACAGAGTTGGGATCAGGAAAGACTTTGCTACCTACCCCGGTGTCATCCTGGGGACGGTTAATTATGGCGTATTTTTGAATGTGCTTGATGCAAATCTAGCTGTGAAGTGTACAACTGGGGCACAAGTGCTGCCACTGAATGGGTGGGTGTGTGTGGGGCCCAATTTTTGGAAAATAGGGAGAACTCCGCTTGGAGTAACCCTTGCTTACAGTGTTTTTAAAAAGAAGCCAAGATGAACAAGTCAAGGTTCAGCAAAGACTTTGCTACCTACCCCGGTGTCATCCTGGGGACGGTTAAGTATGGCGTATTTTTGAATGTGCTTGATGCAAATCTAGCTGTGAAGTGTACAACTGGGGCACAACTGCTGCCACTGAAGGGGTGGGTGTGTGTGGGGCCCAATTTTTGGAAAAAAGGGAGACTCCGCTTGGAGTAACCCTTGCTTGCTGTGTTTTTTAAAAGGAGCCAAGATGAACAGAGCTGGGATCAGGAAAGACTTTGCTACCTACCCCGGTGTCATCGTGGGGACGGTTAATTATGGCGTATTTTTGAATGTGCTTGATGCAAATCTAGCTGTGAAGTGTACAACTGGGGCACAAGTGCTGTCACTGAATGGGTGGGTGTGTGTGGGGCCCAATTTTTGGAAAATAGGGAGAACTCCGCTTGGAGTAACCCTTGCTTACAGTGTTTTTAAAAAGGAGCCAAGATGAACAAGTCATGGTTCAGCAAAGACTTTGCTACCTACCCCGGTGTCATCCTGGGGACGGTTAAGTATGGCGTATTTTTGAATGTGCTTGATGCAAATCTAGCTGTGAAGTGTACAACTGGGGCACAACTGCTGCCACTGAAAGGGTGGGTGTGTGTGGGGCCCAATTTTTGGAAAAAAGGGAGACTCCGCTTGGAGTAACCCTTGCTTGCTGTGTTTTTTAAAAGGAGCCAAGATGAACAGAGCTGGGATCAGGAAAGACTTTGCTACTTACCCCGGTGTCATCATGGGGACGGTTAATTATTGCGTATTTTTGAATGTGCTTGATGCAAATCTAGCTGTGAAGTGTACAACTGGGGTACAAGTGCTGCCACTGAAGGGGTGGGTGTGTGTGGGGCCCAATTTTTGGAAAAAAAGGAGACTCCGCTTGGAGTAACTCTTGCTTGCTGTGTTTTTTAAAAGGAGCCAAGATGAACAGAGTTGGGATCAGGAAAGACTTTGCTACCTACCCCGGTGTCATCCTGGGGACGGTTAATTATGGCGTATTTTTGAATGTGCTTGATGCAAATCTAGCTGTGAAGTGTACAACTGGGGCACAAGTGCTGCCACTGAATGGGTGGGTGTGTGTGGGGCCCAATTTTTGGAAAATAGGGAGAACTCCGCTTGGAGTAACCCTTGCTTACAGTGTTTTTAAAAAGAAGCCAAGATGAACAAGTCATGGTTCAGCAAAGACTTTGCTACCTACCCCGGTGTCATCCTGGAGACGGTTAAGTTTGGTGTATTTTTGAATGTGCTTGATGCAAATCTAGCTGTGAAGTGTACAACTGGGGCACAACTGCTGCCACTGAAGGGGTGGGTGTGTGTGGGGCCCAATTTTTGGAAAAAAGGGAGACTCCGCTTGGAGTAACCCTTGCTTGCTGTGTTTTTTAAAAGGAGCCAAGATGAACAGAGCTGGGATCAGGAAAGACTTTGCTACCTACCCCGGTGTCATCGTGGGGACGGTTAATTATGGCGTATTTTTGAATGTGCTTGATGCAAATCTAGCTGTGAAGTGTACAACTGGGGCACAAGTTCTGCCACTGAAGGGGTGGGTGTGTGTGGGGCCCAATTTTTGGAAAATAGGGAGACTCCGCTTGGAGTAACCCTTGCTTGCTGTGTTTTTTAAAAGGAGCCAAGATGAACAGAGCTGGGATCAGGAAAGACTTTGCTACCTACCCCGGTGTCATCCTGGGGACAGTAATTATGGTGTATTTTTGAATGTGCTTGATGCAAATCTAGCTGTGAAGTGTACAACTGGGGCACAAGTGCTGCCACTGAATGGGTGGGTGTGTGTGGGGCCCAATTTTTGGAAAATAGGGAGAACTCCGCTTGGAGTAACCCTTGCTTACAGTTTTTTTAAAAAGGAGCCAAGATGAACAAGTCATGGTTCAGCAAAGACTTTGCTACCTACCCCGGTGTCATCCTGGGGACGGTTAAGTATGGCGTATTTTTGAATGTGCTTAAAGAAAATCTAGCTGTGAAGTGTACAACTGGGGCACAAGTGCTGCCACTGAAGGGGTGGGTGTGTGTGGGGCCCAATTTTTGGAAAAAAAGGAGACTCCGCTTGGAGTAACCCTTGCTTGCTGTGTTTTTTAAAAGGAGCCAAGATGAACAGAGTTGGGATCAGGAAAGACTTTGCTACCTACCCCGGTGTCATCCTGGGGACGGTTAATTATGGCGTATTTTTGAATATGCTTGATGCAAATCTAGCTGTGAAGTGTACAACTGGGGCACAAGTGCTGCCACTGAATGGGTGGGTGTGTGTGGGGCCCAATTTTTGGAAAATAGGGAGAACTCCGCTTGGAGTAACCCTTGCTTACAGTGTTTTTAAAAAGAAGCCAAGATGAACAAGTCATGGTTCAGCAAAGACTTTTCTACCTACCCCGGTGTCATCCTGGGGACGGTTAAGTATGGCGTATTTTTGAATGTGCTTGATGCAAATCTAGCTGTGAAGTGTACAACTGGGGCACAAGTGCTGCCACTGAAAGGGTGGGTGTGTGTGGGGCCCAATTTTTGGAAAAAAGGGAGACTCCGCTTGGAGTAATCCTTGCTTGCTGTGTTTTTTAAAAGGAGCCAAGATGAACAGAGCTGGGATCAGGAAAGACTTTGCTACTTACCCCGGTGTCATCGTGGGGACGGTTAATTATGGCGTATTTTTGAATGTGCTTAATGCAAATCTAGCTGTGAAGTGTACAACTGGGGCACAAGTGCTGCCACTGAAGGGGTGGGTGTGTGTGGGGCCCAATTTTTGGAAAAAAAGGAGACTCCGCTTGAAGTAACCCTTGCTTGCTGTGTTTTTTAAAAAGAGCCAAGATGAACAGAGTTGGGATCAGGAAAGACTTTGCTACCTACCCCGGTGTCATCCTGGGGACGGTTAATTATGGCGTATTTTTGAATGTGCTTGATGCAAATCTAGCTGTGAAGTGTACAACTGGGGCACAAGTTCTGCCACTGAAGGGGTGGGTGTGTGTGGGGCCCAATTTTTGGAAAATAGGGAGACTCCGCTTGGAGTAACCCTTGCTTGCTGTGTTTTTTAAAAGGAGCCAAGATGAACAGAGCTGGGATCAGGAAAGACTTTGCTACCTACCGGGGTGTCATCAAGGACACAGTTAATTATGGCGTATTTTTGAATGTGCTTGATGCAAATCTAGCTGTGAAGTGTACAACTGGGGCACAAGTGCTGCCACTGAATGGGTGGGTGTGTGTGGGGCCCAATTTTTGGAAAATAGGGAGAACTCCGCTTGGAGTAACCCTTGCTTACAGTGTTTTTAAAAAGGAGCCAAGATGAACAAGTCATGGTTCAGCAAAGACTTTGCTACCTACCCCGGTGTCATCCTGGGGACGGTTAAGTATGGCGTATTTTTGAATGTGCTTGATGCAAATCTAGCTGTGAAGTGTACAACTGGGGCACAAGTGCTGCCACTGAAGGGGTGGGTGTGTGTGGGGCCCAATTTTTGGAAAAAAGGGAGACTCCGCTTGGAGTAACCCTTGCTTGCTGTGTTTTTTAAAAGGAGCCAAGATGAGCAGAGCTGGGATAAGGAAAGACTTTGCTACTTACACCGGTATCATCGTGGGGACGGTTAATTATGGCGTATTTTTGAATGTGCTTAATGCAAATCTAGCTGTGAAGTGTACAACTGGGGCACAAGTGCTGCCACTGAAGGGGTGGGTGTGTGTGGGGCCCAATTTTTGGAAAATAGGGAGAACTCCGCTTGGAGTAACCCTTGCTTACAGTGTTTTTAAAAAGAAGCCAAGATGAACAAGTCATGGTTCAGCAAAGACTTTGCTACCTACCCCGGTGTCATCGTGGGGACGGTTAATTATGGCGTATTTTTGAATGTGCTTGATGCAAATCTAGCTGTGAAGTGTACAACTGGGGCACAACTGCTGCCACTGAATGGGTGGGTATGTGTGGGGCCCAATTTTTGGAAAATAGGGAGAACTCCGCTATGAGTAACCCTTGCTTACAGTGTTTTTAAAAAGGAGCCAAGATGAACAAGTCATGGTTCAGCAAACACTTTGCTACCTACCCCGGTGTCATCCTGGGGACGGTTAATTATGGCGTATTTTTGAATGTGCTTGATGCAAATCTAGCTGTGAAGTGTACAACTGGGGCACAACTGCTGCCACTGAATGGGTGGGTGTGTGTGGGGCCCAATTTTTGGAAAATAGGGAGATCTCCGCTTGGAGTAACCCTTGCTTACAGTGTTTTTAAAAAGGAGCCAAGATGAACAAGTCATGGTTCAGCAAAGACTTTGCTACCTACCCCGGTGTCATCCTGGGGACGGTTAAGTATGGCGTATTTTTGAATGTGCTTGATGCAAATCTAGCTGTGAAGTGTACAACTGGGGCACATCTGCTGCCACTGAAGGGGTGGGTGTGTGTGGGGCCCAATTTTTGGAAAAAAGGGAGACTCCGCTTGGAGTAACCCTTGCTTGCTGTGTTTTTTAAAAGGAGCCAAGATGAACAAAGCTGGGATCAGGAAAGACTTTGCTACCTACCCCGGTGTCATCGTGGGGACGGTTAATTATGGCGTATTTTTGAATGTGCTTGATGCAATTCTAGCTGTGAAGTGTACAACTGGGGCACAAGTGCTGCCACTGAAGGGGTGGGTGTGTGTGTGGCCCAATTTTTGGAAAAAAGGGAGACTCCGCTTGGAGTAACCCTTGCTTACAGTGTTTTTAAAAAGGAGGCAAGATGAATAGAGCTGGGATCAGGAAAGACTTTGCTACCTACCCCGGTGTTATCGTGGGGACGGTTAAGGATGGCGTATTTTTGAATGTGCTTGATGCAAATCTAGCTGTGAAGTGTACAACTGGGGCACAAGTGCTGCCACTGAAGGGGTGGGTGTGTGTGGGGCCCAATTTTTGGAAAATAGGGAGACTCCGCTTGGAGTAACCCTTGCTTGCTGTGTTTTTTAAAAGGAGCCAAGATGAACAGAGCTGGGATCAGGAAAGACTTTGCTACCTACCCCGGTGTCATCCTGGGGACAGTAATTATGGCGTATTTTTGAATGTGCTTGATGCAAATCTAGCTGTGAAGTGTACAACTGGGGCACAACTGCTGCCACTGAAGGGGTGGGTGTGTGTGGGGCCCAATTTTTGGAAAAAAGGGAGAACTCCGCTTGGAGTAACCCTTGCTTACAGTGTTTTTAAAAAGGAGCCAAGATGAACAAGTCATGGTTCAGCAAAGACTTTGCTACCTACCCCGGTGTCATCCTGGGGACGGTTAAGTATGGCGTATTTTTGAATGTGCTTGATGCAAATCTAGCTGTGAAGTGTACAACTGGGGCACAAGTGCTGCCACTGAAAGGGTGGGTGTGTGTGGGGCCCAATTTTTGGAAAAAAGGGAGACTTCGCTTGGAGTAACCCTTGCTTGCTGTGTTTTTTAAAAGGAGCCAAGATGAACAGAGCAGGGATCAGGAAAGACTTTGCTACTTACCCCGGTGTCATCGTGGGGACGGTTAATTATGGCGTATTTTTGAATGTGCTTGATGCAAATCTAGCTGTGAAGTGTACAACTGGGGCACAAGTGCTGCCACTGAATGGGTGGGTGTGTGTGGGGCCCAATTTTTGGAAAATAGGGAGAACTCCGCTTGGAGTAACCCTTGCTTACAGTGTTTTTAAAAAGAAGCCAAGATGAACAAGTCATGGTTCAGCAAAGACTTTGCTACCTACCCCGGTGTCATCCTGGGGACGGTTAAGTTTGGTGTATTTTTGAATGTGCTTGATGCAAATCTAGCTGTGAAGTGTACAACTGGGGCACAACTGCTGCCACTGAAGGGGTGGGTGTGTGTGGGGCTCAATTTTTGGAAAAAAGGGAGACTCCGCTTGGAGTAACCCTTGCTTGCTGTGTTTTTTAAAAGGAGCCAAGATGAACAGAGCTGGGATCAGGAAAGACTTTGCTACCTACCCCGGTGTCATCGTGGGGACGGTTAATTATGGCGTATTTTTGAATGTGCTTGATGCAAATCTAGCTGTGAAGTGTACAACTGGGGCACAAGTTCTGCCACTGAAGGGGTGGGTGTGTGTGGGGCCCAATTTTTGGAAAATAGGGAGACTCCGCTTGGAGTAACCCTTGCTTGCTGTGTTTTTTAAAAGGAGCCAAGATGAACAGAGCTGGGATCAGGAAAGACTTTGCTACCTACCCCGGTGTCATCCTGGGGACAGTAATTATGGCGTATTTTTGAATGTGCTTGATGCAAATCTAGCTGTGAAGTGTACAACTGGGGCACAAGTGCTGCCACTGAATGGGTGGGTGTGTGTGGGGCCCAATTTTTGGAAAATAGGGAGAACTCCGCTTGGAGTAACCCTTGCTTACAGTGTTTTTAAAAAGAAGCCAAGATGAACAAGTCATGGTTCAGCAAAGACTTTGCTACCTACCCCGGTGTCATCCTGGGGACGGTTAAGTATGGCGTATTTTTGAATGTGCTTGATGCAAATCTAGCTGTGAAGTGTACAACTGGGGCACAAGTGCTGCCACTGAAAGGGTGGGTGTGTGTGTTGCCCAATTTTTGGAAAAAAGGGAGACTCCGCTTGGAGTAACCCTTGCTTGCTGTGTTTTTTAAAAGGAGCCAAGATGAACAGAGCTGGGATCAGGAAAGACTTTGCTACTTACCCCGGTGTCATCGTGGGGACGGTTAATTATGGCGTATTTTTGAATGTGCTTAATGCAAATCTAGCTGTGAAGTGTACAACTGGGGCACAAGTGCTGCCACTGAAGGGGTGGGTGTGTGTGGGGCCCAATTTTTGGAAAAAAAGGAGACTCCGCTTGGAGTAACCCTTGCTTGCTGTGTTTTTTAAAAGGAGCCAAGATGAACAGAGTTGGGATCAGGAAAGACTTTGCTACCTACCCCGGTGTCATCCTGGGGACGGTTAATTATGGCGTATTTTTGAATGTGCTTGATGCAAATCTAGCTGTGAAGTGTACAACTGGGGCACGAGTGCTGCCACTGAATGGGTGGGTGTGTGTGGGGCCCAATTTTTGGAAAATAGGGAGAACTCCGCTTGGAGTAACCCTTGCTTACAATGTTTTTAAAAAGAAGCCAAGATGAACAAGTCATGGTTCAGCAAAGTCTTTGCTACCTACCCCGGTGTCATCCTGGGGACGGTTAAGTATGGCGTATTTTTGAATGTGCTTGATGCAAATCTAGCTGTGAAGTGTACAACTGGGGCACAAGTGCTGCCACTGAAAGGGTGGGTGTGTGTGTGGCCCAATTTTTGGAAAAAAGGGAGACTCCGCTTGGAGTAACCCTTGCTTACAGTGTTTTTAAAAAGGAGGCAAGATGAATAGAGCTGGGATCAGGAAAGACTTTGCTACCTACCCCGGTGTTATCGTGGGGACGGTTAAGGATGGCGTATTTTTGAATGTGCTTGATGCAAATCTAGCTGTGAAGTGTACAACTGGGGCACAAGTGCTGCCACTGAAGGGGTGGGTGTGTGTGGGGCCCAATTTTTGGAAAATAGGGAGACTTCGCTTGGAGTAACCCTTGCTTGCTGTGTTTTTTAAAAGGAGCCAAGATGAACAGAGCTGGGATCAGGAAAGACTTTGCTACCTACCCCGGTGTCATCCTGGGGACAGTAATTATGGCGTATTTTTGAATGTGCTTGATGCAAATCTAGCTGTGAAGTGTACAACTGGGGCACAACTGCTGCCACTGAATGGGTGGGTGTGTGTGGGGCTTAATTTTTGGAAAATAGGGAGAACTCCGCTTGGAGTAACCCTTGCTTACAGTGTTTTTAAAAAGGAGCCAAGATGAACAAGTCATGGTTCAGCAAAGACTTTGCTACCTACCCCGGTGTCATCCTGGGGACGGTTAAGTATGGCGTATTTTTGAATGTGCTTGATGCAAATCTAGCTGTGAAGTGTACAACTGGGGCACAAGTGCTGCCACTGAAAGGGTGGGTTTGTGTGGGGCCCAATTTTTGGAAAAAAGGGAGACTCCGCTTGGAGTAACCCTTGCTTGCTGTGTTTTTTAAAAGGAGCCAAGATGAACAGAGCTGGGATCAGGAAAGACTTTGCTACTTACCCCGGTGTCATCGTGGGGACGGTTAATTATGGCGTATTTTTCAATGTGCCTGATGCAAATCTAGCTGTGAAGTGTACAACTGGGGCACAAGTGCTGCCACTGAAGGGGTGGGTGTGTGTGGGGCCCAATTTTTGGAAAAAAAAGGAGACTCCGCTTGGAGTAACCCTTGCTTGCTGTGTTTTTTAAAATGAGCCAAGATGAACAGAGTTGGAATCAGGAAAGACTTTGCTACCTACCCCGGTGTCATCCTGGGGACGGTTAATTATGGCGTATTTTTGAATGTGCTTGATGCAAATCTAGCTGTGAAGTGTACAACTGGGGCACAAGTGCTGCCACTGAATGGGTGGGTGTGTGTGGGGCCCAATTTTTGGAAAATAGGGAGAACTGCGCTTGGAGTAACCTTTGCTTACAGTGTTTTTAAAAAGAAGCCAAGATGAACAAGTCATGGTTCAGCAAAGACTTTGCTACCTACCCCGGTGTCATCCTGGGGACGGTTAATTATGGCGTATTTTTGAATGTGCTTGATGCAAATCTAGCTGTGAAGTGTACAACTGGGGAACAACTGCTGCCACTGAATGGGTGGGTGTGTGTGGGGCCCAATTTTTGGAAAATAGGGAGAACTCCGCTATGAGTAACCCTTGCTTACAGTGTTTTTAAAAAGGAGCCAAGATGAACAAGTTATGGTTCAGCAAACACTTTGCTACCTACCCCGGTGTCATCCTGGGGACGGTTAATTATGGCGTATTTTTGAATGTGCTTGATGCAAATCTAGCTGTGAAGTGTACAACTGGGGCACAACTGCTGCCACTGAATGGGTGGGTGTGTGTGGGGCCCAATTTTTGGAAAATAGGGAGATCTCCGCTTGGAGTAACCCTTGCTTACAGTGTTTTTAAAAAGGAGCCAAGATGAACAAGTCATGGTTCAGCAAAGACTTTGCTACCTACCCCGGTGTCATCCTGGGGACGGTTAATTATGGCGTATTTTTGAATGTGCTTGATGCAAATCTAGCTGTGAAGTGTACAACTGGGGCACATCTGCTGCCACTGAAGGGGTGGGTGTGTGTGGGGCCCAATTTTTGGAAAAAAGGGAGACTCCGCTTGGAGTAACCCTTGCTTGCTGTGTTTTTTTAAAAGGAGCCAAGATGAACAAAGCTGGGATCAGGAAAGACTTTGCTACCTACCCCGGTGTCATCGAGGGGACGGTTAATTATGGCGTATTTTTGAATGTGCTTGATGCAAATCTAGCTGTGAAGTGTACAACTGGGGCACAACTGCTGCCACTGAATGGGTGGGTGTGTGTGGGGCCCAATTTTTGGAAAATAGGGAGAACTCCGCTTGGAGTAACCCTTGCTTACAGTGTTTTTAAAAAGGAGCCAAGATGAACAAGTCATGGTTCAGCAAAGACTTTGCTACCTACCCCGGTGTCATCCTGGGGACGGTTAAGTATGGCGTATTTTTGAATGTGCTTGATGCAAATCTAGCTGTGAAGTGTACAACTGGGGCACAAGTGCTGCCACTGAAAGGGTGGGTGTGTGTGGGGCCCAATTTTTGGAAAAAAGGGAGACTCCGCTTGGAGTAACCCTTGCTTGCTGTGTTTTTTAAAAGGAGCCAAGATGAACAGAGCTGGGATCAGGAAAGACTTTGCTACTTACCCCGGTGTCATCGTGGAGACGGTTAATTATCGCGTATTTTTGAATGTGCTTGATGCAAATCTAGCTGTGAAGTGTACAACTGGGGTACAAGTGCTGCCACTGAAGGGGTGGGTGTGTGTGGGGCCCAATTTTTGGAAAAAAAGGAGACTCCGCTTGGAGTAACCCTTGCTTGCTGTGTTTTTTAAAAGGAGCCAAGATGAACAGAGTTGGGATCAGGAAAGACTTTGCTACCTACCCCGGTGTCATCCTGGGGACGGTTAATTATGGCGTATTTTTGAATGTGCTTGATGCAAATCTAGCTGTGAAGTGTACAACTGGGGCACAAGTGCTGCCACTGAATGGGTGGGTGTGTGTGGGGCCCAATTTTTGGAAAATAGGGAGAACTCCGCTTGGAGTAACCCTTGCTTACAGTGTTTTTAAAAAGAAGCCAAGATGAACAAGTCATGGTTCAGCAAAGACTTTGCTACCTACCCCGGTGTCATCCTGGGGACGGTTAAGTATGGCGTATTTTTGAATGTGCTTGATGCAAATCTAGCTGTGAAGTGTACAACTGGGGCACAAGTGCTGCCACTGAAGGGGTGGGTGTGTGTGGGGCCCAATTTTTGGAAAAAAGGGAGACTCCGCTTGGAGTAACCCTTGCTTGCTGTGTTTTTTAAAAGGAGCCAAGATGAACAGAGCTGGGATCAGGAAAGACTTTGCTACCTACCCCGGTGTCATCCTGGGGACGGTTAATTATGGCGTATTTTTGAATGTGCTTGATGCAAATCTAGCTGTGAAGTGTACAACTGGGGCACAAGTTCTGCCACTGAAGGGGTGGGTGTGTGTGGGGCCCAATTTTTGGAAAATAGGGAGACTCCGTTTGGAGTAACCCTTGCTTGCTGTGTTTTTTAAAAGGAGCCAAGATGAACAGAGCTGGGATCAGGAAAGACTTTGCTACCTACCCTGGTGTCATCCTGGGGACAGTTAATTATGGCGTATTTTTGAATGTGCTTGATGCAAATCTAGCTGTGAAGTGTACAACTGGGGCACAACTGCTGCCACTGAATGGGTGGGTGTGTGTGTGGCCCAATTTTTGGAAAATAGGGAGAACTCCGCTTGGAGTAACCCTTGCTTACAGTGTTTTTAAAAAGGAGCCAAGATGAACAAGTCATGGTTCAGCAAAAACTTTGCTACCTACCCCGGTGTCATCCTGGGGACGGTTAAGTATGGCGTATTTTTGAATGTGCTTGATGCAAATCTAGCTGTGAAGTGTACAACTGGGGCACAAGTGCTGCCACTGAAAGGGTGGGTGTGTGTGGGGCCCAATTTTTGGAAAAAAGGGAGACTCCGCTTGGAGTAACCCTTGCTTGCTGTGTTTTTTAAAAGGAGCCAAGATGAACAGAGCTGGGATCAGGAAAGACTTTGCTACTTACCCCGGTGTCATCGTGGGGACGGTTAATTATGGCGTATTTTTGAATTTGCTTAATGCAAATCTAGCTGTGAAGTGTACAACTGGGGCACAAGTGCTGCCACTGAAGGGGTGGGTGTGTGTGGGGCCCAATTTTTGGAAAAAAAGGAGACTCCGCTTGGAGTAACCCTTGCTTGCTGTGTTTTTTAAAAGGAGCCAAGATGAACAGAGCTGGGATCAGGAAAGACTTTACTACCTACCCCGGTGTCATCCTGGGGACGGTTAATTATGGCGTATTTTTGAATGTGCTTGATGCAAATCTAGCTGTGAAGTGTACAACTGGGGCACAAGTCCTGCCACTTAATGGGTGGGTGTGTGTGGGGCCCAATTTTTGGAAAATAGGGAGAACTCCGCTTGGAGTAACCCTTGCTTACAGTGTTTTTAAAAAGGAGCCAAGATGAACAAGTCATGGTTCAGCAAAGACTTTGCTACCTACCCCGGTTTCATCCTGGGGACGGTTAAGTATGGCGTATTTTTGAATGTGCTTGATGCAAATCTAGCTGTGAAGTGTACAACTGGGGCACAAGTTCTGCCACAGAAGGGGTGGGTGTGTGTGGGGCCCAATTTTTGGAAAATAGGGAGACTCCGCTTGGAGTAACCCTTGCTTGCTGTGTTTTTTAAAAGGAGCCAAGATGAACAGAGCTGGGATCAGGAAAGACTTTGCTACCTACCCCGGTGTCATCCTGGGGACAGTTAATTATGGCGTATTTTTGAATGTGCTTGATGCAAATCTAGCTGTGAAGTGTACAACTGGGGAACAAGTGCTGCCACTGAATGGGTGGGTGTGTGTGGGGCCCAATTTTTGGAAAATAGGGAGAACTCCGCTTGGAGTAACCCTTGCTTACAGTGTTTTTAAAAAGGAGCCAAGATGAACAAGTCATGGTTCAGCAAAGACTTTACTACCTACCCCGGTGTCATCCTGGGGACAGTTAATTATGGCGTATTTTTGAATGTGCTTGATGCAAATCTAGCTGTGAAGTGTACAACTGGGGCACAACTGCTGCCACTGAATGGGTGGGTGTGTGTGGGGCCCAATTTTTGGAAAATAGGGAGAACTCCGCTTGGAGTAACCCTTGCTTACAGTGTTTTTAAAAAGGAGCCAAGATGAACAAGTCATGGTTCAGCAAAGACTTTGCTACCTACCCCGGTGTCATCCTGGGGATGGTTAAGTATGGCGTATTTTTGAATGTGCTTGATGCAAATCTAGCTGTGAAGTGTACAACTGGGGCACAAGTGCTGCCACTGAAAGGGTGGGTGTGTGTGGGGCCCAATTTTTGGAAAAAAGGGAGACTCCGCTTGGAGTAACCCTTGCTTGCTGTGTTTTTTAAAAGGAGCCAAGATGAACAGAGCTGGGATCAGGAAAGACTTTGCTACTTACCCCGGTGTCATCGTGGGGACGGTTAATTATGGCGTATTTTTGAATGTGCTTAATGCAAATCTAGCTGTGAAGTGTACAACTGGGGCACAAGTGCTGCCACTGAAGGGGTGGGTGTGTGTGGGGCCCAATTTTTGGAAAAAAAGGAGACTCCGCTTGGAGTATCCCTTGCTTGCTGTGTTTTTTAAAAGGAGCCAAGATGAACAGAGTTGGGATCAGGAAAGACTTTGCTACCTACCCCGGTGTCATCCTGGGGACGGTTAATTATGGCGTATTTTTGAATGTGCTTGATGCAAATCTAGCTGTGAAGTGTACAACTGGGGCACAAGTCCTGCCACTGAATGGGTGGGTGTGTATGGGGCCCAATTTTTGGAAAATAGGGAGAACTCCGCTTGGAGTAACCCTTGCTTACAGTGTTTTTAAAAAGAAGCCAAGATGAACAAGTCATGGTTCAGCAAAGACTTTGCTACCTACCCCGAAGTCATCCTGGGGACGGTTAATTATGGCGTATTTTTGAATGTGCTTGATGCAAATCTAGCTGTGAAGTGTACAACTGGGGCACAACTGCTGCCACTGAATGGGTGGGTGTGTTGGGCCCAATTTTTGGAAAATAGGGAGAACTCCGCTATGAGTAACCCTTGCTTACAGTGTTTTTAAAAAGGAGCCAAGATGAACAAGTCATGGTTCAGCAAACACTTTGCTACCTACCCCGGTGTCATCCTGGGGACGGTTAATTATGGCGTATTTTTGAATGTGCTTGATGCAAATCTAGCTGTGAAGTGTACAACTGGGGCACAACTGCTGCCACTGAATGGGTGGGTGTGTGTGGGGCCCAATTTTTGGAAAATAGGGAGATCTCCGCTTGGAGTAACCCTTGCTTACAGTGTTTTTAAAAAGGAGCCAAGATGAACAAGTCATGGTTCAGCAAAGACTTTGCTACCTACCCCGGTGTCATCCTGGGGACGGTTAAGTATGGCGTATTTTTGAATGTGCTTGATGCAAATCTAGCTGTGAAGTGTACAACTGGGGCACATCTGCTGCCACTGAAGGGGTGGGTGTGTGTGGGGCCCAATTTTTGGAAAAAAGGGAGACTCCGCTTGGAGTAACCCTTGCTTGCTGTGTTTTTTAAAAGGAGCCAAGATGAACAAAGCTGGGATCAGGAAAGACTTTGCTACCTACCCCGGTGTTATCGTGGGGACGGTTAAGGATGGCGTATTTTTGAATGTGCTTGATGCAAATCTAGCTGTGAAGTGTACAACTGGGGCACAAGTGCTGCCACTGAAGGGGTGGGTGTGTGTGGGGCCCAATTTTTGGAAAATAGGGAGACTCCGCTTGGAGTAACCCTTGCTTGCTGTGTTTTTTAAAAGGAGCCAAGATGAACAGAGCTGGGATCAGGAAAGACTTTGCTACCTACCCCGGTGTCATCCTGGGGACAGTTAATTATGGCGTATTTTTGAATGTGCTTGATGCAAATCTAGCTGTGAAGTGTACAACTGGGGCACAAGTGCTGCCACTGAATGGGTGGGTGTGTGTGGGGCCCAATTTTTGGAAAATAGGGAGAACTCCGCTTGGAGTAACCCTTGCTTACAGTGTTTTTAAAAAGGAGCCAAGATGAACAAGTCATGGTTCAGCAAAGACTTTGCTACCTACCCCGGTGTCATCCTGGGGACGGTTAATTATGGCGTATTTTTGAATGTGCTTGATGCAAATCTAGCTGTGAAGTGTACAACTGGGGCACAACTGCTGCCACTGAATGGGTGGGTGTGTGTGGGGCCCAATTTTTGGAAAATAGGGAGAACTCCGCTTGGAGTAACCCTTGCTTACAGTGTTTTTAAAAAGGAGCCAAGATGAACAAGTCATGGTTCAGCAAAGACTTTGCTACCTACCCCGGTGTCATCCTGGGGACGGTTAAGTATGGCGTATTTTTGAATGTGCTTGATGCAAATCTAGCTGTGAAGTGTACAACTGGGGCACAAGTGCTGCCACTGAAAGGGTGGGTGTGTGTGGGGCCCAATTTTTGGAAAAAAGGGAGACTCCACTTGGAGTAACCCTTGCTTGCTGTGTTTTTTAAAAGGAGCCAAGATGAACAGAGCTGGGATCAGGAAAGACTTTGCTACTTACCCCGGTGTCATCGTGGGGACGGTTAATTATGGCGTATTTTTGAATGTGCTTGATGCAAATCTAGCTGTGAAGTGTACAACTGGGGCACAAGTGCTGCCACTGAAGGGGTGGGTGTGTGTGGGGCCCAATTTTTGGAAAAAAAGGAGACTCCGCTTGGAGTAACCCTTGCTTGCTGTGTTTTTTAAAAGGAGCCAAGATGAACAGAGTTGGGATCAGGAAAGACTTTGCTACCTACCCCGGTGTCATCCTGGGGACGGTTAATTATGGCGTATTTTTGAATGTGCTTGATGCAAATCACGCTGTGAAGTGTACAACTGGGGCACAAGTGCTGCCACTGAATGCGTGGGTGTGTGTGGGGCCCAATTTTTGGAAAATAGGGAGAACTCCGCTTGGAGTAAGCCTTGCTTACAGTGTTTTTAAAAAGAAGCCAAGATGAACAAGTCATGGTTCAGCAAAGACTTTGCTACCTGCCCCGGTGTCATCCTGGGGACGGTTAATTATGGCGTATTTTTGAATGTGCTTGATGCAAATCTAGCTGTGAAGTGTACAACTGGGGCACAACTGCTGCCACTGAATGGGTGGGTGTGTGTGGGGCCCAATTTTTGGAAAATAGGGAGAACTCCGCTTGGAGTAACCCTTGCTTACAGTGTTTTTAAAAAGGAGCCAAGATGAACAAGTCATGGTTCAGCAAAGACTTTGCTACCTACCCCGGTGTCATCCTGGGGACGGTTAAGTATGGCGTATTTTTGAATGTGCTTGATGCAAATCTAGCTGTGAAGTGTACAACTGGGGCACAAGTGCTGCCACTGAAAGGGTGGGTGTGTGTGGGGCCCAATTTTTGGAAAAAAGGGAGACTCCGCTTGGAGTAACCCTTGCTTGCTGTGTTTTTTAAAAGGAGCCAAGATGAACAGAGCTGGGATTAGGAAAGACTTTGCTACTTACCCCGGTGTCATCGTGGGGACGGTTAATTATGGCGTATTTTTGAATGTGCTTAATGCAAATCTAGCTGTGAAGTGTACAACTGGGGCACAAGTGCTGCCACTGAAGGGGTGGGTGTGTGTGGGGCCCAATTTTTGGAAAAAAAGGAGACTCCGCTTGGAGTAACTCTTGCTTGCTGTGTTTTTTAAAAGGAGCCAAGATGAACAGAGCTGGGATCAGGAAAGACTTTGCTACCTACCCCGGTGTCATCCTGGGGACAGTTAATTATGGCGTATTTTTGAATGTGCTTGATGCAAATCTAGCTGTGAAGTGTACAACTGGGGCACAAGTGCTGCCACTGAATGGGTGGGTGTGTGTGGGGCCCAATTTTTGGAAAATAGGGAGAACTCCACTTGGAGTAACCCTTGCTTACAGTGTTTTTAAAAAGGAGCCAAGATGAACAAGTCATGGTTCAGCAAAGACTTTGCTACCTACCCCGGTGTCATCCTGGAGACGGTTAATTATGGCGTATTTTTGAATGTGCTTGATGCAAATCTAGCTGTGAAGTGTACAACTGGGGCACAACTGCTGCCACTGAATGGGTGGGTGTTTGTGGGGCCCAATTTTTGGAAAATAGGGAGAACTCCGCTTGGAGTAACCCTTGCTTACAGTGTTTTTAAAAAGGAGCCAAGATGAACAAGTCATGGTTCAGCAAAGACTTTGCTACCTACCCCGGTGTCATCCTGGGGACGGTTAAGTATGGCGTATTTTTGAATGTGCTTGATGCAAATCTAGCTGTGAAGTGTACAACTGGGGCACAAGTGCTGCCACTGAAAGGGTGGGTGTGTGTGGGGCCCAATTTTTGGAAAAAAGGGAGACTCCGCTTGGAGTAACCCTTGCTTGCTGTGTTTTTTAAAAGGAGCCAAGATGAACAGAGCTGGGATCAGGAAAGACTTTGCTACTTACCCCGGTGTCATCGTGGGGACGGTTAATTATGGCGTATTTTTGAATGTGCTTGATGCAAATCTAGCTGTGAAGTGTACAACTGGGGCACAAGTGCTGCCACTGAAGGGGTGGGTGTGTGTGGGGCCCAATTTTTGGAAAAAAAGGAGACTCCGCTTGGAGTAACCCTTGCTTGCTGTGTTTTTTAAAAGGAGCCAAGATGAACAGAGTTGGGATCAGGAAAGACTTTGCTACCTACCCCGGTGTCATCCTGGGGATGGTTAATTATGGCGTATTTTTGAATGTGCTTGATGCAAATCTAGCTGTGAAGTGTACAACTGGGGCACAAGTGCTGCCACTGAATGGGTGGGTGTGTGTGGGGCCCAATTTTTGGAAAATAGGGAGAACTCCGCTTGGAGTAAGCCTTGCTTACAGTGTTTTTAAAAAGAAGCCAAGATGAACAAGTCATGGTTCAGCAAAGACTTTGCTACCTACCCCGGTGTCATCCTGGGGATGGTTAATTATGGCGTATTTTTGAATGTGCTTGATGCAAATCTAGCTTTGAAGTGTACAACTGGGGCACAACTACTGCCACTGAATGGGTGGGTGTGTGTGGGGCCCAATTTTTGGAAAATAGTGAGAACTCCGCTATGAGTAACCCTTGCTTACAGTGTTTTTAAAAAGGAGCCAAGATGAACAAGTCATGGTTCAGCAAACACTTTGCTACCTACCCCGGTGTCACCCTGGGGACGGTTAAGTATGGCGTATTTTTGAATGTGCTTGATGCAAATCTAGCTGTGAAGTGTACAACTGGGGCACAAGTGCTGCCACTGAAAGGGTGGGTGTGTGTGGGGCCCAATTTTTGGAAAAAAGGGAGACTCCGCTTGGAGTAACCCTTGCTTGCTGTGTTTTTTAAAAGGAGCCAAGATGAACAGAGCTGGGATCAGGAAAGACTTTGCTACTTACCCCGGTGTCATCGTGGGGACGGTTAATTATGGCGTATTTTTGAATGTGCTTAATGCAAATCTAGCTGTGAAGTGTACAACTGGGGCACAAGTGCTGCCACTGAAGGGGTGGGTGTGTGTGGGGCCCAATTTTTGGAAAAAAAGGAGACTCCGCTTGGAGTAACCCTTGCTTGCTGTGTTTTTTAAAAGGAGCCAAGATGAACAGAGTTTGGATCAGGAAAGACTTTGCTACCTACCCCGGTGTCATCCTGGGGACGGTTAATTATGGCGTATTTTTGAATGTGCTTGATGCAAATCTAGCTGTGAAGTGTACAACTGGGGCACAAGTGCTGCCACTGAATGGGTGGGTGTGTGTGGGGCCCAATTTTTGGAAAATAGGGAGAACTCCGCTTGGAGTAAGCCTTGCTTACAGTGTTTTTAAAAAGAAGCCAAGATGAACAAGTCATGGTTCAGCAAAGACTTTGCTACCTACCCCGGTGTCATCGTGGGGATGGTTAATTATGGCGTATTTTTGAATGTGCTTAATGCAAATCTAGCTGTGAAGTGTACAACTGGGGCACAAGTGCTGCCACTGAAGCGGTGGGTGTGTGTGTTGCCCAATTTTTGGAAAAAAGGGAGACTCCGCTTGGAGTAACCCTTGCTTGCTGTGTTTTTTAAAAGGAGCCAAGATGAACAGAGCTGGGATCAGGAAAGACTTTGCTACCTACCCCGGTGTCATCGTGGGGATGGTTAATTATGGCGTATTTTTGAATGTGCTTGATGCAAATCTAGCTGTGAAGTGTACAACTGGGGCACAACTGCTGCCACTGAATGGGTGGGTGTGTGGGGCCCAATTTTTGGAAAATAGGGAGAACTCCGCTTGGAGTAACCCTTGCTTACAGTGTTTTTAAAAAGGAGCCAAGATGAACAAGTCATGGTACAGCAAAGACTTTGCTACCTACCCCGGTGTCATCCTGGGGACGGTTAAGTATGGCGTATTTTTGAATGTGCTTGATGCAAATCTAGCTGTGAAGTGTACAACTGGGGCACAACTGCTGCCACTGAATGGGTGGGTGTGTGTGGGGCCCAATTTTTGGAAAAAAGGGAGACTCCGCTTAGAGTAACCCTTGCTTGCTGTGTTTTTCAAAAGGAGCCAAGATGAACAGAGCTGGGATCAGGAAAGACTTTGCTACCTACCCCGGTGTCATCGTGGGGACGGTTAATTATGGCGTATTTTTGAATGTGCTTGATGCAAATCTAGCTGTGAAGTGTACAACTGGGGCACAAGTGCTGCCACTGAAGGGGTGGGTGTGTGTGGGGCCCAATTTTTGGAAAAAAGGGAGACTCCGCTTGGAGTAACCCTTGCTTGCTGTGTTTTTTAAAAGGAGCCAAGATGAACAGAGCTGGGATCAGGAAAGACTTTGCTACCTACCCCGGTGTCATCCTGGGGACGAATAATTATGGCGTATTTTTGAATGTGCTTGATGCAAATCTAGCTGTGAAGTGTACAACTGGGGCACAAGTGCTGCCACTGAAGGGGTGGGTGTGTGTGTGGCCCAATTTTTGGAAAAAAGGGAGACTCCGCTTGGAGTAACCCTTGCTTACAGTGTTTTTAAAAAGGAGGCAAGATGAATAGAGCTGGGATCAGGAAAGACTTTGCTACCTACCCCGGTGTTATCGTGGGGACGGTTAAGGATGGCGTATTTTTGAATGTGCTTGATGCAAATCTAGCTGTGAAGTGTACAACTGGGGCACAAGTGCTGCCACTGAAGGGGTGGGTGTGTGTGGGGCCCAATTTTTGGAAAAAAGGGAGACTCCGCTTGGAGTAACCCTTGCTTGCTGTGTTTTTTAAAAGGAGCCAAGATGAACAGAGCTGGGATCAGGAAAGACTTTGCTACCTACCCCGGTGTCATCCTGGGGACGGTTAATTATTGCGTATTTTTGAATGTGCTTGATGCAAATCTAGCTGTGAAGTGTACAACTGGGGCACAAGTGCTGCCACTGAAGGGGTGGGTGTGTGTGGGGCCCAATTTTTGGAAAAAAGGGAGACTCCGCTTGGAGTAACCTTGCGGTGTTTTACATGATTTTAGAAGGGCGTGCCATGCCTATATCTGTGTCTCGTCCTCTTTTTCCTCGTTACGCTCTTTTGTTATCGCATGAGAATTTGTTCTTGTCACTTTCCCATGTGTTTGTGTTGTGTTGTGAGTTGTTTTTCACCTTTTGGACACCTTTGAGGGTGTTTTCTAGGTGTTTTTATGTGTTTGTGAATGCCTGCCATTGTTTCCTATGTGGTTCGAGTTCGGTTCGTCGAACGTTCGACGAACCGAACTCGAACGGGACCTCCGTTCGGCGAACCGACCTCGAACCTCGGGACCGGTTCGCTCATCTCTAGTGATGACCTGTGACCCCTGGCTTGCCCAGGGCGTCACATACATGTTGCTCACATGTTAATATATTCTACGATTCAAAGCTCCTCTAAGTGAGTCTCTGATTAGGTATGTTTTCTGTTTATATTCCACCTTTATTGAATTGTTGTCTTCTTTTGCCTTAATAATGGGCCTCCCCTTCTTTTCTTGATAGCCTTAAACAGCAAGTTCATTGATGTCTTCTACATGAGAATATATTTTTCCTTTCTCTCATACCAAATAGGTATAAATGATTTCATTTTCATTGTATATTGATATGAGTTTTAATAAGGATATATCTATGGTACTTATATTTCCTTATATGTTCTTTTCTTTATATTCAGTTTTTGAAGAAGGCAAATAGCCGAAACATTAAACAAAAAAGCAAAAATAAAAATATGATTCATCATAACACAAGTTGTCTGGATTAATTTCCTCGAGTGTCGGGATTTTTTTGGTTTTACTGTACTTTAACTTTTTGTCTGAGCACCTCTTCAGTGAGCCAGACCATCATCTGGACTGGCGATCAAAATACGGCGCTAGCCCATGCATTTTTTTTTTAAATTATTTTTTAAAATAATTTAAAAAAATGAATAGGCTTTCTGTAATTTCATTGCCAGCCAAGCGAAAGGCAGGCAGATGGGGGTGTCAGCCCGTAGCTGTCCGCTTTATCTGCACTGAAAATAAAAAAAAACAGAGTGCTACGTCAATATTTTTAATTTATTTTTATACAACTCTATATTATGTACATACAGTATATATACAGTGCCCCTTGAATTTTTCAGCCTTTTCCCACATTTCAGGCTTCAAACATAAAGATAAAATTTTTAATGTTATGGTGAAGAATCAACAAGTGGGACACAATTTTGAAGTTGAATGAAATGTATTGCTTATTTTAAACTTTTGTAAAAAAGAATAAACTGAAAATTGGATCTTGCAATATTATTCGGCCCCTTTGCTTTCAGTGCAGCAAACTCACTCCAGAAGTTCCTTGAGGACTTCTGAATAATCCAATGTTATCCTAGATGACTGATGATGGTAAATATAAGCCACCTGTGGGTAATCAAGTTTTCGTATAAATGCACCTGCTCTGTGATAGTCTCAATATTATGTTTAAAGCACAGAGCGCATCATGAAAACCAAGGAACACAACAGGCAGGTCCCTATTCCCTAATACTTTTGTGGAGAAGTTTAAAGCCGGATTTGGTTACAAAAAGATTTCCACAACTTTAAACATCCCAAGAAGCACTGTAAAAGCGATCATATTGAAATGGAAGGCGTATCATGCCACTGCAAATCTACAAAGACCCAGCTGTCCCTCAAAAATGTAATCTCAAACAAGGAAAAGACTGCTCAGAGATGCAGCCAAGAGGCCAATGATCACTGGATGAACTGCAGAGATCTAGAGCTGAGGTGGGAGAGTATGTCCATAGGACAACAATCAGTCATAAACTGCACAAATCAGCCTTTAAGGAAGAGTGGTGTGACGCTCTGGCCTATCAGGTCGTCACAGGGTATTGTGCAATCTGCCCTTCTGCACAGTATCCACATCCTCCTTGGTTATGGGTCCCTGGCCTTTGGTGTTGCTAAGAACAAGCTAATCTAAACCCTAAAAAACTCTGCACGTAACCCACCAGACACACCAGTGGGTAGCCTGAAGGGAATAGGGCCGCTGGTTGGTTAGGGAGGGTCAGGAGTGTCAGGAGCAAGACAGTTGAGGAGTGACTCTCGAGAGGAGAGGTCACAAGTCAGTTGGAGGAGGTTAGGAGCTGGGCTCCTTGTTACTGCTAGGTGGCAGATGTTGGTCTGCGCCTGGTAGGAGCTGGAATCCCGGTCGCAGGGGATCGTGACAAGGGGCACGGAACTGCTGAGGAGGGCAGCCGGTGCCCTTATGCCATCTCCGGGCAGAGGCCGGGTCACGACGGGGTATGTGGACCCTAGTCCGGGAAGTAGCTTCAAGCATCCTGGTAATTCACCTGAGGAGGACGGAGCCTTCAAGATTCATTCTCCACCCGCTCCAAAATCGGGGTACTAGCGCAACGAGGGGGTTAGGATTTTCCCAATACACAGTCCAGAAAATCCCAAGTTTGAACCCTGAGAGCAAGCTCACTCCGTTAGCCATACGGGTGAGTGGGACCCGACTACTTCTACACTACAGGGGCCAATCAGTAGAAAGGTGCCAAGGAAAAGGCAACAGGCTAACAAGCAACACCAACGGGCACTGGATCCAGGCGTGCTCCCTCCCTGCTGCAGCGATGCTCAGAACTTTGGTTTACAAGTTGTCGGTGTCAGCGTCATTGGACTGAGTGAGTATGCAGTGACCCTTACCTCCCCAATGGTATCCCTTTGTCAGTGGCACCGAGCCCCATGGCATTCCCCCCTACCCACGGAGGGGTTAAACACCTGGCTGTCATCCCATCGCCACCGGCTGCTCCCAACGGCAGCGGTGGTACTCCACCTTACCACACACCGTGGGTGGCGTCATGAACTTTAAACACACAGCCCCCTGTAAATACCCCGCTTTTTATTTTGAGTGGCCGCACGACCCCTCCCGGGTCCGGAGACCCCTCGAGCCACCGCGGATCCGGATACGAGCAGTTCTGGCTGCTGGCACGGGGGCGGTACAGTGGCAAGAAGAAAGCCATTTCTCAAAGATATCCATAAAAAGTGTCATTTAAAGTTTGCCACAAGCCACCTGGGAGACAGACCAAACATTTGGAAGAAGGTGCTCTGGTGAGATAATACAAAAATCAAACTTTTTGGGCACAATGCCAAACGATATGTTTGGCGTAAAAGAAATGTTGCGGATGGGGGACAGACCACTGCAGTGGGCTGCTCGCAATGCTTGGATCCGGGATCGTGGCTGTGGCTCGAGTGGCAGCCGGATCCGGGGCTCTTGCAGTCGTTTGTCCTCCCAACTATAAAAAAGGGGTTATTTACAGAGGAAGTTTGTCAGTGACGCCACCCGTGGGTTGCGGTGATGATTGGTGACATCGCCGCTTCCTTGGTATGGAACGCCTGGGGCTGATGGAGCGGGGCGCCAGGATGGTATCCCCTTCATGGGTAGGGGAGGTGTTGTCCCGGGGCCCAGGTGTATGGGGAAAGATGCTGCGGAGTGTATTCTGCAGGGTTGGACCGGGTAGTATTGGTCTACTCACAGTTCTAGAAGAATGCACACAGAGTCCAAATGGTAAACCAAATTGCCAGTGACCGGTGACTTCCGGCAGGTGTATTCGGGTCCCACCCCATTGTATAGCAAACAGGGGTCCCTTCCTTCTGCACTTAGTGTTTGCGTCCTTAGTTTGACTACTACTACTTGAAACGGGGAAGTCCACTCCCGGTGATTTTTGTGTGTAGGGAGCTGTGACCCGCGAGAACTGACCCATTGGATCTTAGCAGTAGAGTTGAGCGCGGTTCACGGTTCGAGGTTCTCCAGTTCGCGGCTCGAGTGATTTTGGGGGCTGTTCTAGATAGAACTAGAACTCGAGCTTTTTGCTAAAGCTCGATAGTTCTAGATACGTTCGAGAACGGTTCTAGCAGCAAAAAGCAGGGCTTTTTACAGCTACAGTGTGCAGGAGCCATCGCTGGCAGCCTGCCAGAAGCTGGTAACCAAGATAAACATCGGGTATCCAAGCAAAGCGCTTTGGTTAGTAACCCGATGTTTATCCTAGTTACGTGCAGGAAGCCCACACTTCCCCGCTCAGCTCGCTCCGCCCCCTCCTGCACGCGGCATGTACACATACATACACACACACACACACACACACACGTCCCCAGCCATGCAGTCCACGACACTGACGTCCTCCTGGCACTCTGCACACATGGTCCCGCTCGGCTTACCTGCGGTGATGAAGTCCCGACCTCAGCGCTGTCACTGTCCTCCATGGCCGCCGCTTGTCACATCACCTTCTCTCGCTTCCGACCCGAGACTGCATAGCGGTTACGTCACGGGCCTCTCGCGATACTTGGCTGTGAAGGCGGCGGTCATTGAACTCAGTGACAGGTGCTGTCGGCAGTGCAGGAGATCAGCGCAGGTAATGTACCTCGCTGACAGCAGCACTTGTCATGCCCTGCCGTGACCTGGGCTGACCCATTGATGTTAGCTCAGGTCACTGCACTGCTCTCCCAGCCAATGGGGAACATCCTGCTCTTCATTGACTGGGACAGTGTGGATCGTCATGGCAACCCCTTGGATTACACCAGACCTGGATTTGTTTTTCTTTCTAATAAATTGGTTAAAGAGGGAATGTATTGGGGGAGTATTTTTTCAAATAAAAATGTATTTGTCGTCTATTTTTTTTTATTACTGACTGGGTTGGTGATGTCGGGTATCTGATAAATGCCTGACCTCACCAACCCCAGGGCTTGATGCCAGGTGACATTACACATCTGGTATTAACCCCATATATTACCCCGTTTGCCACCGCACCAGGGCGCGGGATGAGCTGGGGCGAAGCAACAGGATTGGCACATCTAATGGATGCGCCACTTCTGGGGCGGCTGCGGCCTGCTATTTTTAGGCTGGGGAGAGTCCAATAACCATGGACCTCCCTAGTCTGAGAATATCAGACCCCAACTGTCTGCTTTACCTTGGCTGAAGATCCAATTTTGGGGGGACCCCTACGTGTTTTTTTTTTTAATTATTTATTTAATTTAAAATAACAGCGTGGGGTGCCCTCAGTTTTGGATTACCAGCCAAGGTGAGGTTGCCAGCTGTGGTCTGCAGGCTGCAGCCGTCTGCTTTACCCTAGCTGGCTACAAAAATAGGGGGAACCCTACGTCATTTTTTTTTTTCATTTTTTTGGCTAAATACAAAGCTAAGCACCCCTTAGTGCCACATGAAAGGCACCAAAGGGTGCAAAATAACAAAATGCAGGAGAGTGGGACATTATGTGTCTTTCTGCCATTATAATGACAGAAAAGACTGATATGAAGTGCACAAGCACAAGAAAATCACCAGAGCGCTCTACGCTGTGAAAAGCAGTAGAAAATGGCACTGGAGTGAACATGTGACCGCCACATGTAGGATGAATCTATGGATCCTGGGAAAATTTATGCATTTACCCTCCTTCAGTTTTTTTGCAGTACACAAAAATACGGAAGGCACACGGATGACAAACAGATGACATACGGACCGTCTACGGAACGGAAACGGATGCCACACGGATGCACCCGTGAAAAAAACCGGACTGTTTTTTGCAGACCGCAGATAAGAAATCTGTGGAGAGAAAAGCGCATATAGGGTCTTACCCCAGTATATAAGGGGTGGGAGGAGGGTGAAACTACTCACCAGATGTCGTTGTGAGAGTCACAACAACTGTATTCGCATGTAGAATCTGATCCAAGGCTGCAGCCACCCAATTGGCAGATAACAGAGAGCAAAAGAGAAGGGTGTTTGATACTGCGCCAAAGGATCACAGGAACAGATGTTTAGATTAATGCATCTTTATTTCATCCAGGTCTACGCGTTTCCGGAGCCACTGCCCCCTTCCTCAGGACCGTCAGGAAAGACAAAACATCAAATCTGTCCTGGTGGACACCAGCATGCAGATAAATAGACAAGATAACATCATGACACCACCCCTTCTTGAAAAAAAGGGGTGGGAGGAAACAGTAAAAAAAAAAAAAAAAAAAAATGTCCATGCTGATGTACTAAATGTATCTTTACAAATAAAATTAAACCATGACTGGTATCACATAATCGCAAATGTCAGTCAGGATACACATATTGGGTCAAGAAAAATAATAAATTATGAAAAACCAAAAAACCTGTGTTTGTTCAGTGAAATGTACAAAAATATATATGAATTTATATATTCCATAGTGTATATATGTCAACATGTGTGTTTTATACATATGAATCTGCAATCAACAGAAGAGAGTCAAGAACCCACTCCTGTCGGGCGTTCAAATGATCACCATACATAAGAGAGTGGAGGCATAAACCGGTGCAGCCACCCCTGTGTGACACATTAAACAGGAAATGAAAAGACAAAATCACTAAAATAGTGACAGTGAAGGATCAAGTGAAAGACAAGGATAACCTGGAATTTAGAAATGAAAAAACCTCCAGATGGGCTCCAGACTATGAGGATCTACAGGCAGTTCACCAAAGTTCATAAACGTGGGAAAATGAGTGACTGCGCCTGCGTGCAAGGTCTGTGTCAAGAGCTCGCGGGTCAAAGGAGTTCAGGCCCGTGGGAACCAACCTACCACGCCTGCGTGATTCCCGACTCGTAGTAAGCTTACAAGTAGCAAGTCCTACATATTAGTATCCGTGCAGTGATCGCTAGAAAAACAGCGCTAGCAGTTGATGAGTGCTGGGAACACTGAGAGATAAGAGGAGATTAAAGTGAAAAAAGGAACAGAGACACTAGCAAATTGAAATCAACCGTGAATATATAAAAGACATATAGAAGAAAAAGAAATAAACAATAAATAGGGGAAAAACAATTTTTATATAAACTATGCCGTGGGTTCATAAAACTAAAATAGAGGTATAACGCACCCTATTTTCGAGGCGCAAAAGAGTGAAAAGACACCAAGATCAAGGAAGAGATCACCCTGAAACTAATAGTGTGCTGGTATACAATCATAAAAGGAGGAATGTATATGTCACTAAAACTAGTGTATATGTATGTATACCCATGCGTTCATCTCCATCAATACCACTCTATTTCATAATAAAAAAAATCCAGTTGAAGGTTACCCCTATAGAACAGATACCCCCATATGTTCCCGATAGGATGGGACTTCTAAATAAAAAAGAAACCTACTGGATTTATAAGCTGAATACTTTAAAACCCCAAGGTCTAAATGAAATCACGGATTTATTCCACTAAAATCAAGTCTTGCATTGATCTGTTTCTCCGGATGGTTTTATTATGATTTTAATTGAGTTTTATGGCATACTTTTTTGTTGTTATAAGGTTTTTTTTATATATATATATCACACCTATATCAGTGTGATTTTATTGTTATATTTTATGGTTGTTTTATGGTCCAGTACCATCAGGTCTATCGCTGTTTTTATTAATCATTATCATTGTATTTATATTTATATAATATTTTTATAGCGTAGTTTTAATGTAATTGATATAATATATATGATATGGGTTTTACACTCTTATAATGGTTGTTTCAGAATGCATATTTTCCACTAATTTATTTATTTATTCACTTACTTATTTATTGATGGAGATGAACGCATGGGTATACATACATATACACTAGTTTTAGTGACATATACATTCCTCCTTTTATGATTGTATACCAGCACACTATTAGTTTCAGGGTGATCTCTTCCTTGATCTTGGTGTCTTTTCACTCTTTTGCGCCTCGAAAATAGGGTGCGTTATACCTCTATTTTAGTTTTATGAACCCACGGCATAGTTCATATAAAAATTGTTTTTCCCCTATTTATTGTTTATTTCTTTTTCTTCTATATGTCTTTTATATATTCACGGTTGATTTCAATTCCTAGTGTCTCTGTTCCTTTTTTCACTTTAATCTCCTCTTATCTCTCAGTGTTCCCAGCACTCATCAACTGCTAGCGCTGTTTTTCTAGCGATCACTGCACGGATACTAATATGTAGGACTTGCTACTTGTAAGCTTACTACGAGTCGGGAATCACGCAGGCGTGGTAGGTTGGTTCCCACGGGCCTGAACTCCTTTGACCCGCGAGCTCTTGACACAGACCTTGCACGCAGGCGCAGTCACTCATTTTCCCACGTTTATGAACTTTGGTGAACTGCCTGTAGATCCTCATAGTCTGGAGCCCATCTGGAGGTTTTTTCATTTCTAAATTCCAGGTTATCCTTGTCTTTCACTTGATCCTTCACTGTCACTATTTTAGTGATTTTGTCTTTTCATTTCCTGTTTAATGTGTCACACAGGGGTGGCTGCACCGGTTTATACCTCCACTCTCTTATGTATGGTGATCATTTGAACGCCCGACAGGAGTGGGTTCTTGACTCTCTTCTGTTGATTGCAGATTCATATGTATAAAACACACATGTTGACATATATACACTATGGAATATATAAATTCATATTTATTTTTGTACATTTCACTGAACAAACACAGGTTTTTTGGTTTTTCATAATTTATTATTTTTCTTGACCCAATATGTGTATCCTGACTGACATTTGCGATTATGTGATACCAGTCATGGTTTAATTTTATTTGTAAAGATACATTTAGTACATCAGCATGGACATTTTTTTTTTTTTTTTTTTACTGTTTCCTCCCACCCCTTTTTTTCAAGAAGGGGTGGTGTCATGATGTTATCTTGTCTATTTATCTGCATGCTGGTGTCCACCAGGACAGATTTGATGTTTTGTCTTTCCTGACGGTCCTGAGGAAGGGGGCAGTGGCTCCGGAAACGCGTAGACCTGGATGAAATAAAGATGCATTAATCTAAACATCTGTTCCTGTGATCCTTTGGCGCAGTATCAAACACCCTTCTCTTTTGCTCTCTGTTATCTGCCAATTGGGTGGCTGCAGCCTTGGATCAGATTCTACATGCGAATACAGTTGTTGTGACTCTCACAACGACATCTGGTGAGTAGTTTCACCCTCCTCCCACCCCTTATATACTGGGGTAAGACCCTATATGCGCTTTTCTCTCCACAGATTTCTTATCTGAATTATTCCTGGATCTGGCAAGACCAGATCTCTTTTTGTGGATACAGCAGCAGAGGGTCTCTTCTTGGAATATGGATTATTTCAATAATCGCCTATCATCGAGAGAAAAACTAATACTTCAAACAGTAGGTACCCCCGAGATTCATAATGTTGATTGGGACTTAAATATACCTAGTGCATATACGGAAGAGGACACGGGTATTATGAAAAAACTGTTCCTACGGTTGGAGGACTTATTAAAAGAGGAACTACGGTTTGGGCTGGATGCCCGTTTCTTAACCATCTACATGGAAGAAAAACTTTGCCCTAGAGGCCTGAGGATTAAACATGATTCCCCCTTTCCGGCGGATCCTGTGTTTACCAGTGAGTGGGACAATATCTTACATACATGCATGCAAAGTATGCTGCAGTGTCTATTCAAGAAGCGCAGCAACATTGCAAGTGACACATCTAATAGCATTACTGAACTGTACAAAGAACTTTATAAATATGACCTGCACCCGGAGTACAAAATCCTAAATTCGGATATCAATACCAGATTGATTCAATTAGAGCAGGACTCCATTTTTCGTAAATCAAAAAAACTACAACGTGATAGATCTGACATGATCCCCAATAAAATTCAGGGTTCCATCACAGCTGGGAGATCCAATAATATTCCCAATCAGAGACCTAGAGCTCACAGCAATAACAGAAACTTCTTTAACAGCAGGTTTCACAAGAGGAGTGCAAACTCATTAACAAGAAGAGACACCACCCATCACAATGATCCTATCAGTAGATCTCCTAATCCCCAGACATCTGTAAGCTCCATGCCCTGTGATCTACCTACTACCACTATCACAGATGAAGTGTTTTCCACTATACTCACAACTGAACCAAATACGGTTATTACCCCTATGGAATTAGTCCCTGCTGAATGTGCCTTTGTACCCCAGAAATCGACCCACATGGGTGCAGATTTTGAGGAGACAAGGAGACAACTAGAATCATTAAAATCTCAAATAGAAAAAATTCGTAAGAATAGAGACCCACAACCAGAATTGGAGGCACTTGATAATCTTTCCACCATTGATGATCACCCTGACGGGGATTTCATTGATCTGTTGCAACTGTCACTACATGAAGAGTACATACCTCTACCTAGATCATCTGAATCAGATGAGTGCAATTCCTCTCCACCTCCTTTGATCACCTCCATTACTAATTCTAACATTAAGACCGTGACTATTGATAACACCTTAAAAGGCAGTTTATCTGTTCCTTTTTTACCCATGGTCAGGAACCTTCAGGTTCCTATCACGACATTTCTCACCCCCAGAGGGGAGAAAAGAAAAAACGTCACAGAGGGATTAGGGCAGGACTCAAACTCAAACAAAAAAGAGAAAAAAAGTACATAACCAAAAATGACACCTCAGGTATCTTCAATTTATCCCATCACAAATTATCAAAAGATGAGATCAGTGTTTTAAAAAAAGGTCTCTCTTTTTGTCCCACTAAGTCCTCCAATGACTTTGAACTTTTTTTGGATCTTCAAAAATTCATCAGGAAACTTACTTTAACTAGACACTTCCAGATGAATAAATCTGCTCCCATAGACATAAATATATCAGAGGATTTTTTTCATACAGATCATAAACCAAAATCAAATTTTTACCCACTACATAGTATAGGACATCATATAAAAACCTTTAACGATCTGGTACTACAAGATTTTAAGTCGATTCTTGCCAAGAAAAATCCTCCTAGAACGAACATGTCCAGGGAAGAGAAGGTTGCTATCTCAGGACTAAAAAATAATCCAAACATAATTATCCGTAACGCTGACAAAGAGGGTGGCATTGTCATACAAGACAGGAATAGTTACATACAGGAAGCTCTGAGAATGCTTTCCAATAGATCGCACTATAATATTGTGGGTATTACTACATATCAGGATTCCATTTCTGAATATCGTACCTTAATTAAAGGAGCATCTGAGGTTGGGGTCCTCAATAAAAATGAGTTTAAATTTTTGGACATAAAAACCCCCAGGTTAGCGTTCTACTATCACTTGCCTAAAATCCACAAAAGCCTCAATAATCCCCCGGGAAGACCCATCATCTCGGGTATTGGATCCCTTACTGAAAATTTGGCAGCATATGTTGACTCCATCATGAATATTCATGTCACCAATTTAAAAAGTTTCCTTAGGGATTCTTCACACCTGATATATATTCTAAATGATATTACTTGGAAAGACTCATTTATTTTCATAAGTTTGGATATTGCATCTCTATACACAAATATATCTCATACACTGGGATTGGAATGCTTCAAGCAATATTTAGAGGTTGATGATAGACTACCGGTGGCACAAAAGGAGTTCATTTTAAACAGCATGAGGTTTATTCTAAGAAATAATTTTTTTACATTCCAAGACACTGTATATCACCAATGCTGCGGAGTTGCCATGGGATCGAAGGCAGCACCCACTTTCGCCAATCTGGTTATGGGGCTCTTTGAAATTCAGTACATATATTCCTCTGGGCTTTTTAAACATGTGATTTCTTACAAAAGGTATATTGATGATCTGTTCATTATTTATGACAATGTTGAAAATAATTATTTGGGGTTTTTAGAAAATATAGAGAGCAATACCTGGGGTTTAACTTTTTCGCCCACGATAGAGAAAGATGCCATTAATTTCCTTGATCTGACCATTTTCCATACCGGTGACTCTATCCACACAAAAACCTTTTTTAAGAGAGTGGACAGTAATGGTTACATCAACTTCACCAGCAACCACTATGACAAATGGTTGCTGAATGTTCCAAAAAACCAATATCAGAGGATTAGGAGGAATTGCACCTCAGATGTGGACTTCAGAGATCAAGCTTTGGTCCTGCAGGAGAGATTTTTAGAGAAAAAATATCCCCCGATTGTTGTAAAAAAAGCCTATCAAATAAACAGAAACCTAAAACAAAGAGATCTGATCATGAAGGTTAGTTCCTCTGACAAAAAGTCTGCCAATGAAAAATTTACTTCTAATTTCCTCACCACCTATAGTTGTGATGGGGATGTCATTAAGGGCATCCTCAAGAAACATTGGACCATTTTACACAATGACCCATACCTGAAAGAGGTGTTACCTACCCATCCAGGGGTCACATTTCGTAGAGCATCCACTTTAAAGAACCAACTTGCGCCTAGCAGATTGAAAAATCATTGTAATCCTACTACTAATAATGTACTCATGGGTTCTTATAAATGCTATATGAAAAACTGCCTATGTTGCAGATCCATCCAACACGGGAGGATCAATTTCGGTCAGACCATAGAGGGCACAGAATTTAGGATACAAGGACATTTGACATGTCTATCCGACTTTGTTATTTATTTAATTGAGTGTGACTGTAATAAAAGCTATATAGGCAGAACGATACAAGCTCTACATAACAGAATAAACTCACACAGACATAATATAAAGGTGGGATTCATGCTCCATGGACTTTCTCGTCATACCACTCTATTTCATAATAAAAAAATCCAGTTGAAGGTTACCCCTATAGAACAGATACCCCCATATGTTCCCGATAGGATGGGACTTCTAAATAAAAAAGAAACCTACTGGATTTATAAGCTGAATACTTTAAAACCCCAAGGTCTAAATGAAATCACGGATTTATTCCACTAAAATCAAGTCTTGCATTGATCTGTTTCTCCGGATGGTTTTATTATGATTTTAATTGAGTTTTATGGCATACTTTTTTGTTGTTATAAGGTTTTTTTTATATCTATATATCACACCTATATCAGTGTGATTTTATTGTTATATTTTATGGTTGTTTTATGGTCCAGTACCATCAGGTCTATCGCTGTTTTTATTAATCATTATCATTGTATTTATATTTATATAATATTTTTATAGCGTAGTTTTAATGTAATTGATATAATATATATGATATGGGTTTTACACTCTTATAATGGTTGTTTCAGAATGCATATTTTCCACTAATTTATTTATTTATTCACTTACTTATTTATTGATGGAGATGAACGCATGGGTATACATACATATACACTAGTTTTAGTGACATATACATTCCTCCTTTTATGATTGTATACCAGCACACTATTAGTTTCAGGGTGATCTCTTCCTTGATCTTGGTGTCTTTTCACTCTTTTGCGCCTCGAAAATAGGGTGCGTTATACCTCTATTTTAGTTTTATGAACCCACGGCATAGTTCATATAAAAATTGTTTTTCCCCTATTTATTGTTTATTTCTTTTTCTTCTATATGTCTTTTATATATTCACGGTTGATTTCAATTCCTAGTGTCTCTGTTCCTTTTTTCACTTTAATCTCCTCTTATCTCTCAGTGTTCCCAGCACTCATCAACTGCTAGCGCTGTTTTTCTAGCGATCACTGCACGGATACTAATATGTAGGACTTGCTACTTGTAAGCTTACTACGAGTCGGGAATCACGCAGGCGTGGTAGGTTGGTTCCCACGGGCCTGAACTCCTTTGACTCGCGAGCTCTTGACACAGACCTTGCACGCAGACGCAGTCACTCATTTTCCCACGTTTATGAACTTTGGTGAACTGCCTGTAGATCCTCATAGTCTGGAGCCCATCTGGAGGTTTTTTCATTTCTAAATTCCAGGTTATCCTTGTCTTTCACTTGATCCTTCACTGTCACTATTTTAGTGATTTTGTCTTTTCATTTCCTGTTTAATGTGTCACACAGGGGTGGCTGCACCGGTTTATACCTCCACTCTCTTATGTATGGTGATCATTTGAACGCCCGACAGGAGTGGGTTCTTGACTTTCTTCTGTTGATTGCAGATTCATATGTATAAAACACACATGTTGACATATATACACTATGGAATATATAAATTCATATATATTTTTGTACATTTCACTGAACAAACACAGGTTTTTTGGTTTTTCATAATTTATTATTTTTCTTGACCCAATATGTGTATCCTGACTGACATTTGCGATTATGTGATACCAGTCATGGTTTAATTTTATTTGTAAAGATACATTTAGTACATCAGCATGGACATTTTTTTTTTTTTTTTTTTTTTTACTGTTTCCTCCCACCCCTTTTTTTCAAGAAGGGGTGGTGTCATGATGTTATCTTGTCTATTTATCTGCATGCTGGTGTCCACCAGGACAGATTTGATGTTTTGTCTTTCCTGACGGTCCTGAGGAAGGGGGCAGTGGCTCCGGAAACGCGTAGACCTGGATGAAATAAAGATGCATTAATCTAAACATCTGTTCCTGTGATCCTTTGGCGCAGTATCAAACACCCTTCTCTTTTGCTCTCTGTTTTTTGCAGACCGCAAAAATGGATCGGTCGTGTTAATGTAGCCTTATTCTGATCTGCCGTTTATAAACAGCAGGCAGAAATAAGTGAATAACGCCCCCCAGTGTCAGAAAATCTCCGGGGTTTCAGGGCTAGCTGAGACCCTGGAGATCATGATTCAGGACGGTTTTTCCGGTCCCCGCTCACGTGATCACAGGTATACACCGTACACCGATGCTCACGTTACAGTAAATGACAGCGCCGGTAAAAAATTATTTATCTCCCATCTGGCATGAACAAACATGATAAATCTCCTCCCCGGTCCCCCGGTGTCGCCAAAGTGCCCCCCCTGATGCCCTCCCAGAAATCCAAGATGGCCGCGCGCACAGCAGCGCGCCGGCCGCATTCACCCTACTCCTCTGATTTCTGTCGCATGTCCCATGACACATGCGACAGAAAACTCCTCCCGAGGCCCTGCCAGGTCACCCCCTATAACCTCACCGGTGTTACCCGGTGTCCCACGGTACGTGTGCAGCGTTGATCCCCCCACGGCCCTCTCCTTCACAATAGACGCTGCCACATGCACAGAGCGGCTGTCAGCTCAGCTTCCTGTGTTCAGACACAGTGAGTGGTGGTTATGCATCTGTAAGCTAACTGGGCGGCACAGTGGCTCAGTGGTTAGCACTGCAGTCTTGCAGCGCTGAGGTCCTGTGTTCAATTCTCACCAAGGACACCATCTGCAAGGAGTTTGTATGTTCTCCCTGTGTTTGCGTGGGTTTCCTCCCACAATCCAAAGACATACAGCGCTATGGAATTAAAAAACGCTATATAAATGAATAAATTATTATTATTACTGCAATGCCCTGCTCATGAGGTAAGGAACATAATTGATCAGGAGAGCTATATACTACATTTCCAAATGGAGGGAGTTGCTTTTAGAGTTTCCCTGCTGAACGACTACCAAACATGAGAGTCCATTATACGCCACAAGAAAACACATCTAAATAGCGAGCTCTGTTGTTAAGTATTCATTCAGCTGGATAACTGGACTTAAAGGGGTATTCCATCTCCAAGATCCTATCCCCAATATATAGTAGGTGGAATAGCAATAATATCAGCAAATACCAATATTTGGAAATGTAGAATAGTTCTCCTGATTAGGCATGCCCTTACCTCATGAGCAGGGCATTGCAGCTTTGGTAGCAACCATTACGACATGGACTCTGCTGCTGTGGACCCGGGGAGAGTGAGTGCAGATTCATTGCACCCACACTCCTCACATGAAGGATCTGCACTCCTAGAAAATGGGGGATACGTTCCCTGAGTGTCTCACCCCCATATTCTAGACGGTCCAGAGTCGTCGTGGGACCCCTTTATTTTTTTTCTTACGATAAATTGGTTAAAGAGGAAATGTATTGGGGACTGTTTTTTCAAATAAATTTCTTTTGTCGATTTTTTTTTTTGTTAGTACTGACAGTTTATGATGTTGGGTATCTAATAGACGCCATGACATCACAAACTGCTGGGCTTGATCTCAGGTGACTTTACAGCTAGTATCAACCCGATTTATTACCCCGTTTGCCACTGCACCAGGGCACGGGATGAGCTGAGGTGAAGCGCCAGGATTGGCGCATCTAGTGGATGCGCCACGTCTGGGGTACCTGCGGCCTGCTATTTTTAGGCTGTGAAGGCCAAATAACTATGGACCTTCCCACCCTGAGAATACCAGACCACAGCTGTCCGCTTTACCTTGGCTGGTGATCCAATTTGGGGGGGACCCTACTTTATTGTGTAATTATTAATATTTATAAAATAATTATAAAAAAAGAGCCTGGGGGGACCTCCACATTGGATCCCCAACCACGATAAAGCTGCCAGCTGTGGTTTTCAGGCTACAGCCGTCTGCTTTACCCTAGCTGGCTATTAAAAATGGGGGGACCCAACGTCATTTTTTTTTTAACTATTTTTTAAATAGAAAAAATGAATGGGCTTCCCTGTATTTTGATTGCCAACCAAGGTAACGGCAGGCAGATGGGGGTGGCAACCCATAGCTGTCTGCTTTATCTGCGCTGAGAATCAAAAATACCGCGTAGCGCTATGTCATTTTTTTTAAAGATTTATTTTTACAGCACTGTGATGTCCAGCAATCAAAATACAGGGAAGCCCATTTTGTTTTTAGTTATTTAAATAAATAATTAAAAAAAATATATATGGGCTCCCGCTGCATTTTTTGAATTGCTAGCTAAGGGTAATCCAAGCAGCTACTGGCTGCTAACCCCCACTGCTTGGTGTTACCTTCAGTGGCAATGGAAAATCCAGGGAAGCATTTTTTATTTTTTTTGCCAAAAAACTACAAAAAAAGGACGTGAGCTTCGCCATATTTTTGTATGCTAGCCAGGTATAGCAGGCAGGTGCTGGAAGAGTTGGATACAGCGCCAAAAGATGGCGCTTCTATGAAAGTGCCATTTTCTGAGGCGGCTGCAGACTGCAATTCGCAGCAGTGGGGCCCAGAAAGCTCAGGCCAACCTGTGCTGCGGATTCCAATCCCCAGCTGCCTAGTTGTACCTGGCTGGACACAAAAATGGGGCGAAGCCTACGTCATTTGTTTTCTAATTATTTCATGAAATTCATGAAATAATAAAAAAAGGGCTTCCCTTTATTTTTGGTTCCCAGCCGGGTACAAATAGGCAACTGGGGGTTGGGGGCAGCCGTAACTGCCTGCTGTACCTGGCTAGCATACAAAAATTTGGCGAAGCCCACATAATTTTTTCAGGGGGCAAAAAACTTCTGCATACAGTCCTGGATGGAGTATGCTGAGCCTTGTAGTTCTGCAGCTGCTGTCTGTATGGAGAAGAGCAGACAGCAGCTGCAGAACTACAAGGCTCAGCATACTCCATCCAGGACTGTATGCAGAAGTTTTTTGCCCACCAAAAAAATGACGTGGGCTTTGCCATATTTTTGTATGCTAGCCAGGTACAGCAGGCAGCCACGGGCTGCCTCCAACCCCCAGTTGCCTATTTGTACCCGGCTGGGAACCAAAAATATAGGGAAGCCCGTTTTTTTTAATTATTTCACTTATTTCATGAAATAATTAAAAAACAAATGATGTGGGCTTCGCCCCATTTTTGTGTCCAGCCGGGTACAACTAGGCAGCTGGGGATTGGAATCCGCAGCACAGGTTAGCCCGAGGTTTCTGGGCGCCTCTGCTGTGAATTGCAGTCCGCAGCCGCCCCAGAAAATGGCGCTTTCATAGAAGCGCCATCATCTGGTGCTGTATCCAACTCTTCCAACAGCCCTGAAGCCGGGTGGCTTGTTGGGTAATAATGAGTTAATACTAGCTTTGTTTTACTAGCTAGTATTAAGCCAGAGATTCTTAATGTCAGGCACGTTTGACCCGGCCATTAAGAATCTCCAATAAAGGGTTAAAAAAAAGACACCACACAGAGAAAAAATACTTTAATAGAAATAAATACACAGACACATTAGAGACACATCTTTATTACCCCCTATCAGCCCTCCACGATCCATGGTCTTCTGTCTTTCTCGTTCAACAAATGCAGCTCTGCTCCATCACTGCTGCATGGAGGAAGACGCTGCTGCTCCCCGTGCAGCCTTCACGGAGTGAAGGCTGCACGGGAAGCAGCGTGCAGCCTTCACTCCGTGAGTGATCAGTGCTGCTGGCTGTCAGCGTTACCATAGCAACGGTGCTCCCGGAGCCGCGGTTCGCGGTGACGTCACCGCTAACTGCGTTGCTATGGCAACGGTGATCTCCGTTAATGACCGGCTGTGTCAGCCGGTCCCTACCGGAACGGGGAGTCGACCGTGTGCTAGAGCATGTCGCCGGTACACGGCGATACACAAATGTGCACCGTGTACCGGAGAGATGCACTCGCAGGTCCTACATGACGCGTCATAGTCATGTGACCAGTCTGTAGCCAATGAGATAATAGCCACGTGACTGGTCACATGGCTATTTTGACGTCACGATAGGTCCTGCATCACTGCTGGCAGTGCTGGTCACCGGGAGGATTCAGCGATCATCGGATGGAATAGTGGCAGGAGACAGAGTGCAGGAGGGATCGCGGGGACCGGTAAGTGTTATGGCAATGTTTATTAACTGTTTGTGTACATTTATCATGCATTTTTATGTGTTTGTGATTGCCTCCCATTATATCCTATAGGTTCGAGTCGAACGTTCGACGAACCGAACTCGAACGAGACCTCCGTTCGGCGAACCGAACTCGAGCCAAACCACGGCCAGTTCGCTCATCTCTACTTAGCAGACAATTGCGGAGCCCTATCCCACTCTTTGGTCTTCCGTCTCGCTCTATCTGGGCCTCCTGTGGGACAAGACCTGTAATATTGCCCCCGGTTGGTCAATTAGAAAGGTGCTTGAAGCTGTCCTTGCTCTAGGGTCCAGGTACCCCGACTGTGCACAGCCTCCGGATCGGATTCCCGCTGTCGATACCGGCGGGCTACAACCCTGCCCCAGTCCACTTAAGGTCTCCCGCTACCGGATCTCCGTCGCCTGTGGCTCTGTCTGCCGACTGCCACCTAGACAGTAGCCCAGAAGCTCCAACCCCTGACTACCCTTTTACTTCACACTCCTTTCACTTCCTCTGTCAGCACTGTTCTGTGTTGTTCCCTCCCAGAACACCTCAGGACCCCTAGGTGGGCGTCACCATCCGCTTGGCCCCACCCACTGGTGTGTCCCTATTGTCATGGGGGGTGACTAGTCTTTGCTGGCTGATGTTGTGTACCTGGGTGTGGGTTTGTGTTGGTATGCCAAGGAGGATGGAGTCCTGCACCTGGAAGATTTGTGCAGTCTCTGTGACAACCTGGTTTTGCCAGGGCATCACAGCAACACAGCTCATCACCCTGAACACACCATCCTCACTGTCAAACATGGTGGTGGCAGCATCATGGTTTGGGCCTGATTTTCTTCAGCAGGGACAGGGAACATGGTTACAATTGATGGGAAGATGGATGGAGCCAAATACAGGACCATTCTTGAAGAAAACCTGTTGGAGACTGTAAAAGACCTGAGACTAGGACGGAGATTTGTCTTTCAACAAGACCATGGTCCCAAACATAAAGCAAAATCTACAATGGAATGGTTCACAAATAAACTTATCCAGGTGTTATAATGGACAAGTTAAAGTCCAGAAGTGAATCCAATCGAGAATCTGTGGAAAAAGCTGAAAACTACTGTTCACAAGTGCATCCAACCTCACCCAGCTCCAGCTGTTTGCAAAGGAAAAATGGGCAAGAATTTAAGTCTCTTGATGTGCAAAACTGATAGAGACATACCCCAAGTGACTTGCAGCTGTAATCACAGCAAAAGGTGGCGCTATAAAGTATTAACTTAAAGGGGCCGAATAATATTGCATGCCCCACCTTTCAGTTATTTTTTTTTTTATAAAAGTTTAAAATAAGCAATAAATTTCGGTCAACTTCACAATTGTGTCCCACTGGTTGTTGTTTCTTCACCATAAAATTATAATTGTTATCATTATGTTTGAAGCCAGAAATGTGGGAAAAGGTTGAAAAATTCAAAGGGGCTGAATACTTTCGCAAGGCACTGTATATTGTATGTATGTGTGTGTACAGCTCTGGCAAAAATTAAGAGAGCACAGCAAAATGTCAGTTTTTCTGTTTTTTCTCTTTCTAGGTATATTTTTGAGTAAATTGTAAATTTTTGTTTTATTCTATATACTACTATTTTCAGAAGATAAGTACATTTTTTGCTTGGAAATTCTTAGACATGTCAGTAGTTTATAAAATAAAAAAACAATTCACAGTTTACTCAAAAATATAGCTACAGAAAGGAAAACCAGAAAAACTGACAACTGACAATTTTGCAGTGGTCTCCTAATTTTTGCCAGGGCTGCATATACAGTGTATATATATATATATATATACATAGATAGATAGATAGATAGATAGATAGATAGATAGATAGATAGATAGATATGTGCATATACATTTCATATATAAATATATGTTTTTATATTTTTGATTTTGATTCTCAACGCAGATAAAGCGGACGGCTACAGACTGCCACCCCCGTTTGCCTGGCTTTACCTTGGCTGGCAATTAAAATACAGGGAAGACCCCAGTATTTTTTTTTTTATTTAAAAAATAATAATCATAGTATCATAGTTTTTAAGGTTGAAGGGAGACTCTAAGTCCATCTAGTTCAACCCGTAGCCTAACATGTTGATCCAGAGGAAGGCAAAAAAAACCCCAATGTGGCAAACAAGTTCCAATGGGGAAAAAAATTCCTTCCTGACTCCACATCCGGCAATCAGACTAGTTCCCTGGATCAATACCCTGTCATAAAATCTAATATACATAACTGGTAATATTAAATTTTTCAAGAAAGGCATCCAGGCTCTGCTTAAATGTTAGTAGTGAATCACTCATTACAACATCATGCGGCAGAGAGTTCCATAGTCTCACTGCTCGTACAGTAAAGAATCCTCGTCTGTGATTATGATTAAACCTTCTTTCCTCAAGACGTAGCGGATGCCCCCGTGTTCCAGTCGCAGGCCTAGGTGTAAAAAGATCTTTGGAAAGGTCTCTGTACTGTCCCCTCATATATTTATACATTGTGATTAGATCCCCCCTAAGCCTTCGTTTTTCCAAACTAAATAACCCCAAGTTTAATAACCTGTCTTGGTATTGCAGCCCACCCATTCCTCTAATAATCTTGGTCACTCTTCTCTGCACCCTCTCCAGTTCAGCTATGTCCTTCTTATATATCGGTGACCAGAATTGTACACAGTATTCTAAGTGCGGTCGCACTAGTGACTTGTACAGAGGTAGAACTATATTTTTTTCATGAACACTTATACCTCTTTTAATACATCCCATTATTTTATTAGCCCTGGCAGCAGCTGCCTGACACTGTCCACTAAAGTGAAGTTTACCATCCACCCATACACCCAAGTCTTTTTCTGTGTCTGTTTTACCCAGTGTTCTACAATTAAGTACATAATCATAAATGTTATTTCCTTTACCCAAGTGCATGACCTTACATTTATCTACATTAAACTTCAATTGCCACTTCTCAGCCCAATCCTCCAATTTACATAAATCTCCCTGTAATATAAAATTATCCTCCTCTGTATTGATTACCCTGCAGAGTTTAGTATCATCTGCAAATATTGAAATTCTACTCCGCATGCCCCCAACAAGGTCATTAAAAATATGTTGAAAAGAAGCGGGCCCAATACTGACCCCTGTGGTACCCCACTATGAACTGAGACCCAGTCCGAGTACGTACCATTAATAACCACCCTTTGTTTCCTATCACTGTGCCAGTTTTTAACCCAGTTACACATATTTTCCCCTATCCCCATTATTCTCATTTTATGTACCAACCTTTTGTGTGGCACCGTATCAAAAGCTTTTGAAAAGTCCATATACACAACATCCACTACATTTCCCTGGTCCAGGCTTGAACTTACCTCTTCATAGAAGCTGATCAAATTAGTTTGACAGGATCGATCCCTCATAAACCCATGTTGATACTCTGTCATAAGGTTATTTTTCTTGAGATACTCCAGTATAGCATCTCTCAAGAAACCCTCAAGGATTTTACCAACCATAGAGGTTAAACTTACCGGCCTATAATTTCCCGGCTCAGTTTTTGTCCCCTTTTTGAATATTGGCACCACATTTGCTATGCGCCAGTCCTGCGGTACCGACCCTGTTATTAAGGAATCTGAGAAGATTAAAAATAATGGTCTATCTATCACAGAACTCAATTCCTGTAGTACTCTGGGGTGTATGCCATCCGGGCCCGGAGATTTGTCAACCTTAGTGATTTCGAGGCGGCGGCGTACTTCCTGCTGGGTTAAGCAGGTAATATTCAAGGGTGAATTTATGGTATCACTGGTCATGTCATCTGCCGTGGCATTTTCTTGTATAAAAACCGTAGAAAAAAAGTCATTCAGCAGGTAGGCTTTACCCTCATCCCCTTCCACCATTTCACCAAGACTATTTTTAAGGGGGCCAACACTATCGCTTTTCAGTTTTTTACTGTTTATGTAGTTAAAGAATATTTTAGGATTATTTTTACTTTCCCTCGCAATGAGTCTCTCTGTCTCAAACTTAGCTAACTTAATTTGCTTTTTACATATTTTATTTAATTTTCTATAATTATATAATGCCTCATCACTACCTACCCTCTTTAATTCTTTTAAGGCTTTCTGTTTTTCTTTTATTGCTTCCCTTACAGCTCTATTTAGCCATAGGGGTTTCCTCCTATTTCTAGCATGTTTGTTCCCATAGGGTATATTTTCTGCACAAGCCCTATTCAGGATGCTCATAAAAGTCTCCCATTTGCTTTGTGTACTTTTATTACTTAGTACATCATCCCAGTTTATTGCACTAAGATCATCTCTCAACCGTTTAAAATTTGCTTTCCTGAAGTTTAGTGTCCTTGTAGCCCCTCTACTAGACATCTTACTAAAGAATACATGAAAACTTATTATTTTGTGATCACTATTCCCCAAGTAACCCCCAACTTGTATATTTGATATGCGGTCTGGCCTATTGGTTAGTACAAGGTCTAGTAGTGCTCCCCCTCTTGTGGGGTCCTGTACCATTTGTGAAAGGTAATTATCTTTCATTGTTATCAAATATCTATTTGCTTTGCTGGAACTGCAAGTTTCTGTTCCCCAATTTATATCAGGATAGTTAAAGTCCCCCATAATAATTACCTCTCCGAGACTCACTGCTTTATCAATTTGCTTTATGAGGAGATTCTCTACCTCTTCCATAATATTCGGCGTCTTATAACATACCCCTATCAGTATTTTATTATTCATTCTCCCCCCCCTTATCTCCACCCATAGGGACTCTACATTCTCAGTACCCTCACATATGTTGTCACGCAGGATGGGTTTTAAGGATGATTTTACATATAGACACACACCTCCCCCTCGCTTATTTGTATGGTCATTTCTGAATAGGCTATAACCCTGTAAATTAACAGCCCAGTCATAGCTCTCATCCAGCCATGTCTCTGATATCCCCACTATATCATAATTTTCTTCCAGCAATATTAATTCTAATTCCTCCACCTTATTTGTGAGGCTTCGGGCATTAGTGTACATGCACGTTACGTATGACTCTGTACCTGTATTCCTGCTTACTGTATTAACTGTCCTAACCCTTCCCCCCGTACCACCCCCAATTTCATTACTTGTGCCCTGGTCACTATCTGCACTACATTCCCCTTCTATAAAGTGAATACCCTCGCCCCCCATTCCTAGTTTAAACACTCCTCCAACCTTCTAGCCATTTTCTGCCCCAGGAGAGCTGCACCTTCCCCATTAAGATGCAGCCCATCCCTAGCATAGAATCTGTAGCCAACTGAAAAGTCGGCCCAATTCTCCAGGAACCCAAAACCCTCTTTCCTACACCAATTCCTGAGCCTAATAATAAAAAAAAAAAAAGTGCATGGGCTCCTGCTGTATTTTGGTCGCCAGCCAGGTAAAACAAGGCAGCTGGGGGCTGGGATTCTCCGCAGCCCACAACCGCCCCTGGAAATGGCGCATTGTTTCTTAGTGCCATTTCCAGGCGCTTTGCCCGGCTCGTGCAGCAGCCCTGATGGCGGTGACATGCTGGGTAATAGAGGGGTTAATATCAGCTTTGTATTCTCAGTTTGTACTAAGCTAAGGCTTAATCCTTAGTCCGACATAGTCCACAGGAAGAGCCATGTCAACTCTGCTTCATCACTCTGTAAGTCTGTAAGCTAATGTCTGTATAACATTCACACCAGACTGGTCACATGGCTATGACATCATGGAAGGTCCTTTAGGCAGCAGTGCTTGGTGCTTGGTGTTTGGACTTAGTTCGCGTTATCTCGATCCCAATCTTGATATTTACAAAACGTTCGGGCGAGGCTCCTGCTCTCGGACATTGGGGGGATTGCCCATCACTAGTGTTCCCCAAGGATTTGACTGTTCCAGGGATCATTCAACAAGTCAAAAATCAAAGATCACCACCAGATACAATTCATGTAACACAAAAAGATGTATGCCTACATCTGAATAAATTAAACATTGACAAATCCCCCGGGCCAGATGGCATTCATCCACGTATATTGAGGGTATTGAACTCAGTAATTGACAGACCATTGTATCTCATCTTAGACTCGCTTGTAACAGGGTTGTTGCCTCAGGATTGGAGAATTGCTGATGTGGTACCGATATTTAAGAGAGGTAAGAGGGTGGATCCAGGCAACTACCATTCAGTAAGTCTGAAATCAGTAGTGTGCAAAGGTTTTGAGGTCATTTTAAGGGATAACATGCAAAAATATATTGCAGAAAATAATATAATAACTGACAGCATGGATTCATGAAATATAAGTCGTGTCTAACCAACATGTTGGGTTCTATAAGGAGGTAAGTGCAAATCTGCAGGGCCGCCATCAGGGCATTACTCCTGGAACTCCTGTAGCGGGCTCGGTGAGCAGCAGGCAGGAGGGGGGCCCGGGCACGCTGACAGGCCCCTCCCCTTTCATTCCTCTGCTCACCGGGCGGGCCCAAGGGGCAGGGGGTGTGCACATTGACACGTCACACTACATTTGTCAACGTCCACGCCCCCTGCCCCTGGGGCCCGCCCGGTGAGCAGAGGAATGAAAGGGGAGGGGCCGGGGCAGTCAGCGTGTCCATCCGGGCTCTCCCTCCTGCTCAGCTCACTGCAGGCCCGGGCCAGCCCTGCGAAACGTAGTGTGATGACGTGTCCATGCCCCCTGCCCCTGGGGCCCGCCCGGTGAGCAGAGGAATGAAAGTGGAGGGGCCGGGGCAGTCAGCGTGTCCATCCGGGCTCTCCCTCCTGCTCAGCTCACTGCAGGCCCGGGCCAGCCCTGCGAAACGTAGTGTGATGACGTGTCCATGCCCCCTGCCCCTGGGGCCCGCCCGGTGAGCAGAGGAATGAAAGTGGAGGGACCCGGGCAGTCAGCGTGTCCGGGCCCCCCCTCCTGCCTGCTGCTCAGCTCACTACTCACTGCACGGCTGGGCCAGCCCTGCGAAATGTAGTGTGACATGTCTGGCCTGGACACGCTGACACTACATTTCGCAGGGCTGGCCGTGCAGTGAGCTGAGAAGTAGGCAGGAGGGGGGCCCGGACACGCTGACTGCCCGGGCCCCTCCCCTTTCATTCCTACCCTTTGTCTGTTAGCGTGCATGTCAATAAAGTTTATTAGATGTGAATCCCCGCCCACGGTGATGATGACGCTATGACACAGGTCACAGGGCTGGATGGTTCTAGGCTGTAACCTCCCACCGTTGATCATGTGAGTGGTCACGTGATCGGCAAACCAGGAAGTCCTGCGTTCCAGTAGCTGTTCAACCAGGGTGGCGTGCGCTCCACTCAGACTCCATGTATCTGGTAAGGACATTATAATTTAGGGTATTTTCACACTTGCGTTCAGCGCAGTCCGTCACTATGGAGAATAATGCAGTCCATTAATAATGCACTGCGCTATTCTCCATAGACTTGTATGGACGACACACTGTAACGCAAGTGTCAGCGTTGCATCCGCTGGACGACGCAGCGGCGTTATTTTGATGCTGCGTCGGGTGGAAGGAACGCAGCATGTATCTTTTTTTGAGCGGCAGAAACCTTTATTTTTCACTACGCATGCTCATTTTTATTTTTTTTTTTAAATCACAGAAACTTTATTTTGTTTCTTGGTGGCCGAACGTTCAGCTGAGCGCCCGGCCGCCGGCATGTGAGAGCTCTCAGGTGAGCGACCGGCCGCCGGCATGTGAGAGCTCTCAGCTGAGCGCCAAGCCGCCGGCATGTGAGAGCACTCAGCTGAGCGCCCGGCCGCCGGCATGTGAGAGCTCTCAGCTGAGCGCCTGACCACCGGCATGTGAGAGCTCTCGCTGAGCACCCGGCCACCGGCATGTGAGAGCGCTCAGCTGAGCGCCCGGCCGCGGGCTACTGAGAGCGATGAGCTGAGCGCTCGGCCGCCGGCATGTGAGAGCGATCAGCTGAGCGCCCGGCCACCGGCAGGTGAGAGCGATCAGCTGAGCGCCCGGCCGCCGGGTGATCAGCTGATTGTTCACAATAGTCTGCTGCCGGTAAAACTATAAAGAAGAAAAAAAAAATAAATAACAAAAAAAAGCTTTCTGTTTTGTACGATCCGTTGCATCCGTTGTGCCATTATATGAAACACATCCGTTGCATCCATCACACAACGCAATGCACCGGATGCCGTTCAACGCAAGTGTGAAACTAGCCTTATGCAGACTGGACTGTTGGAAAACATGTTAAGGCCGATTTGGCCGTGTGTATCATGTGAGTGGTGAAAAGTACTGAGTAGGTTATCTGTATAGAACATATTGGACCATTCCGGGTTTTTTCCGGTGCCACTTTAGAATTTGCATGTTGCTCAGAGGAGGGAGAGCAGGTGGGGAGGGAGACTTGGACCCTATTTATAACCCCAGTATATCATATACTCCTATTGATACCAGGCTGAATAGGGATGAGCTCTGTGTTTGAGCCACTGGTGTTAGTATAGGTGCTGTATCTTTCTCCCCTGATGAGCAGGTGAAGCGAAACGCGTCGTGAGGCACCTGGTTTGAAGACAAGGGTCAGTTCCAACAGGACCAGTTGTGGACTGCCCTTGTAAGGGCGGGAGCTTGTGGGGCGTAGAAGGGTCAGCGTAGTCCCTAACAGGGTCAGTGACTGGACCTCCACTCCCGCTTTGCCGGTATTTGGATCAAAGAATACAGGAGAAGTTCGATCCACCATCTGAGATGAGAAGATCGGGGTGAGATCTTTCCACTTTTGAGTGGTTTTCTTTAATATCTTTCACTGATATGTATTGTATTAATGGGTATTGCTACCATCTAGAAAGTATATTTTCAGGGCACTAATCACCTTCCAGGGTGGTTGTGGTTGGCACCTGGTGTGCCTATACACTGTAATATGGTGTGTGGTTACTCTAGAGACAGACACTGATTCATCCATTGATGTTTAAAGTGCCTATGGGTATTTAAAAACGAATAGTAACAACACACTCTATACATTAATATAAACCTAGGAATGACTGATCCAATTGAACGAGCATAGTGCCTATATTTGTACATCTTATTTAGATCTCATTGTTCTCTTGCTCTTTGTTGTTTTTGAGCGGATAGACAATCCCCTCTTTCTTTGAAATTGGTAGTGCCATCGTAATTGAATTATGTGGATGGCTGAACCAATTTCAGGTTTTTAAATGGGTGTTGGATCACTACGTGTATTTCTATTTTAGAAGGACCCCAATTAAAGGTTACGTTTTAAATAAATCACATGTTGCTTTTTCGGAGTTAATATACATGTTGGAATCTGTTCTACTAAACCTACTGGTTGTGAATAAGTGCTTTTCTCCCCCAGAAATCAATTTTCCCAACGGATGATTACAGGACATCTGGACTCAGCCTAATTCTGCCTTATGTGGCATTTCTTGTTTACAACCTTCCTCAGCTCAGCAAAGAACAACCATCTGTTTAAATCTCAGCTTAAAACGCCATGCATGGCCGGGCACCAATCTGACCTGCATCCTCATATATGCTCTGAGGCTGCTGAGGTCAGGTCAGGAGACCCATGGCCAGTCCATGCACTGTCCAAGTATAGACCGGTTTTCACCCACTGCTGAATGAGCCTTAAAGTGAATCTGCCAGCAGGTCCTGTCTCCCCCATCCGAAATCAGCACAATGTAGAGACAGAGACCACGATTCCAGCGATGTGTCACCCACTGAGCTGCTTGCTGTCATTAAGATAAAATCAATGTTTTCTCTGCTGCAGATCTAGCAGTTATACAGAGCTCATGAATATGTTGGACTACCTGTAGCATGCCAAGTAGTCATCATGTAATGATAATCTCCTGCTGATTAACCAGTGATGTTATCAAAACTACACCAAGCAGCCCAATAAGTAACAAATGCCGGAAACCAGGACCTACTCCCCCACACCATGCTGTGCCCGGATTAGGTGTTAAAAACCTGGTGACAGATTCCCTTCAAAGGGGTTGTCAGGTCCAAATCCACAAGTTTGCATTATCACAATTTGGTTTCAATTAGTTTAAAAACCTGTATGTGACACATTCCCTTAAAGAAAAAAAAATAGATATACCAAAAATAAATATATACTAAAAGTTAGTTTTAAAAAGAAAAAAAAAAGTTAGAATAGAGTAGGGCCCTGTCAAAAAAGTCTACCTTGTCATGGTGGCAGGCTTACAAAAATCTGATGGCCAAAACAAAATCTGATGTCTGTGTGTGTGATATGGTGTTCATTGTGAAGGGTTAATGTGTGATTGGTGAGGCTGTAGTGCAGAAGTGAAGTTTTTCCAAGAGTGGCAATGAGACTATGGAAGATTCCCGAGGTGGAGGCGGAGCTGGGGTGGAGGTGGAGCTGGGGTGGAGGTGGAGCTGGGGTGGAGGCGGAGCTGCGGTGGAGGCAGAGCTGGGGCGGAGCCTTAAGGAGGCGCTGGAATTTTGCCAGTATGGGGCCCTGAAATTCCTAGTGGCAGCCCTGCAAATTTGGATATTGGTAATGCAGCTGATGTGATTTATTTCGACTTTTGCAAAGGCATTTGATACTGTACTACATAATAGCCTTATACTGAAGATCCAGAAGCAGGGACTAGGGGAAACTGTATGCAAATAGGTAGGAGTTGGCTAAAAGATAGGAAACAAAGAAGAGTCATAAATGGTACATTCTCTAATTGGGCTATAGTCAGCGGTGGGGTACCACAGGAATCTGTGCTAGGACTGATTATTTTTAATCTCTTTATTTATGACCATGTGTATGGGATTAATAGTAAAGCATCAGTGTGTACTGATGACACCAAACTATGTAGGATTCTAAAAATTTACCTGGATAGCACAATACTACAAAACGATCTGGATAAGATGTCTGAGTGGGCAGACACTTGGCAAATGTGATTTAATGTTGATAAATGTAAAGTATTGCACCTTGGATGGAGTAATCCTATAGCTGCATATACAGTCATATGAAAAAGTTTGGGCACTACTATTAATGTTAACCTTTTTTCTTTATAACAATTTGGGTTTTTGCAACAGCTATTTCAGTTTCATATATCTGATAACTGATGGACTCAGTAATATTTCGGGATTGAAATGAGGTTTATTGTACTGATAAGGCCTTAATTTAGGTTGATGCCATTCAGTCATGCATCCCTCTTAAACTGTCTGCAGTCCAAATTATGAGTCACTTGTGGTAGCATGCATACCACTCTCTTTCACACACACCAGAGAGACGTACTCGGATATGAATAGAAAGTAAGACTGCTTTATTCCGGAAGTTGTACAAATATATATAACCGGGCTTATTGGCTAGGTGCCAAGAATACGTAACACGTCTCCTATTGGATAAAGTAGAACAGCTTATTCTGTGATATACAATTTACTGTAATGTGCTTGGTTCCTCATTTATATTAAGCAATGTCAGCATGATTCACTTGTCACAAGAATAGCCCAGACTGTCTGTCTGAGTCTTATGCCAAGAGATATGTGTGGTACAGTTCAAACACCATCTTAAATCCTGTTCTTTATGGATATCTCCATGTAACTCTTATATACTCATAATAATTCATAATCTTGTCCATAACAGTCCCCCCTTTGGAGATAGCCAAAAAGTCTTTCCTTACTTTTCCCGAGTCTATTGATCTGTCCTAATGCCGATGGTTACCTCACTCACATACGAGATAACCCATCCCTTGTGGATGAATCTCCCCACCCAACAGACTATGCATAGGAAGTCAGATCCTGACCGTATTCTCTAGACTGTCCTCATGGCTATATTCCGCTGGCACACGTTATTCAGGAAGGGGGAACGTGGCAGTAGTCCTCTAATGGGCTAATATTTATCAGGGTTGGTTTCACTCAAAGTCTCATGCTCCTCAGTCCTCAGGCGGTAATGGTGGGACATCATCAAAGGTGGGATGCACAGTCGTCTTCTGGTCCATATGCTTAGATATCATCGTCCTGGCACAAAGTATCGGGTAGAAGAGGGAAGACAGCCATCTCCTGGTCCCAGGCAGGTCCGACATCTCTTTGTAGTGGAATGCATGGATCTTCGTCCGAAAGAAAAAGAGTGAGAGAAGAGAGAGAAAGAGAGAGAAAGATTGAGAAGAGAGGAAGAGAGAGAAAGATTGAGAAGAGAGGAAGAGAGAGAAAGATTGAGAAAAGAGAGAGAAAGAGAGGAAAAGAGAGAGGAAAAGAGGAGAGAGAAAAAGAAAAGAGATCTGGTTGGATCTGGAGGAGAAAACTCAAAAACGTATATTAGGCAAATGTTTAAACAAACAACAAGCTTAGTTGAAGTATCTGGGGCTACTTCTAAACAGGATTTCATAGGGTCTCAACCTAGTGGTCCCTGCTGCGGTGTGTCTGACACTGAACAATTCAAGGGGAAGACTCTCATGCCGTTGCCTTCTACACTGCCCCATCCTCCCAACCTTCCCTCTATTCTGTGGCTGGTATGGGGTGTGTAGAGTCAGTTCTGTGTCTAAGGCCTGCCATATCTCTGGCTGGCAGTGAAAGCAGGTCACTAGCCACTTTCTATGGTTTCCGGGAGCCCACAGCTGCACCCTATCTCAGTCCTCTTCTTCTTCTGAGACTTGCTCTTGTAGGGTCAGGACAATGTTTTCTCCAGACTTTCCATCTTTCCTTTCTTCTTCACATCGGGGTCATTCAAAAAGCACAGATTGACTGACTGTTTCTTTGGTAAGTAGTCTTGGGGCTTCTTTGGATGTTATGTCAGTGAGGACACTTCTTACTGCTTCCCTTGACTCCTCCAATGTAGGCCTCAACCCTGCTCACCGCGACTCTGTCTGGCAATAGCAAAGCTTCCATCCGTTCTTCTATGGCCTCATGGTGACGTACAGTTCCATTGGCAGTGATCAAGTCTCTTGTCCTCCACAGAGTAGATGCTGGCTGCCATCTTGCAGGCTTCAACGAGAGCACATACATCTGCTTCTTCACAGACAGGCATGCGGGTAGTGACTGCTCTATCAGCACAGCATCTTCTGCTACCAGCACCATACCCATGTGGAACCGTCTTCTTGATGCACATCTTGATCCATCCGCAAAGGGGTTAAGTCAGGGTCCAAAGGTGTATCCGTCACTGTATCGAATCCAGAGTTTCCTCAGCTATGCCAGAGTCGACTACCTCTTCCACCAAGGTGTCAGAGATGGGAAACTCCCCCCTTGGAAGAGGGAGAAGTATAGCAGGATTAAGGACCCCACACCGGGAGATGGTGACTTTGTCAGGGAGCAGCGATGTCATACGGGCACTGATCTTCAACTGGTGCTTTAGGTAGGTGTTCAATCTGGCTGAGTAGTGTTCAAAGGGCTGCTGTCTTCCTCCATTGCAAACAGGTAGAATGACTTCTGGGCTGGAGATGACGTGATGATACTCTTCAGGTGACTTTGACTGTAGCTCAGGTGACTGTATGTGGGGTGATCTTGTAAGCTGCTAGATTCATCTCCATACGTCTTGCCATTTGAAGGAGGGTGTCTTGGTCCTTACCAGCTGTAGTTTGCATGTGGGCTCTCGGAGACCTGATACAAAGGACTATACCCAGGTTTGTAAGAAAGAGCAATGGGTGTAACTTGGGGTCAGGAGAACACATAGAAATTCTAAAAACTAAGACTCCCTAAAACCCCGGGGAAACAGAAAAGAGCACAAGAGGGTTTGGAAACTACCAAGAAGCACCCCCTGACTACCTATACACAACTAGGAAAAAGCAGTGGAGCGTATCTACTCTACTTCTCCTGTGCTGACCCTGTAACTGGGGGCCCTGCACTCTCCCTCATCCCGACGGTAGACCTGATGGTGGTCAGGGTCGGGCCTCCAGCGTATCCCTCTCTCCTGTCAGACCCTGCAAACTAAGACACAAAGGATTACTGGGTGCTGCCAACGAAAACCCTAATATATGCCAACTCCTGATGATCAATGTCCCCTTGGGACCACATGAACCTCCACCCTCTCTATCAGGGAACTCTTGTGCAAGATACCAGGCAGGATAACATACAAGGGAAAATATCTCAAACCAGGCTAAGCAGCAACTGCCATAGGCAGAAAAATATTCACTGTCCACCAGGACTAATAGCGAGCAGCCTCCATCGTCTACTAAACTGTATACTAAATACAACAAAAATAAACATGCAAAAGTGAAGGGAAAAGGTTTCCACAGGACTATCAGCAATAACCTCTGCTAAGGTTCATTAGTGGGAACACAATGGGGAACAACTGCATATATGACCAAAAACGGAGTGTGTGTTTCAGGTCCCTATATCCCCCCCTCTGCAGTCCCTGCTATGTCAGCAATAAACCGAGCAGTGGCTTTGGCTGCTAAAACAAAAATAGGGAACTGGGTGTCGGCTGGACTAAAATGGCGTCAAAAGATGAACTATGTAGTGTCTGAGTTAAAACGTCCACTAAAGATAATTACCGATAAGAAGCAGCCGCTAAAAGAGGAAGTAGGTGTTGGCCAAAAATGGCGTCTGAAGAGGCCTGGGAGGGAGTGACATGGATTGTGACATCTACATTCAGGAGGTATTCAATCTGTCACTGGGAATACGGATTATATAGGGACCCCTGGGCTGACCCTGTAACTAGGGACCCTGTACTCGCCCTCTTCTCGACGGTAGACCTGATGGTGGTCAGGGCCGAGCCTCCAGCGTAACCCTATCTCCTGTCAGACCCTGATAACTATCCCCATACCATACCCCACCCAGGGCTGGGCAAAACACAGAGTGACAGAAAGAAATCTACATTCAGAACAGGTAATAATGGGGTGGGCTTACGTGGACACAGTGCTCCACAGACAGCACACAAGTCCACCCTATATATCAGCTTATGTTTCTTATTTTCACAGACAGGTACAATACACATAGTATAGTTGCTAGACTCAGAATTACTCATCAATTCTCATCTAATCTCCCCCCTTGGGAGAATTCTCCATTTCCTTTTTCGACATACGTGTGTGTCACTTACAATTCATTTTCACTGGAGATGAAATAACACTTCTCCTATTATTTTTTTTTTTTCCCAATTTCAACTCTCCTACGGTGTTTCACACCAAAAACTGCGTACATTATACATAAAACATCTTCCAATGTCACTTGGGTGATAAGGTACACGCACCCTCACTGTAAACCTGGCTCCATTACTGGCCAGAAAGAATCCCCAGCTTTAATCTGGGTGAGCCCATACAAATCAGTTTTGGTGGTGGGGTGGATCATTGTTAAATCATTGTCATCTTCCTGCCCCCCTCGGTGTCTTCTGTTGCTCCAGCAACAAATAGGCCAGTGGCCTTGGGACTGAAGATGGCTGGAAAAGGGAACTAGGTGCGGCCCGACCTGAAATGACGTCTGGGCAGGCTAGGCTAGGGAGGGCGTTTGGAGGGCAGGGGGACAAACTACACAAGTCAAACCCTCTGGGGACGACTTATGAGGAGGGGGGCGTTGCTTCCTAATGGGCTTGGCCACTTCCTGGGGTGCCATTTTCTGAGCTGATGCAATATAGAAATATCGACTATCTCCATCACATTCCTCTTTCCTTGCCAATTTCCTAACATCTTTTGACGTTCTATACCATGCCTCAGCATCCATAAGGAGATCTTTATCTTTCAAAATCCCTCGCTTATTTAACAAAACATCTTTCCATTCTTGCTCCTCTCATCTCCCTCTTGATAGTGATCCCTGAAGGAGCGACTTCATATTTTTAATATACTTTTTACCTTTTTGCTCGCTTACTAATTCATCTACCGTTAACTTGACAGGTGTGGACTGATTAGACCCCATGCTTAAAGGGTAAACAACCTAAACTAACACGTCAACCTGGATGTCTGGTCTGCGCCGTTATACACCTTCTCTCTCGGACCAGAGACTACACATCCACAGAATACACAAATTTTCTACCTCAGTCCACAAAACCACAACACAAACAGGCTGACAAACAGGAAGAAGTGTCACGTGGGTGATAGAAACCAGATTCACCCTCACTATATCTTACTTCAAGTACTAGTAACCTCTGTTCACACTATATACACCTTATTTGAACAAATCCGTCCAGAACATCAATACTCAATGATTAAGCCTAAAATCAAGGGTTTTCCCCAATGTATTCAATCCTAGGTAAGAATACACTGACATCCACTAAAACAAGACCAATGAGTACGCATACCACGTTCAACTCACTGCTTAGCAGGAAAACCGTACCAGGTAACAGTCAGGGTCCGTCCCCCACTTTACACACTGCACCTGTACATAGAAAACCCTTCCAAATCTTCTATTCCCGAAGATCAGGTCCGTCCAAGGCCTTATCAAACATCAACTATCGACCGGACTTGTCACACACCAGTGTATCTCACAGTATACATAAACAGTTAACTTCAAAGTACAGCTTCAGAGTTTGTTTTTTTTTTCTTCACTCAAAGACAGCTTCCTCTCTTTGGCAGCCGTACGAACAAAGCACACAGAACTTCACGGTTCTCGTAACCAGCAAGTACTCCACCTGCTGCAAATAGACAGACATTTCAACAGGTAGACACAGGTCAACACAATGACATAACAATAAGGACACTATATACACCATCCCTCTATTCTGTGGCTGGTATGGGGTGTGTAGAGTCAGTTCTGTGTCTAAGGCCTGCCATATCTCTGGCTGGCAGTGAAAGCAGGTCACTAGCCACTTTCTATGGTTTCCAGGAGCCCACAGCTGCACCCTATCTCAGTCCTCTTCTTCTTCTGAGACTTGCTCTTGTAGGGTCAGGACAATGTTTTCTCCAGACTTCCTCTATTCTATTCTAACAGAAAATGTGCAATCCACATTTAAACAAAATTTGACCGGTGCAAAAGTATGGGCACCTCAACATAAAAGTGACATTAATATTTTGTAGATCCTCCTTTTGCAAAAATAATAGCCTCTAGTCGCTTCCTGTAGCTTTTAATGAGTTCCTGGATCCTGGATGAAGGTATATTTGACCATTCCTGTTTGCAAAAGAATTCCAGTTCAGTTAAGTTTGATGGTCACCGAGCATGGACTGCACGCTTCAAATCATCCCACAGATGTTCAATGATATTCAAGTCTGGGGACTGGCATGGCCATTCCAGAACATTGTAATTGTTCCTGTGCGTGAATGCCTGGGTAGATTTGGAGCGGTGTTTTGGATCATTGTCTTGCTGAAATATCCATCCCCTGAGTAACTTCAACTTCGTCACTGATTCTTGCACATTATTGTCAAGAATCTGCTGATACTGAGTTGAATCCATGCGACCCTCAACTTTAACAAGATATCCGGTGCCGGCATTGGCCACACATCCCCAAAGCATGATGGAACCTCCACCAAATTTTACTGTGGGTAGCAAGTGCTCTTCTTGGAATGCTGTTATTTTTGCCTCCATGCATAACGCCTTTTTGTATGACCAAACAACTCAATGTTTGTTTCATCAGGCCACAGGACCTTCTTCCAAAATGTAACTGGCTTGTCCAAATGTGCTTTTGCATACCTCAGGCGACTCTGTTTGTGGCATGCTTGCAGAAACGGCTTCTTTCGCATCACTCTCCCATACAGCTTCTCCTTGTGCAAAGTGCGCTGTATTGTTGACTGATGTACATTGACACCATCTGCAGCAAGATGATGCTGCAGGTCTTTGGAGGTGGTCTGTGGATTGTCCTTGACTGTTCTCACCATTTTTCTTCTCTGCCTTTCTGATATTTTTCTTGGCCTGCCACTTCTGGGTTTAACAAGAACTGTACCTGTGTTCTTCCATTTCCTTACTATGTTCCTCACAGTGGAAACTGACAGTTTCAATCTCTGAGACAACTTTTTGTATCCTTCCCCTGAACAACTATGTTGAATAATCTTTGTTTTAAGATCATTTGAGAGTTGTTTTGAGGAGCCAATGATGCCACTCTTCATAGGAGATTCAAATAGGAAAACAACTTGCAAGTGGCCACCTTAAATACCTTTTCTCATGATTGGATACACCTGCCTATGAAGTTCAAAGCTCAATGAGGTACAAAACCAATTTAGTGCTTTAGTAAGTCAGTAAAAAGTAGTTAGGAGTTTTGAAATCAAGAAATTGATAAGGGTGCGCATACTTTTGCACCGGTCAAATTTTGTTTAAATGCGGATTGCACATTTTCTGTTAGTACAATAAACCTCATTTCAATCCAGAAATATTACTGAGTCCATCAGTTATTAGATATATGAAACTGAAATAGCTGTTGCAAAAACCCAAATTGTTATAAAGAAAAAAGGTTAACATTAATAGGGGTGCCCAAACCTTTTCATATGACTGTACATTAAATGGAAGTAATCTCGGGACTACAGAACAGGAGAAGGACTTTGGTATTCTGGTTACAAAAAAGCTGAGCAGCAGCACTCAATGCCAAGCAGAAGCTGCTAAAGCAAACAAGATTTTAGGATGTATAAAATGAGAGATTAGATCCCGTGATCACAACGCATTGTTACCCCTCTATAAATCACTTGTAAGGCCACATCTATAATATAGGATCAAGTTTTGGGCTCCACATTTTAAAAAGGACATTCAGAAGTTAGAGTCAGTTCAAAGGCAGGTAACTAGACTACTACAAGGAATGGAAGGACTCCCATATGATGAGAGGTTGAAAAAGTTAGACTTCTTTAGCTTAGAAAAAAGACGTCTCACAGGAGATCTCATTTATATGTATAAATACATGTGTGGTCAGTATAAAGGACTGGCACATGACTTATTCCTTCCACAGACAATACTAAGGACCAGAGGGCATTCACTGCGAGTGGAAGAAAAGAGATTCCAGCAGCTAAATAGGAAAGGGTTCTTTACAGTTAGAGCAGTCAGACTGTGGAAGGCACTACCGCAAGAGGTAGTAATGGCAGACACTAAAAAGCTTTTAAAAAAGGGCTGGATGATTTCCTCAGTACACACAACATTATCGGTTATAAATGACTTACCGTATTTTTCGGACTACAAGACGCACTTTTTTCCCCCCAAATATTGCGGGAAAGTGGGGGGTGCGTCTTATAGTCTGAATGTGGCTGCGGGGAATGAGGGTGCTGAGGTGGAGCGGGTCATCTGTGGCATGAGCCGGCTGTAGCAGCCTGCCGTGACCACGTGGGCCCGCTTATTTCATATACACGCCCATCCTCCCGCCCATCATTCCTCAGCACTGAAGCCGGCACTGACAGGTGGGCGGGATGATGGGCGGGGGGGTGCGCGCATGATTAACACCCGGCCCGCATGATCAGCCCTGGCAACTACAGCCTGGAGTAATCATTTGTGGCTATATTCACTGCCCCCCGCGCATCATCATCAGCGTGGGTGGCAGTGAATCAGTATACTCACCCGTCACCGTTCCCCTGCAGCATCACAATCTCCTCCTGTCTGCAGGCCAGCTGATCTGTGTAGAAGCGATGAGCACAGCGATGACGTCATTCCGATGCGCACCACAGGTTTCCACGCAGGTCAGCTGACAGGAGGACGAGCGATGCTGAAGGGGAACGGGGATGGCTCCACACTCCAGCGGCGCTGCTGCCGCCTCTGACAGGAGGAGGAGCAATGCTGCATGAAGTGAGGAAAGGTGAGTATGAACGTTTATTTTTTTTTGCGTGCCATATGTAGCGGGTCATGTAGCAAGATGAGGGTATATAGCAGGATGGATGAGGGTATATAGCAGGATGGATGGGGGTATATAGCAGGATGGATGGGGGTATATAGCAGGATGGATGGGGGTATATAGCAGGATGGATGGGGGTATATAGCAGGATGGGGCATATTCCAGGATGGCAGTATATAGCAGGATGGGGGTATATAGCATGATGAGGGCATATACCAGGATGGGGGTATATAGCAGGATGGCGGTATATAGCAGGATGGGGGCTATACCATGATGGCGGTATATAGCAGGATGGGAATATATACCAGGATGAGGGACATATATACAAAGATGGGGATCATATACAAGGCAGGAGGATCATTACCAGTGTTGAGGATAAAGAATTGAGTATCCAAAGATACTTAATTCAGCCATTTCATAGACTCAGTTATATAGTTCAGTAGATGTGAACTAACACACATATTTGTGAATGCTTTTGTTTCTTACTAACATGTATATATGTATATTGCATATTCAGTGTATTTTCCTTAGACACAGTATATACCAGCACATGTAATTGTAAAGATGGCTGCTATTTCCTGTTTTGCACCCAAGACAGATGGACAAAGGAAATTCCTGGAGTCTGGACTGACCAATCCAAGGAGGATGTGCAGATCTCTCTACGTCATGAAGCCCTGCCCTGCGATACTTGATTGGACTAAAACTTTTGTTTACACCCCTTACTGCTCGGTTTAGAGTTTTTTCAAATAATAAAGATCACTTGGTCAAGAGCCAGTCATGGAGATAGATGTAACTGACTTGCTGTCCAGTTATTTTTCATTCTCGTGTGCACACATGACATTGATTTGAAACAGCAGCCAGATCCCGAGAGACCTTTTGAGTCTCACCATCATCATCATCATTTTAACCTTGACAGTTGGCGCGCCAAGTGTGGGGCCACCGAGAAGGGTGAGTCAGATCTTCCATTTTCCGGACGTCTGGGGGCTACTCCACAAGTATCCAGGTGTTGCTCGATATCAAGGATTTTATCACCCTTCATTCCGCGGTAAGCATCAGATACATTGTGTGTGCTGTTTTACCTGTGGTTCGAGAGACACCTGGCGAAAGGGGGTGGTCACTAGTCCGGAGAATGGTAGTGCACCGGAGACCTAACGGTGTGACTGTCACTCGCCGGTGACCTAGAGAAAAACCCAGACCCTATAGGTGCTGGCTTTTAGGTCTTTTGTATGGGATCTAGCTGTCTGTATTTCTGAGCTGTAAGTAAGGTAGAAATGGGGGGCTTTTTGAGTAGCTGTTGGTTTGTATATAGTGTATGGTTAATCAGGCTTGTGATTACTCTGTTTGGTTCTCGGAGAGTTAATTGTCTGAGCAGACAGCTATAGAAATGGTGGAGAGAAGCCCAGCGTGCCTGCAGTCTCTTACACAAAAAGGAGGGGGGTCAGTCCCCCACTGGCTACTTGGGCAGGGACAGACTGCAACTCTACGTCCCTGCATTTCTCCACTAAGAGGAAAGCAAGAAAAAGGTGGGGGGTCACTCGCTCACGCAGCTATGTTCTTTTGCTAAGAGGGCAGCAGGGAGGAAAGTTTGTGTGTGTTAGAAAGAAGGGGGGTTGATAGAGCCCACACAGACGCAGCTGCTGTCTTTGTTCTGTGGAGGAGAAGGGGGGGTCAGTGTGTGTTGGCCATTGCCCACCGGCTACTTGAGAAAGAGCAGAGATCGAATTACATAGCTACGTCCCTGCCGTCTTGTAGCTGAGAGAAAGCAAGGGGGGGTTAGTGAATTACCCATCCCTGCTAGGAGTGAACAGGCAGAGACAAGACAGCGCAGCTCTTTGGAGTGAGGAGAAAGGAGGGGTCAATGGGCTAACATACAGGAGATGGCTGCAGCCTTTGTATAGTAAAGCAAACAGATGAGTTGTAATGATTTGAAAGAAAGACAAGTGTTATTTTGGTTTGGATTAAAGAGAAATTAATGCGTTTTTCAGTCTTTTTAAATTGTTTGTTTTTGAACAGAAGTATGAGAACTAGCGATTCCCCTGTGTTGCGGATGACACAGCCACTGTTTGTTAGATATTAAATATTAAATATTGAATATTAAATATTGAATATTGAGTATTGGATAGATAATAAACGAGGCGGGAAGGGTTCTGTTAACTTAAAGTGGAATTAGCGTATTCCCCTGCGGTTCAGGCGCAAGTCACTGCTTGCATAGCAGACGAGACGGGAAAGGATTTCATTTTAGTTAAGTTAAGGGTGCTGGAGTTAGCGGATTCTCCTGCGTATTAGACGCAAGTCACTGTCGGCGCATTACAAACGCGGACGAGGCGAGAAAGGACTCCGTTGGAACGGCCGGTCCAATTAGAGCACTGTATACTCTGTTCAAAAGATAAATATGTTGTTTTTAGTAGGAACTGAGAACGCTGTCGCCCTAGTTACAAAAAACGGAAAAAATATAAAAGATTGCAAAAAGTTGTGTAAAATCGTTGGACTACCACTAGATGGCAGGCTGCAATCCATGTATTGAAGTTCAGATTAATCTCCAGTGAGAGTATACTGGAGGACAAAGACCCTATTCACTGTGTGTTGCTGTTTGTAGAATCACTAAATGTTTTTCTCTAGCTGTGCCTCATGGTTTTCCTTTAGAAGTCATTATATCTGGTGCTAATCAAATCTCTCCTTTGTATGCTGGAATGTAAATTTACAGGCACTAAAAGTATCCCTGGTTTACTACGTAGTTCCAGCCACTCCCAGTACACCCAGGGAGTCACAACATGGATGCTACACCCGGAAGTCAGGTGCCTGGAACTTCCTGTGGCAGCCGTCTTGCTACACCCACTGATGGCAGTACACCTCATAAGCCACGCCCCTTGCAATGGCTCTTTGTTCAAAGCTCTCCACCCATCCCCGGTGGGAGGTGATCTGTGGTATAAATGACTAACACATTTGAATAAGTATAAATAGTATATTTGTTTACTCAGCTATCCAATACATGCAAGTCAAAGATAAGTAAGTGAAATTTTTACTGAATTGATAAATAGTCATAGATAAGAATGGAATGTGTCTTTCCCCAATAGTGACGTAAGTTTGGTTTAACCCTTGGAGTTCAGGATTTCCCATTTTTAGTTTGCTGTTTATACCTGAATAGGGAATATTAGATTTCATGGGATGTGCAATTTAATTTCTGTGTTGTTTTGTTTTTTAATGGCGATTTATTTGAACAATATTTTTATTTTTGTGACTCCATCACCCTTTCTGTTTTTACGATTATTTCTAAACAATATATATATTTTTGCAGGTTAGTCGCCCAGTCACAGCTGTCATTTACTCACGTCTCAGTTGTTTCTACTATAAAAGGTTTTTCTTTTCTTTATGGATACAGTGTTGTTTATTGTTAGGTTTTAAAATTCCCCAGCAATGTATATTGTTGTAAGATATACGTTATTTTCAGTGTTTGTTCTTTTTAAGTTTTAGGCGGGCTTTGCACACTGCGACATCGCAGGTGCGATGTCGGTGGGGTCAAATTGAAAGTGACGCACATCCGGCATCGCATGCGACATCGCAGTGTGTAAAGCCTGGATGATACGATTAACGAGCGCAAAAGCGTCGTAATCGTATCATCGGTACAGCGTCGGCGTAATTCATAATTACGCCGACGCGATGGTCCGATGTTGTTCCTCGCTCCTGCGGCAGCACACATCGCTGTGTGTGAAGCCGCAGGAGCGAGGAACATCTCCTACCGGCGTCACTGCGGCTTCCGTAGGATATGCGGAAGGAAGGAGATGGGCGGGATGTTTACATCCTGCTCATCTCCGCCCCTCCGCTCCGATTGGCCGCCTGCCATGTGACGTCGCAGTGACGCCGCACGACCCGCCCCCTTAACAAGGAGGCGGGTCGCCGGCCACAGGGACGTCGCACGGCAGGTGAGTGTGTGTGTGAAGCTGGCGTAGCGATAATTTTCGCTACGCCAGCTATCACCACATATCGCTGCTGCGACGGGGGCGGGCACTATCGCACTCGGCATCGCAGCATCGGCCTGCGATGTCGCAGTGTGCAAAGTGCCCCTTAGTATGTAGCTAATTTATTACCTGCTGTTTTATTTTTTTCTTTAAGGGAATACCAGTATAAAAACGCTGAATTTTGCCATATTGGTAAATAAACAATTAAACAAGGGGGGAATAAGGTATTAATTATATTCTCCAGTTTCTTCGAGGGTGCAGTAGGCATATTAGATAGGTTTTGAAGCTGACCTTTTTCCCACAGGCTATGTTTATTAGATTACTATGAGGTATATCTGTTAACTGAAATAGGAAAGTCTTGTCTTATATGTTTATTTGTTTATTTGTTTGTTTATTTATTTAGTATTCTTCTCAGTCATGTGAAGTATAGATGACCACTAACTGTATTATGATCAGAGATAAAGTTATAAGAATGATCTAATGTATATTTTTTAGTTTTTGTTTTTATAGATGAAACCAGATGGTGGTCGATTCTGCACTGGATATGCTGCTGTTTACACCACATGAGGTAGTCTAAATTCGACCACTCCCTCCAATCCTATTGATACAGGAGACAGTGATGCATTAATGCCTCTCTAGATGGGTAGACCAGGAGTGGGTAAGAGTCTTTAGAGGTGCATGTTGGTTGTAGATTTTTTGCTGTTGTCAAATGAATTAGGTATGCCGAAAAGAAAGTCTAGATCTGAGCTGATGGATTCGGATGGAGATCCTCGCACAGGTGCAGCTGACCAAGAAGCAGTGAACGGGCCTAGAGTTGAGAGTCTTTCACCAATACCGACCATGCCTTGGTTACACCGGTCACGTCAGTGACTTCTGTCACTCCTTGTGTTCTTAAATCCCTACAGGAACAAGCGATACAACAAGGAATGGAGTGTGACATGCAGGGAGCCAGCTGACTGAGGGAGGTCTGTGGATAAAGGGTGGTAAGCTTTCTCTGTCATGAGAGCTCTTCTTAAATGATGGCCGGCCCAGGTAACATCTGTGAAAGACAATTGTCAGTGTGTGCTTTGGTGACACCAGGGTTCAGTACCCAGGTGGGCAGACTCACCCAGTCTTGTAAGACAAGTGCCTAGAACGAAGTGAGAAAAAACTGTAAAGAATCCGTAGAAACACCCTGCACCTACTCTACCCATTCTTAGAGACTGCAAACTGATTATAGATGTATATTATGAGCACGTTGTATGCAAGTCTGTGTGTGTTGTGTAAATTTCTCTCCAGGTTTGGTCAGAGGCATTCCAGTGCAGAAAATGACATTATTGTTGAGAAGCACATGAAGGTGGTATGTAAAGAAAAATGTGTTTACAAAAAGTGTATATTTTATAGACAAGTAGAAACTGGCAAATCGTGTACAAAATGTATATGTTTTGTTTTCCTTTCGTAATAAACAGGTTTTTATGTAAGATGTTTTTTGGTTTAGCACAGACATGTATATTTTTATATAATTGACTGAATAGTGTGATAATCAGGTGTATTTTCCAATTCCAGATCTTAAATCAGAGCTATTAGCATATGGTCTCCAGTCAGGAGACTGATTGATCCTAAAGGACAAGCGAGAAAGAGCTATGAGTCAACACTAGAGGAGCTGATCCAACCACAGAAACATCTATAGATCCACACCTCGCATTGTAGAAGGGTTAATCAACCAGAGCTGCACTGAGCGTTCTGCTCATACTTATCCTTTTCAGAAAACCCTGTATAGTCTTAGACCAGCATTGCCAGAACAGTTAGAAGAGAGGACTTAGAGAACCTTGAGACATGGGAAAGTCCAACTACAAAGGGTGAGGACTCGCCTAGGAGTCTTTGGTCTCAAACCGGTGAAGAAAACCCCTTTCCCCTTTCCGCCCATGTTTCAACGTTCAGTTAGGCAGGTTTTTCAACAGATCTTTCTACCTCTCTTCCTAAGGGAACACAGTACCCTTAGAATTTAGAAATGGCAGAAGTAAGTCTTTAGGGGGGACTGTTGAGGATAAAGAATTGAGTATCCAAAAATACTTAATTCAGCCATTTCATAGACTCAGTTATATAGTTCAGTAGATGTGAACTAACACACATATTTGTGAATGCTTTTGTTTCTTACTAACATGTATATATGTATATTGCATATTCAGTGTATTTTCCTTAGACACAGTATATACCAGCACATGTAATTGTAAAGATGGCTGCTATTTCCTGTTTTGCACCCAAGACAGATGGACAAAGGAAATTCCTGGAGTCTGGACTGACCAATCCAAGGAGGATGTGCAGATCTCTCTACGTCATGAAGCCCTGCCCTGCGATACTTGATTGGACTAAAACTTTTGTTTACACACCTTACTGCTCGGTTTAGAGTTTTTTCAAATAATAAAGATCACTTGGTCAAGAGCCAGTCATGGAGATAGATGTAACTGACTTGCTGTCCAGTTATTTTTCATTCTCGTGTGCACACATGACATTGATTTGAAACAGCAGCCAGATCCTGAGAGACCTTTTGAGTCTCACCATCATCATCGTCATTTTAACCTTGACACCAGGATGGGGTACCTTAGTAGAGAATTTGGGGATATTACCACCATAACAATGTCAGCAGCAGATCCTCGCCCCATAATAGTGTGTCATAACCACATTTTTTGCTTAAAATTTTATTTTCCTATTTTCCTCCTCTAAAACCAGGGTGCGTCTTATGGTCTGAAAAATACGGTAATGTATATGTGACGCCCTGGCAAAACCAGGTAGTCACAGTTAGGCCCCCGCTCCTTCTTCACTAGGAAACACACAGCCGACCAGAAACCCTAGTCATCCCCCTTAGGCCTCTCTCACACATACGTGAAAATCACGCACGTGCCGCGACACACATATTTTCCCTGCGTGTTGCATTTGCTAAGTACATGTCTCCGGTACATGCGGGTCACGTGTGTTCTCCGTGTGCTATCCGCGATAACACACGGAGAACCGGTAATTTGAATACTCACGTGGTGCTTGCTGCTGTCCAGGGTACTGATCTTCGGCTGCAGCCCCGCTCACTCCCCGCTGATGCTGCTTCCAGCCTAGCGTAGGGGCGGAGATTAGCACCCGTGACATCACGCCCACCTCCTTAACACGCTCCTAATGAGCGGCCAACGGCAGCAACTGTTTGCAGCAGAAGATTCTGCAGGGCTTGTGGAGGTGATTATGTGTTTTTTCTTTTTTAAAATAATGACACGTGTTTCTCTGGCGTGTGTCACACGGGACCGCATCCACACTACATCCATGTGGTACGGGTGCGGGCCGTGTGACACCCGTGATGCCGGAGAAAAACGGACATGTCGGCGTGAGAAACACACGGGCACACGTAAGTACGGAACGGACACACGTTCCGTTCCAAAATACTTACGTTTGTCCAAACCATTAGGAAAACCTAGGTCCACGTGTGTACATGTCTCCGGTACGTGAGAAAACTGTCAAACACGTACCGGAGGCACGAACATGTGACAGAAGCCTTAGGGACAGACAGACACACCAGTGGGCGTGACCAGGTGGTTGGAACACGCCCACCCAGGAGTCTAGACAGCCTGGGGTGGGAAAACAAGCAGAAAATGTTTGGAGTTCAGTTTGGAGAGGAGTGTGGGCTGGAGCTAAGTGTAGCTCCAGCGGGAAAGATCAAGTTGAACGGTACCAGGGTGTGCCGTACGGCACAGCACTGCCCCCGCGTCCCTGCACCTCACCAGGCCCCGTAACCCGCCTGCCATACATCCCTACCTCCCTCACCGGGCCCTGGGACAACCAACCCCCTACCCACGGAGGGAAGAACCAACATCCAAGCTGCTCCCTGTCATCGCTCCCGGGATCCCCGTCCAGAGCAGCGGTGGTGTCACCAATCTCACCATAACCGTGGGTGGCGTCACGGACAATATCCCTAAACCCAAACCACCCCCCTTTCACTCACGGGCGAGGAACGCCGCTCGAGTCCCCGGGATCCGGCCCACCGCTCGAGCCACCACCGAGCAGCAGCAGCCGGACCCGAACAGTGGGTGAGCGCAGCGTCCCCTCCTCTGCCCGCGACACAAGCAGAAAGTGTTTGGAGCTCAGTTTGGAGAGGAGTGTGGGCTGGAGCTAAGTGTAGCTCCAGCGGGAAAGTTCAAGTTGAACAATACCAGGGTAGGAGCCCTGGTGCCACTGGCTAGGAGGCAGACGGTGGTCTCTGTCAGCAGGAGACGGGAAGACGGCTCGGCAGAACCGAGGTGGACCAGGACAGGGTTGTAGCCCGCCGCTACCGACACAGGAAACCAACCCGGAAACCGTAGCACAAACGAGAGTACTCGGACCCTGAAGCCAGAACCGGAACCAAGCGGACTGGTTATTTCACCGATTGAGGCCAGGACTAGAGGTTCTGTCCCACCCAAAGTCCCTCATAGAAGACAACAGCCCACCGATAGGGATAAGAGGTCACCATCAGGGCCCATAGATACCATGGGCCAGCGTCTGCGGGCACGGCTCCTTAGGCCACATTCAGCCGGGAGCGGACTCCTGAGTTTCACACTAGGAAAGTCCACCTTACACAAAATAGTGCAGAGGAAAAGGATAGAGAGCAGCAGCCGGGTGGGGGACCCGAATGCCCCGGCCACCATCACCTTGGTTTACCAGAGACTTGTGTGGTTTATTAACAGCGAGTACACCAACACTCCCTGTAGTCGCTATCCCCTGGACAGAGTCACCGGGTCCCGAGGCCACCATCCCTACCCACGGAGGGGTTAACAACTGGCTGCACAACATCTCCCCCGGGTGCCCTGCAACAGCAGCGGTGGTGTTCCACTTCACCACACACCGTGGGTGGCATCACAAACTTAATACGGCCTAGCCCATACATCTACATCGCCTCATTTATTCGGCATGTCCGCGAGACCCCAAAACTTGGCGTCACAAACAGGATACTTACCTATCTACTTACCTTGTGGAAGTGCGCCTTGTATTGGACAGTCAGCGGTGATCCGTTGCAAAATTTTCAGAAGTCGCCATTTTGCTGCCATTTTGGGCACGAAAACTACAGCCCAGCGTCTTCTTCCCCGAGAAAAGGGCGCGAAAGTCAAAGCCCCGCCCCCTGGGAACGCGGCCGGAAAATGGGCCGGAAGTCGAAAAACGAAACTAACAGGCCGCAGAAAGAAGTGCTGGTAAAAGACCAAGGGGGTGGGGGGGGCGGGTGAAGATTCTGCGACATGTGACCGAGCAGATAAAGGGCAGGGACTCCAGAACCCTGCCACCCTTCTTGTTCCTGGATACCACCGACCGTGCAGCATGGCCGACCCGTCTGGGAAGCCCGTAGTGAAGGAGCCCGTGCCCGGCACAGCCCCAGACGGAGTGTATGTGCCGCCGGATCCAGGCACAGGTGAGCTTTCTGCTCAAAAGATGGATGGCCAAGATTGCGAAGCTGGCCGCAGCCGTTCGGGCCCGTGAAGTGGAGGCAGCATCGGAGGAGCGGGTAAGCGACTCACACCCCTATGTCCCCCAGGGACCAGCTTGGCTGGTCTGGCTGGTTTGGTTTGGCCGGGCTGAGGGGCCCGGTCTTCTCCTGCCCGCTACGCTGCCTCCCTCGCTGCCCATACCTGTTGCTGACACCCCGCTCGGTCTGCTGCCACCATTACCGGCAGTGGTACCCGTTCCGTCGGCCCACGAGGACCAGCCAGCGAAAGCCGCCAGCAGCGAGCCCGTCACCGCCCCGGCACCCATACCGGCTCCACGCCAGACCAACGCCCGGAAGGTGCCCCGTCCGGTCCTGAACCCGACATCAATCCTGGTCTCGGAGGATGCAGCGCCTGAGATGACAACGGCCCCGACAGTCCGTCCGGCCACAGCGAAGGCTGTCCCCGACCGGAAGCCAGAACCGCAAGCAACGCTGGCCGCTCCAAGACTCTCTGCCTCAGCTGAGGCACAGCGGGAATGTAGCTGCAAGGCAGCAGAGCGGGCCACATCACAGCGGGGTCCCCCATTGCCGAAGGTGCCAGTCGTAGCCGGCACGGAGGGACTCCGGCTGGGCCCGGTCCCCGCGCAGGTTGAACCGGAGCAGGCAGTTGATGCTCCATACTGGGAGCGGCAGTGGCGCCAGCTTGGTAAAGAGATTGCCGCCCGGGAGAAACGGAAGGCGGAGGTCCTGTTTTGGACCTACACGGAGAAATACAACCTGAGAAACGCCACTTTCCGGGTGAGGGGCCCGACGTATGAAGGCCAGGTCCGGCACTTTAACCCCTAAAAGGGGTTTGGCTTCATATATGAGCCGGGCATGGAGGCCGAAATATTCGTGTCCCGGGGGGACGTGGCCCCTCATCTGCCTGTTGGCCACCCTGACCGGGACCTGGAACCCGGAGAGCTTGTGACATACACCCGGCACTGCGGAGAGAGGGGGTGGTTTGCCCTCGATGTCAGGAGACGGGTGAGAATGGGCGCCCAGCTGCACACCCACCCTTCTCCACCACTTTTCAGTCCTGATGATGAAGGTGATGTTTAGGTAGCGGTTCCCGGCTACTTCCCCTGCAAAGTACCCGTTGGGACTGTCTGTTGTCCCCGTTTTATAGTTAAAGGACCATGGCCATGAACTGGCAGGCCAACCTAATAAACTATTGGGTCTTGTAAATAGCCCCCGACCAACCTTCTCACCATGCCGCAGTCTCTGGAGAGGCTGGTTGGAGGATGGGCCTGCGGTAGAGTCGGCCGAGGCCCTGTCACCAGCAAAACCGGTGACTACCCTCCGGGTCAGGGGTCCCCTGGACGTGGGGTCCCTGAAAAAGACTGCCGGGTAAGGAACATTTTACCTGGCCCATTTGGGCAACACCTGTACCTGTCCTGGACTTGGGCAAGGGGTGCCAACCTGTGTTTTAGAGGAGGCATCAGGGCTAGGTTGTTTTGGGTGGGTGAGATGAGAAGGACCCGGTCAGTCCGTCCCGGTTTTATATGTGCAACGTTTAAGTAACATGCCTCCCATAAGGGAAGAAAACCAAATATGCTTGACTGTATATATGTTATTATAATTGTAAGCTGTTTTACCCTTTTCTCTTTTCCAGTTCAATAAATGGTGGTCGGACAGCCGGCGGACGGTCTGTATTAAACCAAGGGGGAATGTGACGCCCTGGCAAAACCAGGTAGTCACAGTTAGGCCCCCGCATAACACCTTCCTCACTAGGAAACACACAGCCCACCAGAAACCCTAGTCACCCCCCCTTAGGGAGAGACAGACACACCAGTGGGCATGACCAGGCGGTTGGTACACGCCCACCCAGGGGTCTAGACAGCCCGGGGCGGGAAAACAAGTGTGGTGCCCTGGACAAGCCAGGTCGTCACAGAACTACACCAACACACCCCACACCCCGGTTAGGCACACCGAAGCCAAACACAAAACCCTTGTTGCCTTCCTCCAAGGGCTGATGTCCACACCAGGGGGTGGGCCAGGCGGTTGGTCCCGCCCACCGAGGAGTTCACAGTCCTGGAGGCGGGAAAAGGAAGCAGATCAGATAGAGTTTGAAGTGGAAGTGAGAGGAAGTAAAATTGTAGAGGAGCAGTCTGAAGGCGGTCCGGGTGTGTGGCCCGGACGGAACAGCAAGGTTGGCAGACGGTGGTGACCATCTGCAGGAGAGGCTAATTGGAGCAAACCGTATGGACCATGGACAGGCGGTGGCCTGGCGGTACCGGATCGGAGAGTAAAGAGAAGCCAGCACCATCCGGCAGGGCTTAGGGACCCCGACAAGGCTAGGAGTCGCCGTTGAATTTGTCAAATCCGTTAGCGAAGGGAACCTCCGGGGTTTCCCAGCAGTCAAGACCCGATTGAAGGCAACCTGTTACGAGGGGGACCCGGGGAAGCGTGCCAAGATGGGGAATGGACAGCTTCCGCCGGTCAAGGGTGTAAGGGACCGCTGCTATGGTGGGTGAAGAGTGAGCGGGTTGCTGCTAGCGATCGTCTGGAATGTCACAGATGATCTATGTACACCGGTCTGCCCTAACCCGTGAGGGTTGTATGGCAGGGATCACACGGCTCGGTGTACCTGTTGCACGGGGAAGCACAGAGGTGCCCACGCACGTGTGCCAGTGGAAGTCACGAGAAAATGGCACGAGGGTAGCACAGAGGTGCCCACGCACATGTGCTTTCAATAACCAGGTGAGTCCGGTGGAGACTCGAGGAGCTCACCTGGAACAGGAACAAGGCCTGTCGAAGGAGCTACTGCCGGAGCAGCAAGGCAGGGACACGGCCTGCAAACCAGGTGCTGCCTAAGCAGCAAGGGCCAAGCCCACAGAAGACGATAATGTCTGAGCAGTGGCGTGGCAGCACGCTGCCAGACATCCAAACATAGAAGGACGGTCGCGCGCCGCCATGATGGCAGGAGGAGCTTTTAAGAAGGTGTCGCTCCAGCCAAGGGCGGGCGTGAGGCGGAGATGACGGACTTGACCCAATCAGGATCCACGACGTCCCAGCCTGGCCAGTCAGGATTCACCACGTCACCAGCCTTGTCATCAAGCCGTGTGACGTGAGTGGGCGAATCAGGACCCACCAAGCATTGCACATGCTCACCCTCCTGCCTCTGGGAAATAGAGGCGGGATCCTCGGTCTCACAATGTGTAGAGATAACGGGAGTCTCACTGCTTCCCTGAGCAGCAAACCTCTGCACATTGCGCAACCTCACAGACCTTCGGGGCTGCTGAGCAGGAGGAGCCGCGGCAGGCAAGGAATGGGAGACCGCCTCATTTCTTGCAACAGGAGTACCACTAGGTGTCACCCTTGTGCTGCCTCTCTGAGGAGGTTTCTCCTGCACTCTGCGCAGTCTGGCAGACCTTTGGCGCTGCTGAGCAGGAGCGCTCGTGGCAGGCAAGGAGACTGCCTCATTCCTTGCCACAGGAGAGCCACGAGGTGTAACAGCAACCGCTCAAACCGTAGAGGGAAACACAGTCACCGCCAAGGCTACAGTTCTCAGGGCCAGAGCCTGCGGGCAAAAGGGGCTCCCTCAGCATCCATCCAAGCTGGGGAGCGGGTTACCAGTGGGAAGCCATTGGAACCGTAACACAACACAGGTGCAGGGAAAGACAGTCACCATCAACCTACCAGGAGGAGAAACACCGCAGCCGTCTGTGGGACCCGTCCATCCAGTCGTTTGTTTTACCGGAGACTTTGCATTCGGCATTGGCTGAGTACCACCGTGCCGTGCGGCACAGCGCTGCACCTCACCAGGCCCCGTAACCCACCTGCCATACATCCCTACCTCCCTCACCGGGCCCCGGGACAACCAACCCCCTACCCACGGAGGGAAGAACCAACATCCAAGCTGCTCCCTGTCATCGCTCCCGGGATCCCCGTCTAGAGCAGCAGTGGTGTCACCAATCTCACCACAACCGTGGGTGGCGTCACGGACAATATCCCTAAACCAAAACCACCCCCCTTTCACTCACGGGCGAGGAACGCCGCTCGAGTCCCTGGGATCCGGCCCACCGCTCGAGCCACCACCGAGCAGCAGCAGCCGGACCCGAGCAGTGGGTGAGCGCAGCATCCCCTCCTCCGCCCGCGACACAAGCAGAAAGTGTTTGGAGCTCAGTTTGGAGAGGAGTGTGGGCTGGAGCTAAGTGTAGCTCCAGCAGGAAAGTTCAAGTTGAACGGTACCAGGGTAGGAGCCCTGGTGCCGCTGGCTAGGAGGCAGACGGTGGTCTCTGTCAGCATGAGACGGGAAGGCGGCTCGGCAGAACCGAGCTGAACCGGGACAGGGTTGTAGCCCGCCGCTAGCGACACAGGGAACCGACCCGGAAACCGTAGCACAAGGGGGGGTACTCGGACCCTGAAGCCAGAACCAAACGGACTGGTTAATTCACCGATTGAGGTCCCACCCAAAGTCCCTCATAGAAGACAACAACCCACCGATAGGGATAAGAGGTCACCGCCAGGGCCCATAGATCCCACAGGCCAGCGTCTGCGGGCACGGCTCCTTAGGCCACATCCAGCCGGAAGCGGACTCCTGAGTTTCACACTAGGAAACTCCACCTTACACAAAACAGTGCAGAGGAAAAGGATAGTGTCAGGGTTAAAATGACGATGATGATGATGATGATGATGAGACTCAAAGGGTCTCTCGGGATCTGACTGCTGTTTCAAATTATAGTGTCATGTGTGCACACGAGACTAAAAAATAACGGACAACGAGTCAGTTACATCTATCTCCATGACAGACCCTGAGGCAACTGGTCTTTATTGTTTAAAACTTTTCACAGCTCTTCAGAAATGAAGGGCGTGGACAAAATACAGTCCAATCAAATATCGTGGGTCGGGGCTTCATGACGTATAGAAAGCTGCATATCCTCTCTTTGATTGGACAGTCCAGACTCCAGGAATTTCTTTTGTTTATCACCTCGGGAGTAGACAGGAAATGGCAGCCATCTTTAAAATTACATGTGCTGGTATACTGTATTAAGGAAAAATCACTGAATATGCAATATACATACAGTTAGGTCCAGAAATATTTGGACAGTGACACAAGTTTTGTTATTTTAGCTGTTTACAAAAACATGTTCAGAAATACAATTATATATAGTATGGGCTGAAAGTGCACACTCCCAGCTGCAATATGAGAGTTTTCACATCCAAATCAGAGAAAGGGTTTAGGAATCATAGCTCTGTAATGCATAGCCTCCTCTTTTTCAAGGGACCAAAAGTAATTGGACAAGGGACTCTAAGGGCTGCAATTAACTCTGAAGGCATCTCCCTCGTTAACCTGTAATCAATGAAGTAGTTAAAAGGTCTGGGGTTGATTACAGGTGTGTGGTTTTGCATTTGGAAGCTGTTGCTGTGACCAGACAACATGCGGTCTAAGGAACTCTCAATTGAGGTGAAGCAGAACATCCTGAGGCTGAAAAAAAAGAAAAAATCCATCAGAGAGATAGCAGACATACTTGGAGTAGCAAAATCAACAGTCGGGTACATTCTGAGAAAAAAGGAATTGACTGGTGAGCTTGGGAACTCAAAAAGGCCTGGGCATCCACGGATGACAACAGTGGTGGATGATCGCCGCATACTTTCTTTGGTGAAGAAGAACCCGTTCACAACATCAACTGAAGTCCAGAACACTCTCAGTGAAGTAGGTGTATCTGTCTCTAAGTCAACAGTAAAGAGAAGACTCCATGAAAGTAAATACAAAGGGTTCACATCTAGATGCAAACCATTCATCAATTCCAAAAATAGACAGGCCAGAGTTAAATTTGCTGAAAAACACCTCATGAAGCCAGCTCAGTTCTGGAAAAGTATTCTATGGACAGATGAGACAAAGATCAACCTGTACCAGAATGATGGGAAGAAAAAAGTTTGGAGAAGAAAGGGAACGGCACATGATCCAAGGCACACCACATCCTCTGTAAAACATGGTGGAGGCAACGTGATGGCATGGGCATGCATGGCTTTTAATGGCACTGGGTCACTTGTGTTTATTGATGACATAACAGCAGACAAGAGTAGCTGTATGAATTCTGAAGTGTACCGGGATATACTTTCAGCCCAGATTCAGCCAAATGCCGCAAAGTTGATCGGACGGCGCTTCATAGTACAGAAGGACAATGACCCCAAGCACACAGCCAAAGCTACCCAGGAGTTCATGAGTGCAAAAAAGTGGAACATTCTGCAATGGCCAAGTCAATCACCAGATCTTAACCCAATTGAGCATGCATTTCACTTGCTCAAATCCAGACTTAAGACGGAAAGACCCACAAACAAGCAAGACCTGAAGGCTGCGGCTGTAAAGGCCTGGCAAAGCATTAAGAAGGAGGAAACCCAGCGTTTGGTGATGTCCATGGGTTCCAGACTTAAGGCAGTGATTGCCTCCAAAGGATTCGCAACAAAATATTGAAAATAAAAATGTGGAGTGTTTGTAAAGAAATGTGTACAATTCCTACAATTTCTATCAGATATTTTTGTTCAAACCTTCAAATTAAACGTTACAATCTGCACTTGAATTCTGTTGTAGAGGTTTCATTTCAAATCCAATGTGGTGGCATGCAGAGCCCAACTCGCGAAAATTGTGTCACTGTCCAAATATTTCTGGACGTAACTGTATATACATGTTAGTAAGGAACAAAAGCATTCACAAATATGTTTGTTAGTTTACATCTACTGAACTATATACCTGAGTCTATGAAATGGCTGAATTAAGTATTTTTGTATACTCAATTCTTATCCTCAACAATAGAGACCACCAGCCGAGTGGGGGACCTGAATGCAACCGGCCACGGCACCGGCCACCATCATCTTGGTTTACCAGAGACTTGTGTGGTTTATTAACAGTGAGTACACCAACACTCCCTGCGGTCGCTATCCCCTGCACAGAGTCACCGGGTCCCGGGGCCACCATCCCTACCCACAAAGGGGTTAACAACTGGCTGCACAACATCTTCCCCGGGTGCCCTGCAACAGCAGCGGTGGTTTTCCACTTCACCACACACCGTGGGTGGCGTCACAAACTTAATACGGCCTAGACCGTAGATCTACGTTCCCCCATTTATTCGGCGTGTCCGTGAGACCCTCAGGTCCGTAGACCCTTGAGCCACTACCCCAGCAGGCCCGGACCCGAGCAGCACCGGCTGCTGGCATGGGGGAATGTGCCACCCCCGTGGAAGTAGCCGAGCAGCATATATAGTTGGTGGAGAAAGGTTTAACTACATGGACCTAGGTCTTTTTTCAACATATGTAACTACGTAACTATGTTCCTTCGACAAACTGGAGAAAGTCTGAACCCTGTGTTAAGTAGTTAGTGAAAGCTGGTGGAGGAAGTGTCATGGTTTGAGGAATGTTTTCTGCAGCAGGAGTTGGACCTCTCATACAGCTACATGGCAAAGTGAATGCAAGTGTGTATTAGAACCAGGAGCGTGACTACCGCGGTCACAGAGGTCGCCATTGCGACCGGGCACGGGGTGCAGGGGGCCCGCCGTCCCCAGCCCCTGATTTAGATAAATGTGTGTCGGAGGCTATGCATCCAGCTGAAATACATCGCAGCACAGAGATCCGTCAGGTTCCTGCACTGCAATGTACCTGGGACGCCCCTGGACTATCAGGTTGTCACAGGGTACTGCACAAACTGCCCTTCCGTGCAGTATTTCAAGTCCCTCATGGTTCTGGATCCCTATCTGACAGTGTTGCCTCCAACAGCAAATCAATTCCAAGATACACCCTGCACCACACCCACCAGGAACACCAGTGGACAGCTTGAGTGGAATAGAATCGCCCACCTGAGGGGTCAGGGAGGGGAGGTGAGGAGTGTATTCAGTCAGTGGAGGGAGTGAGTGAGGAACCCTTGAGCTGTGAGGAGCTCAGAGGAGGTCGGGAGTGGTGGCTCCTAAGAGAAGCTGTCTAGGTTGCAGACGGTGGTCTGGACTTAGAGGAGTTGGACCCCCGGACGCAGGGGACTGTGGCAAGGTGCCTGGACCTGTCAAGGAGGACAGCTGGCAGCCTAGCACTATCAGAAAGTTGGTTTACCCGGTTGTTAGCGTCTGCTTATTGACTGAGTGAGTACGAGAGTGACCCCTGCGTCCCACGGCACCCCGCACCGAATCCCTGGGCATCCTCCCTACCCGTGGAGGGCTACGACACCTTGCTGCCACACTTCATTACCCCGGGTACTCCCAACGGCAGCAGAGGTACTCCCAAATTACCATACACCACGGGTGGCTCATGAACTATATCAATTCCCCTGTAATTACCCCCCTTTCATTTGAGTTGCCGCATGACTTCCGTGTCCGGAGACCCTTGAGCCACAGCAAACCCAGAGCCGAGCAGCTCGGCTGCTTCCACGGGGGCGGCACATACCGGCCGCTGATTAAGGCCATGGATATTGCTCCCCACGCACACGATCATGTGAATACGCAGAGAATATGCTGACAGTTGATGATACCATAAGTGGCCGCGCATCTCACTGACGTAATGCGCTGCGCCGCTTACACACTAGTCAGTTCCAACCATAGCAGGAGGACGCTGAGAGATTGCAGGGTAGGTGAGTACCATGGCAACCAGTCGCACAGGGCCCCTTCCAGCAGACAGCACATGGGGCCCCACATTGAGCAGCAGTTCACTGTCACTTGCTGCTCCTGCGGTGCACAGGCTCCGGCACAGGGCGCCCTCCCCTCCTGCGGTGCACAGACACAAGCACAGGGCGCCCTCCCCTCCTCTGTGTCCAGTCTGCTCCCGTCTTCACCACACAGAAAGAGGGGAGGGGCACCTGCACTGCTGTGGTGGGAGAGATAGAGGGAGGAGGGGCGCCTGCACTGCTGTGGCCAGAGAAGCTGCTTCTAAAGATCCTCTGAACTCCAGGAGGCCAAGAAGGAGGTGAGTATAATGTGAATCATGTGTTATTTATAAGATATGTGTGTCCTGTATAGTGTGCAATATGTAGCTGTCTTTCTGTGTATACTGTCTGTTTGTCTTTGTATACAGTCATTCTGTCTGACTGTGTATACTGTCTGTCTGTGTTGACTGTCTATCTGATTTTCTGTGTATACTGTCTGACTGTCTGTCTGAGTGGACTGTCTGTCTGTGTATACTGTCTATGCATACACTGTGTGCAGAATTATTAGGCAAATGAGTATGTTGATCACATGATACTTTTTATACATGTTGTCCTACTCCAAGCTGTATAGGCTTGAGAGCCAACTACCAATTAAGTAAATCAGTTGATGTGCATCTCTGTAATGAGAAGGGGTGTGGTGTAATGATATCAACACCCTATATAAGGTGTGCTTAATTATTAGGCAACTTCCTTTCCTTTGGCAAAATGGGTCAGAAGAGAGATTTGACGGGCTCTGAAAAGTCCAAAATTGTGAGATGTCTTGCAGAAGGATACAGCAGTCTTGAAATTGCCAAACTTTTGAACCGTGATCACTGAACAATCAAGCGTTTTATGGCAAATAGCTAACAGGGTCGCAAGAAGCGTGTTGGGCAAAAAAAGCACAAAATAACTGCCCATGAATTGAGGAAAATCAAGCGTGAAGCTGCCAAGATGCCATTTGTCACCCGTTTGGCTATATTTCAGAGCTGCAACGTTACTGGAGTATCAAAAAGCGCAAAGTGTGCCATACTCAGGGACATGGCCAAGGTAAGGAAGGCTGAAAAACGACCACGTTTGAACAAGTAACATAAGATAAAATGTCAAGACTGGGCCAAGAAATATCTTAAAACTGATTTTTCAAAGGTTTTATGGACTAATGAAATGAGAGTGACTCTTGATGGGCCATATGGAGGGGCCAGAGGCTGGATCAGTAAAGGGCAGAGAGCTCCACTCTGACTCAGACGCCATCAACGTGGAGGTGGGGTACTTGTATGGGCTGGTATAATCAAATATGAACTTTTAGGACCTTTTCGGGTTGAGGATGGAGTGAAGCTCAACTCCCAAACCTACTGCCAGTTTCTGGAAGACAACTTCTTCAAGCAGTGGTACAGAAAGAAGTCGGTATCTGTCAACAAAAACATGATTTTCATGCAGGACAATGCTCATCACATGCATCCAACTACTCCACAGTGTGGCTAGCCATTAAAGGTCTAAGAGATGAAAAAATAATGACATGGCCCCCTTGTTCACCTGATCTGAGCCCCATAGAGAACCTGTGGTCCCTCATAAAATGTGAGATTTACAGGAAGGGAAAACAATACACCTCTCAGAATAGTGTCTGGGAGGCTGTGGTGGCTGCTGCACGCAATGTTGATTGTAAACAGATCAAACAACTGACAGAATCTATGTCATCATAAAGAAAGGTGGCTATATTGGTCGCTATTTTTTGGGGGTTTTGATTTTACATGTCAGAAATGTTTATTTCTAAATTTTGGGCAGTTATATTTGTTTACCTGGTGAAAATAAACAAGTGAGATGGGAATATATTTTTTTTTTATTCAGTTGCCTAATAATTCTAACACAGTAATAGTTACCTGCAAAAACAGATATCCTAAGATAGCCAAATCCAGAAAACCCCCACTTCAACTTTCAAAAATATTAAGCTTTGATATTTGTGAGTCTTTTGGGTTGATTGAGAATATTGTTGTCTGACTGTCTGTCTGTGTATGTTGTCTGTCTGTGTATGTTGTCTGTACATCCTATATATCCATGCATCCTATCTATCTATCTGTACATCTATCTATACATCCATCCTATTTATCTATACAAAATTCCACATGCCCCATTATAAAAGTAAACACATAGTACAATCGTTTATTTTTTTTCCTGTGTGCGGCACGGTGGGGGGCTATATACCAGGATGAGTAGCCTATGTAGCATGATAGGGGCTATATACCAGGATAAGGGGGCTACATACCAGGATAGGTGGCTATATACCACAATAGAGGCTCTATACCAGGATAAGGGGCTATATACCAGGATGGATTGCTTTATACGAGGATTGGGGGCTACATACCAGGATGGATTATAGAGTAACACCCCATATCACCATATAAGTGCTCTGGAGAGAAATATAGTAATCTTAGGGAGGGACTCCGGCACACTACCCCAAAAAAGAAAAAGAAATAAGAAACAGTGTCCTTGCAGTCAAAAAAAGAAATGTTTATTGGTGTACAGGTTGAAAATTGCAGTCAATAATAATAATAATAATAATTTTATTCATTTATATAGCGCTATTAATTCCACAGCGCTTTACATACATTGGCAACACTGTCCCCATTGGGGCTCACAATCTAAAGTCCCTATCTGTATGTCTTTGGAATGTGGGAGGAAACCGGAGTACCCGGAGGAAACCCACGCAAACACGGGGAGAACATACAAACTCCTTGCAGATGGTGTCCTTGGTGGGATTTGAACCCAGGACCCCAGCGCTGCAAGACTGCAGTGCTAACCACTTAGCCACCGTGCCGCCCGGTGTCAATCTGACATATTGTTCAATCTGACATATTGTGACGTTTCAGCCTATTCGGCCTTCATCAGACAGGACTATCTTTATTGGATCTAATACAACTATGGTGAGTAGTACCCCAGGGGGGCAGCCAGACGCCTCTCAACCAACAGATACTGGTTAGGATGGAGCCAGGATAAAGATGGCTAGGAAAGTTGTGCTTACTAATATGAAGGGCTGCAGATAAGGAACTGGCCTAAATATATATGGTTTGAGACCTGTAGATTAGGCCGGATTCTGAAAAGAGACCCAGTAATAGATGCCCGGTAAATCAAACGAACAGAAGAAATATCTATTTATACAATAGACAGCCGCCTGCAAATTATCAAATCAGGTGAATGGGGGCTATATTAAATATGTGTTTGGTAAACTATCAGGTCAGTGGCTTTCAAGTCTTTACTCCCAAAATGACCGCTTGCTGTAACGACTATAGATGCCTGAAAAAAACAGCAGCCTGCAACTCAAGCAAGCTAAAGTGAATAGGGGCTATATTTTATGTGAACGTCAGTACTGGGGGCTAGAGTTGAGCGCGGTTCGCGGTTCGAGGTTCTCCAGTTCTAAGCTCGAGTGATTTTGGGGGCTGTTCGAGATCGAACTAGAACTCGAGCTTTTTGCAAAAGCTCGATAGTTCTAGATACGTTCGAGAACGGTTCTAGCAGCAAAAAGCAGGGCTTTTTACAGCTACAGTGTGCAGGAGCCATCACTGGCAGCTTGCCAGAAGCTGGTAACCAAGATAAACATCGGGTATCCAAGCAAAGCGCTTTGGTTAGTAACCCGATGTTTATCCTAGTTACGTGCAGGAAGCCCACACTTCCCCGCTCAGCTCGCTCCGCCCCCTCCTGCCCGCGGCATGTACACATACATACATACACACACACACACACACACACACACACACACACACACACACATGGTCCCGCTCGGCTTACCTGCGGTGATGAAGTCCCGCCATCCCGACCCCAGCGCTGTCACTGTCCTCCATGGCCGCCGCTTGTCACATCACCTTCTCTCGCTTCCGACCCGAGACTGACTAGCGGTGACGTCACGGGCCTCTCGCGATACTTGGTGTGAAGGCGCCGGTCATTGAACTCAGTGACAGGGGCTGTCAGTGTGCTGGAGATCAGCGCAGGTAATGTACCTCGCTGACAGCAGCACTTGTCATGCCCTGCAGTGACCTGGGCTGACCCATTGATGTTAGCTCAGGTCACTGCACTGCTCTCCCAGCCAATGGGGAACATCCTGCTCTTCATTGACTGGGACAGTGTGGATCGTCATGGCAACCCCTTGGATTACACCAGACCTGGATTTGTTTTTCATTCTAATAAATTGGTTAAAGAGGGAATGTTTTGGGGAGTGTTTTTTCAAATAAAAATGTGGTTGTCGTCTATTTTTTTATTACTGACTGGGTTGGTGATGTTGGGTATCTGATAGACGCCTGACCTCACCAACCCCAGGGCTTGATGCCAGGTGACATTACACATCTGGTATTAACCCAATATATTACCCCGTTTGCCACCGCACCAGGGCGCGGGATGAGCTGGGGCGAAGCTCCAGGATTGGCGCATCTAATGGATGCGCCACTTCTGGGGCGGCTGCGGCCTGCTATTTTTAGGCTGGGGAGAGTCCAATAACCATGGACCTCCCTAGTCTGAGAATATCAGGCCCCAGCTGTCTGCTTTACCTTGGCTGGTGATCCAATTTTGGGGGACCCCTACGTCTTTTTTTTTTTTATTATTTATTTAATTTAAAATAACAGCGTGGGGTGCCCTCAGTTTTGGATTACCAGCCAAGTTGAGATTGCCAGCTGTGGTCTGCAGGCTGCAGCCGTCTGCTTTACCCTAGCTGGCTGCAAAACTAGGGGGAACCCTACGTCATTTTTTTTTTCATTTTTTTGGCTAAATACAAAGCTAAGCACCCCTTAGTGCCACATGAAAGGCACCAAAGGGTGCTCCACTTTTTCTCCACTTTTTCTCCACTTCTCCACTTTTTCTCTACTTTTTCTCCACTTTTTCTCCATTTTTTTCCACTTTTTCTCCACTTTTTCTCCATTTTTTTCTCCACTTTTTCTCCACTTTTTCTCCACTTTTTCTCCACTTTTTCTCCAATTTTTCTCCACTTTTTCTCCATTTTTTTCTCCACTTTTTCTCCACTTTTTCTCCACTTTTTCTTCACTTTTTCTCCACTTTTTCTCCACTTTTTCTCCACTTTTTCTCCACTTATTCTCCACTTTTTCTCCACTTATTCTCCACTTATTCTCCACTTTTTCTCCATTTTTTTCTCCATTTTTTCTCCACTTATTCTCCACTTTTTCTCCACTTTTTCTCCGTTCTTTTTCTATGGTCGGTCTACCCATTAGCTCTGCCATGCATACTGTAGCTCTACACCTACTGCACATGTTACTTTATGATTGACATCTCTTTCGTACCAGAGCTGTCTAAGTCTACTCTAACCCCATATTTGTCATTACTATATTGTCCTTGTACTGTATTATGACATTTGTATCATGTGTTTCATTTCTTGCTGTGTTGCAATTTTTTTGCTGCATCCCAATTGTACCTCTACATTGTTCGAGTTTATGTTATTGTTCTCTCACTCTTATGTGATACTGATTATTTTCATTTTTCATGATTACATGCAGATAAGTCCAATCTGACGAAGGCTCAGGCCGAAACGTCATTTGTAACTTGTTTTGGACAAAAACATATATGCTTATGAAAAATTTTTTTTTCTTAATACGGACCAATAAAGAGTGATTTTGCATTACTATCCGTTGTGACTTACTGACTTAGTCTGGGAGATTTAGAGTGCCGAGGTTACTCACTAATTTTATCTATTATTACCTCTGAGCACCTATATACCAGTGAGCAGAGCTTCCTCTACAGTAGTTCTCCTGATTAGGCATGCCCTTACCTCATGAGCAGGGCATTGCAGCTTTGGTAGCAACCATTACGACATGGACTCTGCTGCTGTGGACCCGAGAAGAGTGAGTGCAGATTCATTGCACCCACACTCCTCACATGAAGGGTCCGCACTCCTAGAAAATGGGGGATACGTTCCCTGAGTGTCTCCCCCCCATATTCTGGACGGTCCAGAGTCGTCGTGGGACCCCTTTATTTTTTTTCTTACAATAAATTGGTGAAAGAGGAAATGTTTTGGGGACTGTTTTTTCAAATAAATTTCTTTTGTCGATTTTTTTTTTTGTTAGTACTGACAGTTTATGATGTTGAGTATCTAATAGACGCCATGACATCACAAACTGCTGGGCTTGATCTCAGGTTACTTTACAGCTAGTATCAACCCGATTTATTACCCCGTTTGCCACTGCACCAGGGCACGGGATGAGCTGGGGTGAAGCGCCAGGATTGGCGCATCTAGTGGATGCGCCACGTCTGGGGTGCCTGCGGCCTGCTATTTTTAGGCTGTGAAGGCCCAATAACTATGGACCTTCCCACCCTGAGAATACCAGACCACAGCTGTCCGCTTTACCTTGGCTGGTGATCCAAATTGGGGGGGACCCTACTTTTATTGTGTAATTATTAATATTTATAAAATAATTATAAAAAAGAGCCTGAGGGGACCTCCACATTGGATCCCCAACCACGGTAAAGCTGCCAGCTGTGGTTTTCAGGCTACAGCCGTCTGCTTTTCCCTAGCTGGCTATCAAAAATGGGGGGACCCAACGTCATTTTTTTTTTTTAACTATTTTTTAAATAGAAAAAATTAATGGGCTTCCCTGTATTTTGATTGCCAACCAAGGTAACGGCAGGCAGAAGGGGGTGGCAACCCATAGCTGTCTGCTTTATCTGCGCTGAGAATCAAAAATACCGTGGAGCGCTACGTCATTTTTTTAAAGATTTATTTTTACAGCACTGTGATGTCCAGCAATCAAAATACAGGGAAGCCCATTTTATTTTTAGTTATTTAAATAAATAATTAAAAAAAATATATATGGGCTCCCACTGCATTTTTTGTATTGCTAGCTAAGGGTAATCCAAGCAGCTACTGGCTGCTAACCCCCACTGCTTGGTGTTACCTTCACTGGCAATGGAAAATCCAGGGAAGCATTTTTTATTTTTTTTGCCAAAAAACTACAAAAAAAAGGACGTGAGCTTCGCCATATTTTTGTATGCTAGCCAGGTATAGCAGGCAGGTGCTGGAAGAGTTGGCTACAGCGCCAGAAGATGGCGCTTCTATGAAAATGCCATTTTCTGAGGCGGCTGCAGACTACAATTCGCAGCAGTGGGGCCCAGAAAGCTCAGGCCAACCTGTGCTGCGGATTCCAATCCCCAGCTGCCTAGTTGTACCTGGCTGGACACAAAAATGGGGCGAAGCCTACGTTATTTGTTTTCTAATTATTTCATGAAATACTTGATCAAGCCAACCAGGTGTTTGGTAGAGATGAGCGAACCGGTCCCGGTTCGGCTCGAGGTCGGTTCGCCGAACGGAGGTCCCGTACGAGTTCGGCTCGTCGAACGTTCGACGAACCGAACTCGAACTGCATAGGAAACAATGGCAGGCAATCACAAACACAGAAAAACACCTAGAAAACACCCTCAAAGGTGTCCAAAAGGTGACAAACAACTCACAACACAACACAAACACATGGGAAAGTGACAAGGACATATACTCATGCGAAAACAAAACAGCTGGACAAGGAAAAAGAGGAGGACACACAGATATATGAGTATATGCAAGGAAACATCGATTCCATTATTGTGCAACTTGATCCCTGCTCATTTTAGGCTTCCAATCTGGATAAATTGCCTGAGCTCGCCACGTACGCCTTGGGGATCTTGTCATGTCCTGCAGCCAGCGTTCTCTCGGAACCTGTCTTCAGTGCTGCTGGGGGTCTGCTGGCAGATAAGCACACGCGTCTGTCCACTGACAATGTGGACATGACTCTCAGAGGACTTTTCTTCCCCTGGGTCAGCCAGGGGAGGCGAAAGGCACGCGTATTTTTGAGAGTGCTTCATGCAAAGCATCTTTTTCATCTTGAAAATGAGGGTCAACTGATGCCAGTCAAGTGGGGTGTGTGTGGCCCAATTAGTGGAAACGAGGGAGACTGTGGTTGGAGTCCCCTCGCTGTGTTTCTAAAAGAACCAAGATGAACAAGTCATGGCTCTCAGAGGACTTTTCTTCCCCTGGGTCAGCCAGGGGACGGGAAAGGCACGCGTATTTTTGAGAGTGCTTCATGCAAAGATTCTTTTTAATCTTGAAAATGGGGGTCAACTGATGCCAGTCAAGTGGGGTGTGTGTGGCCCAGTTAGTGGAAACGAGGGAGACTGTGGTTGGAGTCCCCTCGCTGTGTTTCTGAAAGAACCAAGATGAACAAGTCATGGCTCTCAGAGGACTTTTCTTCCCCTGGGTCAGCCAGGGGACGGGAAAGGCACGCGTATTTTTGAGAGTGCTTCATGCAAAGCATCTTTTTCATCTTGAAAATGGGGGTCAACTGATGCCAGTCAAGTGGGGTGTGTGTGGCCCAATTAGTGGAAACGAGGGAGACTGTGGTTGGAGTCCCCTCGCTGTGTTTCTAAAAGAACCAAGATGAACAAGTCATGGCTCTCAGAGGACTTTTCTTCCCCTGGGTCAGCCAGGGGACGGCAAAGGCACGCGTATTTTTGAGAGTGCTTCATGCAAAGCATCTTTTTAATCTTGAAAATGGGGGTCAACTGATGCCAGTCAAGTGGGGTGTGTGTGGCCCAGTTAGTGGAAACGAGGGAGACTGTGGTTGGAGTCCCCTCGCTGTGTTTCTGAAAGAACCAAGATGAACAAGTCATGGCTCTCAGAGGACTTTTCTTCCCCTGGGTCAGCCAGGGGACGGGAAAGGCACGCGTATTTTTGAGAGTGCTTCATGCAAAGCATCTTTTTCATCTTGAAAATGGGGGTCAACTGATGCCAGTCAAGTGGGGTGTGTGTGGCCCAGTTAGTGGAAACGAGGGAGACTGTGGTTGGAGTCCCCTCGCTGTGTTTCTGAAAGAACCAAGATGAACAAGTCATGGCTCTCAGAGGACTTTTCTTCCCCTGGGTCAGCCAGGGGACGGGAAAGGCACGCGTATTTTTGAGAGTGCTTCATGCAAAGCATCTTTTTCATCTTGAAAATGGGGGTCAACTGATGCCAGTCAAGTGGGGTGTGTGTGGCCCAATTAGTGGAAACGAGGGAGACTGTGGTTGGAGTCCCCTCGCTGTGTTTCTAAAAGAACCAAGATGAACAAGTCATGGCTCTCAGAGGACTTTTCTTCCCCTGGGTCAGCCAGGGGACGGGAAAGGCACGCGTATTTTTGAGAGTGCTTCATGCAAAGCATCTTTTTCTTTTTCAAAAGGGGGGTCACCGATGCCAGTCAAGTGGGGTGTGTGTGGCCCAGTTAGTGGAAACGAGGGAGACTGTGGTTGGAGTCCCCTCGCTGTGTTTCTAAAAGAACCAAGATGAACAAGTCATGGCTCTCAGAGGACTTTTCTTCCCCTGGGTCAGCCAGGAGACGGGAAAGGCACGCGTATTTTTGAGAGTGCTTCATGCAAAGCATCTTTTTCATCTTGAAAATGGGGGTCAACTGATGCCAGTCAAGTGGGGTGTGTGTGGCCCAATTAGTGGAAACGAGGGAGACTGTGGTTGGAGTCCCCTCGCTGTGTTTCTAAAAGAACCAAGATGAACAAGTCATGGCTCTCAGAGGACTTTTCTTCCCCTGGGTCAGCCAGGGGACGGGAAAGGCACGCGTATTTTTTAGAGTGCTTCATGCAAAGCATCTTTTTCTTTTTCAAAAGGGGGGTCAACCGATGCCAGTCAAGTGGGGTGTGTGTGGCCCAGTTAGTGGAAACGAGGGAGACTGTGGTTGGAGTCCCCTCGCTGTGTTTCTAAAAGAACCAAGATGAACAAGTCATGGCTCTCAGAGGACTTTTCTTCCCCTGGGTCAGCCAGGGGACGGGAAAGGCACGCGTATTTTTGAGAGTGCTTCATGCAAAGCATCTTTTTCTTTTTCAAAAGGGGGGTCAACCGATGCCAGTCAAGTGGGGTGTGTGTGGCCCAGTTAGTGGAAACGAGGGAGACTGTGGTTGGAGTCCCCTCGCTGTGTTTCTAAAAAAACCAAGATGAACAAGTCATGGCTCTCAGAGGACTTTTCTTCCCCTGGGTCAGCCAGGGGACGGGAAAGGCACGCGTATTTTTGAGAGTGCTTCATGCAAAGCATCTTTTTCATCTTGAAAATGGGGGTCAACTGATGCCAGTCAAGTGGGGTGTGTGTGGCCCAGTTAGTGGAAACGAGGGAGACTGTGGTTGGAGTCCCCTCGCTGTGTTTTACATGCTTTTAGAAGGGCATGACATGGCTTGGAGGTTGACTTTCAGCATCTGCAAACTGTTGGCTACCAAAATGCTGCCTTTCCAACACCTGTGGTTATAGACAATGAGGAACATACTGATGAAGATGAGACGCAGATACCCGATTGGGATGACAACTTAAATATTCGGTCAGGGCAAGAAGAGGCTCGGTCTGAGGGGGAGGGGAGTGCAAACACAACAATTGATGATGAAGTTCTAGATCCCACCTACTGTCAACCCACAGTCAGACACTCGAGGAGGTCAACAGAGGCGGTGGAGGAGGATGCAACCGACGACGAAGTTACCTTGCGCCTTCCTGGACAGAGTCGGAGCACTGGTAGCACGTCTACAACTGCATCCTCAGCCACCACTCTGCCTCTGAGCATTATTCGGGGTGGATCAACAGGTCGCATGGCCTCTAAGCCTTGCCTAGCCTGGTCCTTTTTTGACATAGAAAAAGATCGCCCAAATTATGTGATCTGTAAAATTTGTCATGGTTCTCTTAGTAGAGGTCAAAACCTCAGCAGTTTGACAACTTCTTCCATGAATCATCACATGAATAAATATCATATGGCCCGGTGGGAAGCTCACCGTGCTGCAATGCGGCCTAGCGGAGCGAACCATCCACCGCCTGCCCCTTCCAGTGCATCCGCGCGCTCGTCATCTTCTAGGACTGTGGGGACAGCTGTCACACCTGTTTTTCCACCCACAACTTCCACCACTGTAACCGCAACAGGCAGTTTGCTTGGTAGGTCGTCAGTTGGTTTGGAAGGGGAAACAAGTGAGTGTGTACAGCTCTTTCAGACATCGATAGCACCAACGTTGGATGAAGGCAACATCATGTCTCCGCCTGCACTTTCCTCACAAACCTGCATTTTTCCAGGGACACCCTACTCAACACCGTCTACACACAGCAGCCAGATCTCTGTCCCTCAGATGTGGTCAAATAAAAGGCCACTTCCTGCGACCCATGACAAAGCTAAGAGGTTGACTCTATCCCTCTGTAAGCTGTTGGCTACCGAAATGCTGCCTTTCCGCCTAGTGGACACACAGGATTTTAGAGACCTTATGTCTGTCGCTGTGATCCAGTACAAGATGCCCAATCACCACTGCTTCTCCAAGAAAAGCATGCCCGCGCTACACCAGCATGTCGCACACAACATCACCACTTCCTTGAGAAACTCTGTGTGCGACAGGGTGCATTTCAACACAGATACTTGGACCAGTAAGCATAGACAGGGTCATTACATGTCACTGACTGGGCACTGGCAAACTATGGTGAGAGATGGAGAAGGGTCTGCTGTACAAGTCTTGCCGTCCCCACGAGTTGTTTCAATCCTTCTTCTGTATGTAGAAGTTAATACACTGCTTCTGCCTCTTCAACCTCGTGTGGGTCCTCCACCTTGGCGCAAACCCTGTGTGGTCAGGCCACCCTTCCTTGTAACTGCGCACAAGGACTACCACACACCTCCTTACTATGCTGGCAGCAGAGCTCAATGCCATCAGGCGGTCAAAGTTTTACTTTGAAATGTATGGGAAATGTGAGTCACACCGCTGAGAAGTTGTGGACGGTTAGCTCTGGATACCGAGTTTCATCAATGGTTGTCTCCACTCAACCAGCAGCTAGGGAAGGCCGGGTGCGACAATGATGCAAACATGGGTGCGGCCCTTCGCTGTGACAATGTGACACACATGGCTTGTGTGGTTCATGTGTTGAACCTGGTTGTCCAGCAATTTTTAAAGCACTATCCTGGCCCACATAGCCTTCTGCAGAGAGCACGGTGTAATGCCTTCCTTGATCCACACACTCAGATGGGCTGTTAATGATAGGCTAGAGGGAAGCCACTCACCAAGCAGGACCCCTAGAACCCTGAAACCCTTTAACCCCTATACAGGGATTAGGAATTGCACAGGGCCCAAGGTGATTAATACCTGTGGAAGGCTGCAGTTCCAGAGAATAGTAGTCAGGCAGGGTCAAAACATTAATTGAGGAACAGGAACAGAATGGGACGGCCAGGACTTAATCAGAAAACAAGCAGAGGTGAAATGCGGATCGGCTAACAAGGTACATAAACAGCAAGCAGGAAAAGTAGTCAGGTAACAAGCACAGAAAATCATAAAACTGAACTGGGGGTAAAAGTAACCAGAGGTCATAGCTATGTCTGGAAGTGGTCTGCAGACAGGATGGGCATAAAAAAGGGTGTGGTGTCTTCCCATTGGTTGTAGCTGAATGATGGTATTTCATCTGTGAGATACCCACCAGCTACATTCAGCCAGAGATTCTGCATCTGTCAAGGTAATGCAGCCCAGTGGGTGAGCATAACCTGCGTCCACCTGCACCGCTGGCATCGACTCCTCTCCCATCATCAGCACTATTCATGAAAGGAACACGTTGTCACCTGGCGACCGGAGTACAAATTGACGGAGCGGACTCCGTTGGTGACTTAACAGCCGTGTGCGGCAATGATGCAAACCTGGCTGCGGGCCATCGTCAGGGCAATGTGACACACGTGCCTTGTATGGCTCACGTGTTGAACCTAATTCTCCAGCAATTTTTAAAACACCATCACGGCCTACATGGCCTTGTGCAGCGTGCACGCTCGCTATGTGCTCACTTCCATCGTGCGTACACAGCAGCTCAACAACTTTCGTCGCTACAGAAGTCTTTAGGTCTGGTGGTTAAACGCCTGAAATGCGATGTGCCCACACGCAGGAATTTGAATCTGCACATGTTGCAGCGTTTGTGGCAGCACCGCCGAACCCTGTTGCAATACGTTATGACATATAGCCTGGGATAACTTGATCCAGAGGTGGTGCAGATCACGCTGCTGGAGTGGTGTCAGATCAAGGACCTATGCACCCTGCTACACAGTTTACAAATGTCGACGAAGATGTTTAGCACTGGCAATGTCATTCTCAGCGTGACAATTCTGGTCATCTACATGATGGAGCACACTGTAATTATTATTCGGAGTCAGGTGTTGGGACAAGAGGAAGGGGAGGAAGTACAGGAGGAGTCATATGCGGAAGGGATAACAAGATCTACGAGGTCCAGATGGTCAGCGGCACCTATGCGGCAGTCATGGTGAGGGAGAGGGATTAACAAGGGCGCATAGTATCAGCAAAAAGTGTTGAGGAAGGTGCAGGAGCCCATGAAGAAATGGAGGACGAACTGGCGATGGGCATGGAAGACTCAGCAGATGAGTGAGAGCTTGCTCACATTTCGGTTGTGCGAGGTTGTGGGGAGAGGGCAGAGGAAGGAGGCACGATTCTCACCTCTCTGCCACCAACACACCAAGGACTTGGTCCTCCTGGATGTACAAGACACATGAGCGGCTTCTTGCTGCACTACCTACAACATGACCCTCGGATTGTACGAATTCAAAGTAATCCAGAATACTGGGTTGCCACACTGTTACATCCCCGGTACAAGACAAAATTTGGCAAAATAATTCCTGCCATAGAAATGGACGCACGTATACAGGAGTATCTGCAGAAGGTGGTACGCAATCTTAGATCTACTTTTCCACTAAACACCAGTGCTGCACAGAGTGAATCTCAACGCTTTGTCATGGATATGAGGAAATGGTCTTTTACTTGTCCACATCGGAGGGACCGAGGGATGGCTGCTGTGCTGAGATGGCGTTGAGTACGGTGTCCCTGCAGAGTTGCACTTTTGGTCATATACCAAAATGAGTTGAAAAAGGACAGATGCTGGTGGAAAGGGGAACAGGTGTGTTGGAAAGGGGAAAAAAGTTTTGGTCCGTGGATTTGGTGGTTAAGCAACAGTAACATTTGCTGAAGAAACACCATCTGTTACAGTGGGACTGGCAGATTTGGATAAAGTGGTATATACTATGTTACCGCTATATAACGAAAATTAATAAGAAAAGAAAGAGAAAGGTATATATCCCCATCAGCAGTCAGTGTCCACCGTGCTCCCAGTTGGAAAAGGAGAGGTTGGCAACTGGAAGGTTAGGTGGAGGATACAGAGCTGTGTGGCTATGAAACTAATAGTAGCCTGAACCGAGTTAGACGCCATTCGGATCTGGAGACTGTGAGCCCTGTTAGCGTCACAGGGTCCACATGCCCACCCAGCCCAGGAACTCCCTGTTAACAACACAGGGGCCATTGAGTACGCTGACCGTGTGCGTAGGGGCACACCTGTGGACAGCAGGCGCATCAGCAGCAGCAGGCCTGTTAATGCCACTGGGCTGCACAAGCAGGACTGGTAGGACAGGAGCTGGTCTTAACCGTTCTGCGTTACCAACTGTGGTGGTGGCCTGCATCGACACCCTATCCCTGCCTACCTCTGGCCTAAAGCCGCAATGGGTTCAACACATGGAGGTGTGCTCTTTCGGAGCATAATAGAAGACTGCGCACCTCCTTGTTGGCTCCAGCCCCTTTTATAACCTGGGTCCGCCCCAAACCAGGGTGAACCACAATGCACCTCCTGGAGACAAAAGTAGAGTGACACGTCATGAGTGGCATAACTAGCGTCCTATTTGGAACCGCAACTTCAATGATGACCTCATGGCTGCCATGACCCAAACACCTCACCAGTCATCGTCTGACCATCAATAATGCGGTGACAAGTCATAGGTGTGGGCCTCTGCAAGCCATTTGGGAGGACACCTGATGCTCTGTGGTCTATATGGGACCCCCACATCAGGGCCAGGGCCAAAGAGTTCATTACCGGACCTAGTCTCTGATGCAGGAAGAGCATGCTCAGTAGCATGAAATACAGTCTCTGAAAAAAGACTATCAGCTTTAGCATGGTGTCTAGGCACAAAACAGGACTTAGACCCGGCACGGAATGCAAGCACCTGTGCAAAGAGGCTTTTCACACTTAGTGTGGGAGCATGCGCTGTATCCCGAAAAGAAGACTTAGCGTCAGGAATAACACATTCAGGCTGAGCATACTCACTAGGCGAAACACTGTAATTATGCTGCAGCTGGGGTACATCGGCACACGCATGCGCACTAGCTGCCTCTCCACACTTAGACGTGGAGGGGAAATTGCTCTTGGAGATGCTGTCTATGAACAGAAGGAAAAGCTAAAGGAAGCCTGACTTTCTATCCCTCCGAATTATGAAATGCAGCAATGAATTCCATGAGTTTGCTATAACATTAGCGTAGCAAAATGTGCATGAGGGTGTCATCTAGAGGTGCTAGAAATAGCTTGTCACCAGTGGGGCACTAATGGAATACAACAGCCAGTTCTATGATGCCACTAAATGGCAGTATTTTTTGCTATCATTATAGCTTATTAAAAACAGAGCAGGAGGGTGTCATGCAGAGGTGCTGCACATAGATTTGCAGTAGTGTGAATAGACAAAAGTACAATAGCCACGTTTAGGATGCCACTAGGTACACTGAGTGTTTGCTAGTATAATGGCTGAGTTAAAAAAAGGTGGAGTGTGCAATGCAGGCAGACGTGCTGCAAATATGTTTACAATAGTGTGAATAGACAAAAGTACAATAGCCACGTTTAGGATGCCACTAGGTACACTGACTGTTTGCTAGTATAATGGCTTAGTTATAATGAGTTGGAGTGTGCAATGCAGGCAGACGTGCTGCAAATATCTTTACAATAGTGTGAATAGACAAAAGTACAATAGTCACGTTTAGGATGCCACTAGGTACACTGACTGTTTGCTAGTATAATGGCTTAGTTTAAAAAAGTTTGAGTGTGCAATGCAGGCAGACGTGCTGCAAATATGTTTACAATAGTGTGAATAGACAAAAGTACAATAGCCACGTTTAGGATGCCACTAGGTACACTGAGTGTTTGCTAGTATAATGGCTTAGTTTAAAAAAGTTTGAGTGTGCAATGCAGGCAGACGTGCTGCAAATATGTTTACAATAGTGTGAATAGACAAAAGTACAATAGCCACGTTTAGGATGCCACTAGGTACACTGAGTGTTTGCTAGTATAATGGCTTAGTTTAAAAAAGTTTGAGTGTGCAATGCAGGCAGACGTGCTGCAAATATGTTTACAATAGTGTGAATAGACAAAAGTACAATAGCCACGTTTAGGATGCCACTAGGTACACTGAGTGTTTGCTAGTATAATGGCTGAGTTAAAAAAAGGTGGAGTGTGCAATGCAGGCAGACGTGCTGCAAATATGTTTACAATAGTGTGAATAGACAAAAGTCCAATAGCCACGTTTAGGATGCCACTAGGTACACTGACTGTTTGCTAGTATAATGGCTTAGTTTAAAAAAGTTGGAGTGTGCAATGCAGGCAGACGTGCTCTGCAAATGTCTTTGCACTAGTGGGACTATAGCAAAGTCCAATAGCCACATTTAGGATGCCACTAGGTACACTGAGTGTTTGCTAGTGTAATGGCTGAGTTAAAAAAAGGTGGAGTGTGCAATGCAGGCAGACGTGCTGCAAATATCTTTACAATAGTGTGAATAGACAAAAGTCCAATAGCCACGTTTAGGATGCCACTAGGTACACTGACTGTTTGCTAGTATAATGGCTTAGTTATAATGAGTTGGAGTGTGCAATGCAGGCAGATGTGCTGCAAATATGTTTACAATAGTGTGAATAGACAAAAGTACAATAGCCACGTTTAGGATGCCACTAGGTACACTGAGTGTTTGCTAGTATAATGGCTGAGTTAAAAAAAGGTGGAGTGTGCAATGCAGGCAGACGTGCTGCAAATATGTTTACAATAGTGTGAATAGACAAAAGTCCAATAGCCACGTTTAGGATGCCACTAGGTACACTGACTGTTTGCTAGTATAATGGCTTAGTTTAAAAAAGTTGGAGTGTGCAATGCAGGCAGACGTGCTCTGCAAATGTCTTTGCACTAGTGGGACTATAGCAAAGTCCAATAGCCACATTTAGGATGCCACTAGGTACACTGAGTGTTTGCTAGTGTAATGGCTGAGTTAAAAAAAGGTGGAGTGTGCAATGCAGGCAGACGTGCTGCAAATATCTTTACAATAGTGTGAATAGACAAAAGTCCAATAGCCACGTTTAGGATGCCACTAGGTACACTGACTGTTTGCTAGTATAATGGCTTAGTTATAATGAGTTGGAGTGTGCAATGCAGGCAGATGTGCTGCAAATATGTTTACAATAGTGTGAATAGACAAAAGTACAATAGCCACGTTTAGGATGCCACTAGGTACACTGAGTGTTTGCTAGTATAATGGCTTAGTTTAAAAAAGTTTGAGTGTGCAATGCAGGCAGACGTGCTGCAAATATGTTTACAATAGTGTGAATAGACAAAAGTACAATAGCCACGTTTAGGATGCCACTAGGTACACTGAGTGTTTGCTAGTATAATGGCTGAGTTAAAAAAAGGTGGAGTGTGCAATGCAGGCAGACGTGCTGCAAATATGTTTACAATAGTGTGAATAGACAAAAGTCCAATAGCCACGTTTAGGATGCCACTAGGTACACTGACTGTTTGCTAGTATAATGGCTTAGTTTAAAAAAGTTGGAGTGTGCAATGCAGGCAGACGTGCTCTGCAAATGTCTTTGCACTAGTGGGACTATAGCAAAGTCCAATAGCCACGTTTAGGATGCCACTAGGTACACTGAGTGTTTGCTAGTATAATGGCTGAGTTAAAAAAAGGTGGAGTGTGCAATGCAGGCAGACGTGCTGCAAATATCTTTACAATAGTGTGAATAGACAAAAGTCCAATAGCCACGTTTAGGATGCCACTAGGTACACTGACTGTTTGCTAGTATAATGGCTTAGTTATAATGAGTTGGAGTGTGCAATGCAGGCAGACGTGCTGCAAATATCTTTACAATAGTGTGAATAGACAAAAGTACAATAGCCACGTTTAGGATGCCACTAGGTACACTGACTGTTTGCTAGTATAATGGCTTAGTTTAAAAAAGTTGGAGTGTGCAATGCAGGCAGACGTGCTCTGCAAATGTCTTTGCACTAGTGGGACTATAGCAAAGTCCAATAGCCACGTTTAGGATGCCACTAGGTACACTGAGTGTTTGCTAGTATAATGGCTGAGTTAAAAAAAGGTGGAGTGTGCAATGCAGGCAGACGTGCTGCAAATATCTTTACAATAGTGTGAATAGACAAAAGTCCAATAGCCACGTTTAGGATGCCACTAGGTACACTGACTGTTTGCTAGTATAATGGCTTAGTTATAATGAGTTGGAGTGTGCAATGCAGGCAGACGTGCTGCAAATATCTTTACAATAGTGTGAATAGACAAAAGTACAATAGCCACGTTTAGGATGCCACTAGGTACACTGACTGTTTGCTAGTATAATGGCTTAGTTATAATGAGTTGGAGTGTGCAATGCAGGCAGACGTGCTGCAAATATCTTTACAATAGTGTGAATAGACAAAAGTACAATAGCCACGTTTAGGATGCCACTAGGTACACTGACTGTTTGCTAGTATAATGGCTTAGTTTAAAAAAGTTTGAGTGTGCAATGCAGGCAGACGTGCTGCAAATATGTTTACAATAGTGTGAATAGACAAAAGTACAATAGCCACGTTTAGGATGCCACTAGGTACACTGAGTGTTTGCTAGTATAATGGCTTAGTTTAAAAAAGTTTGAGTGTGCAATGCAGGCAGACGTGCTGCAAATATGTTTACAATAGTGTGAATAGACAAAAGTACAATAGCCACGTTTAGGATGCCACTAGGTACACTGACTGTTTGCTAGTATAATGGCTTAGTTTAAAAAAGTTTGAGTGTGCAATGCAGGCAGACGTGCTGCAAATATGTTTACAATAGTGTGAATAGACAAAAGTCCAATAGCCACGTTTAGGATGCCACTAGGTACACTGACTGTTTGCTAGTATAATGGCTTAGTTTAAAAAAGTTGGAGTGTGCAATGCAGGCAGACGTGCTCTGCAAATGTCTTTGCACTAGTGGGACTATAGCAAAGTCCAATAGCCACGTTTAGGATGCCACTAGGTACACTGAGTGTTTGCTAGTATAATGGCTGAGTTAAAAAAAGGTGGAGTGTGCAATGCAGGCAGACGTGCTGCAAATATCTTTACAATAGTGTGAATAGACAAAAGTCCAATAGCCACGTTTAGGATGCCACTAGGTACACTGACTGTTTGCTAGTATAATGGCTTAGTTATAATGAGTTGGAGTGTGCAATGCAGGCAGACGTGCTGCAAATATGTTTACAATAGTGTGAATAGACAAAAGTACAATAGCCACGTTTAGGATGCCACTAGGTACACTGAGTGTTTGCTAGTATAATGGCTTAGTTTAAAAAAGTTTGAGTGTGCAATGCAGGCAGACGTGCTCTGCAAATGTCTTTGCACTAGTGGGACTATAGCAAAGTCCAATAGCCACGTTTAGGATGCCACTAGGTACACTGAGTGTTTGCTAGTAAAATGGCTTAGTTTAAAAAAGTTGGAGTGTGCAATGCAGGCAGACGTGCTCTGCAAATGTCTTTGCACTAGTGGGACTATAGCAAAGTCCAATAGCCACGTTTAGGATGCCACTAGGTACACTGACTGTTTGCTAGTATAATGGCTTAGTTAAAAAGAGTTGGAGTCTGCAATGCAGGCAGACGTGCCGTTTCAGAGTTTTATTTTTCCCTTATATGTTCCATTAAAATTGTATTCTCTATGTTTCTACTGTGTTTATTTTTCTACTATATATGTATGTATTATAATATCTTTATAAATGAAATTCCTTTAATGATTTTTCTTATTTTCTCTTAAAGGGATTTTTTTCTCTTAAAGGGATTTTTTTCCTAAAAAGGGATTTTTTACTACAGGAATCAGACATTTAGTGATCTTATCTGGCTACATTGTCCAATGTTAAATTGTGTCCTTCTGGGGCTAGAGTGCCCAGTTTGAAAATCCAAACATAGAGAATACAATTTTAATGGAACATATAAGGGAAAAATAAAACTCTGAAACGGTTTTTTAAAAAATTATAAAATTTTATTAATTTTAATTCAAATCATTTTCATCATATAATAAATTTTACTATATACTATAAATTTTATTTATATTATATACCTAATACTCTTAAAAGGATTTTTAACAACTATCTTTTTAACAACTATCTTATTATGAAACTAAATAAATTTTATCTCACTATATTTTGTATAAAGGAAACAAAAGTTCTAATTAATGGCACACCCACAAGAACACCACCTGTGCAACCCCTATATATATATTGCTCGAGAATTACTCCTGTTATACCTGAGGAAAGCATTGTTGTATTGCTGAAACGCGTTGTGTTATCTGAATAACAGGAGCATTCTGAAATATTTTAACAATAAAACAACTTGAATCTTAACGGAACCTGTGCATTGTCAGCGCTCGCCAGACCGATAATCCAATCACCTACCATATGCACACTCCCTTCTGAGGGAATCGGTCAGAGCTGCAGCAAGACATAGGCACTCCATTTCGAAGTGAAACCCTCAGCTGGAGAACGGTGGATCGCTGTAATACTCCTGAACCCAGAGTGCCGGGGATTTCAGGAGGAATCAGCGGTCCTGAATCCGGACACCTCCAACAAAGATCACGATCTAACAGGATCGCTACCAAGGCTTCAAACCCCCAATCCATATTAGATCGGAGGATCTATACAACCAACACCGGGGTTGTGCGAGGGCGCACAACCTCACCAGGTGAGCAAACTCTTATTTCTCTAAATTTAATCTTAGACCCACGGGTACTGCTCATAGGCGCTACTTTCTCTTTTTTAGTGACTATTACAGCAGAAACCAAGCTAGGATTTAGCTGGTTTTTTGCTGCTAGAACCATTCTCGAACGTTTCTAGAACTATCGAGCTTTTGCAAAAAAGCTCGAGTTCTAGTTCGATCTAGAACATGCCCCAAAATCACTCGAGCCTAGAACTGGAGAACCACGAACCACGAACCGCGCTCAACTCTAGTGTTTGGTGAAATTGGTTGTGACATACCATCTACAGGTGACCACAATCTTGAGGAAGCATTTACCACCATACAACAATTGCAACTAAAAAGATCCAGACTATGGTGGAATCGCTTATTTTTACAAAAATATATATCTAAAAAATTGATACCCAGGGGTCTCAGGGTTCGGGTGATTCCCACGTTCTTTATTGATGATGAGACATTTGTTTCCAGATGGGAAGATGCCTGCAATGTATGTTCCTCCATCTTTATGGAATTATTAGTAGAATCTAATATAAAAAACATCTCCGAGATTGATACTAAATTGGATGAAATTCAATCTAAGTTTAAAACTGATTGTCCATCTGATCAGTTATCCATATATGATGCAAAATTAGAAAAGGCACTTGATGCCTGTGTGAAGAAGATCCATGAGACACAGGCTAGGAAACTAGCAAGAGATCAACGAGATTTTTCCCTTAAAGATGTATATCATTGGAGACCACGCCCCTCCGGTTCACCCAGGGCTTCCCGTGTTGCCTCCTTCTCTTCACTTTCTGCAACGAGCGACCAATCGGATGCATCTTCAATCCAATCTAACATTACTACCAGGTCTGGCTTAACGATTGGGAGACAGAGAGATAATAAGACATCTACTAACAAAACCACCAATTATAGGACAACTGGGCATAGACATCCTAATAAGGTGATTAACCTCAGTTCGTATGTTCTCTCATCTTCCGACATTTCTCTTTTGGAGAAGGGCTTTACGTTTTCACCAACTGCCAGGTTCGATAGATTTATTGCCACCAAGGATTTGCACCTTTTTGCTCGCTCCTTGCTTTTTAAAAAATATTTTTTTGATGCTAACTTGCATGATCTTTTTCCAACAGAGGAGGAACAAGTAGCCCTGCGTGACCTGGAGGAACTGGCCAGTGATCATACTACCCCTGAAGGAGGTAAGATTCCTCCTTCTATACGTCCTCGCTCAAGGAAGTTCCTTCCATTATCCTCTTGTGCTAACATAGACTTGTTTGTGCAACTGGTTTCCAGAGAATTTGAAAATATACCAATTGGTATACATCATGACAATCTTACTAGGCAGGAGCGGAGTAGGTTGAGAGAGTTACGGGCTTTGCCGGATGTCGTGCTGAAGCCAGCGGACAAGGGCGGAAACGTCGTTGTCTGGCCTAAGGATCTATATTAAAAAGAGGCTTTTAGGCAGCTACGAGATAAGATCTGTTATAAAAAGCTGACCTTTAACCCGCTATCTGCATTTATGGATCAACTTCAAAAGATCCTTAAGGCGGCACTAGACAACGGCGTGATCACCAAGGACCTGTTTTCCGCACTCCATGTGGTCGAACCAGTGATCCCTACACTATACCTCCTGCCAAAAATACACAAAGACGTCAATGTTCCACCTGGTAGACCCATTGTATCGGGCAGAGGGAACTTCCTTGAAAACATCAATAGATGGATTGATGCTAAGCTCCAGCCATTAGTTGAAGATTTACCATCGTTCACTAAGGACACTGGGGAATTTCTTCGTAAGACCGATGGACTGTGTGTGGGGGAAGATACTTTACTGGTGACAGGTGATGTAGAATCCCTGTACACCAGTATTAGACATCATGATGGACTTCGGGCTACTCGCTTCTTTCTTGAGGCGTCTAGTCTTTCCACCGATATTATTAATCTCGTCATGGAATTATTAGAATTCACACTAACACACAACTTTTTCGTGTTTAAGGGGTCCTTCTACCTGCAGCTCCAGGGAACAGCGATGGGGGCTTCTTTTGCCCCCTCATATGCCAACCTGTTCCTGGGGCTGTGGGAGAGGGACCTCTTCCTGTCAGATCAGCTGCCGTCGATGGACCGTGTCCACTTTTGGACGCGGTACATCGACGACATCTTTTTGATCTGGCAGGGTACAGAGACTGATCTCCATGAATTTATGAAGTCTCTTAATTCCAATGACTGCAATATTCGCATTACGTATACCCTCCATGCACAGTCGGTCTCCTTCCTTGATGTTAAGGTCTCGAAAGATTCCTCTAATGTCATCCAAACTGACATCTTTCGGAAGGAGACAGCAGATAATATGCTTCTGCATGCATCTTCTTCGCACCCGCAATATATGATTCAATCCATTCCCACAGGACAATTTCTGCGGTTGCGCAGGATTTGCTCTGTGGACTCGGACTTTGAGAGGCAAGCTATCGATCTTAAGCATCGGTTCTATGCTAGAGGGTACAGTAAGAGATGCGTTAAGAGGGCCTATAATAGGGCCAAGCACTCTAACCGACACTCTTTACTGTATGCCCCAAAAAAGTCGCTATTACAGGATGTGCTAAGATTCGTGACCAATTATCATGGTCAGTTTTCAGCTATGCGCTCCTGTCTACAAAAATTTTGGCCAGTTTTGCAGGCTGATCCGGTTCTTGCCCGCATAATTCCTAATAGACCCATGATAAGCATTCGCAGGTCCAAAAATCTTCGTGACCACCTCGTCACTAGTCATTATGAATCAGTTGTTCAGCCCTCTCCTTTTGGATCTTTTAATCCACGGGTTGGATGTACACCGTGTGGACATTGTGTGGCCTGCCCAAATGTTGACAGGGCTAATTCCTTTACAGATTCGGCAGCAACCCACACTTTCCACATTAATAAATTCATCACTTGTACCACAACAGCTGTCATATACTATGCCACATGCCCCTGTCCAAAAATATATATTGGCTTGACAACTAGACAATTCAAGGTGCGGATTAGAGAGCATGTGAATGGGATAGTGGCTGCTGCTGACTGTCTTGATATTACATCTCTCAAGACCATTCCCCGTCATTTTAAGTTACATCATGGATCCAATGCAGCATTGTTAAGAGTTAGGGGTATCGATAATCTTGATTCTAACATCCGGGGTGGCAGAATTAGCCAGAAATTGGCGCGTATGGAAACAAAGTGGATCTGGACCCTTAAAACCCTTCACCCTATGGGCCTCAATGAAAATATATCGTATGCCTCATTTTTGTGATGGTCGTGGTTTTGGGGTGCTTGGTAACTCATTATTTTAATTGTTATTGTTTTTAATTTTACTTTTACATTTTATCTAGACATCAACCTCTCATCCCATTTATTACATCTTATCAGCCGTCACTCCATGGCAAGATGAATTTTTCCGGGATATTTATATCATCTATCCTTGCAGATGAGTGGACTCCTTTTTCTCCAATCAATTTATCATCTGGACTCTATGTAATCTTGCATTTGTATCATACATCAATTTCTCATCTTGTGCATTGTATTTCAACAGTCACTATTTAACTTTTTGCATGCTGCATTCTCTCTTGATATTGACACAATTAATCTTTGTAGATGAGTTGATCTGGTTTTTCTAAACATTTTGTCATCATTTTGTGTAACCTTATATTAGCTATCATGTATGATCGGGTGCTATTACTTTTTTATGGCTAATGAATTCTTGCCAGAATTTACTATCACTATCAATGTATACGATCTATTTAGGTATTGTCTCTTCAGATGGTCATGACGGGAATGATGTACTGCATCTTGGAGTACTGTATATACATATTCCTATTATGCCCAATGGACACTTTACATGCATATTGGTGTTTTTGATGCTCTGATGGACATCATGTGCCTATGTCATTCCCGTGATGGAAATGATGTATAGCATCTTGGAGCATTATATATGCATATTCCCTTTGTACTTAATGGAAACTTCTTATGCATATTGATGTATAGGATGCTCTGATGGACATCATGTGCCTATGTCTTTTCCGTTTGATTACATCAATTGAGCAGCTGTGCATTTTAACACTATATTATTTAATGGAATATATCTATCTATTTTTGTTACATCTTGACAATAATTGTGCACCTTTGTTATACTGGTATAGCAATATGGGTCTAGTCGTTTTTCTCCGCATATATTATATATTGAACAAACAGGAGAACAAACGTGGTTATATTGCAAAAAACATATCAAAATTTATTAATACATCTAATATTAGATGCAGCACAAAAATATGCAAAAGGTGCAAAGAGACAGAGGGCACTACAAGGCACTAAGCATGGGTTAAATCAGACAAAATCACATGGCAGATATAATAAAAGATAGAATACAAAGCATTACATGTCGGTTACAAAATTCAATGCCAGGTGAAACCAGAAAGCAGTAGCTGGTGTCCAAACTAGGAGTAGACTGAACAGCACGCTAGACAAGTAAATACATCCGGACACCGGCACCTACCAGCGGCTGTGTGAGTTACCGAAGGATCAGAAAAATCACATGGCAGATATAATAAAAGATAGAATACAAAACATTACATATCGGTTACAAAATTCAATGCCAGGTGAAACCAGAAAGCAGTAGCTGGTGTCCGAAATAGGAGTAAAATGAACAGCACGCTAGACAAGTGAATACATCCGGACACCGGCACCTACCAGCGGCTGTATGAGTTACCAGGGATCACCAGTGATTGCTTAAAAGTGCCAGTAGTGCAGAATCAGAGACCAAGACAGTCCCCCCTAAAGCAGGTTACACGCGTTTCACGTATTTGTGATATTAACGCTTCATCAGACCAAGGAGGGGTGAAGACTCATTGATTTCTAGGACCTTTTAAAGAGAACATGTGATAGACCATGTGGGAGAAAAGTACCCAATAGGCGAAGATCACTCGGCGCATGCGCGGTCGCCGCCAATCACCCCAGCAAATGCGAGCGGCGTCAGGCCGGAGAGTGCAGGGGAGGGGGGTAAAACACACCCCCTCGCCGGCACCCACCCGCCCCTTAGACACCGCCAAGCATGTCAGGGAGAGAGCGGAGGCCGGGCATGCGCACACAACACCCACTGGGACATATGGTACACAGTATAAGCTCCCGATCGGCAGCAGCACATGGACAATAGAAAACAGAGGGGCACATCAAAGACAAACAGTAATTGCATAAATATCAGTGGTAAGCCCTCGTCCTAAGTCCAAGGCATATTCCGGATCTCTCATGAACGGCGTCTTCTTGTTAATTCCGTCCCGGTGAATGATATGCACAGGCAATCAGGAGATGGAAAAAAGGTCCCAAGGAAGCAAGAGAGAAGGCTGCAGACAAAAAAGCACAAATGGCATAAAAAACATGCAGCAAAAATAAAAAAGGTTAAAAACAAAGGTATAAGGAACCATAATACCCCCATTAATAATAAAAATACAGAAATGGAAAAAAACACTCTGAAAAAAGGGGGAGCAAAAGGGGAAGGGGGGAGGGGGAGAAACACAGGGATCTACAGGAAGGAAGCGAAGCTAAGGGACTCATTCAATCCTGACGGGACCATTGTACCCAGCATGACAATCCATTTCGTTTCTTTCTGGGCGAGAATTTTTTTAAAATTCCCGCCCCTATTACCGCAATGTACGACATCTATCCCTGTGACTTTTAGTGATCTTGCATTACAATCGTGGTGATGCCGAAAGTGTCTTGGGAGGGTTTTTAGAGTAGAAAGGTCGGTCACTGTCTTTGCCGCAGCAATGTCTCTCACATGCTCCCGCACTCTCACTCTTAGCTCCCTGGAAGTAAGACCAATATAGATCTTGGGGCAACTGCATGTCGCAGTTGGAGACAAGAGGGGTACAATATAGAGAACATAATAGGTTCATAATCAAACTCCTCACCTTTGTGCTCACTCATAATTACTTTACTTTCCATAACAAGTTCTACCACCAGCTCAGGGGTACTGCAATGGGGAGCCCTTGTGCTCCCACTTTTGCAAACATATACCTGGGCTGGTGGGAGGATGCTGTGGTTTTTGGGGACGAGGATGTCACGTGGAACCCCCAGATTATCTTCTGGGGGCGTTACATAGATGACATCCTCGTCCTCTGGAGGGGGGATGCAGCATCTTTTCTGAAGTTTGTGGCACATTTGAATAATAACAACTTTGGACTCAAGTTCACCTGTGAGGTGGGGGGTGATAGACTGCCTTTCCTAGACATCCTTTTGACAAAAAATGTTGATGGGACTCTGGGAACGACAGTCTATCGCAAACCAACGGCAACAAATAGTTTGCTGAGGTGGCAGAGTCACCATCCTGAGACTCTACGTAGGGGCATACCAAAGGGGCAGTTTCTCCGGTTTAGGAGAAACTGCTCCTCGCTATATGACTTCCAACAGAGGTCAGTTGGGCTTGGAGATAATTTCAGAGAAAGGGGGTACCCTGAACACGTCATTCAGACAGCTTTTAGATCTGCTTGGGGCCAAAAGAGGGCCACATTGTTAGCCCCTAAGCCAAAATCTGGACAAGATAAGATAACTAGACTGATTGGCTCCTACGATGATGAAAACAGTAAGATCATGCATATATTAAGACGACACTGGGGGATATTGAGATCGGACCCTGACATATGTGAATATGTTACACCACGCCCGAGTGTTACCTACAGAAGAGGCAAAACCATTAAAGATTTTGTGGTCCATAGCCACTATGTGGCGGAGAAAGCACCAGGATCATGGTTAGAAAGAAAGCCTCATGGGACGTTTAGGTGTGGGTCCTGCAAGTTCTGCCCGTATATTGACCAGAGTAAAACCTTCAGCAACCATCAATCAGGAAGAGTCTTTTATATCAGGGACTTCACGAACTGCAGGACGGAGGGTGTAGTATATAGATGCACCTGTACATGCCCGCTCAGCTATATCGGCAAGACTAAACGGCAGCTGCGTGTCCGTATAGGGGAACACGTAGGCGATATAATTCACAAACGAGAGACGCCTATAGCGAGGCATGTAAATATGTGCCATGGAGGAGATCTAAAGAGCATACGATTTCAGGGAATTGAAGTTGTCCCGAGACCAATCAGGAAAGGAAATTGGGATATTAAAATCCTTCAGAGAGAGGCACGGTGGACATTCCTACTTGAAACAGTCAGCCCAAATGGACTGAATGAGGTTCTCAGTTATACCAGTTTTATCTAAAAAGCATCAAATGAGCATATAAAGCTATACCCGAGAGGTATTAAAAGTACATATGTAGCCTGAATAATATTCAATTATTTTGTTTGCAGAATTGCCTGACAGTGATATCTGCTGTCAGTAGCTGTATCTATTTTCATATATCTAATTTATATTGGTGCAATTAGGTGCAGGTTTTCACTAACACTAGGTTAATAACACAAACTAATTTTCACCAGGAACTGCTGTATGCAGCATATGTGGGGATACATATAGGAGCCGCACACTGGAAATGACGTCACAGAATGCTTCCAGCGAGGTATTGCGGCCGGCAGATTGCGAGGAGGAATTGAAAGGATGCATACCGGAAGTGACGCCGGATGACTACTTCCGGTTTGCGCGTCATGGAACGCACTATACTGTGCAACTACGGAGGTGATCTTTGGAACACCTCCGGTTGGTTGCTATGGCGCGTCACAATAGAGTCCCAGAGAGCGGAAGCGGAGGTGAGACATTAGGCACTTCCGGCGCGTGTCACTGGGAGGCGGGAACTACAAGTTCCCAAAATGTATAAGACATTGAAAGAGAGGGGGAAGTTGTGTGACATGCTGGCTGATACCAATGGACCTGCGGGACAGTAGAAGCGGCGTCTTTTCCCTATAGACTGAGTGCCCTATTATGGGCGAGGGATGCCACGCTGTGTCTGTGACTGATACTCTCTTAGATATAAGGTATGTCTCTTTTCTGCTGATAATGCTAGGAGTTCCATAGCCTTTTGAGAACTCTATGGCTGATTGGAAGGGAGCAAAAAGTATATTATTATATGTTATTTTTGCTAGTTGATGTGATGGGACCTGCAGAATATTGAGAGCAGTGTCTCACTACGGAGTGAATGCCCCTACGATGGGCGGTTGATGCCACACTGTCGGTGCGACCATCAGTCATTAAGATATAAGGTATGCCCCCTCCATTTGCTGATATCGGTAGTTCCACATTTTGTTTTATATTTCTATGGGTTATTGGAATAGAAAATGATACTATGTCTTGGATATGTTGTTTTTTTCTAGAGATCTAATCCGGATCAGTCCCCTGATGAACCCCTAGAAAAAATATAGGGGGGAAACGCGTCGGGATAGAATACTGGATGGTCTCGGCAGATAAGTTATTCCCTGCTGGGACTTTATATCCATATGTATATATAAACTTAGTTTGGGACTAAATACTGGATGGTCTCGGCAGACAAGCCATTCCCTGCTGGGACTTTATATCCATATATATATATAAGAACTCTTTTTTGATCTGAGATCCATCTAATATCTAGAAAAAGTTTTTTTAAAAAATATCTAAATTATCTTTAAGTACTGTAACTATTTGCACATATTCTCTTTGGTGGTGGGTCTCCCGGATCTGAGCAACTAGCTTGAAGGGAGATACTAGGGAGAGATGACGTGGAGCGGGGGGTACCCAATAATTCATGGTACACCTCCGTTGGTAGGTAGGAGAAAGGGAGGGAGAGATAGGTCATCCCCTGAACCACGTATTGCTGTATCTGAATAAACTAGCGCAACTATTAAGGTTGCCCCTACCCTGAGAACAGGAAACTATTTACACTGTCCCCACCAATCGAGTCTATCACCCTATTACACTCACTATAATATATCACTGTAGTTATTTTAAATGAGCAGTGATTTTATATCTATAATTTTAATATTGATTAGAATAAAAAACTGTTTTTAGGAGTTTTTTCTCTTTGGTTTGCGCATAATAGATGACAAAAGAGGTAGCACATGAAATAAAACTCCTGATGTCAAAGGTCCGGCTACCGTCTGCAGTGGTGAAAGTCTTGCTGCGAGAGACATTGCTGCATGCAAGACAGTGACCGCACGGAAAACACCCACGGACCGGATTGGTGGAGCCAAACGGATGAGGGGTCACAGGGACATAGTGGCTATGTACGAGAAAATCTCGTAGATTTCTTGAGCGTCGTGCCGTCATTAGCGGATAATCTGGGATCAAGTCTCTAAGGGTAGGGTCAGATTTTAAAATTGGCCAGTGTTTATTCAGAATGGCACGCATATTGTGCCATTCATGGTTATAGGCAGATATGAATCTAGCCTCACCCGCCCCCGTGTTCGCTCGGCTAGATGGTTGCAACAGCTCCAATCGCTGAGTTTTTTTTTGCCCTGTTATACCCTCTCTTAATGACACGGCGGCTATATCCCCTATCACACAATCTAGATGTTAAATCATTGGCCTGGGACTGAAAGTTCTCAGATGTCGAGGAAATCCGCTTCATCCTGAGAAATTGTCCAACCAGGATGGCTTGAATAGTACTAAAAAGATGAGAAGATGAAGCATGTAGAAGGGAGTTGACCAAGGTGGGCTTCCTAAAGACATCCGTCTGTAGTTGCCGACCACGGTCAACCCCAATCATAATATCCAAAAAATCAATAGACTGTAAATCATATCTAAAGGTGAGCTTAAGGTTCAAAGAATTGTGATTTAAAGAACCCATAAAATCCGAGAGCTGCTCCACCGTACCCTGCCACAAAATAAAAACATCATCGATGTATCTTAACCAGCACTGCGCCTGGGCCGCGGCCGGCACACCCCCGTCGCCAAAGATGTCCCTCTCCCAATGGCCGAGGAACAAATTAGCGTACGAAGGCGCACAGGCCGCGCCCATCGCAGTGCCTCTGGTCTGCAAATAAAACCGGTCTTTAAAAATAAAAAAGTTATGTGTCAGGATAAAGTGGAGCAGCTCTAGGATCAGCTCACATAAATGACCATCACGGTTGGAATTGCTCAGGAAGAAGCGGACTGTCTCCAGGCCATCATCATGGTTGATGTTGGTGTAGAGGGACTCTATGTCCGCCGTGACCAACAGGGTATCATCATCCACAAAAATCCCGTCGACCCTATTCAGGACGTCCGTCGTATCTTTTACATAAGATGGTAATGTCTCCACAAGGGGCTTAAGATAATAATCAATAAATCGACAAACAGGGTCGCATAATCCATCTATGCCAGATACGATAGGACGTCCTGGCGGGTGTTCGGGATTTTTGTGGATCTTGGGCAGGAGGTAGAAGGTTGGAATTTTTGGAGACATGACGAAGAGGCCATCAAAGACTTTCTTCGTGATAATTCCTTCATCGAGGGCCCCCTGCAATATCCGGTGGAGCGAATCTACGAAGGGAGCGAGAGGGCTAGAATCCAGTCTGCGATATGTATCAGTGTCCCTTAATTGGCGATAGGCCTCCCTTTCATAAAGATTATTAGGCCAAATCACTATATTCCCCCCCTTGTCTGCTGGCTTGATCTGAACATCACTCAGGGATTGTAAGTCCCTAAGTGCGGCTCTTTGAGATGAGTTAAGGTTGTCACATCTGCGTCTCATAGATAAAGTTTTAAATTCATCCGTAACCAACCTAGTAAAAATCTCAATTGAAGAGCATAAAGACAAGGGAGGGAACCTAGTGCTCCTGGGCAAAATTGAGGGAGGAAACCTACCTTGTGAGCCAGAGGACTGTTCAATAAGAAGATCTTCTAAGGCCTGCAAGGCCTCTCTCTTGGCCCGGTCAGAAGTATTGAGTGATATGACATTTTTGGAATGTAGTTTTTTCAAAAGAATTTTGCGTGAAAAAATGTGAAGGTCTTTTAAGGCTGTAAAAAAATGGAATGAGTCAGTGGGAGAAAAACTCAAACCCTTTGATAACAAATCAATCTGCGTATGTGATAAAGAGTGAGATGACAAGTTTATTACCTGAAGTGAGTCTTTATGTGATTGTTGCCTAGTTCGAAGGGGGTCCATAGTGGTTTTCCCAAAATCCAATTGTTTCTTCTTATACTTTTTATTGGAGGGGCCAGTAACTCTGTCCAATAGAGTAGGGGGATCCAGAGTCTCAGTATTGGATTCCTCCCCTGATGTATAAGACCTAACAGAGGTGGATCTAGAACGCGACTGATTATTAAACCGCCTAAATGGTCTAGATCTTTCAACGGACATTTTCCATTTGTAAACCCTATTTGAAAGAAGATCCTGTTGATCCCTATGGAACTTTTTAATTTTGTTCTCTTTCAGTTCCTTTTCCCATTTACTCACATCAGTTTCAATTTCTAGTTCCAACTTAGTAAAGGCCTCCTTAGTAAGACCCCCCAAGAGTTTGCTGTGTAAATCATCCATCTCAATTTTCAACGCCGTAAGTTGAGTACTATTAAGGTCACATAAGAGTTGGAGAAAGGCCCTGGAACATGTATTGGCACATTCCTCCCATCTATCCTTAAAGGAGATGTCCTCAATGGTAAACGAGGGAAACACCTGGACCCTTAGTCCTCTGGGGATGAGTCCTTCTTGTAAATAGCGTTCTAGGAACGCTTGGTTCCACCAGATTTTAATTCGTCTATGAATGAGTCCCCTATACCTCATAGCTTCCACCTGGAGCCCTGCCTCCCCAGGTCTTGATTCACTGCCTCCGTCATGCCTGAACACATCGTTCAGCTGGGAACGCCAGGATTCTTCCCGGGCACAGAAGTCCATATCCTCTTGCGGATACACTGTGCAAAACACAGAAAACACAATTAGAAAGACAAAAATATCCATGAGGAATTTGTATACACATTCAATAAGGAATGTAGCATGACTGGATAGTCTAAGTACAAAATATATAGTGTCCTGTATGGGCCTCTATCTATGCAAAGCATGCAAACCACTGAGGAAATATTGAACAAACAGGAGAACAAACGTGGTTATATTGCAAAAAACATATCAAAATTTATTAATACATCTAATATTAGATGCAGCACAAAAATATGCAAAAGGTGCAAAGAGACAAAGGGCACTACAAGGCACTAAGCATGGGTTAAATCAGACAAAATCACATGGCAGATATAATAAAAGATAGAATACAAAGCATTACATGTCGGTTACAAAATTCAATGCCAGGTGAAACCAGAAAGCAGTAGCTGGTGTCCAAACTAGGAGTAGACTGAACAGCACGCTAGACAAGTAAATACATCCGGACACCGGCACCTACCAGCGGCTGTGTGAGTTACCGAAGGATCAGAAAAATCACATGGCAGATATAATAAAAATATCTCCATTTTTGTCTCCAAAAATTCCAACCTTCTACCTCCTGCCCAAGATCCACAAAAATCCAGAACACCCGCCAGGACGTCCTATCATATCTGGCATAGATGGATTATGCGACCCTGTTTGTCGATTTATTGATTATTATCCTAAGCCCCTTGTGGAGACATTACCATCTTATGTAAAAGATACAACGGACGTCCTGAATAGGGTCGACGGGATTTTTGTGGATGATGATACCCTGTTGGTCACGGCGGACATAGAGTCCCTCTACACCAACATCAACCATGATGATGGCCTGGAGGCAGTCCGCTTCTTCCTGAGAAATTCCAACCGTGATGGTCATTTATGTGAGCTGATCCTAGAGCTGCTCCACTTTATCCTGACACATAACATTTTTATTTTTAAAGACCGGTTTTATTTGCAGACCAGAGGCACTGCGATGGGCGCGGCCTGTGCGCCTTCGTACGCTAATTTGTTCCTCGGCCATTGGGAGAGGGACATCTTTGGCGACGGGGATGTGCCGGCCGCGGCCCAGGCGCAGTGCTGGTTAAGATACATCGATGATGTTTTTATTTTGTGTCAGGGTACGGTGGAGCAGTTCTCGGATTTTATGGGTTCTTTAAATCACAATTCTTTGAACCTTAAGCTCACCTTTAGATATGATTTACAGTCTATTGATTTTTTGGATATTATGATTGGGGTTGACCGTGGTCGGCAACTACAGACGGATGTCTTTAGGAAGCCCACCTCGGTCAACTCCCTTCTACATGCTTCATCTTCTCCTCTTTTTAGTACTATTCAAGCCATCCCGGTTGGACAATTTCTCAGGATGAAGCGGATTTGCTCGACATCTGAGAACTTTCAGTCCCAGGCCAATGATTTAACATCTAGATTGTGTGATAGGGGATATAGCCGCCGTGTCATTAAGAGAGGGTATAACAGGGCAAAAAAAACCTCAGCGATTGGAGCTGTTGCAACCATCTAGTCGAGCGAAGACGGGGGCGGCTGAGGCTAGATTCATATCTGCCTATAACCATGAATGGCACAATATGCGTGCCATTCTGAATAAACACTGGCCAATTTTAAAATCTGACCCTACCCTTAGAGACTTGATCCCAGATTATCCACTAATGACGGCACGACGCTCAAGAAATCTACGAGATTTTCTCGTACATAGCCACTATGTCCCTGTGACCCCTCATCCGTTTGGCTCCACCAATCCGGTTCGTGGGTGTTTTCCGTGCGGTCACTGTCTTGCATGCAGCAATGTCTCTCGCAGCAAGACTTTCACCACTGCAGACGGTAGCCGGACCTTTGACATCAGGAGTTTTATTTCATGTGCTACCTCTTTTGTCATCTATTATGCGACATGCAGTTGCCCCAAGATCTATATTGGTCTTACTTCCAGGGAGCTAAGAGTGAGAGTGTGGGAGCATGTGAGAGACATTGCTGCGGCAAAGACAGTGACCGACCTTTCTACTGTAAAAACCCTCCCAAGACACTTTCGGCATCACCACGATTGTAATGCAAGATCACTAAAAGTCGCAGGGATAGATGTCGTACATTGCGGTAATAGGGGCGGGAATTTTAAAAAAATTCTCGCCCAGAAAGAAACAAAATGGATTGTCATGCTGGGTACAATGGTCCCGTCAGGATTGAATGAGTCCCTTAGCTTCGCTTCCTTCCTGTAGATCCCTGTGTTTCTCCCCCTCCCCCCTTCCCCTTTTGCTCCCCCTTTTTTCAGAGTGGTTTTTTCCATTTCTGTATTTTTATTATTAATGGGGGTATTATGGTTCCTTATACCTTTGTTTTTAACCTTTTTTATTCTTGCTGCATGTTTTTTATGCCATTTGTGCTTTTTTGTCTGCAGCCTTCTCTCTTGCTTCCTTGGGACCTTTTTTCCATCTCCTGATTGCCTGTGCATATCGTTCACCGGGACGGAATTAACAAGAAGACGCCGTTCATGAGAGATCCGGAATATGCCTTGGACTTAGGACGAGGGCTTACCACTGTTATTTATGCAATTACTGTTTGTCTTTGATGTGCCCCTCTGTTTTCTATTGTCCATGTGCTGCTGCCGATCGGGAGCTTATACTGTGTACCATATGTCCCAGTGGGTGTTGTGTGCGCATGCCCGGCCTCCGCTCTCTCCCTGACATGCTTGGCGGTGTCTAAGGGGCGGGTGGGTGCCGGCGAGGAGGTGTGTTTTACCCCCCTCCCCTGCACTCTCCGGCCTGACGCTGCTCGCATTTGCTGGGGTGATTGGCGGCGACCGCACATGCGCCGAGTGATCTTCGCCTATTGGGTACTTTTCTCCTACATGCTCTATCACATGTTCTCTTTAAAAGGTCCTAGAAATTAATGAGTCTTCACCCCTCCTTGGTCTGATGAAGCGTTAATATCACAAATACGTGAAACGCGCGTAACCTGCTTTAGGGGGGACTGTCTTGGTCTCTGATTCTGCACTACTGGCACTTTTAAGCAATCACTGGTGATCCCTGGTAACTCATACAGCCGCTGGTAGGTGCCGGTGTCCGGATGTATTCACTTGTCTAGCGTGCTGTTCATTTTACTCCTATTTCGGACACCAGCTACTGCTTTCTGGTTTCACCTGGCATTGAATTTTGTAACCGATATGTAATGTTTTGTATTCTATCTTTTATTATATCTGCCATGTGATTTTTCTGATCCTTCGGTAACTCACACAGCCGCTGGAAGGTGCCGGTGTCCGGATGTATTTACTTGTCTAGCGTGCTGTTCAGTCTACTCCTAGTTTGGACACCAGCTACTGCTTTCTGGTTTCACCTGGCATTGAATTTTGTAACCGACATGTAATGCTTTGTATTCTATCTTTTATTATATCTGCCATGTGATTTTGTCTGATTTAACCCATGCTTAGTGCCTTGTAGTGCCCTCTGTCTCTTTGCACCTTTTGCATATTTTTGTGCTGCATCTAATATTAGATGTATTAATAAATTTTGATATGTTTTTTGCAATATAACCACGTTTGTTCTCCTGTTTGTTCAATATTTCCTCAGTGGTTTGCATGCTTTGCATAGATAGAGGCCCATACAGGACACTCTATATATTTTGTACTTAGACTATCCAGTCATGCTACATTCCTTATTGAATGTGTATACAAATTCCTCATGGATATTTTTGTCTTTCTATATATTATATATTGCGGTTACCATGATGGAGTTGTTGATTTTTCTCCCTTTCTGCAAAGACGTCTCCGCTGGGTGAGCACGCATGCGCGCTGCCAGCACCGGGATGTCATCGCGTGGCTGTGTTGTTATTTCTCTGTGTGTGACGTCCGCTCATGTGACCGCCGCCCGGCTGTCATGTGACCGGAAGTGTTGGACACGGGGGTGACGCGGCTAGCGAGTGGCGTCCCTGGTTGCTGGGATATCGCATGCGTCACTAATTGCCCACCGGACATGATTGGTTGATGCCTCCTTTTAATACGAGCACCTTCCTTCACTTAACCACTCCCCCTGACGAAGGCTTTTCACAGCCGAAACGGCCGCCGGGCAGACGCAGGTCTCCGTGTGCTCCAGGATCATCCTTCCAGGTATATCATTATCCCATTTTTGGGCTTTATGGTCTCTTATTTACACCACCTCAGTGGTTGATGCGGTCTAATTGGGGGTCTTTTTGGTTCTCATATCCTCTATGAGTCCCTGTCCCTTATAGTCCCCCCAATTGATGTTCGATTTTGTGACCTCGTTCCATTTTTGGTCTGTACAGTACATTATTTACCTGGTTGGGATGCTATGCTGTCCCCGTGACCAATTTTGGTTGTGGGTGAACATTATATTTAAATAATTGTTTCAGCCTTCTATTTTTATACTCATTGTGTGTAAATAGACCCTGGATCTACTGTGACCTGTTGTCTTACCTGTAATTTGTGCCGCCAATTCACCTACCCTGTGTTTAATAAAGTTCATCACTTACATCTACTGGCGTTGTCGCAATTTTCCTTTTCCTCTATATGCCATATGTGCACCGTGTACCAGAGAGATGCACTCGCAGGTCCTACATGACGCGTCATAGTCATGTGACCAGTCTGTAGCCAATGAGATAATAGCCACGTGACTGGTCACATGGCTATTTTGACGTCACGATAGGTCCTGCATCTCTGCTGGCAGTGCCGTCACCGGGAGGATTCAGCGATCATCGGATGGAATAGCGGCAGGAGACAGAGTGCAGAAGGGATCGCGAGGACCGGTAAGTGTTATGGCAATGTTTATTAACTGTTTGTGTACATTTATAATGCATTTTTCTGTGTTTGTGATTGCCTCCCATTATAGCCTATTGGTTCTAGTTCGGTTCGTCGAACGTTCGACGAACCGAACTCGAACGGGACCCTCCTTCGGCGAACCGACCTCGAGCCGAACCGCGACCGGTTCGCTCATCTCTACTGGGGGCCTTCCGCTTATAGTGAGAAAATGGCAGCCTGCTGCTTAGACTATGAAGGCATAAAGTGAGAAAAGCCCAAAGAGGCAGGAGCAGGGTCTGATGCCAAATCGTGTTAGTCGCTTGTGTGTCCCGCTGTTCCGTGAACCCGGCGGTGTCGTTTTAATAACTGGCTGATAATGGTGGGGGAATGTTTACAGGGGAGATGTTGTGACGCCACCTGTGGTATGCGGCAAGATAGGTGCCGGCGCTGCTGTTCAGTTCCCTGGGGGTCGGTGGTGAGGCAGCTGAGTTGGTATAGTAGTAGTCTTTATGAATGATGGAGGGAGTTATGTTGGGGTGCAGGACTGAGGACACTGGCAATAACTGGACAACACGGGGCCGTAGTTTAATTTACCTTTTTACTCGTTAGTAGTGTGACGCCCTGGCAAAACGAGGGAGTCACAGATACATCTAATCCTCCTTGGTAATTTGATCCCACACTGGTACAGTTCTACAGACACACCCCTCCCCCCAGTGTACGAGCTAAACTGAGCAGCAGGGGAGGGGCTGGTGCAGAGTGTGAGAGGAGAGGGAGCAGAGCAGACCGGGGTGTGGAAGCTCCCGGCTGCTGTGGAGTGTGGAGCGAGCTCCAGGAGTGCGGGAAGGAGCCAAGGTGGCCGGGGCAGGGTAGCGGCCTGCCGGCATAGTAATCAGGCTCCGGATTGTTGCTAGGGAGTGGGCTCCCCATTCCAAGCTGAAGAGTTGAGGAGGCTTCCTATAGTAGTGGACAGAGAGAGAAAGGGCCCTGCTGTACTGGGTGTGGGATCCGAACACCCTCCATACCAAAGGCTACGGACACCGGCAATTTCTGGTTAATCCCTGACTCTGTGTGAGTTTTCTTGCAAAGCGAACTGTGAGTAACAACATCCCCCGGTCCAACCGGGCACGCAGCTCTCAGACACCCGCCCATCTCCCTGCACAATAAGGCCCAACGGGCCCCCGGGACCATCACTCCCCTACCCACGGAGGGGTCAACACCAAGCTGCGCAACACCGTCCCCGGGAGGCCTAGTCAACGGCAGTGGTGGTGTCCATCTATTCACCACAACCCGTGGGTGGCATCACGAACTTACATCCCAAACCAAACCACCGCGGCCCCGGCCGTGGAACTCCCCGTCAAGTCCCTGCGTGTACCGCCAACCCCCTTGCAGAGCGACGTGGCCCCTGGGTCCGTGAAAGGCTCGAGCCACCACTCACTGTACGAGAACGGATCCGAGCGGCTCGGCGGTCGCAGCCGAGCTCACGGGGTGGTACACATCGACTCTTCTGGCATCTGCGAACAGGATAGAACCATCCACTTACCTGTGGAAGTGCCCCTTGAAATTATCGTTAGCGGCGTCCCGCTAAAAATTTTTTTGCAGAATCCGCCATCTTGGGCGCGAAAAGTTCCCGCCCAAGCCGTCTTCTCCGAGCAGAAAGGGCGCGAAAAGCGAAGCTCCGCCCTCTGAGAGCAGAGTGGTGCAGAAAGCAAGCGGAGTGCCCGGAAAAGACCGGGGGGGGAGGATGGAAGATGTCTGCCCCTGGCGAGGAAGCTGCAGCGCCTGCTCCGGTCGCAGGAGCGAAAAACTGTGGGAAGAAAGGCGCAAATAGGGTCTTACCCGGTAAAAGAAAGCGAAAAACTGTGGGAAGAAAGGCGCAAATAGGGTCTTACCCGGTATAGTATTCTCTGCATTTGTCTTGAGGAAGAGGACGGATATGTCCTTGAAACGCGTAGACCTGTGAAAATAAAGAAAAGAGATTTACTAACTTCATCTGGACTCCTGTGGTTTGGCGCGGTATTTAAACCTGCTTTTCTCCTGTTGTCTGAAATCCGGTCGCAGGAGCGGCAGACACTGAGGTTCCGGTGATGACTCCCTGTGCGACAGCTGTCGGCAACCCGCCTGCCGCAGGAAGGATGCCGGCCCCGGCAGTCTGCCCGGCTGTGACGGAGACGGCGCCCGTAAGTTAACCCCTGAAGTTCAAAGTTTTAAAAATTTGAAAGGACCCGCTTCTACGAGAGACTGTGTTCCCTTGTTGACCGTCCCTGAGTTCCCTGTGGGACGCCATCCGGTACGCCGGGTTTTAGGAGCCGGACCATGCCTGACTTGTTGAATGCCGCCGCGGTTGGAGCCGTGGAGGCCGTCATCAGGGGTCAGAGCCCTTGGTGGAGGACGGCAGGGAAGTTGTGAGCAGCGAGGACAGTTCCTGTGTCAGAGCCCAGCCTACCGTACCCGCACCGCAGGCAGTGGAGAACGGGGTCTTTCTGGACAGTGTCACAGTGAGTAAGGTGGCATTGGGGACCCGTGCTGCCTGTGGTGGACAGGGGAAAGGGACTGGAGGAGGCTGCATCGGCAGTGAAAGGTAGCGGTTCCTGGCTACCCCCACCCCCCGTTAATGTTTTAACTCTCTGTTGATCATTTTCCATGCCATTTTCCCGTTGTGCACCAAGAGGACTGCCAGGCAGGGAACATTTTGCCCGGCCCTGTGTGGGCGTCACCGGAACCTACCTGGACTTAGGAAAAGGGGTGCCACTAGTTCTTAGTGGTGGCACCAGGTGGCAGGTTTATTTGGGTGTCAGCCGAGCCCGCAGGGCGGTACAGTAGATGATACAGGCCCGGGAGACTGGTCCAGCTGGCAGCGGAGATCCGGCCCGCCTGGAAGCAATTGAGAGGATCCACCTGGCCAGGTGGGTTTAGAGGCCTTCCTGCTTGCGCTGTGGTATGTGGGTCCCTACGGCTTGAAGCTTCCTTGTGTTGGTTTTGGTTCTCACTCGTATGATAGGCAGCGCATTTACTGGTGCCGCTCTTCTGTCACGCCTCTATTATGCTGCTGTGGCCCGGGTACTCTGTGGGCCAGGAGACTTGCAATCTTCTGCCCTCTGGATTCTGCTGGTGGGACTTGAGTACCCACGCAGCCTAGGGTTCAGGTGCCCTGTTCTCTGCGCTCGATCCTGAGAGAGCTAAATCACAGCTCCCTTCCCAGAGACAGTCTCCACTCTTCTGCCTTGCTTAGTTTACCTTTCGTATGTCTGTGTTATCAACCCCTCCTCCAGGCCAGAATGCATAGGGAACTTCCCCTCAAACCGTGTCCTTGAGCTCCCCCTTCTGGTCTGGAGTTAGGAAGTGCTGAGTGCTGGTGCACCTACCATGGGAGACCCTCCTCTTGCTTCCAGGTATAACATCACCCCCTGTGAGGAGGGCAATGTTACTGTGGCAACCGGACCACTAGGGTGCCACATATAGGTATATCAAGGGTCAGAAAGGGGTTAGAATATTAGGAGCAAACACCAGTACAGTGGTATCAATTGCCCCAGAGTACAAATAGTTCTTATGGTGCAGCAAATACGCATGGGACAGGGCCTGGAACAAGGCCTGGCCCACCAATTTTAGGTTAATCATTGATCAATAACAAGTGGATGAGTGAAAAATGTAGGCCTAGTGCTCTGAGACCCCTGCCACTACAGGCAACACACAACAAGGAGACTCAAATAAGAGTCTCCATTTACAAAAAAAAATGGCTTGTGGTGACTCAGGAGGAAGCAAAAGGAGAAGGAATAGGAGAAATATAAGGTACTGCATACATAAAAAAAAGCCAAATTGAAAAAGTAACGGCACTGGACACACTGTTTCACCACAAGGCATTTGTCAGTAACATCAGCAGTAGTAGTAACAACAACCAGAGAAGCTACAGCAAAGGTATCACAAACTGCAATAATCAATGCAACACATTGAAAAGTACACTGTTGCTTAGTCAGCACTAGAGATGAGCGAACCAGTCGCGATTCAGCTCGAGTTCGGTTCGCCGAACGGACGTCTCGTTCGAGTTCGGTTCGGCGAACGTTCGACGAACCGAACTCGAACCGCATAGGAAACAATGGCAGGCAATCACAAACACATAAAAACACCTAGAAAACACCCTCAAAGGTGTCCAAAAGGTGACAAACAACTCACAACACTACACAAACACATGGGAAAGTGACAAGGACATATACTCATGCGAAAACAAAAGAGCAGGACAAGGAAAAAGAGAAGGAGACACAGATATAGGCATGGCACGCCCTTCTAAAATCATGTAAAACACCGCAAGGTAACTCCAAGCGGAGTCTCCCTTTTTTCCAAAAATTGGGCCACACACACACCCACCCCTTCAGTGGCAGCACTTGTGCCCCAGTTGTACACGTCACAGCTAGGTTTGCATCAAGCACATTCAAAAATACGCCATACTTAACCGTCCCCAGGATGACACCGGGGTAGGTAGCAAAGTCTTTCCTGATCCCAGCTCTGTTCATCTTCGATCATTTTTAAAAACAATGTAAGCAAGGGTTACTCCAAGTGGAGTCTCCCTTTTTTTCCAAAAATTGGGCCCCACACACACCCACCCATTCAGTGGCAGCACTTGTGCCCCAGTTGTACACTTCACAGCTAGATTTGCATCAAGCACATTCAAAAATACGCCATACTTAACCGTCCCCAAGATGACACCGGGGTAGGTAGCAAAGTCTTTCCTGATCCCAGCGCTGTGCATCTTGGATAATTTTTAAAAACAATGTAAGCAAGGGTTACTCCAAGAAGAGTCTCCCTTTTTTCCAAAAATTGGGCCACACAGACACCCCATCAGTGGCAGCACTTGTGCCCTAGTTGTACACTTCACAGCTAGATTTGCATCAAGCACATTCAAAATACACAAGCATTTACTCTCCCCAGGATGACACAGGGGTAGTAAGTTCCTTGTGGATCCATGACTTGTTCATTTTGATGAACGTTAGTCTGTCCACATTGTCACTGGACAGACGCGTGCGCTTATCTGTCAGCACACACCCAGCAGCACTGAAGACACGTTCAGAGACAACGCTGGCAGCTGGACACGACAAAATCTCCAAGGCGTAAGTGGAGAGCTCTGGCCATTTTTCAAGATTTGAAGCCCAAAATGAGCAAGGCTCCATTTGCAAAGTCATGGCATCGATGTTCATTTGGAGATACTCCTGTATCATCCTCTCCAGCCGTTGACTATGTGTCAGACTTGTTGTTCCTGGTGGCCTTGCAAAGGAGGGTCTAAAAAAATTATGAAAAGATTCAATAAAATTGCTGTTACCAGCACCAGATACGGTGCTAGTGGTACGGGTAGACTGTTGAAGATGACGAGACCGTCCCATGTTTGTCAAGTTACAACTGGGAGATTCACTCCCTGCACCTGCACGGTTGTTTGGTGGAAAAGCCGAGCTAAGATCGAGTAACAGCTTCTGCTGATACTCCTGCATACGTGCGTCCCTTTCTATGGCTGGAATTATGTCACAAAATTTGGACTTGTACCGGGGATATAATAGTGTGGCATGCCAGTAGTCATCATCACTTCTAATTTTGACAATACGAGGGTCATGTTGGAGGTAGTGCAGCAAGAAGGCACTCATGTGTCTTGCGCAGCCATGCGGACCAAGTCCACGCTGTATTTGTGGCATAGAGGTGCTAACCATTCTTTCTTCCTCTGACATCTCCCCCCAACCTCTTTCGACTGAAATTTGACCAAGGTCTCCCTCATCCGCTGAGTCTTCCATGTCCATGGACAGTTCGTCCTCCATTTCTTCATGTTCTCCTGCACCTTCCTCAACATTTCGCCTGCTACCATGTGCCCTTGTTGATCCCTGTCCCCCATGGTCCCATGCCTGCCGCGTTGGTGATGATGAACGTCTGGACCTTGGTGATGTTGTTGTGTCTTGCGCATATGAATCCTCCTGTAGTTCCTCCCCTTCCTGTTGTCCCACCCCCTGACTCCGAATAGTGTTTAGCGTGTGCTCCAGCATGTAAATGACTGGAATTGTCATGCTAATAATGGCATTGTCAGCCCTAAACATATTCGTCGCCATGTTGAAACTGTGCAGAAGGGTGCATAGGTCCTTGATCTGAGACCACTCCATCAGGGTGATCTGCCCCACCTCTGCATCTTGTTGGCCCAGGCTATATGTCATGACGTATTGCACCAGGGCTCGGCGGTGCTGCCACAGTCGCTGTAACATGTGGAGAGTCGAATTCCAGCGTGTCGCCACATCGCATTTCAGGCGATGAACCGGCAGGCCGAAAGACTTCTGGAGCGATGCAAGTCGCTCAGCAGCGGTGGTTGAACGGCGGAAGTGAGCAGACAGTTTTCGTGCCCTGTTCAGAAGGCCATCTAGCCGGGGATAGTGTGTTAAAAATTGCTGGACAACAAGGTTCAACACGTGAGCCATACAAGGCACGTGTGTCACCTTGCCCAGGCGAAGGGCCGCACCCAGGTTTGCAGCATTGTCGCACACGGCCTTACCAGGCTGCAGGTTGAGTGGAGACAACCATTTATTAAACTCAGTCTCCAGAGCTGCCCACAACTCATCCGCTGTGTGACTCCTATTTCCAAGACATGTCAAGCTAAAGACCGCCTGATGCCGTTGCGCTCTGCTGCCAGAATAGTAATGAGGGGTGCGTGATTCCTTCTGCGCAGTGAGAACGCTGGTGGCCTGAGCAGGCAGGCTTGGGGCGGAGGTGGAGGACCCAGATGAGGTGGAGGGGACAGAAGCAGTGGCGGAACTTGGACAGACAGAGGATTGACACACAAGTCGTGGGGATGGCAAGACTTGTGCAGCAGACCCTTCATCATCTAAAACCATAGTTACCCAGTGCCCAGTCAGCGACATGTAACGTCCCTGTCCATGCTTACTGGTCCAAGTATCGGTGGTGAAATGCACCCGTTCACACACAGAGTTTCTCAAGGAAGCGGTGATGTTGTGTGCGACATGCTGGTGTAGCGCGGGCACACCTTTCTTAGAGAAGTAGTGGCGACTGGGCATCTGGTACTGGGGCACAGCGACAGACATAAGGTCTCTAAACTCCTGTGTGTCCACCAGGCGGAAAGGCAGCATTTCGGTAGCCAAGAGCTTACAGAGGGATAAAGTCAACCTCTTAGCTTTGTCATGGGTCACAGGAAATGGCCTTTTATTTGTCCACATCTGAGGGACAGAGATCTGGCTGCTGTGTGTAGACGGTGTTGAGTAGGGTGTCCCTGAAAAAATGCAGCTTTGTGAGGAAAGTGCAGGCGTAGACATGATGTTACCTTCATCCAACGTTGGTGCTATCGATGTCTGAGAGAGCTGTACACATACACTTGTTTCCCCTTCCAAACCAACTGACGACCTACCAAGAAAACTGCCTGTTGCGGTTACAGTGGTGGAAGTTGTGCGTGGAAAACCAGGTGTGACAGCTGTCCCCACAGTCCTAGAAGATGAAGAGCGCGCAGATGCACTGGAAGGGGCAGGCAGTGGATGGTTCGCTCCGCTAGGCCGCATTGCAGCACGGTGAGCTTCCCACTGGGACATATGATATTTATTCATGTGACGATTCATGGAAGAAGTTGTCAAACTACTGAGGTTTTGCCCTCTACTAACAGAATCATGACAAATTTTACAGATCACATAATTTGGGCGATCTTTTGCTATGTCAAAAAAGGACCAGGCTAGGCAAGGCTTAGAGGGCATGCGACCTGCTGATCCACCCCGACTAGTGCTCAGAGGCACAGTGGTGGCTGAGGATGCAGTTGTAGACGTGCTACCAGTACTCCGACTCTGTCCAGGAAGGCGCAAGGTAACTTCGTCGTCAGTTGCATCCTCCTCGAGCCTCTTCTTGCCCTGACCAAATATTTAAGTTGTCATCCCAATCTGGTATCTGCGTCTCATCGTCATCAGTATGTTCTTATCAATGAGTTTGAGTGTGCAATGCACAGGTGCTGCACATAGGTTTGCACCAGTGGGACACTAATGGAAGTCCAACAGCCACTTTTAGGATGCCACTAAGTTTACTCAGTGTTTGCTAGTATAATGGCTTAGTAACAATGAGTTTGAGTGTGCAATGCAGTGGTGCTGCAATAAGATTTGCACTAGTAGGACACTAATGGAAGTCCAACAGCCACTTTTAGGATGCCACTAAGTTTCCTCAGTGTTTGCTAGTATAATGGCTTAGTAAAAATGAGTTTGAGTGTGCAATGCAGAGGTGCTGCACATAGGTTTGCACCAGTGGGACACTAATGGAAGTCCAACAGCCACTTTTAGGATGCCACTAAGTTTACTCAGTGTTTGCTAGTATAATGGCTTAGTAAAAATGAGTTTTTAGTCAGCACAGTCTGCAAATGGGATGGAAAAGTAATTGGAGATCAATGACTTGTTCATATTGATGAAAGTTAAGTGGTATACACTTTCAGGGGACAGGCTGATGTGCTTATCCGTCAGGACACCACCAGCAGCTCTGAAGACTAGAGTTGAGCGCGGTTCGCGGTTCGAGGTTCTCCAGTTCGCGGCTCGAGTGATTTTGGGGGCTGTTCTAGATCGAACTAGAACTCCAGCTTTTTGCTAAAGCTCAATAGTTCTAGATACGTTCGAGAACGATTCTAGCAGCAAAAAGCAGGGCTTTTTACAGCTACAGTGTGCAGGAGCCATCGCTGGCAGCCTGCCAGAAGCTGGTAACCAAGATAAACATCTGGTATCCAAGCAAAGCGCTTTGGTTAGTAACCCGATGTTTATCCTAGTTACGTGCAGGAAGCCCACACTTCCCCGCTCAGCTCACTCCGCCCCCTCCTGCACGCGGCATGTACACACAAACTCACACATACACACACACACACACGTCCCCAGCCATGCAGTCCACGACACTGACGTCCTCCTGGCACTCTGAACACATGGTCCCGCTCGGCTTACCTGCGGTGATGAAGTCCCGACCTCAGCGCTGTCACTGTCCTCCATGGCCGCCGCTTGTCACATCACCTTCTCTCGCTTCCGACCCGAGACTGACTAGCGGTGACGTCACGGGTCTCTCGCGATACTTGGCTGTGAAGGCGGCGGTCATTGAACTCAGTGACAGGTGCTGTCAGCAGTGCAGGAGATCAGCGCAGGTAATGTACCTCGCTGACAGCAGCACTTGTCATCCCCTGCAGTGACCTGGGCTGACCCATTGATGTTAGCTCAGGTCACTGCACTGCTCTCCCAGCCAATGGGGAACATCCTGCTCTCCTGCTCTTCATTGACTGGGACAGTGTGGATCGTCATGGCAACCCTTGGATTACACCAGACCTGGATTTGTTTTTCTTTCTAATAAATTGGTTAAAAAGGGAAAGTATTGGGGAGTGTTTTTTCAAATAAAAATGTGTTTGTCGTCTATTTTTTTTTATTACTGACTGGGTTGGTGATGTCGGGTATCTGATAGACGCCTGACCTCACCAACCCCAGGGCTTGGTGCCAGGTGACATTACACATCTGGTATTAACCCCATATATTACCCCGTTTGCCACCGCACCAGGGCACAGGATGAGCTGGAGCGAAGCACCAGGATTGGCGCATCTAATAGATGCGCCACTTCTGGGGCGGCTGCGGCCTGCTATTTTTAGGCTGGGGAGAGTCCAATAACCATGGACCTCCCTAGTCTGAGAATATCAGACCCCAGCTGTCTGCTTTACCTTGGCTGGTGATCCAATTTTGGGGGGACCCCTACGTGTTTTTTTTTTTAAATTATTTATTTAATTTTAAATAACAGCGTGGGGTGCCCTCAGTTTTGGATTACCAGCCAAGGTGAGGCTGCCAGCTGTGGTCTGCAGGCTGCAGCCGTCTGCTTAACCATAGCTGGCTAAAAAAATAGGGGGAACCCTACGTCATTTTTTTTTTCATTTTTTTGGCTAAATACAAAGCTAAGCACCCCTTAGTGCCACATGAAAGGCACCAAAGGGTGCAAAATTACAAAATGCAGGAGAGTGGGACATTATGTGTCTTTCTGCCATTATAATGACAGAAAAGACTGATATGAAGTGTACAAGCACAGGAAAATCACCAGAGCGCTCTACGCTGTCAAAAGCAGTAGAAAATGGCACTGGAGTGAACATGTGACCGCCTCATGTAGGTTGAACCTAAGGATCCTGGGTAAATTTATGTATTTTCCCTCCTTCAGATTTTTTGCAGTACACAAAAAAAACGGAAGGCACACGGATGACAAACAGATGACATACGGACCGTCTACGGAACGGAAACGGATGCCACACGGATGCACCCGTGAAAAAAAACGGACTGTTTTTTGCAGACCACAAAAATGGATCGGTCGTTTGAATGTAGCCTTATTCTGATCTGCCGTTTATAAACAGCAAGTTGATTAAATATAGAGAGGGAACCACGGGTATATGCCGCGCTTAAAAACCACTGAAGTTGAAATGATGTGAAAATTTCTCTTTTATTTACAGCATTCCTACGCGTTTCAGAGACAAAGACCGTCTCCTTCTTCAGGGAAAAAAGAAATCATACAGACAATCAAAAGCTGGTATCTTATAAAGGATCCATACTGCCACGTTGACAGCTATGACGTCAACCGCCCCTCAGGATTGCAGGGTGATGACTCATCAGCACATGGAGACAACGGACACATGGAGGAAAAAAAACCATTATATGAAATTTCCATATCATTACCCAGTCATGATTTATGATTTATCTCAGAGGAATATTTATAATAAAATTGTAAATAAATATTTACAATTTTATTATAAATATTCCTCTGAGATAAATCATAAATCATGACTGGGTAATGATATGGAAATTTCATATAATGGTTTTTTTTCCTCCATGTGTCCGTTGTCTCCATGTGCTGATGAGTCATCACCCTGCAATCCTGAGGGGCGGTTGACGTCATAGCTGTCAACGTGGCAGTATGGATCCTTTATAAGATACCAGCTTTTGATTGTCTGTATGATTTCTTTTTTCCCTAAAGAAGGAGACGGTCTTTGTCTCTGAAACGCGTAGGAATGCTGTAAATAAAAGAGAAATTTTCACATCATTTCAACTTCAGTGGTTTTTAAGCGCGGCATATACCCGTGGTTCCCTCTCTATATTTAATCAACTTTCTATATTGTTATACGGGGCCGCTGCTTGAATCACACGGACACTCACATGCTTTTGAAGGAGTTGTGACTGGCACAACCCTATCAGGTGAGTGTTACCGTTCCTTTCCTATCACCACTTGTTATATCGGGTAAGACCCTATTGCGCCCTTTGTCTCCCCCTTTTTTAGTTTATAAACAGCAGGCAGAAATAAGTGAATAACGCCCCCCAGCGTCAGAAAATCTCCGGGGTTTCAGGGCTAGCTGAGACCCTGGAGATCATGATTCAGGACGGTTTTTCCGGTCCCCGCTCACGTGATCACAGGTATACACCGTATACCGATGATCACGTTACAGTAAATGACAGCGCCGGTAAAAAATTATTTATCTCCCATCTGGCATGAACAAACATGATAAATCTCCTCCCCGGTCCCCTCCGGTCCCCCATTGTCGCCAAAGTGCCCCCCCCTGATGCCCTCCCAGAAATCCAAGATGGCCGCGCACACAGCAGCGCGCCGGCCGCATTCACCCTACTCCTCTGATTTCTGTCGCATGTGCCATGACACATGCGACAGAAAACTCCTCCCCAGGCCTTGCCAGGTCACCCCCTATAACCCCACCGGTGTTCCCCGGTGTCCCACGGTACCTGTGGAGCGTTGATCCCCCCACGGCCCTCTCCTTCACAATAGACGCTGCCGCATGCACAGAGCGGCTGTCAGCTCAGCTTCCTGTGTTCAGACACAGTGAGTGGTGGTTATGCATCTGTAAGCTAAATGGGCGGCACGGTGGCTCAATGGTTAGCACTGCAGTCTTGCAGCGCTGAGGTCCTGGGTTCAATTCTCACCAAGGGCACCATCTGCAAGGAGTTTGTATGTTCTCCCCGTGTTTGCGTGGGATTCCTCCGGGTACTCCGATTTCCTCCCACACTCCAAAGACATACAGCGCTATGGAATTAATAACGCTATATAAATGAATAAAATATTATTATTACTGCAATGCCCTGCTCATGAGGTAAGGAACATAACTGATCAGGAGAGCTATATACTACATTTCCAAATGGAGGGATTTGCTTTTATAGTTTCCCTGCTGAACGACTACCAAGCATGAGAGTCCGTTATACGCCACAAGAAAACACATCTAAATAGCGAGCTCTGTTGTTAAGTATTCATTCAGCTTGATAACTGGACTTAAAGGGGTATTCCATCTCCAAGATCCTATCCCCAATAAATAGTAGGTGGAATAGCAATAATATCAGCAAATACCAATATTTGGAAATGTAGAATAGTTCTCCTGATTAGGCATGCCCTTACCTCATGAGCAGGGCATTGCAGCTTTGGTAGCAACCATTACGACATGGACTCTGCTGCTGTGGACCCGGGGAGAGTGAGTGCAGATTCATTGCACCCACACTCCTCACATGAAGGGTCTGCACTCCTAGAAAATGGGTGATACGTTCCCTGAGTGTCTCCCCCCCATATTCTAGACGGTCCAGAGTCGTCGTGGGACCCCTTTATTTTTTTTCTTACAATAAATTGGTGAAAGAGGAAATGTTTTGGGGACTGTTTTTTCAAATAAATTTCTTTTGTCGATTTTTTTTTGTTAGTACTGACAGTTTATGATGTTGGGTATCTAATAGATGCCATGACATCACAAACTGCTGGGCTTGATCTCAGGTGACTTTACACCTAGTATTAACCCGATTTATTACCCCGTTTGCCACTGCACCAGGGCACGGGATGAGCTGGGGTGAAGCGCTAGGATTGGCGCATCTAGTGGATGCGCCACGTCTGGGGTGCCTGCGGCCTGCTATTTTTAGGCTGTGAAGGTCCAATAACTATGGACCTTCCCACCCTGAGAATACCAGACCACAGCTGTCCGCTTTACCTTGGCTGGTGATCCAATTTGGGGGGTACCCTACTTTTTTAGTGTAATTATTAATATTTATAAAATAATTATAAAAAAAGAGCCTGGGGGGACCTCCACATTGGATCCCCAACCACGGGAAAGCTGCCAGCTGTGGTTTTCAGGCTACAGCCGTCTGCTTTTCCCTAGCTGGCTATCAAAAATGGGGGGACTCAACGTCATTTTTTTTTAACTATTTTTTAAATAGAAAAAATTAATGGGCTTCCCTGTATTTTGATTGCCAACCAAGGTAACGGCAGGCAGATGGGGGTGGCAACCCATAGCTGTCTGCTTTATCTGCGCTGAGAATCAAAAATACCGCGGAGCGCTACGTCATTTTTTTTAAAGATTTATTTTTACAGCACTGTGATGTCCAGCAATCAAAATACAGGGAAGCCCATTTTGTTTTTAGTTATTTAAATAAATAATTAAAAAAAATATATATGGGCTCCCGCTGCATTTTTTGTATTGCTAGCTAAGGTTAATCCAAGCAGCTACTGGATGCTAACCCCCACTGCTTGGTGTTACCTTCACTGGCAATGGAAAATCCAGGGAAGCATTTTTTAGTTTTTTTTGCCAAAAAACTACAAAAAAAGGACGTGAGCTTCGCCATATTTTTGTATGCTAGCCAGGTATAGCAGGCAGGTGCTGCAAGAGTTGGATACAGCGCCAGAAGATGGCGCTTCTATGAAAGTGCCATTTTCTGAGGCGGCTGCAGACTGCAATTCGCAGCAGTGGGGCCCAGAAAGCTCAGGCCAACCTGTGCTGCGGATTCCAATCCCCAGCTGCCTAGTTGTACCTGGCTGGACACAAAAATGGGGCGAAGCCTACGTCATTTGTTTTCTAATTATTTCATGAAATTCATGAAATAATAAAAAAAGGGCTTCCCTTTATTTTTGGTTCCCAGCCGGGTACAAATAGGCAACTGGGGGTTGGGGGCAGCCGTACCTGCCTGCTGTACCTGGCTAGCATACAAAAATATGGCGAAGCCCACATAATTTTTTCACGGGGCAAAAAACTTCTGCATACAGTCCTGGATGGAGTATGCTGAACCTTGTAGTTCTGCAGCTGCTGTCTGTCTGTATGGAGAAGAGTAGACAGCAGCTGCAGAACTACAAGGCTCAGCATACTCCATCCAGGACTGTATGCAGAAGTTTTTTGCCCACCAAAAAAATGACGTGGGCTTCGCCATATTTTTGTATGCTAGCCAGGTACAGCAGGCAGCCACGGGCTGCCTCCAACCCCCAGTTGCCTATTTGTACCCAGCTGGGAACCAAAAATATAGGGAAGCCCGTTTTTTTTTAATTATTTCACTTATTTCATGAAATAATTAAAAAACAAATGACGTGGGCTTCGCCCCATTTTTGTGTTCAGCCAGGTACAACTAGGCAGCTGGGGATTGGAATCCACAGCACAGGTTAGCCCGAGGTTTCTGGGCGCCTCTGCTGCGAATTGCAGTCCGCAGCCGCCCCAGAAAATGGCGCTCTCATAGAAGTGCCATCATCTGGCGCTGTATCCAACTCTTCCAACAGCCCTGGAGCCGGGTGGCTTGTTGGGTAATCATGAGTTAATACTGGCTTTGTTTTACTAGCCAGTATTAAGCCAGAGATTCTTAATGTCAGGCACGTTTGACCCGGCCATTAAGAATCTCCAATAAAGGGTTAAAAAAAAACACCACACAGAGAAAAAATACTTTAATAGAAATAATTACACAGACACATTAGAGACTCCATCTTTATTACCCCCTGTCAGCCCTCCACGATCCATGGTCTTCTGTCTTTCTCGTTCAACAAATGCAGCTCTGCTCCATCACTGCTGCATGGGGGAAGACGCTGCTTCCCGTGCAGCCTTCACTCCGTGAAGGCTGCACGGGAAGCAGCGTGCAGCCTTCACTCCGTGAGAGATCAGTGCTGCTGGCTGCTGGCGGTGACAGACGCGTTACCATAGCAACAGGGCTCCGATCATGTGATTCCCGGAGACGCGGTTAGCGGTGACGTCACCGCTAACTGCGTTGCTATGGCAACGGTGATCTCCGTTAATGACCGGCTGTGTCAGCCGGTCCCTAACGGAATGGGGAGTCGACCGTGTGCTAGAGCATGTCGCCGGTACATGGCGATACACAAATGTGCACCGTGTACCGGAGAGTGCAATGACAGGTCCTACATGACGCGTCATAGTCACGTGACCAGTCTGTGGCCAATGAGATAATAGCCACGTGACTGGTCACATGGCTATTTTGACGTCACGATAGGTCCTGCATCACTGCTGGTAGTGCTGGTCACCGGGAGGATTCAGCGATCATCGGATGGAATAGCGGCAGGAGACAGAGTGCAGGAGGGATCGCGGGGACCGGTAAGTGTTATGGCAATGTTTATTAACTGTATGTGAGAAGAGAGAGAGTGTTCCAGGTCTTGCGGAGACATTGGGGGATTCTTAGAGCCGATCCTGATTTGGTAGATGTTCTTTCCCCACGACCTATGGTCACCTTCAGAAAAGGAGGCTCTATAAGAGATCAACTGGTGCACAGCCACTACAGCCGACCAATGCCAGTGGGCACGTGGCTTGATCGACGGCCTGTAGGTACTTTTCGTTGTGGTGGCTGTAAGTACTGTGACTGGATTAAACAGTGTAAATCGGTCATTAGTGCTAGCACTGGTCGTGAGTATTACCTGAGAGATTTCGCAAACTGTAAAAGTGAAGGTCTAGTCTATCTTGCAACATGTGATTGCCCGCTTGATTATGTGGGCAAGACCAGGAGGGAGTTGAAGAGAGTTAATGACCGGCTGTGTCAGCCGGTCCCTAACGGAATGGGGAGTCGACCGTGTGCTAGAGCATGTCGCCGGTACATGGCGATACACAAATGTGCACCGTGTACCGGAGAGTGCAATGACAGGTCCTACATGACGCGTCATAGTCACGTGACCAGTCTGTGGCCAATGAGATAATAGCCACGTGACTGGTCACATGGCTATTTTGACGTCACGATAGGTCCTGCATCACTGCTGGTAGTGCTGGTCACCGGGAGGATTCAGCGATCATCGGATGGAATAGCGGCAGGAGACAGAGTGCAGGAGGGATCGCGGGGACCGGTAAGTGTTATGGCAATGTTTATTAACTGTATGTGAGAAGAGAGAGAGTGTTCCAGGTCTTGCGGAGACATTGGGGGATTCTTAGAGCCGATCCTGATTTGGTAGATGTTCTTTCCCCACGACCTATGGTCACCTTCAGAAAAGGAGGCTCTATAAGAGATCAACTGGTGCACAGCCACTACAGCCGACCAATGCCAGTGGGCACGTGGCTTGATCGACGGCCTGTAGGTACTTTTCGTTGTGGTGGCTGTAAGTACTGTGACTGGATTAAACAGTGTAAATCGGTCATTAGTGCTAGCACTGGTCGTGAGTATTACCTGAGAGATTTCGCAAACTGTAAAAGTGAAGGTCTAGTCTATCTTGCAACATGTGATTGCCCGCTTGATTATGTGGGCAAGACCAGGAGGGAGTTGAAGAGACGTATAGGGGAACATGTCGGTGACATCAGACATAAAAGAGAGACCCCTATAGCGAGACATGTGTGGGACTTTCACCAGGGCAATATTAAATCAGTTTGTTTCAGAGTCCTGGAAGTGATTAGATGGAATCCCAGAGGAGGTGACTGGGATAACAGGATCTTGAGGAAGGAATGTCAGTGGATATTTCGATTAAAAACCCAATCCCCAAATGGCTTAAATGAACAATTAAATTATACACCGTTTATCTGAGGTTGACCCCTCTTTAGCTTTTTTCAGAGTAGGTAGTGTCCAATTTCTAGTTAGGATAGCCATTTAATATACCACGGAAATGGTGGTTGCTGTACTCCCTGCAAAGAGTGGGGAGATGATTATCTTTGTGGACATGGGTGATTCATTTTAGGATGTAGTCCATATCACTAGGTGGAGAAAGATTTTAATTTCTCGGCACCTTCTTGCCCTCTTTATCATTAGAGGTATTGATATGTCCATTTGGTATACGTCGTAGTATACGGTTACTGAGTATAGTTGGGTTATAGTGTGATGGAAACAGTAAGTTTCTATTTGGATGTCCAGGAGCTTTTACTATTATATGACTTAATTGATGCTGGGAATACAACCCTCCCCTCCTCCCCCCCCTTCCCCCCCAAAAAATGGCAACCATTCTTAATCTGAGGGGTTTGCGGTGCAGGGTTTTCCGCCCCAATATTAACTATTTGTATACGGCATTTAATAACAGGAAGCTTTTCAATTCAGATCACTAAACGCATGCGTCTTTAGTGCACGATACAAGGCAACATTGTTCTGGTGTGTTTCGGGCGCGTGCGCAGTGGGGGATAGCACGTTAGGTTATGACGTGTCTGCCTAGTTGCTAGGACAACGCACCCGTGTTGGTTTGGGCGTGGGGGCGTGTCTGTTCGGAGCAAGAGCAATGAGTCATGAATTAATGAGGTATGACATTGGAGCATGCGCTATGCCTACGATGTAATAATACGAAGTTTTTCATTTTAATATCCCTGAGCTCATGCGTCTTTAGTACACAATATAAGGCAATATCGTCCTGGTATGTTTCGGGCGCGTGCGCACTGTGGGATAGTACGTCAGGTTATGACGCGTTTGCTAGGTTGCTAGGGCAGCGCGCCCGTGTTCGGTATGGGCGTGTGGGCGTGTCTGTTCGGAGAAATAGCAATGAGTCATGAATTAATGAGGTATGACTTCGGAGCATGCGCAATGCCTACCTCGCACGCTCTAGTGTTAGAATGGGAACGGACATGCGCACTATACCCAGATGAGACAGAAGCCTGCTGGCTTATACCTGGGACATTGTTGCTCTCAATTGTTTGACATGGTCTATTTAAACTGCCGGCAAAATGGCGGCAGCTGCTGCCATATGAAGACATGCATAACTATTGAATAGTTCCCTGTCTCCCTGGGCCTCCTGATGAACCGGATTAGAGGGCGGAGAAACGCGTCGAGGCAGTGCGTATCCACTTGATAAAGGGAAGTTAATTTATCAACTTTTAAAATGATATCTATTCATTCATAATGAGTGTATATACTGGCATTGTTCCAGAGTTTAGGATTTGCTGAATGCAAGTTAAATATATCCTTTTATCAGGATGGTTTGGTATTTGGACTTTTTGCCCCTGTATATGAACTAATTACTGGTTGAATTGGAGCATATAAACCTGATCTAGATAGTGGGGTGCTGTGGTACCTGTTGTCCCTGTATATGAACGCATGACCAGTTGAATTGGAGCATATCAACTGGATATAGATAACAGGGTATTGTGTTATTTGTTATCCCTGTATATGAATTGATGACCAGTTGAATTGGAGCATATTGACTAGACATAAATAACAGGGTATTGTGGTATTTGTTATCTCAATATATGAACTAATGACCGGTTGAATTGGAGCATATTAACTGGACATAGATAACAGGGTATCATGGTATCTGTTATCCCTGTATATGAATTAATGACCAGTTGAATTTGAGCATATTAAACAGGGTATCATAGTGTCCCACTACTGCTGAATATACAGTCGAACATATTTGCTTGAGTCGGCTTGGTTTAGGGATTTATCTCTGTATATAAATAAATGACCAGCTGATTTAGAGCATACTTAAATGGATATGAGTAACAGGGTGTAGCTACATTTGCCCTCTCTTTAAGATCCATCGAGGGGTAAAAAGTCCAACCAATAATTAGTGGTAACTTGCTCAGGCACTCTCATTTCTCCTCATATGGTAGGGAATTTATTAGGGTAAGTGAGGGATAGCCACCGAGGAACGGGGGCGCCCAGTTACGTTAAGGCGGTATTACCTCCGTCGGTAGGAAGGTGTGAGGTGGTAGGTCCTTAATAGGGCCAGATTAATCCCATTTGGGATCCCATACTCCCGTTTTTCTGCTTTTGATTGTATTTCCTCTGAATAGGGGTGGCATCTCTGGTGTATATTTATACTACCCTTGATAATTTCTAGATAGGTGAATCACTTGGGAAATTTTTAAGACATATTTAATAAAATAAGAATTTTTAAAGGGATTGTTTTTTTCACTATATATGTACCTTTTGACTATCCTGAAATTATTTTGATTGTTAGCCTTTGGTTTCATGGCGGGCTTCCTCTCAGGGACTTTGGACGCTGCTAATTGGCTGGAGGATGCGGAGGAGGTCTTTTCAGTGGATGGTGTTTCAACATTAGACCAAGGGGCGATATCCCTTAAAACCATTTTTAGGGAATTACAGGAGGAATATTTTGAGAACCTACGGTCTTGGTGGGAGGTGAAGACAATTGAGAGTTATATTAAGAACAACATAGTGCCTAGAGGTTTGCGCATTAATATTTCTCCTGCCCCTAGACTGAGGGACCCTGATTTCTTGGCTTTGTGGGAGCAAGAATCTATCGCGTCGTCAACTAGATTTATGACTATTGTATTGGAAAAAGAAAGGAAAAATCTGTCGGATTCAAGTTTGAGGTTGGATAACCTTAGGAAAAAAGCTCTGGAACATAAATCTGAAACAGAGTTTACTAGGAAAGAAGCCACCCTTCAGAACAACGTTGAAAAACACCAGATTACCCTTAAAAAACGTAAACAAAAACAGTTCGCAAGAGATCTGGGTGATTTCAAAGAGAAGAGGGCGTATAACTTTAATTTGAGTTATACAGCACCGATATACACAGGTATATCTTCATCAGACCAGGAAACCTCAGACTCTGAAAGACCAAGGGGTGGAAACAGAGGAGGAGGGAGGGGCAACAGAGGTAGACGGAATAACAGGGGAAGATGGACGAATTGGTGGGGAAACCGCCAATATCCCCAAAACACAGGAGGACAGATGGTATCTGGAACTCTAGTTTCCAATACTTCAGTCCCTGGAAACTCTGGTTCATCTGCTCTTGCCTCCTCCTCCTCCTTGCTTCCTTCTTCTTCTTCTTTTTTAGAAAGGGAGGCCTCAAACCGGTATGGTCTGAGAAATCTCAATACATAAGTGGTAATCAAACGGCAGGTCAGATTATTAATCTCTCTTCGGTTTCTCTTACCTCGGATATGAGGTCTTTACTGCACAAGGGTCTTTCTTTTGTTCCTCGGACTGGTTTTGATAAGTTTGAGTGGACAAAAGACATCCATCCTTTTGGCCGAAAACTAAAATGGCACAAATTTTTTAAAAATAATGATCGGGAAAAATGTGCAGAATTGGGCATTGATCCGGAAGATTTGGGGGCATTCAATACATTGACAGACCTGCTGGAGGAAGGGGAGTCAACTAGAGGCCTTGGACCATTTACCACACTAAAGAAAAAAAGTCATAGGCAGCCACCGGTGAGTGAGCTAAATAGCATTGACATTTTTGTGAAGGTTGTTGAGGAAGAATTGAGTAAGATCCATTATATTGAGGGTGCGGATAATTTGTCCGAAGGCGAGAGGGTGGCGTTACGAACTCTGAGGGAGGAACAAAACATTATCGTGAAGTCCTCAGATAAAGGTGGGAATCTGGTACTCATGGACCATGGACCATATAGGGAGATGTGTCTAAGTATATTGAGAGATAAGGACACATATAACATACTTAATAATGATCCAACAAAGATTTTTTGTGCTAGATTAGAGGAAAAGTTAGACGAGGCGTTGGATAAACGGTTAATTTCTAAGAATGAGTATGAATTCATGGTTCCTGTGAGTCCCATGATTCCCACTTTTTATACGATACCAAAAATCCACAAGGGCATAGACCCCCTCAGAGGTAGACCAATTGTGTCAGGAATAGGATCAGTGACGCAGAATGTCAGTATTTATCTTGACAATATCCTGAGACCTTTCGTTTCAACCCTCCCCTCATATATAAGGGATACACCTGACTTACTTATGAAGATTCAAGACATCTCTGTGGAAGGTGATTTTTATCTAGCCTCCATTGATGTGGAATCTTTATATAGCTCTATCCCACATGAAAGGGGCCTGGAGGCAGTTAACCATTTCCTCCGATCCAGAGCAAACTTCCTAGGGGATCATAATAATCTTGTTATGGACTTACTCAATTTTGTACTCACGCACAATTACTTCATGTTCGACAGTAAGTACTTCCATCAGCTCAGGGGCACTGCAATGGGGAGCTCATGTGCTCCCTCTTACGCAAACTTGTTCCTGGGCTGGTGGGAGGAAACGTCGTGTTTGGAGATGATACTTCATGGTGGGTCCCGCTCATCCTATATTGGGGTAGATATATTGATGACGTTTTAGTCATATGGGTGGGGACCCAACAAGAATTCCATGAATTTATGCGATATATAAATGTCAATGATATTAATTTAAGATTCACTCACCATATTCATAGATCACATCTGGCGTTCTTGGATGTGGAAATTGGTATTGAAGACAATGGCACTCTATCAACTAAGACCTATACGAAGCCAACCTCCACAAATAGCCTTTTACGCTGGGACAGTTTTCACCCCACTTCCCTTAAAAAAGGCATACCTAAAGGTCAATATCTTAGAGTGAGGAGAAACTGTTCCAGCGATCGAGATATCTATGAACAAGCAAGGGATCTTAGGACACGCTTTAGAGAAAGGGGTTACCCACATGATGTTCTCAGTAAGGCCTTTCGACATGCTCAGACGAAAGAACGTGGTCCACTTTTACAGATAAATCAAAGGCAGAACACAGAGGGGGACTTAATAAGAATTATCGGTACATACGATGATCAATCCGATAGAGTGTTCCAGGTCTTGCGGAGACATTGGGGGATATTTAGAGCCGATCCTGATTTGGTAGATGTTCTTTCCCCACGACCTATGGTCACCTTCAGAAAAGGAGGCTCTATAAGAGATCAACTGGTGCACAGCCACTACAGCCGACCGATGCCAGTGGGCACAATGTTACGGGGGGCTGTCTGATAATAACCTAAAGGAGTATCAGACAGTCAGGGTCCACCGTGCAAAGACTCTGCTGCAGACTATGGCAGAGAGCAATACCTCTGTTAACTCACAGAAGGATATAATAAGTAAGTAAAGCAATTCCTCCCTTACTTGGAGGGTGTGTGGAATGATCTCTGTTAATAATCACAGAGACAAAGGCAATGTGTGCGAAATGGCACCTACCTAGGTCCGCTCTTCTAGTGGTGCAAAAGAGACGAACAGCAGCGTAAGCCGCACAAAGCTCCTACCTGCGTTCGCTCCACTAGTGTGCGAGGACACGAACCACTAGATATGGCACCTGCCTAGATCCGCTCTTCTAGTGGTGCAAAAGAGACGAACAGCAGCGTAAGCCGCACAAAGCTCCTACCTCTGTTCGCTCCCCTAGTGTGCGAGGATACGAACAACTGCCAGACGCAGTATAAGGAACGTTACCCTAGCGGCAACGTCCACCTACGAGTCGAACCACAAGGCCCAGCCAGACCATGTGCCTCAGGCACCTGCCTATGTCCGCTCCCCTAAAAGGTAAGGATACGGACAGCAGCCGAAGCTGTAAGGTATAAGAACGCTACCCTGCCGGTAGCGCTCACCTAGCATAGACAGGAATGCCTAGAGGAACGCGCACAGAGCGTCTACTCTTATGCATGAACCAAGAAGACTGAGCGCCATGCGGCGTGTGTCAGGGTCTTATATAGACTCTGTGCCTCATCAAAGATGGAGAACACCAGAGCCAATCCGCTGCCAGAACGACAGGAGTGACGTCCTGCTGGCCTATCACCGAGCAAGGCGTCACAAGCACATGACCAGCGACCAATCGGCATAGAAGGTGTCAGAGACATGTGACCTCGTGTCAGCGATGATGTCAGCCGCACATGTGCAATGGCTCCAAGATAGGACTTAGTCTCCGGCGCTCGCACATGTGCAGTAGCAAGAAATCTGGACTTAGTCTCCAGTGCTCGCACATGTGCAGTAGCAAGAAATCTGGACTTTGTCTCCAGCGCTCGCACATGTGCAGTAGCAAGATATCTGGACTTAGTCTCCAGCGCTCGCACATGTGGAGTAGCAAGAAATCTGGACATAGTCTCCAGTGCTCGCAGCAACCGTAACAGTACCTCCCCCTCAAGGGCCCCCCTCCCGGCGACGCAGGTAATCGGCAACTAAGTCGGGAGCATGGACAGCCTCCTCAGGCTCCCAAGAGCGATGTTCCGGGCCGTAACCCTCCCAATCTATCAAGAAGAACCTGCGCCCTCTAACCATCTTAGAACCAACTATGGCTCGTACCTCATAGCTAGAGCGAGAGGAATCAGAGGCAGGAGAGTGCACTTCACGAGCGTGAGGTAAAATAGCCGGCTTTAGCAGTGAGACATGGAATTTGTCATGAATCCTAAGATGGACGGGTAACTTCATTTGGTAGACTACAGGATTTACCTGTCGAAGAACCTCATAAGGACCCAGGACAGGAAGCGAGGAGCAAATTTGACAGAGCTCACTCTAAGTCTCACGTGTTTTGCAGAGAGCCACACAAATTCCCCTGGAGAAAAGACAGGAGCCGGGCGACGAAACCGATCGGACACCGTCTTCATACGGTCCTTAGCTGCTTGGATCGACTCTTGAGTCCGATCCCAAACCTCTCTGGCATTAGTTGCCCAGTCGGCCACAAGAGGAGGAGGTGCAGCAGCGGGAAACGGTACCGGTACCCTAGGGTGTTGCCCATTATTGAGTACGAACGGTGTCTGCCCAGTGGCCTCAGCCAGCGAATTGTTAAGGGCAAATTCTGCCCAGGGTAGGAGGGAGTACCAGTTATCGTGGTTCTCAGCAACAAAGTGTCGAAGGTATATAATCATAGATTGATTGGTACGTTCAACCAAACCATTGGTCTCCGGATGGTATGCCGAAGAGAGATTCAACTCAATTTGCAGAAGGCTACAAAGATCTCGCCAGAAACGGGAAGTAAATTGCGGGCCTCTATCACAAATGATACGATCTGGCATCCCGTGAAGCCTAAAGACATGCTTGAGGAATAGTTTGGCTAGTACCCTGGAAGATGGGATTCTCGATAATGGTACGAGATGAACCATCCAGGAGAAATGGTCCGTAATGACCCACACAAATCTATGTCCCTGTGAACATGGAAGATCACCCACAAAGTCCATGCCTACCACCTCCCATGGTCTATCTGGCACTGGTAAAGGATGCAAGAGCCCAGCCGGTCTCTGCCGTAATGGACGGTTGCGAGCATACGAGTAGCAGGAACCGACATATCTCTTGACGTGGCTGGCTAAGTGTGGCCACCAATACCACCTCTCCAGTAACTCTCGTGTCCGCCTAATACCAAAATGCCCACCCACCTTTGAGGTGTGGGCCCATGACAGTATATCATTCTGTCGATCAGGCGGAACAAAGGTCTTGCCCGGTGGGATTTGGTCTAACGTCACAGGGGAGAGCGTATGAAAAACCCTGGAGGGAAGGATAAGACGAGGTTCGTCAATCTCTTCCTGGGTAGAAAGCATAGAGCGAGACAGGGCATCTGCCTTGTTATTCTTACTCCCAGACAGATAGTTGATGGAGAAGTGAAAGCGGGAGAAAAACAAGGACCAGCGGGCTTGGCGAGGATTCAGACGCTGAGCGGTTTGTAAGTACGTCAGATTCTTATGGTCTGTATAGACCTGGAAAGGATGTTTCGCTCCTTCCAGCAAGTGACGCCACTCCTCCAAGGCTAATCTCAAGGCGAGCAGTTCCCTATCCCCAATGGTATAGTTTCTCTCTGCCGGTGAAAAGGTTTTCGCAAAGAAGAAACACGGCCTTTTTCTACCTGCACCGTTCTTTTGATACAAGACCGCACCAGCACCCACTGAAGAGGCATCAACCTCTAAGAGGAAGGGCTTACTCTCATCGGGTCTTTGAAGAACGGGAGCAGTTGAAAAGTGTCTTTTTACTGCCTCAAAAGCCTGAGATGTCTCAGTAGACCAGGCTTTGGGATTAGCACTAGTGATGAGCGAGTACTAAAAAGCTCGGGTGCTCGAAGCTCGGGCCGAGCCTCCCAAGATACTCGTGTACTCGGCCCGAGCAACGAGCCCAATGTTATCCTATGGGAGACCCGAGTATTTTTGTGAAATGACCCCCCGGCAGCATGTAGAAACCCTAAAAATGTCACAAAAGTCTCAGAAGAGTGCTCAAATGACATGGCAACAGCATGGGGAAGACCCCTTGAAGCATTTATCACTCAAAAGTCACAGCTGTGAACAATTTTGTCCGCGTTTCACGCCATTTTTACGGACTCACCAGAAAACCTTCCAAAATGACCCCAAAATGATTTTTCATGGCAGAAATGTTAAGGGCACATACCCAATAGTGAGATAGAGCTGGTGTATGTTACTTTTTGAGATTAATACATGAAAGATTTTACGTGAAAACATTGTGTGGCACTCCGATGTCCCTGAGAAGAGACGTACATGAAGGCCTCTTGAGTCTAATGTGCCCATTTTGAGGAAGTGAGTCTTTGTAGTATTTTCCTTTGCCAGGGCAGTCCAAAATTGTGAGGTTCACCAATGCCCCTGCATACAGACGTGCATGAGGGCCTGTAAACCTGAAGTGCCCATTGTAAGGAAGTGGGTCTATTGTAGTATAGCCCTTAGGCAGGGCAGCCAAAAATTGGGAGGCTCCACGTTGTCCCTGGATAGAGACGTGCATGAGGGCCTGTAAACCTGAAGTGCCCATTGTAAGGAAGTGGGTCTATTGTAGTATAGCCCTTAGGCAGGGCAGCCAAAAATTGGGAGGCTCCACGTTGTCCCTGGATAGAGACGTGCATGAGGGCCTGTAAACCTGAAGTGCCCATTGTAAGGAAGTGGGTCTATTGTAGTATAGCCCTTAGGCAGGGCAGCCAAAAATTGGGAGGCTCCACGTTGTCCCTGGATAGAGACGTGCATGAGGGCCTGTAAACCTGAAGTGCCCATTGTAAGGAAGTGGGTCTATTGTAGTATAGCCCTTAGGCAGGGCAGCCAAAAATTGGGAGGCTCCACGTTGTCCCTGGATAGAGACGTGCATGAGGGCCTGTAAACCTGAAGTGCCCATTGTAAGGAAGTGGGTGTATTATAGTACAGCCCTTAGGCAGGGCAGCCAAAAATTGGGAGGCTCCACGTTGTCCCTGGATAGAGACGTGCATGAGGGCCTATAAACCTGAAGTGCCCATTGTAAGGAAGTGGGTCTATTGTAGTATAGCCCTTAGGCAGGGCAGCCAAAAATTGGGAGGCTCCACGTTGTCCCTGGATAGAGACGTGCATGAGGGCCTGTAAACCTGAAGTGCCCATTGTAAGGAAGTGGGTGTATTATAGTATAGCCCTTAGGCAGGGCAGCCAAAAATTGGGAGGCTCCACATTGTCCCTGCATAGAGACGTGCATGATGGCCTGTAAACCTGAAGTGCCCATTGTAAGGAAGTGGGTCTATTGTAGTATAGCCCTTAGGCAGGGCAGCCAAAAATTGGGAGGCTCCACGTTGTCCCTGGATAGAGACCTGTTAGGTTCTTAGTGCCTCCGTGCTTGCATTTAAAAACCGCACGTGTGTGCCTGTTGGTGGCAGCTTTCCGCTGCATTTGTGTGAGTTTTGCAAAAACTTGGATATAACGCACAAGTCTAGTGAATACACATCAGCACAGCATTGCAAAATGCGCAAGGGCGTTGTCAACTAACAAGGAAGTGGACGTGATGGTGGTGCAGGCAGAGACCGAGGTTGTGTGCAAGCTCTAATTTCACCACAAAAAAGGGCCACATCTAGTCGCTCGCACGTCCTGTCCCAAATTCTTGGGGACCGCAGCAGTACACCGCTCTTTAACCAAGACCAGTGTCAACAGGTTGTTAGTTGGATAGCGGATAATGCTTCCAGTCAGATTGGCACCACCACAAACACTCTGTCTTCCACACGGTCAAGTGTCAGTAGCCGTGATACTGCACCGTACATTTCAGAACCTGATCCTGCTTCCTACCACCAGGCCGAGTACACGTCCACGGACATTACTGATCCCACACTTGGACACTCGGAAGAGCTGTTCGTTCACGTTTCCATTCACAAATTCTGGCCTTTCGCCAGCTCCTGTTGAAGTGGGCCATGACGAGATTGTATGTACAGATGCCCAAATATTTGAGCAGCCACGTTCTCACGAAGTTGGCAACGTGTCTCAACAAGGGGTGGACGATGATGAGACACAATTGTCAGGAAGTCAGGAGGAGGAGCAGGGTGCGGAAGAGGAAGACGACGTGGTGGATGATCCAGTAACTGACCCAACCTGGCAGGAGGATATGCAGAGCGAGGACAGCACAGTGCACAGGGGGAGGGAGGCGTAGCATCCCAACAGGCAGTAAGAAGCAGAGTGGTGGCCCCAGGCAGACGTCAGGCAACTGTTCCCCGGAACAACACGACACAAGGTGCCTGTACAAATGTTAGGTCTTCCCGAGTCTGGCTGTAATACTATTGTATGTATTGAGGATTTCGATTGCGTTAGGGCAATGACAACCAGAGACGAGTTCTTGGTGCAAGACGTTTATAATATGCAACCAGCAAATATGTACATAAACGGAACAAAAACACAGTAGAACATAAATACAGGAAATACCTTCCAGGGACGGAGCGAAAGGGAATTCCCGGGACCGCGCACCGGACTCCCCCAGGGAGACCACCAAGAGCGAACCCCTATACAGGGACTGTCTGGCAATCACCCCAGAAGCCCTAAATGCGCAGCAGCCGGGACACAAAAGGGCAATAGGTAAGTCCAAAAATGTCCGTACGTGATGTGAGTCCAGAGTGGTATTAAACGGAAGGAACCGGGCAGAAGTGCCGACCAAAGACGGCAAATGGAGTCCGGGCACAGCTAGATGATACCAGATGAAGTCCAGAGTCGGTGTCGGTTGTTTTCCAAGAGGATCCGAATAACAATCAGGAACCAAAAGCAGCAGGGCAGGAGCACACAGGAAGCAGTATACTCAGGCACTGGACTAAGCTTTAGGGGCGGCTTTTAAACAGATGGACAGGAAGTAGGGCAACAGAAAACTCCATGTTAACAAAGGGCAAGCTCTTTCAAAAGAAAACTGGAAAACCCGGAACTCTGACACTGGCAGTTTTTTAAGTTGGCTCCAGATGATTCTAAAAAGGCCATTTGCAACACCTGCCATGCCAGCATCAGCAGGGGTACCAAAACTAGCAGCCTGACCACCACCAGCATGATCAGGCACATGTCAGCCAAGCACCCGACTTTGTGGGAAGTACAACAGAGTCGAGGAGCAGTGCTTGCTGATGTCACTGCTACGTCTTCGCTGGTTGTGCATGCGAGCCAATCCCCTGTCCATGCTGCCTGCGAACAAGCCTCCTCCACTCCTGCACCTGCAGTTGCCTACGCAGAAAGAACACCATCATCAAGCACGTCCTTGTCCCAGCGCAGCGTTCAGTTATCCATTCAGCAAACCTTTGAACGCAGGCGCAAATACACTGCCAACACCCCACATGCCACAGTTCTAAATGCTAACATTTCGCGACTGCTTGCGCTGGAAATGTTGCCTTTTAGGCTGGTTGAGACAGAAGCATTCCGCGACCTGATGGTGGCAGCTGTCCCACGTTACTCGGTCCACAGCCGCCACTATTTCTCCCGGTGTGCCGTCCCCGCATTGCATAACCACGTGTCACAAAACATCACACGTGCCCTGAACAACGCTGTTTCAGCTAAAGTCCACCTAACCACAGACACGTGGACAAGTGCATGTGGGCAAGGCCGCTACATCTCGTTGACGTCACACTGGGTTAATATTGTGCAAGCTGGGACCCAGTCTGAGCGAGGGACGGAACACGTCCTTCACACACCAAGTTTTGCAGGCCCTACCTCAGTCAGGGTTTCACACACACTCTACAGCTCCGGAATGTCATGCTCCTCAGCCTCCTCCTCCTCCTGCGCATCCTGATCCACTTTACCCTCCACACCAGTCCCAAGCTGGAAGTGTCGCGGGCGGAGGAGGGGACGGTGCGCTCTCCCACTGCTCGGGTCCGGCTGACGCTGCTCTACGGCTGCTGCTGCTCGTTGGCTCGAGCGATGGCCGGATCCCGGGGACTCGAGCGGCGCTACTCGCCCGTGAGTGAAAAGGGGTGGTTTGGGTTTTGGGGATATTGTCCGTGACGCCACCCACGGTTGTGGTGATTGTGTGGACACCACCACTGCTCTGGACGGGGATCCCGGGAGCCTGTGACAGGGAGCAGCTTTGTTGTTATTTCTCCCCTCCGTGGGTAGGGGGGTTGGTTGTCCCGGGGCCTGGTGATGGGGTAGAGATGGATGACAGGCGGGTTGCGGGGCCTGATGAGGTGCAGGGTCGCAGGGGCAGCGCTGTGCCGCACGGCACGGAGGTACTCACTCAGCCCAATGATGATGACACAGTTCACGGTAAAACAAGTGGCTGGATGGATGGGTCACTCGGACGGCTGCGGTTGTTCCTCCCTGCAGGTTAGTGATGACTGTCTCTCCCTGCACCTAAGTTAAGTGTTGGTAGTGATGGTTTCCCAACGGTAACCCGCTCCCCGACCTGGATATGGGCCGGAGGAGCCCCTTTTGCCCACAGGCGCTGGCCCTGGGAGACGGTTGCCCTTGGCGGTGGCGGTGTCTCCCCTTCACGGTTGTACGGTTGCCTTCTATCTGGACTTGGCTGTTTGGAAACCTTGAGGTTCCCTTCACTAACGGATTTGGCAAATTCACGGCGACACCAAGCCTTGCCGGGATCCGAAAGTCCTCTGCCAATGGTGCTGGCTTCTCTTTGTATACCGGTCCGGTACGGCCGGGTCACCACCCGTCCACGGTCCTTACGGCAGACTCCAATCGGCCTCCACTGCAGACGGTCACCACATCCTGCCAACCTTGCTGTCCTGTCCGGGCCACACACCCGGACCAACTTCAGGCTCTTTGCTGTCACTTTTCTCCTCTCTACTACTTTCCTCCTTCCACTTCCTTAGCTTAACTCTCACTGCCTGTGTTTTCCCTCCTCCTCGGTGGGTGGAGACCAACCGCCTGGCTCCACACCCTGGTGTGGACAACAGCCCCTGGGGAAGGCAACAAGGATTTTGTGTTTTGACTATGATATGCCTGCAGGGAGTGTGGGGTGTTTAAGTGTTGTGCTCTGTGGTCCCTGGCTTGTCCAGGGCGACACAGAAGCACTGCAGCACTGCCTCGGCGAAGCGGCAACAGGCAGTGCTGAAGCTAATCTGCATAGGTGACAAACCCCACAATGCAGAAGAGGTGTGGACAGCTCTGAAACAGCAGGCAGATCACTGGCTCACAACTCTGAACCTAAAGCCAGGAAAGGTCGTGTGTGACAATGGCCGGAACCTGGTGGCGGCTTTGAGGCGAGGCCAGCTGACACATGTTCCATGCGTGGCCCATGTGCTCAACCTCGTGGTTCAGCGGTTTCTAAAGTCATACTCAGAGCTGTCTGATCTGCTGGTAAAAGTTCGCCGCCTGTCTGCACATTTTCGAAAGTCACCTACTGCTTCAGCCGGCCTTGCCGGCTTAAGACGCCGTTTGCATCTTCCGGCACACAGACTGGTGTGTGATGTCCCCACGCGTTGGAATTCAACTCTGCACAAGTTGGTCAGGATATGTGAGCAGAAGAGGGCAGTTGTTGAGTACCTGCATCACCTAAGCCGTCGGGAAATGGGTCAAACTCCACACATAACACCTGAGGAGTGGAGATGGATGTCCGACCTATGCACCATCCGCCAAAACTTTGAGGAATCCACCAAGATGGTGAGCGGCGATGACGACATTATTAGCGTCACCATACCGCTTCTCTGCCTTCTAAAATGGTCTCTCCTCAAAAAACAACCATGATGCATTGCAGGCGGAGCGCGATGAGTTTGAGCAAGAAACAGTAGTGGGTGTGGGTGATGATAACACATAGCCCAGCCTCGTCTCATCACAAAGTGCAGTGGAGGACTATGACGAGGAGGAGGATGAAGACATGGAGCAACTCTCTGGCCAAATTGAGGATATGACATGCAGTCATATCCTCGGTTCAGCGTGGCTGGCCAGAGGACAGGGTAGATGATGAGGAGGAGGAGGAGGAGGACAGCATGTTCAGTCATCGTGTTGGTCAGGATACTGAAGTGATGGCTGTTAAGAGTCTGGCACACATGGCTGACTTTATGGTAAGCTGCCTGTCTCGTGACCCTCGCGTTAAGAACATCTTGGCCGACAATCATTACTGGTTGGTAACACTGTTAGACCCACGCTAAAAGGAGAACTTTATGTCTCTTATTCCCGAGGCGGAGAGGTCAGGCAAAATGCAGCAGTTCCAGAAGGCCATAGTCACGGAAGTAGGCAAAGCATTCCCCTCACAAAACGCTAGCGGCATAGGTCAGGAATCAGTGGACAACCAAGGCGTACAGCCGAGAGGGGCACAAGTCCAATCCGCCAGAGGTAGGGGAACAGTCTTTAAGATGTGGGACAGTTTTCTCAGCCCCTCACATACCACAGCCCCTGAGGTGAGGGGTAGTGCCACAAGAAATCCTAAGTTTGCCCAGATGCTCAAGGAGTACCTTGCAGATCAAACAACTGTACTCCGACATTCCTCTGTGCCTTACAATTAATGTGTATCCAAGCTGGACACGTGGCATGAATTGGCTCTCTACGCCTTGGAAGTCCTGGCCTGCCCTGCCGCTAGCGTTTTGTCAGAGCGTGTTTTTAGTGCCGCAGGTGGAATCATTACAGATAAACGCACCCGCCTGTCAACTGTAAATGCTGACAGGCTGACTCTGATCAAGATGAACAAGGGTTGGATTGGGCCAGACTTCACCACACACACCAACAGCAAATTACAGCGGAATTTAAAGTTTGTAACGGGAATTTGCCATGTACCTCCACTCACCCATGGTAACACACTTCTGGACTTTGGCTAATCGCTGGACTGCTCCTCCTTCTCCTCATGCGCCATCATGGTGACCGTTACAATAGTTAAGCCGTTGTTTCAGGTATACCCCCAGTGGTAAATTTTTTCGCCCATTCTTTCTGAATGGGCATTACAACGACAGGAGACCCGCTCCTTTGCAATGGGAACAATGTTTTGAGGCCCTCATGCACATCTCTATCCAGGGACAAGGTGGAGCCTCCCAATTTTTGGCTGCCCTGCCTAAGGGCTATACTACAATAGACCCACTTCCTTACAATGGGCACTTCATGTTTACAGGCCATCATGCACGTCTCTATCCAGGGACAATATGGAGCCTGACGCTGCCACCGACTGCCACACACATGCTGTTTTTAAATGCAAGCACGGACGCAATAAGAACCTAACTGGTTTTTAGGAGCGACAATTACTGAGAAGTCTGACACTATCAGACACTGCTGACTGACGTGTATTATACACTAGACTTGTGCGTTATATAATAGTTTGTGCAAAACGCGCACCTGTACCCTGCCACCGACTGCCACACACATGCTGTTTTTAAATGCAAGCACGGACGCAATAAGAACCTAACTGGTTTTTAGGAGCGACAATTACTGAGAAGTCTGACACTATCAGACACTGCTGACTGACGTGTATTATACACTAGACTTGTGCGTTATATAATAGTTTGTGCAAAACGCGCACCTGTACCCTGCCACCGACTGCCACACACGTGCTGTTTTTAAATGCAAGCACGGACGCAATAAGAACCTAACTGGTTTTTAGGAGCGACAATTACTGAGAAGTCTGACACTATCAGACACTGCTGACTGACGTGTATTATACACTAGACTTGTGCGTTATATAATAGTTTGTGCAAAACGCGCACCTGTACCCTGCCACCGACTGCCACACACGTGCTGTTTTTAAATGCAAGCACGGACGCAATAAGAACCTAACTGGTTTTTAGGAGCGACAATTACTGAGAAGTCTGACACTATCAGACTTCTGACTGACGTGTATTATACACTAGACTTGTGCGTTATATAATAGTTTGTGCAAAACGCGCACCTGTACCCTGCCACCGACTGCCACACACGTGCTGTTTTTAAATGCAAGCACGGACGCAATAAGAACCTAACTGGTTTTTAGGAGCGACAATTACTGAGAAGTCTGACAAATCAGACACTGCTGACTGACGTGTATTATACACTAGACTTGTGCGTTATATAATAGTTTGTGCAAAACGCGCACCTGTACCCTGCCACCGACTGCCACACACGTGCTGTTTTTAAATGCAAGCACGGACGCAATAAGAACCTAACTGGATTTTTAGGAGCGACAATTACTGAGAAGTCTGACACTATCTGGACTGTTTTACACTGTGTACACCAGCCCCAGATATGATGAAGGATGGTATACGGTCACCACTAGGAATGGCTATATACCCTGCCTGCCTGCCTGCCTGTATACTGCTACAATAGTCCTGACAAGGACTCTTCTGGTCAATAGCCTGTATTCCGACCTGGCTATACCCTGCCTGTATATAGCAACAATAGTCCTGAGAAGGACTCTGCTACTGTACTCCGACCTGGCTATACCCTGCCTGCCTGTATACAACTAGAATAGTCCTGAGAAGGACTTCTGGTCACACTGTTTGCAGCCCTGCTCCGGAACTAACTATAAAGGGCCGCAAAGCTTTCCCTGAATCAGCGACACTCTCCCTGCACTGACTGTCTGGATAGCTGTGAGCAGAGCACAGCGCGCCGGCCGGTATAAAGGCTCGGTCACGCTGTGCAGGCCGGCCAATCACTGCAATTCCACAACTAACAGGGCTGTGGCATTGCAGTGGTCTGCCAGCCAATCCCTGCATGAGGGCTGGCTCTCAAAAGAGCGCCAACATGCAGAAATGAAGACCACGAGTACAGCACGAGTATCGCAAGATTACTCGGTCCCCGCCGAGCAGCCCGAGTACAGCGATACTCGTGCGAGTACCGAGTAGTTACAAGCATGCTCGCTCATCACTAATTAGCACCTTTCTTAGTCAAGGCCACCAAAGGGGCCACCAAAGTAGAAAAATGGGGTATGAACTGCCTGTAATAATTTATGAATCCTAAGAAGCGTTGCACCGCCTTCAAGGAATGAGGTTCGGACCATTGCAGGACAGCAGAGAGCTTCGCAGGATCCATAGCCAGGCCCTCTTGTGAGATAATGTAACCCAAAAAAGGCAATGAGGACTGCTCGAATACACATTTCTCGAGTTTAGCAAACAATGATTGCTCCCTTAAACGGGAAAGGACACGAACGACATCCTGACGATGAGTCTCCAGATCAGGAGAAAAAATCAGGATGTCGTCCAGATACACCACTACTGAGGATAACAGTAAATCCCTGAACACATCGTTTACGAAGTCCTGAAATACTGCGGGTGCATTACATAACCCAAAAGGCATGACGAGGTATTCATAGTGACCGTCTCGGGTGTTAAAAGCGGTCTTCCATTCGTCACCCTTTCGAATTCGTACCAAGTTATACGCACCCCGCAGATCCAACTTCGTAAAAACTTGAGCTCCTCTCAGTCTGTCAAAGAGCTCCGAAATTAAAGGTAATGGGTATTTGTTCTTTATTGTGATTGCGTTGAGACCCCTGTAATCTATGCAGGGACGCAAATCACCCTCTTTCTTCCGAACAAAGAAAAACCCAGCTCCCGCGGGAGAGACAGACTTACGAATGAACCCCTTCTCTAAACTCTCTCTTATATAGGTCGACATGGCCTCCGACTCAGGTATCGACAGGGGGTAAACCCTGCCTTTAGGTGGAACCGAACCTGGGATAAGGTCTATGGCACAGTCATATGGCCTATGGGGTGGAAGAACCTCAGCACCCTGTTTGGAGAACACGTCAGCGAAATCCAGATAGGGTGTAGGTATGGGAGAGAGATCAGTAGATGCAACCGCAATGACCTTAGGTGGTAAGGGAAGACATCGGGACTGACATTTCGAACCCCAACTAATAATGCTGTCAGACTCCCAGTCAATGTGAGGAGCATGAGTCCGAAGCCATGGGAGACCCAGAAGGACGTCGTCTATACCCTCAGGCAAAACAAGAAAAGAAATCTCCTCTATGTGACCCTGAGACAGGGAAAGGTGCAAAGGAACTGTCCTCAATGTAATGGAGTCAGACAACATAGTTCCATTAACAACACGGACAGGAATAGGCGCCTCTAACATGATAGAGGGAATATTGTGTCCCTTTACAAATCCTGAGGACACAAAAGTCCCGTCGGCTCCGGAATCCACAAAAGCCATAATAGGCCATGTATTCTCAGATAACGAGAGCTGACCTGGGATACAACACTTAGAGGGTGCAGAAGACGTCTCTAGTAACCCCCCTCTAATGGTTACTAGGCCAGGGAGTTTCCCTGACGACTAGGACACTTGTTGGCATAGTGCCCAGCCTGACGACATACGTAACATATAGGAGGACCAGACTTGCGTAGTCTGGAAGACATATGACCTAACTCCATAGGAGTGGGAGATGTTTCAGATGCTGAGGAAGATGGTAGTGGACACTCAACAACTGGAATAGCCCGATGCTTAGGGCGTGAGGAAGAGACCTCGAGTCTACGTTCCTTATGGCGTACATCGATCCTCGTTGCTACTGTGATCAAGTCCTCCAGAGAAGCAGGGACCTCACGAGTAGCAAGAGCATCCTTGACATAGCCTGCCAACCCTCTCCAGAAGATAGGAATCAACACCTTCTCTGGCCAATCTAGTTCTGCCACCAGAGTTCTAAAAGCAAGGGCATAAGAACTAGTGGATAACGAACCCTGAGATAGATCTAACAGTCTCAGGGCCGCATCATGGGTAACCTGCGGACCCATGAATACCGCCTTAAGAGCATCAAGAAAGCCTTGATGTCTCAGAGTAACCACATCAGAGCGCTCCCATAGGGGAGTCGCCCATTCTAAGGCTTTGTCCTGAAGTAAGGAGATGATAAAGCCTACTCTGGACCTCTCCGTAGAGAAGCGAGAAGAGTTGACCTCTAGGTGTATCTGACACTGACTAATGAAACCACGACATGATCTGGCATCGCCAGAATATCTGTTTGGCAGAGCAAGTCGAGGATCATGTGCAGATGTCACCATGGTCTGAGGTTTATCCTCTATACTCTTGAGCCGTGACTCAAGTACTTGTATGTAACGGTGTAACTGCTGATATTCTGCCATAACTACCAGACCCTTGGCTCAGTCCTAATGTTACGGGGGGCTGTCTGATAATAACCTAAAGGAGTATCAGACAGTCAGGGTCCACCATGCAAAGACTCTGCTGCAGACTATGGCAGAGAGCAATACCTCTGTTAACTTACAGAAGGATATAATAAGTAAGTAAAGCAATTCCTCCCTTACTTGGAGGGTGTGTGGAATGATCTCTGTTAATAATCACAGAGACAAAGGCAATGTGTGCGAAATGGCACCTACCTAGGTCCGCTCTTCTAGTGGTGCAAAAGAGACGAACAGCAGCGTAAGCTGCACAAAGCTCCTACCTGCGTTCGCTCCACTAGTGTGCGAGGACACGAACCACTAGATATGGCACCTGCCTAGGTCCGCTCTTCTAGTGGTGCAAAAGAGACGAACAGCAGCGTAAGCCGCACAAAGCTCCTACCTCTGTTCGCTCCCCTAGTGTGCGAGGATACGAACAACTGCCAGACGCAGTATAAGGAACGTTACCCTAGCGGCAACGTCCACCTACGAGTCGAACCACAAGGCCCAGCCAGACCATGTGCCTCAGGCACCTGCCTATGTCCGCTCCCCTAAGAGGTAAGGATATGGACAGCAGCCGAAGCTGTAAGGTATAAGAACGCTACCCTGCCGGTAGCGCTCACCTAGCATAGACAGAGGAATGCCTAGAGGAACGCGCACAGAGCGTCTACTCTTATGCATGAACCAAGAGGACTGAGCGCCATGCGGCATGTGTCAGGGTCTTATATAGACTCTGTGCCTCATCCAAGATGGAGAACACCAGAGCCAATCCGCTGCCAGAACGACAGGAGTGACGTCCTGCTGGCCTATCACCGAGCAAGGCGTCACAAGCACATGACCAGCGACCAATCGGCATAGAAGGTGTCAGAGACATGTGACCTCGTGTCAGCGATGATGTCACCCGCACATGTGCAATGGCTCCAAGATAGGACTTAGTCTCCGGCGCTCGCACATGTGCAGTAGCAAGAAATCTGGACTTAGTCTCCAGCACTCGCACATGTGCAGTAGCAAGAAATCTGGACTTTGTCTCCAACGTTCGCACATGTGCAGTAGCAAGAAATCTGGACATAGTCTCCAGTGCTCGCAGCAACCGTAACACACGTGGCTTGATCGACGGCCTGTAGGTACTTTTTGATGTGGTGGCTGTAAGTACTGCGACTGGATTGAACAGTGTAAATCGGTCATTAGTGCTAGCACTGGTCGTGAGTATTACCTGAGGGATTTCGCAAACTGTAAAAGTGAAGGTCTAGTCTATCTTGCAACATGTGATTACCTGCTTGATTATGTGGGCAAGACCAGGAGGGAGTTGAGGAGACGTATAGGGCAACATGTCGGTGACATTAGACATAAAAGAGAGACCCCTATAGCGAGACATGTGTGGGACTTTCACCAGGGCAATATTAAATCAGTTCGTTTCAGAGTCCTGGAAGTGATTAGACGGAATCCCAGAGGAGGTGACTGGGATAACAGGATCTTGAGGAAGGAATGTCAGTGGATATTTCGATTAAAAACCCAATCCCCAAATGGCTTAAATGAACAATTAAATTATACACCGTTTATCTGAGGTTGACCCCTCTTTAGCTGTTTTCAGAGTAGGTAGTGTCCAATTTCTAGTTAGGATAGCCATTTAATATACCACGGAAATGGTGGTTACTGTACTCCCTGCAAAGAGTGGGGAGATGATTATCTTTGTGGACATGGGTGATTCATTTTAGGATGTAGTCCATATCACTAGGTGGAGAAAGATTATTATTTCTCGGCACCTTCTTGCCCTCTTTATCATTAGAGGTATTAATATGTCCATTTGGTATACGTGGTAGTATACGGTTACTGAGTATAGTTGGGTTATAGTGTGATGGAAACAGTAAGTTTCTATTTGGATGTCCAGGAGCTTTTACTATTATATGACTTAATTGATTAAACAATGTGATTAGACACACAATGGAGTTAAATTATGCTCACTTTATTGAAAATAGTTAAAAAACAATCACCAACACACAAAGTGAAATGCAATACAATATAAAGGCTAAAAAAGTAGTCCTGCTGTGTGGTGATCCAGATACACAGGGATAATATACCTGCAATACTTTTCACAATGTAATCACTCATCAAGGAGGTCAACAATCAGGGGTACACCCATAAGATGCAGGATCGCTATAGTGCAGCCCTCCCCAGGGGTCTAGCCGTCAGGTACACCATAATACAGGCCAGGTAAAAACCACTGCCAAGAATCACTCAAATAAATAAAGTAAAGGGCAGTTTTGCACCAATTGTTATATCCAAACGTACCTGATGGGTCAGACGGCTGGGGGTGCATGCGCATGCGCAGTTTGCCGTGTCGAGCCGCCGGGTGTATGTGATTAATACCTGAACCTCGCCGCAGGTGAGCGCTGCTAAAACGTCACAGGAGGACGGACGGGGGTGGATCCAGGAGGTATTTATGGGTGCAGGGTAGCGCTTCACAGACAATGTGTAACGGCCCTTGAGAAAGGTTGCCGAAAAGCGCTTTGGGCTTGTGATCCTGGATACACCCCCAGCCGTCTGACCCATCAGGTACGTTTGGATATAACAATTGGTGCAAAACTGCCCTTTACTTTATTTATTTATTTGAGTGATTCTTGGCAGTGGTTTTTACCTGGCCTGTATTATGGTGTACCTGACGGCTAGACCCCTGGGGAGGGCTGCACTATAGCGATCCTGCATCTTATGGGTGTACCCCTGATTGTTGACCTCCTTGATGAGAGATTACATTGTGAAAAGTATTGCAGGTATATTATCCCTGTGTATCTGGATCACCACACAGCAGGACTACTTTTTTAGCCTTTATATTGTATTGCATTTCACTTTGTGTGTTGGTGATTGTTTTTTAACTATTTTCAATAAAGTGAGCATAATTTAACTCCATTGTGTGTCTAATCACATTGTTTAATGATATTGAGGAGTATGCATATAATTGGTATAATTGGGAGAGTATTATGTGAGAACACGAAGTTATAACATGGTTCACTATCACTCCCCTTTTTTCATGAAAACTGTTCTAATAATGACTTAATTGATGCTGGGAATACACCCCTCCCCTCCTCCCCACCCTTCCCCCCCAAAAAATGGCAGCCATTCTTAATCTGAGGGGTTTGCGGTGCAGGGTTTTCCGCCCCAATATTAACTATTTGTATATGGCATTTAATAACAGGAAGCTTTTCAATTCAGATCACTAAACGCATGCGTCTTTAGTGCACGATACAAGGCAACATTGTCCTGGTGTGTTTCGGGCGCGTGCGCAGTGGGGGATAGCACGTTAGGTTATGACGTGTCTGCCTGGTTGCTAGGACAACGCACCCGTGTTGGTTTGGGCGTGGGGGCGTGTCTGTTCGGAGCAAGAGCAATGAGTCATGAATTAATGAGGTATGACATCGGGGCATGCGCTATGCCTACGATGTAATAATACGAAGTTTTTCATTTTAATATCCCTGAGCTCATGCGTCTTTAGTACACAATATAAGGCAATATCGTCCTGGTATGTTTCGGGCGCGTGCGCAGTGTGGGATAGTATGTCAGGTTATGACACGTTTGCTAGGTTGCTAGGGCAGCGCGCCCGTGTTCGGTATGGGCGTGTGGGCGTGTCTGTTCGGAGCAATAGCAATGAGTCATGAATTAATGAGGTATGACTTCGGAGCATGCGCAATGCCTACCTCGCACGCTCTAGTGTTAGAATGGGAACGGACATGCGCACTATACCCAGATGAGACAGAAGCCTGCTGGCTTATACCTGGGACATTGTTTCTCTCAATTGTTTGATATGGTCTATTTAAACTGCCGGCATAATGGCGGCAGCTGCTGCCATATGACGACATGCATAACTATTGAATAGTTCCCTGTCTCCCTGGGCCTCCTGATGAACCGGATTAGAGGGCGGAGAAACGCGTCGAGGCAGTGCGGATGCACTTGATAAAGGGAAGTTAATTTATCAACTTTTAAAATGATATCTATTCATTCATAATGAGTGTATATACTGGCATTGTTCCAGAGTTTAGGATTTGCTGAATGCAAGTTAAATATATCCTTTTATCAGGATGGTTTGGTATTTTGACTTTTTGCCCCTGTATATGAACTAATTACTGGTTGAATTGGAGCATATCAACCTGATCTAGATAATGGGGTGCTGTGGTACCTGTTGTCCCTGTATATGAACGGATGACCAGTTGAATTGGAGCATATTAACTGGACATAGATAACAGGGTATCATGCTATCTGTTATCCCTGTATATGAATTAATGACCAGTTGAATTTGAGCATATTAAACAGGGTATCATAGTGTCCCACTACTGCTGAATATACAGTCGAACATATTTGCTTGAGTCGGCTTGGTTTAGGGATTTATCTCTGTATATAAATAAATGACCAGCTGATTTAGAGCATACTTAAATGGATATAAGTAACAGGGTGTAGCTACATTTGCCCTCTCTTTAAGATCCATCGAGGGGTAAAAAGTCCAACCAATAATTAGTGGTAACTTGCTCAGGCACTCTCATTTCTCCTCATATGGTAGGGAATTTATTAGGGTAAGTGAGGGATAGCCACCGAGGAACGGGGGTGCCCAGTTACGTTAAGGCGGTATTACCTCCGTCGGTAGGAAGGTGTGAGGTGGTAGGTCCTTAATAGGGCCAGATTAATCCCATTTGGGATCCCATACTCCCGTTTTTCTGCTTTTGATTGTAATTCCTCTGAATAGGGGTGGCATCTCTGGTGTATATTTATACTACTCTTGATAATTTCTAGATAGGTGAATCACTTGGGAAATTTTTAAGACATATTTAATAAAATAAGAATGTTTAAAGGGATTGTTTTTTTTTCACTATATATGTACCTTTTGACTATCCTGAAATTATTTTGATTGTTAGCCTCTGCTGCCATTAACCCCTTATTACCCCAATTGCCACCGCACCAGGGCAATTCGGGATGAGCCGGGTAAAGTCCCGGGACTGTCGCATGTAATGGATGCGGCAATTCCGGGCGGCTCCTGGCTGATATTGTTAGGCTGGGGGCTCCCCATAACGTGGCATTCCCCATCCTGAAAATACCAGCTTTCAGCCGTGTGGCTTTATCTTGGCTGGTATCAAAATTGGGGGGGACCGCACGTCGTTTTTTTTTAATTATTCATTTATTTATTTTACTGCATGATATAGTCCTGCCCACCTGCGGCTGTGATTGGTTGCAGTGAGACAGCTGTCACTCAGCGTGGGGGCGTGTCTGACTGCAACCAATCATAGGCACCGGTGGGTGGGGAAAGCAGGGAATACAAGATTGAATAATGAGCGGCCGGCATTTTCAAAAGAGGAAAAGCCGCCAGAGCAGTGTGAACGTCGTGCAGCGCCACGCCGGTGATCGGGGAACGGTGAGTATGAGAGAGGGGGGGAGACTGACCGACGAATAGAGAGAGTGACAGACAGATAGAGAGACCGATCGACAGAGAGAGAGAGACAGACAGAGCGACCAACTGACAGAGAAAGAGACCGACCGACCAACAGACAGAGGAAGATTCACCGACATCCACAGACAGAGATTGACCGACATTGACAGAGTCTGAAAAGATTTGCATTTAAAGCATGCAGAACGCAACAAAAATGCAGTCCAAGTGCATTTTGGTTGCATTATGACCCACATCATTGATTTCAATGGGTGGAGAACGCAGCTACAACGCACAAAAGAAGTGACATGCTACTTTTTTTTCCGCAGCGATTTTGGGCATCCAAAACGCTGCGTTTAGAAATACAACGTGTGCATTGATTTTTCGGCTTTCTCATAGACTTTGCTGGGGAAGCTGAACGCATGCAGTTACGCTGCAGTTCAAAACGCAGCGTTTCCGCAGGAAAAACGCAACGTGCACACATAGCCTTACTGAGACCCGATCGGCGTCTGCCAAGGTCTCTACCTCCTGCTCAGTGGCTACGGTCAGCTGCCCGAGTACCACAGATGCACGATGCTTGCCAGTCATGGCATACAAATGGTGGATTGTACAGATTTTGTCCCTGAACATCTGCAGGGCATCCGGCTTCCCATCATACTGGGGTAGCCAGGCAGCACCGGGCATGTATGGCAAGAAGATCGGCATTACCTGGGTGACCGCCGGGGCCACAGCTCCTCCCGATCCTGCGACCGTAGCGAGAGCCGCCACATTTCCGTCATCTGCCACATCTGCAGCCGCCGCCTCTACAGCGGCCAGCGCCACTCCGCCATCGGGGTTAGGCGCATACATCTTCCCTCTGCTCCCCCTTGGTCTTTTGCCGGCACTTCTTTCTGCGGCCTCTTAGTTTCGTTTTACGACCTCGGGGTTCACCTTCCGGCCGTGATCCCAGGGGGCGGGGCATCGGCTTTTGCGCCTTTTTCTCGGGGAAGAAGATGCTGGGCTGTAGTATTTGCGCCCAAAATGGCGGCAAAGATGGTGACTTCTGAAAATTTTGCAACGGATTACCGCTGACTGTCCAATACAAGGCGCACTTCCACAAGGTAAGTGGATGAGTAAGTATCCTGTTCGTGACGCCAATTTTCGGGGTGTGCCACCCCCATGCCAGCAGCCGGCGCTGCTCGGATCCGGGCCTTCAGGGGTGGTGGCCCGGACCCGGGGGTCTCGGGGACACGCCGAATAAAAAGGGGGACGTAGATGTACGGGCTAGGCCATATTAAGTTCGTGACACCACCCACGGTGTGTGGTGAGGTGGGACACCACCGCTGCTGTTGTGGTGCACCCGGGGGAGATGTTGTGGCAGCTAGTTGTTAACCCCTCCGTGGGCAGGGAAGGTGGCCCCGGGACCTGGTGTCTCAGTGCAAGGTATAGCGACCACAGGGAGTGTTTGTTTACTCACTGTTAATAAACCACACAAGTCTCTGGTAAACCAAGGTGATAGTGGCCGGTGCCGCGGCCGGTTGCATTCGGGTCCCTTACCCGGCTGGTGGTCTCTATCCTTTTCTCTGCATTGTTTTGTGTTAGGTGGACTTTCTTAGGATTCCGCTCCCGGCTGGATGTGGCTTAAGGAGCCGTGCCCGCAGACGCTGGCCCGTGGGGTCTATGGGCCCTGGCGGTGACCTCCTTTCCCTATCGGTGGGCTGTTATCTTCTATGAGGGACTTTGGGTGGGACAGGACCTCTAGTCCTGGCTTCAATCGGTGAATTAACCAGTCCGCTTGGTTCCGGTTCTGGCTTCAGGGTCCGAGTACCCCCCTTTGTGCTACGGTTTCCGGGTCGGTTCCCTGTGTCGGTTCCGGTGGGCTACAACCCTGTCCCGGTCCACCTCGGTTTTGACGAGCCATCTTCCCGTCTCCTGCTGACGGAGACCACCGTCTGCCTCCTAGCCAGAGGCACCAGGGCTCCTATCCTGGTACCGTTCAACTTGAACTTTCCTGCTGGAGCTACACTTAGCTCCAGCCCATACTCCTCTTCAAACTGAACTTCAAACTAGACTGCTTGTTTCTCCGCCCCGGGCTGTCTAGACCCCTGGGCGGGCGTGTCCCAACCACCTGGTCACGCCCACTGGTGTGTCTGGTTGTTCCTAAGGGGGGGTGACTAGGGTTTCTGGTCGGCTGTGTGTTTCCTAGTGAGGGAAGGTGTTATGCGGGGGCCTAACTGTGACTACCTGGTTTTGCCAGGGCGTCACACTATATTGGGGAAAACCACTCTTAAATTGTGTACAAGCTTGTTTCGATACTCTGGCATGCATGCTTCCCTTTCCAGGGGGGAAGCATCTGACAAAATTTATTCTTGTACCATGGATGTAACAGAGTGGCAAATCAGTAGTCAGTACTATTTCTAATCATAACAATATGGATATCATATTGTCAATAATGCAGAAAGAAGGCGCTCATGTGTCGGATGCTTCCGTGAAGTCCAAATCTGTGGTATGCTGGTGGCAGGGTAACACTGAAGCTTGCTTTCTCCATCCCCTCCCACCAACCACAGAGAACAAAGAGGGGATCAATATCTTCTTCATCTTCTAACTGTTACGTGCCCATCACCTATTCCTCCACATCCTCTTCCATTTGTTCTTCAACTCCTGTACTAACAGTTTATTTCGTTTCATGAACCCCCCTCTTATGATGTACTCCACCCTCCCATGCCACCCGCCTGTGTGATGACAGTCTAGACCTTATAGACATTATTATCCCTTCCGTATCCTCCTCTGCTTCCTCCTCTTCCTCTGGAACCACCACCTCCTCTTGCAGACTATTAAAAGTGTGCTCCAGCATATAGATGACCTAAAGAGTGATGCTAATGATGGCATTGTCAGCGCTAACCATCTTCGTAGCCATTTCGAAACTCTGCAGAATGGTGCAGAGGTTCTTTATCTGTGCTCCCTCTGCAAACATGATTTGCCCCATGACCGGACTGAGTTGGTCCAGGCTGTGTCATAACATACTGCACCAGGGCTTGATGCTGCCACAGTTGCTGAAACATGTGCAGAGTGGAATTCCATTATATCGGCACATCGCATATCAACTGGTTAACCGGTAGGCCAAAAGACCTCTGTAGTAAAGCAAATTGATAAGCCGTGGGGTGTGAATGGCAGACATGACCACACAGCAACCGTGCCTTAGACCCGCAACACACATCCATGTAATTTGTACATGTGCAGTACGTATTTGCACGTACCGGAGACAAGTACACACGGAGACACATGTTATTCAATCGAAGATGGCACACGTACGTAAAATCACACGGAACGTGTGTCCCTGTCATAAGTACGTTTGTGCGCTTTTCTACACGGATGACATGTCCGTTTTTTGCTGGCAACACGCAGGCACGGACCCGCTTTAGTCTATGGGTCCGTGCCTGCACGGACTGCACACGGAGTATGTCCGTGTTCAGCGCGTATCGTCCGTGTCCGTATTTCATCACAAAATTTGAAACACTTGTTACCAATCTATCAGGTCAATTGTAGGCCATTAATTCTGGCGCCAAACATACATTTCCTGTCTCATTTGCATGCCAGTAGAGAATAAATTGTGCTCACTGCTATAATCCTGGTGCTCGGGAAAAAAAATAAGTCAATCGAGAGGGGTAATCCCGGCACACAGTATATGAAAAAAATGGTAAGTCCAGGTATAATATGCTTGAACAAAATTTCTTTATTTTTCACCAATTATTGTACTGCCCGCCCAACGTTTCGGCTCACGCAGGAGCCTTCATCAGGGGTCAAGAGCACTAAGAAAAGGAATATGGTATACAAGGAAAAACAAACAGAAACAGTATTTACAAAATGCATCATGACATTACATCAAAGAAATTATAAGGAAAAAAACCTATTGAGGACTATGGGAAAGATATGAAACTATTGTCGTGGTGTGAGGGTTGACCTAAAAGGATCTAACCGCTAAGAGAGAAGAAAAGAAAATCCTGTGAATATGAAGGGTGAAAAAAAGGGGGGGGAAGAGAGAACAAGGAAAAGAAGAAGAGAATAAAAAGGTAAAAGAAGGGACCTAAAGAGATATAGAGAGAGGGAGAAGGAAACAGGGAAAGGAGAGAAACTGAAAAGTATGGAGTAGTCAGGAAGCAAGAGAATTACTGGAGAACATACCCGAGAAATTGGTAATGGTGAGAAATCATGTAGGTACAGCAGGACCTGTGAGCGAGAGGGAATTGTAGGAAAAGAAGGGAAAAGAGGAGATGCATAAGATATCACATAGTGTAATTAAAGGGGTGAAAAGTAGTAGGACCATGTTTGACTTACTTAGTGTAGTCAGCTAATGGGTTCATCCAACAGGAGGAAATGGTTGCTACCGAAAAGGTAGACAAGGGAAACCCTAATGTGAGAATATATAATTAATACAGGTGAAAACAAGAGTTAAAGGGACAACAAGAAAAGGGGGGGCAAAAAGGGGGGTTGTATATAGCGGTACATACCGAAAAGGGGGTGGGTTGCAGATGATGTGAAGGGGCTCACACGGTAGTTTGGGATATAAGGTGAAAGCTGCCAAATGAGAACAGTGTCAGTAAGGTAGTATAATATAAATTAAAACAGAATATAAGGATGAGGATACATACCAATGGGACAATGTCATGTATACTACGATTATCAATCATATGTAGTATGACAAGTAGGTTGTCAAAATGACGTCAGTGTTGCTAGGGAAAAAAAGGGGGGGATCATGACTATAATGGTATGTAAAGGGCAAAGAGAGAGAGGCAAGGAAAGGGTAGGAACATACCTAGGAGCACTTTGGATAGAGGTGAGAGCACCAGGAACAAGCCTGTAATGTATCAAGAAGTGAAGTGAAGTAAAGTTAGTCACATGAAAAAAGTGAACAGAGTGGAGCAAAGTAAAGCATCATAGCAGAAATGTCTTACCTAGAGTGGCATGGTAGTATGGTAACTACGTGGAGGGAGCCCAGGGACTGTGTAGAAAATGAGCCTCTATATACAGGCACTTGAGTAACCATAGGTGGAGTGTGAATCGCCATCAGGTGTGGGGGGGTGTGGTGGTCACTGGGTGTGTGCATGACGCGCAGCCGACGCCCACCAATGGGCGGGGTATGGGCGGTCGGCGCGTGCCAAGTGCCCCCACACAGGAGTGGCAGTGTAAGTGTGGAGCGTGTGCGTGACGCGCGGCTCCCGCCACGCCCACCGTGGGCGGGACATCGGCGGGCGGCGCACGCCAGGCACACACAGAGGGATATGCGTAAGAGGAGATGACAGTTGGGCGTACGCATGACGCGCGGCGACCGCCACGCCCCCGTGGGCGGGGTATAGGCGGGGGACGCGCGCCAGGCAAACGCCCATACTGTGTGATTATTCAAGGGTGATGACGCGATGATGACGTGCATGCGCATGCGCGTTGCACAGTACCCATTCCACGCTCCAGTGTTATGGAGCGTAGATGGGCGGTATGAAACGGGCGCATGCGCCGTGCAAAGTGATAGGTGATGGAAAGCGTAATCCGAAGAAACTCTTTGTGGTTGAGAGGTCCTAGGTGAGACAGATAGGCAGCTGTGGAGCATGCTGGAGCGAAGACGGCCAGAGTGCATACTATAAGGCTTGTGGTGGGTGTTCTAGGATATCTAAAAGAGAGGGATAGAACATGTCATTAAAAACATAAGTGAAAACATGAGTAAAGTCACATACATGGGATTACATGAATGATAGGATAAATAAGTACTAACATCTTTATCTCAAATAACATTATGAGCTGGTGAGATATAGACTAGTAAGATATAAAGGACATGATAATAATACCAAAACATGATATAATATGTCATAAAAGAGACAATCAATACGAATTACAGGATACTGTGATCATATAAAAGGGTAAATGAATACCGTAACATCAAGGATAGGTATCATGGGTACGTAAAGGACTCCTATAGAACCTCTTAAAACATGTAAAAAAGCATAATGAAAATTGGTAATATCAGCAGACAATTTCATAATCCCTGTTGAGCCCCATGGGCTCCAGGGTTTTGAGTGTGTGGATCCAGAAGGCTTCTCGCAGTTTAAGTCTCTGGATCCGACTGCCACCTCTGCGAATGGGGGGGGACATGTTCGATCACCTGGTACCGTAACTGGGCTATGGAATGGTTATGTGAGATGAAATGGGAAGGGATTGGTAATAAGGTTTGTTTGCAGCGGATTGTGGATTTATGCTTGCTTATTCGGTCTCGGATATGTTGGGTCGTCTCCCCAACATACCCGAGACCGCAGGGGCACTTGATAAGATAAACGACATACGAAGAGTCGCATGTAAAAAAACCTTTAATGGGAAATTGCTGACCGGTATGAGGATGGGTAAAAGTCTGCCCCTTAGTCACATTAGAGCATTGTGTACAGCCTAGACAGGGAAAAGTTCCATTCTTCTGTGTGGTCAAAGTGGGCTGAAGGTGAAGAGGTTTAGAGGAGCCGATGTCGGCTCTTACCAGATGGTCTCTTAGATTTTTAGATTTCTTATGACAGAAGAGTGGAGGATGGCTGAATTCAGAAATGGATGGGTATGACCGGGAGAGTAAAGGCCAATGTTGGCGAATAATATTGCGAATGGGTGTCTTAAAAGGATGATATGTTGACACAAAAGGAATCCTCGTGGGCATAGGAGTTCTAGGAATGTTAGCAGTAGGTGACACCTTATGGTGGGATATATGTGGTGGATAACCACGTTCCTGAAATTTCAAGCTCATGTCAACATGGCGAGTGTTTCTGGTCTCCGGGTCAGATACAATGCGAGCGATCCTATGGTGTTGAGAAAGGGGTAGAGAATTCTTCATGTGCTTGGGATGGCTGCTAGTGTAGTGTAAAAGGCTATTACGGTCAGTGGGCTTGGTATATAAGTCAGTGATTATGTGACCATCTCTGTCCAGTGTTACAGTGGTGTCCAGGAAATTGATAGATCTAGGATCATGATGTAATGTAAAGGTGAGGGTAGGGATACATCCATTCAGAGAATCAAAAAATGAGAGAAGTTCAGGGAGCTCACCGTGCCAGATGACAAATACGTCATCTATGTAACGTTTCCAAGTCAGTACGTGAGACTGAAAAAGTGGAGAGTTGTAAACATGACGATCCTCGAACCAGGCCATAAAAATGTTGGCATAAGGGGGTGCCACATTCGACCCCATCGCAGTACCTTTCCGCTGGATGTAGTATTGGTCACCAAATAGGAAAAAGTTGTGTTCCAATACAATGCGTAAGAGGTCTTGGCAAAAAGTATGTTGCTGCTCAGAAAAAGGGCTGTATCGTTCGAGGAACCAGTTAACTGCCTCTATACCTAGGTGGTGGTCAATACTGGTATAGAGGCTGTTAACATCCATAGTCACTAGTAGGCAGTCGGTGGGTAATGTCCCGAAAGTATGCACATGGAATAGAAATTCTGTGGTGTCCCTAAGATATGAGATAATGGAAGGAACCAGCGGTGACAGAATTTTATCAAGGGTGATGGCCAGAGGGGAAAGGATAGAATCGGTGGATGCAACAATGGGTCGTCCAGGGGGGCGGGTCAAATTTTTGTGGATCTTGGGTAAGATATAAAAGACTGGTGTGATGGGGTTGGTCTTATGGAGATACTCAGCTAGCTTTGTGTCTATAGTGCCGATCTGTAAATGATAATCAACTATGTTAGTGATGATACTACATATGTTAGAGGTAGGATCTCGTGAAATCGGGGCATAAGTACTGGTGTCACTAAGCTGGCGAGTGATCTCAGAGAGATAGTAAGCTTTATCCAAGACCACTATGGCCCCGCCCTTATCCGCAGGTTTGACAATAATATGTGGGTTGTTCTTGAGACTAGAGATTGCACGTGTCTCATCAGGTGTGCAGTTGTGTTTAAGGCGAAATGTGCCTCTGTGTATACTATCCACGAGATGATTGATATCATTAGAAACCAAGGAGATATATGTCTCCACTGGGTGATGATTCTTAGGTGGAGAAAAAGTACTGGGAATACGTAGACCCAAACCCTTCAGGTGAAACGTGTCTGAGGCCACGGGACCGCTAGTGTCCAAGGGACTAGGTTGTAGATTGTCGAAGTGCACCTTGAGACGGAGGTTCCTAAAGAATCTCCTTGTCTTTTGGTCTAAGGTGAAGGAATCGAAGGGTGGAGTGGGACAGAACGATAAGCCCTTCTGAAGGACTGATGACTCGGTGGGGGACAGGGTGTATGAGGAAATGTTGAAGACCAGATTGGTCTTACCTGTGAGCGTGTCGTCACTGTTCTTGGGACGAATTCCCTTGCTCCGCCGCGTTTTCCTTTTTGCGGTCGTCGCTGACCTAAAAAAAGAGAAGAGTGAGCTTGATTTTGCTCGCTGTCCGAGCTGTTGGACGAGGTGTAATGTCCAGGGTAGGGTGAGCGTCTTGGATAGGTGTAACTGGATGAACGCCATGTGTACACTTGGTTCTTAACGTAGTCTTGTTGGTCTCGCTGGAATTTCTCTCGTTTGCGTGTTTGTAAGTTTTTACGAAATTCGAGAATCGTGGATTCGGTTTTAGTTTTGATGGACGAAAACTCTGTGGATGAAAGGGTATTCTGTAATTGTTGCTCAATGGTGGTAATGTTGACACCAATATCCGTAATCTCCTTCTCCAAGAATTCTATAGTTAGTAATATAAGGTCCATAGAGCATTTATTTAGAATGCTCTCGTATTTATCGCAGTAGGAGGTATTGTCCGAAAAGAGGGTCGGTCGTAAGGGGATGCGAAGTCCACGAGGAATCCTCTTCGCCCTATGATACTCTGCCAGAGTGATATAATGTAGTTCCAAGGCGGTGTGTCGGCGTAACTCCTTCTCGTAATCCTTGTTTCGAATCTCCTCAATAGGAGTCATAAGAAATTGATTGGATACATGCACTTTAGATAATATAGCGGAAGTATCGTCGTCATTATATGAAAACGTAGAAAATGACATATCCAAAAGAGTGATAGAAAGGCAGGAGCTACAATCAAAAAATCAATAGTAACAGTAGAGAATAAATTGTGCTCACTGCTATAATCCTGGTGCTCGGGAAAAAAAATAAGTCAATCGAGAGGGGTAATCCCGGCACACAGTATATGAAAAAAATGGTAAGTCCAGGTATAATATGCTTGAACAAAATTTCTTTATTTTTCACCAATTATTGTACTGCCCGCCCAACGTTTCGGCTCACGCAGGAGCCTTCATCAGGGGTCAAGAGCACTAAGAAAAGGAATATGGTATACAAGGAAAAACAAACAGAAACAGTATTTACAAAATGCATCATGACATTACATCAAAGAAATTATAAGGAAAAAAACCTATTGAGGACTATGGGAAAGATATGAAACTATTGTCGTGGTGTGAGGGTTGACCTAAAAGGATCTAACCGCTAAGAGAGAAGAAAAGAAAATCCTGTGAATATGAAGGGTGAAAAAAAGGGGGGGGGGGAGAGAGAACAAGGAAAAGAAGAAGAGAAGAGACAAGGAGATTCTTTAGGAACCTCCGTCTCAAGGTGCACTTCGACAATCTACAACCTAGTCCCTTGGACACTAGCGGTCCCGTGGCCTCAGACACGTTTCACCTGAAGGAAAGCAAGCATAAATCCACAATCCGCTGCAAACAAACCTTATTACCAATCCCTTCCCATTTCATCTCACATAACCATTCCATAGCCCAGTTACGGTACCAGGTGATCGAACATGTCCCCCCCATTCGCAGAGGTGGCAGTCGGATCCAGAGACTTAAACTGCGAGAAGCCTTCTGGATCCACACACTCAAAACCCTGGAGCCCATGGGGCTCAACAGGGATTATGAAATTGTCTGCTGATATTACCAATTTTCATTATGCTTTTTTACATGTTTTAAGAGGTTCTATAGGAGTCCTTTACGTACCCATGATACCTATCCTTGATGTTACGGTATTCATTTACCCTTTTATATGATCACAGTATCCTGTAATTCGTATTGATTGTCTCTTTTATGACATATTATATCATGTTTTGGTATTATTATCATGTCCTTTATATCTTACTAGTCTATATCTCACCAGCTCATAATGTTATTTGAGATAAAGATGTTAGTACTTATTTATCCTATCATTCATGTAATCCCATGTATGTGACTTTACTCATGTTTTCACTTATGTTTTTAATGACATGTTCTATCCCTCTCTTTTAGATATCCTAGAACACCCACCACAAGCCTTATAGTATGCACTCTGGCCGTCTTCGCTCCAGCATGCTCCACAGCTGCCTATCTGTCTCACCTAGGACCTCTCAACCACAAAGAGTTTCTTCGGATTACGCTTTCCATCACCTATCACTTTGCACGGCGCATGCGCCCGTTTCATACCGCCCATCTACGCTCCATAACACTGGAGCGTGGAATGGGTACTGTGCAACGCGCATGCGCATGCACGTCATCATCGCGTCATCACCCTTGAATAATCACACAGTATGGGCGTTTGCCTGGCGCGCGTCCCCCGCCTATACCCCGCCCACGGGGGCGTGGCGGTCGCCGCGCGTCATGCGTACGCCCAACTGTCATCTCCTCTTACGCATATCCCTCTGTGTGTGCCTGGCGTGCGCCGCCCGCCGATGTCCCGCCCACGGTGGGCGTGGCGGGAGCCGCGCGTCACGCACACGCTCCACACTTACACTGCCACTCCTGTGTGGGGGCACTTGGCACGCGCCGACCGCCCATACCCCGCCCATTGGTGGGCGTCGGCTGCGCGTCATGCACACACCCAGTGACCACCACACCCCCCCACACCTGATGGCGATTCACACTCCACCTATGGTTACTCAAGTGCCTGTATATAGAGGCTCATTTTCTACACAGTCCCTGGGCTCCCTCCACGTAGTTACCATACTACCATGCCACTCTAGGTAAGACATTTCTGCTATGATGCTTTACTTTGCTCCACTCTGTTCACTTTTTTCATGTGACTAACTTTACTTCACTTCACTTCTTGATACATTACAGGCTTGTTCCTGGTGCTCTCACCTCTATCCAAAGTGCTCCTAGGTATGTTCCTACCCTTTCCTTGCCTCTCTCTCTTTGCCCTTTACATACCATTATAGTCATGATCCCCCCCTTTTTTTCCCTAGCAACACTGACGTCATTTTGACAACCTACTTGTCATACTACATATGATTGATAATCGTAGTATACATGACATTGTCCCATTGGTATGTATCCTCATCCTTATATTCTGTTTTAATTTATATTATACTACCTTACTGACACTGTTCTCATTTGGCAGCTTTCACCTTATATCCCAAACTACCGTGTGAGCCCCTTCACATCATCTGCAACCCACCCCCTTTTCGGTATGTACCGCTATATACAACCCCCCTTTTTGCCCCCCCTTTTCTTGTTGTCCCTTTAACTCTTGTTTTCACCTGTATTAATTATATATTCTCACATTAGGGTTTCCCTTGTCTACCTTTTCGGTAGCAACCATTTCCTCCTGTTGGATGAACCCATTAGCTGACTACACTAAGTAAGTCAAACATGGTCCTACTACTTTTCACCCCTTTAATTACACTATGTGATATCTTATGCATCTCCTCTTTTCCCTTCTTTTCCTACAATTCCCTCTCGCTCACAGGTCCTGCTGTACCTACATGATTTCTCACCATTACCAATTTCTCGGGTATGTTCTCCAGTAATTCTCTTGCTTCCTGACTACTCCATACTTTTCAGTTTCTCTCCTTTCCCTGTTTCCTTCTCCCTCTCTCTATATCTCTTTAGGTCCCTTCTTTTACCTTTTTATTCTCTTCTTCTTTTCCTTGTTCTCTCTTCCCCCCCCTTTTTTTCACCCTTCATATTCACAGGATTTTCTTTTCTTCTCTCTTAGCGGTTAGATCCTTTTAGGTCAACCCTCACACCACGACAATAGTTTCATATCTTTCCCATAGTCCTCAATAGGTTTTTTTCCTTATAATTTCTTTGATGTAATGTCATGATGCATTTTGTAAATACTGTTTCTGTTTGTTTTTCCTTGTATACCATATTCCTTTTCTTAGTGCTCTTGACCCCTGATGAAGGCTCCTGCGTGAGCCGAAACGTTGGGCGGGCAGTACAATAATTGGTGAAAAATAAAGAAATTTTGTTCAAGCATATTATACCTGGACTTACCATTTTTTTCATATACTGTGTGCCGGGATTACCCCTCTCATTTGCATGCCAGACAGCAGCTGGGCACCTGTCCTCTCACTGCAGGGGAACTTTGAGCACAGAGAACAACACAGGTACTGAGCATGGCGCCCAGAATCGATATTGAGAGGCTGATTGGAGAAGTAGAGAGGCATCCAGAGCTGTGGGACACACGTGTTGATGGCTATCATGACAGGTTAATGGTGGAACGAGCATGGATGTCTGTGGCAGAGGTAGGAATGGATGGTCTCAATGTACCCCTGGAAAGAAAAATAGATATGGTGAGTACAGATATTTGCATTGCTTCTGTCTTTACATACATGTGCACATTCTGTTGGCAGAGTATAAACATATTTGTCTTGTTTGTTTGGCATGTATTAATGGGCCTGACTCATTATGAGATACACTGGAGACTCACAAACAGGAGAGTGTATTTATTTGGCCTTTTGAAGTATTCATTGCAGTTTACTAGTAATGTCAGCATGTGTATATATGGGCTGCAAAGTATTTTATGAATGTACAAATGGCATTTCAGGATGGGGAAGCCACTATTAAACATGTTTGGCGGTTTTTTGGTTACCATTTCTGTGCATTTTCTATTGCAAATGTGCTGTGATTTGTCTATATTTTTGGATTTGTATTTCTATGTTTGGTTTATTATGCAAGTTCCTTGGTGTCACCATGTGTGGAATGGTAACAGTAATTTGTAGTGTGTAATGTAAATATATGTGGAACATATGGCACTTCATGGGTTTGTAGATTTTTTTTTTCATGGCTTTCTGTAGGTTTTTTTTTTTTATTAACAATTATAAGGAGATGAATGATTAATAAGTGGTTGAAGATGTTTACTGCTGAACTTGTTTTTTCTCCCATGCTTATTGTGTTATTATGTCACTATATGAGTGTAATGGGTTGTTGTTGTCATACACATGGATGTGTGTTCCTATTTCATACATTTGATGCAGTCCAAGACTAATGTCTAATTTTTTTAACATCTACAAATTTTTGAATTATTGACCTTATTTTACATTTTTTAATGTTTTTTAACAGTGGATCTTGTCAAACGGCGATGGCGCTCAGCCCGTGACCAGTTCCGCAGAGAGTATAACCCTGTGGCCACCACAGCTGCCGCTGCAAAGAAGAAAAAATATGTCCATTATGAAAAACTGAGCTTCCTTATGCCCATTATGGAAGTACCAAAGTAAGTTTCAAGCATTACATCACATGGTGGTTTAATTTAAAAGGCACACAGTAATTTTTTTTTTTCATCAAAGTACAGAGGATAACCTGGAAGATAGTGAGGAAGCCCAGTCAGCAGTATTAACAGCGACCTCTGCTTCTGAGATGGAGCCTACCTCATATCAACCTCCACCAATCCCCAACACCAGCCAGCCAGACGCAGAAGAAATGTCCTCTGATTTGGGTTTGGGCACAAGTCAAACCACTAATGTGATTGCAGGCCAGTCTACAGGGCTACAAAGTGGCCCTTCACCAGTTCTTGCAGAGAGTAGTCCACAGCAACATGCAGGCACACAGCCAAGAATATGAACTAATACCATGCGCACAGTAGCACAATCTATCCGTGGTCGCCGACATAGGCGTTATGAAGATTTACGTTCCCTGCCAGATATCATTGATACCAGAATTATACACATGATGAATTCACTGATACCAGAGAGTGATGGAGAGAGATTTCGCCGCTCCCTTTCTCCCTCTCTTGCATTGGTTGCACCTGATAGGCAGGACAGATTGAGGGCGTCCTTAATAACACTAATATCTGCTACCCAACGTGAGTCAGAACCCATTTATTGTTTTGAAGTGATAGAACAATGGAGAGCAAATCCACGTGGCCCACACACAAACACAACTCAACAAACTGTGGAAACCCAAACAGAAGAACATTTCTCAAATTTTCAACTTAATCCTGTAGTGCAACAAACACATATACAGTGTCCATCTTCTTCTATGGGAACTGATGTACAAATTAGGCCAACATTTGTACCACAACAAACAAGTACATTAATGACACAAAGGCCCTCTCAACAGCCAACATTTGTCCCACAAGTAGCCCAACAAACACCAATGAAAACCTCTTTTAACTATCCTAGTATTGTTAGAAATGTTCATAGACTACCTCAAATGTTTCAACAACCAACAGCCTACCATGTTCCTAATAATCTACAACAACAGTACTTTCAACAACAGACTTACAAAACTAATTTCACATACACACATACTCAGCCTCTTTCAACACATCAATATGTACCACCTACACTTGGTCTCCCATCTGCTCAAACAACTGCCCCATTATTTGTTCCAAGTACAACAACTGTTACTAGTGGAAACACTGATCAGACACTCACTACAACATCTACGGTTGTGCAGCAAACATATTCTGTAGATGTCAATGCAATGGAGCCTACACGGGAAAACATCACTAGCCTAGAGGATTTAGTTGAATCATAATGTGATATTGTATGTATTATTTTACATTTTGTTATGTTTTCTAGGGTATTGCTGGTTGGAAAACATTTCAAAATGTAACACATTACTTACTCTATATGCATGTGGTCATATTTTTGTTTTCATTTACAAAAAAACAGTAGCAATTACTCTATCACTTCAAAAACAATACCTGCATGTTAGAATGATGCCTTGCTCTGGACATGTTGTTTGGACCATCCATTACAATAAACTGGGTTTAGGGATAAGATGCACGCCCATAAACTACTACACTAACATGCAGACACCTTTATTATTAAAAATCCAGACACTATGCAGTATCTGCATATTGTCTGGTCCCATACTTGTATTCCAATAGTGTCAAACAAATTATGTTTGTGTGACATTATTGCATAATAAAGTATGGTGTTTTGTATGGGCTAAAGTCCCTGACAACATTGTATATAAAAAAAAAATACAGGGTGTTTTGCAAAAGAGAACATACATACATAGGTAAAATAATAATTCTGGACTAACTTTTTCATCACAAATTTGCCATAATTTTATTAGTCATGTACATTCAGCAGTACTGTTTTTAGAATAACAAAAAATCCTGATGTCATAACAATATAGTTATATCACAATAGCTTATGGGGACCACAAACACAACCAACCAACCAAAAAACCACAAATGATACCTATGTATGGTCATTTTCTCTTTTGTATTACATATGTGTTTGTGCTTATGTAACCAAGTATTAACAAACTTTATTAATGTCAAAATTATACATGACTATGGCTATTTAAACTAAAAAAATCTTTAAACTGATTCCTCACTTGTAGACCAGAAGTGGACACAGCGGTTCTGACACTATCATTCTCTACAAATGGTGCATTTAAAGCAGGAAACTCCTCAATATCTTCGTCATTGCTTTCATGTAATCTACAGTAATTATGTAACACTACTGTCGATTTAATGACAGCCTTGACAGTGGTTAGTTGGAGTTGGATGGTGGTTTGATAAATGCGCCATCTTGAAGCCAAAATGCCAAAGGAACGTTCTACATAGCAATGTGCTCTTGCCAATTTGCTATTAAATAGGGCTTTTGATCTGTCCTGCCCCCTTCTGGGATATGGACGCATCAAATGCCTTGACAATGCAAACCCCTGATCTGCAACCATTTCAAAAGGGACAATTGGGCCATTAGTACCAGGCAATGGTCTTGGTGCAGGCAAACTTAAACTATCAGACATTAATCGTCTTGCTAAACGTGAGCTTCTGAAAATGCGTGCATCTGAGGCACTGCCATAGGCCCCAATATCCGTAAATAAAAAGCAGTAGTTTGTATCTACCATGGCCAAAATAACTACAGAAAAAAACTTATGATAATTAAAGTATCTTGATGCAGAGTTCGGTGGTTTCTTCACACTAATGTGTTTTCCGTCAATGGCCCCAACACAATTAGGAAAAGCTGTTTTCTCCAAAATTCATCTGCAATGTGCATCCATTCCTGTGTTGAAGGAAGCTGCATGATATGATGCCTAAGGGTCTCCCAAAGCACAGTACAGGTATGCAGGATAATCTTGCCAATTGTGGACCTTCCCAATAAGAATTCGAAGTGCAGACTGCTGATGGATTGGCTAGTTGCTAGGTAGCTGAAAAAGAATACAAACATGACATGACTTTGACTATTCATGTAATTTATATTTCACAACAAATATTTGTAACATCCAATGACTGGCGAGATACTGTGTATGTTTTGTTATAATTTCTTTGGTTGGGAAAAGCATATGTGATCTTTACTTTCCATATTGGAAAAATATCTAATTTTGTGTTTAATAAACAAGTTTGTTTGAGTTAAGCCTCTTGTTTCTTTAATTTTGGTAAATATAGAATGGAAGAAGTGACTTCTCAGTTTTTAATTTGATTTTGCAATGTGGTTAAGTGATCAATATAAGTTTTCTACAAAGACCATATGTTTACATTTACAAATTTCAACAAAATGATGCTTTTGCAACTTAACATGTATTCAAAATTGACAGATAAAGCATGAGTATACATGTCAACACCTACCGTAAAGTCACCAACAGTCGTTCCTCAGGGGAGATGCTGAGGCGCATAGAGGTATCCTGATGCTTCAAACGTTGGTACACAAGGCCAAGGATGTTGTCAAATGAATTAATGGTGAGATGGCAGTAGGCTTGGAATTTAGGTGGAAATTTCCGCATTTCCCCATATAAAATATTAAAATGGCCATGTGTTTTCCTGAGCTTCACAAGGGGGTGAATCCACATCCTCTTCTCCAGTGGTGGCTCTTCTTCAATCATATGTCGCCTAACCCCAAATCTCCTAGATATCAACCAGAGCAAATACATGGTTGCTTCACTGGAGAGAGACATTTTGGAGTGTGTCTAATGTGAGAAAGAGCTTTGAAGCCATGTTTTTTAAGGTTATTTAAGCAAACTAACCAAATTGGGTAGCCAATTGACCAATTTAGCACACCAGGAGCACATTATGAAGGGCTAACAAGGTTATTTGTGTGAAAATACGTATCTAAAAAAACGGACGGCACACGGACTGCACACGTACGTATTTCATGACAATACGGACATTCCACACGTGCACACGGCTCGCATACGCCATCACACGGATGCCATACGTACCGGAGAACTGCCCCACAAATACGGAACACGGACCCGAAAAACGGACCGTGTCATACGGACTTTTTTTTGCGGAAGTGTGTTTTAGGCCTTATGCAGCAGCACATCCAGGCCACAATTGTGGACTAGAAACTGCTGTACAACTAGGTTTAGGTCATGAGCCATGCAAGGCATGTGTGGGAGTTTGCCCTGGTCTAGGGCCACCACGAGATTCGTACCATACTGTACCGGGGATTTCAAGACATGTGGAGCAGCCCATTCCTCGCTTTCCCACACAGCCACCAGAGTCACCCAGTGTCCATTTTGCGAAATGTAATGCCCCTGGCCATACCTGTTCGTCCAGGTGTCAGTGGTGAAATGCACCCTGTCAGACACAGTTTTTCAAGTAACTGGTGATGTTCTCTGGACATGCTGGTGTCGCGCAGGCACAGCTTTATTAGAGAAGTAATAGCGACTGGTCAACTGATACTGGGGGACTGCGATGGCTATCAGCTTTCGGAAACCATCTGTATCCACTTGGTTGAAAGGCAGCATTTCCATGGCCAACAGATTGTATATGTTGAAGTTCAAGCTTTTAGCTGTGGCATATGTAGGAGAAAATAATCTTTTATGTGACCACAACTGTGGGACTGAGAGCTGGCTGGTGTGCTAAGAGGGGGAAGTAGGTGGTCTTCTAGTGGACTGTGAGGTTGGTGCAGGCGGAGATGTTATGGTGGATTGAGAGAGATATGGTGTGTTCTGTGTCTGGGATCATTCAAAAAATTCCCATAGAATCAGATCAGCTATGCAGACTGGCCCATCTGTGGTTCTCCACAGTTAGTTGGCGGTTGAGTAGTTGTGACCCGAAGGGAAACAAGGGTACTGTCACAGGTGTGTCATGGGTGACAGTCATATGGTTTCTGGCAATAGAAGGTCATGGTGTTTGTCTGCACAAAATGCTCCCTGACTTTCTGTTGTTCCTGCTGATAGCATTCATTGTGCTAGGTAGCTTTCCTTCTGGATTTTCTTCTGTTCCCCTGTAGTACCAAGGTGTGTGTTCCTTCTGTCCAGCTGATGATTATCAGAATTCACCTTGTGCTTAAATATTCACATCTTCCCTGGACTTGTGTGACGCCCTTGACTAGCCAGGTAGTCACAGGTAGACCCCTTGCACAAACACCAGCCCCTAAAAAGATATCACCAGCCAACCTAAAAAACCTTGAGTCACCCCTCTCAGGTCTTGACGTTCAAACCCGGAGGTGGAGCCAAGCGGTTGGCCACGCCCTCCGAGGAGTTCGGATAGCCTGAGGCGGGAAAAACAGAGCAGATCAGTATTTTGGAGGTGAAGGAGAGTAGTAGCAAAGTGTAAATGTCTGTCAGGGATCTGGGTAGTAGCCCGGATCCCCTGTGACCAGGAGGAAGACAGTGGTGGCCGCCTGCAGGAGCCGGGAAGACGGCTGGTGGAACCGTAAGGGACCGGGACAAGGTAGTGGCCTGCCAGTACAGAACCGGGGAACCAACTGGAAACCAGAGCACCAGGAGGGGTACTCAGACCCAGAACGAGGTCCAGAAGCCACTGGACCACGTTGAATTTACTGATTGAGGTCTAGACCTTAGGTCCTTTCCCGTCCCAAGACCCGAAAGACGGCAACAGCCCACCGAGGGGGATAGAAAGCCACCGCACAGGCAGAGAGTTCCCACGGGCCAGCGCCTGCGGGCAAACGGGCTCTCCTGACACACACACAAAGCTGGTGAGCGGATTACCATCACTGAAGTGTAGGCAATCAACATCTACAACAAGAGGTGCAGGAGAAAGGTGGGAACCACCAACCTGAGTGAGGGGCGAAGCGCAGCCGGCTGCGGGCACCGACCACCATCCTTTTTGGTTTACCAGAGACTCCAGTGTATTTATAATAGTGAGTACAACAGTGCCCTTGGGCAGCGCGTAGCACCGCACCATCCTGCCCGCACCTCGCAGCCACCGGGCCCCAGGACCATCACACCCTGCCCACGGATGGGTCAACACCAGGCTGCACAACACCGTCCCCGGGAGCCTAGTTAACGGCAGCGGTGGTGTCCACATTCACCACAACCCGTGGGTGGCGTCACAAACTTAACCCCCAAACAACCGCAGCTCCGGCCATGAACCTTCCCACCGAACACCACCCCTCACGTAGCGCCAGCATCTCTTCAGACTGACGTGACCCCCGGGTCCGGGAGGAGCTCGGGCCACCCACTGACGAGCACGGATCCGAGCGGCTCAGTAGCCGGCTGAGCCTCGGGGCGGTACACTTGTGCTGGAGATATTATTCAGTTCATTCAAGCTCTGGTTGCAAGCAGGAAGCTTGTACTCATCTGCGGTATCATTGCTGTTACTTTACAGAATTTTTACCTGAGTCATCTGTAGATACGTAGTTTATGAATTTTTCCCCCTGTGTGTTCTCTTTGTGTCTTCTATAGTGTTTAGTGGTGTTGACGAAGAGCTCATCTCATCCATTCCCTATTTAGGGCCCAGCACTAGGGATACCTAGGGTCATGTATCGGGCTTGGTGCATAGGTGTGCAACCTATCTAGGGTGGTGAGGGAACCTACGGTTCCCTCACGATTTTCCTCTTCCCAAGACACAGGGTTTCCCTTCCCTTTCACTGTTTGCTTGGTACTTCTCGGTACCTAGCGTGACTAGTAATTGAGGTGCCACCTCTGAGGACTGTACTGTGTGTGATGTTGAAGGGGAGTAATAGTAGGAGAGGCTAATTGATGTAGCGCTTGTCATCCACTGTAGCACATGCTCTTTCTGGGCCTCATCTATACGTCATACTGCTGTATGGCTGCCAAAGAAAGGGAGTCAAGTAGCCCATCCAGTAACAGAAGTTGTCAGTTGTCTTTGGATAGGATGAGCCAGTGTTTGTTTAGTAAAGCTTTCAGTAATATTAGCACCTACCCCACGTACACCTAGAACTCCACGCCTCTATCCCCTTTCACCACAACCTCGGTATTTCCCACTCATGTTTGATCTACCCTTCCCCTCTTTTAACCAGCTATTTAATAACCCTAGCCCCATACCTGTTAGTTACTTCTCACTAAATTAATGATCAGTGTTTATATGCTGAAACGTATATTTGTAGCAGGACCACAGAATCAATCAGTATTTATATTATCCAGTCGAAAGAAAAAACAGAGTGGTATTAGGAGATCCGCAGTAAGCTTACTGGTGACCGCAGATCTCCTAATACCACTCTATTTTTCTTTAGACTGGATCCTTGTCAGTGGCCACAGCTGCTAGTCTTAGGGGTACTTTGCACGCTGCGACATCGCTAGCCAATGATAGCGATGCCGAGCGCGATAGTACCCGCCACCGTCACACATGCGATATCTTGTGATAGCTGCCGTAGCGAACATTGTCGCTACGGCAGCTTCACACGCACTTACCTGCCCTGCGACGTCGCTCTGGCCAGCGACCCGCCTCCTTCCTAAGGGGGCGGGTCGTACGGCGTCACAGCGACGTCACACGGCAGGCGGCCAATAGAAGCGGAGGGGCGGAGATGAGCAGGACGTAAACATCCCGCCCACCTCCTTCCTTCCGCATAGCCGGTGGACGCAGGTAGGAGATGTTCCTCGCTCCTGCGGCTTCACACAAAGCGAAGTGTGCTGCCGCAGGAACGAGGAACAACATCGTATTTCCTATTGGTGCAACATTATGGAAATGTCTGACACTGCACAGATCACCGATTTACGACGCTTTTGTGATCGTTTATCGGTGCATCTAGGCTTTACATGTTGCGACGTCGTTACTGGCGCCGGATGTGCGTCACTTTCGATTTGATCCCGACGATATCGCAGTAGCGATGTCGCAATGTGCAAAGTACCCCTTATGCTTGTCTGTTGGTTGTGTTTCAAACAACCACAGGAGTGAGTATCTGACGATTCTTTACCCACTGTGTGATTTATAAGACCTTATGTGCGCTTTTTCCTTTTAATAGAATCAAGTATTTATATTATGAAATGTTTATTTGTGGCATGACCACTGTTATGAACTGGTAACCGTGGACGAGCACAAAAAATCCCATTAATCAGGACAAAACAAAACCACAAGAGTAGTTGGAAACTAAGCTGACTGCAATCCCTTATCTATCGAACAACACTAGAAGTAGCAGTGGGATGTTCCTCACACAACTAGACAACTCGTCACTGACGGAGAAACTTGCTACACCTCAAAGATAGAAATGAGGAATCCTAACTTGCCTCGGAGTAGTCCCCAAAGAAATAGCAAGCCACCAACATGTAAATGACGGTGATGTAAGAAAACACAATACACAGAAAATATAGATTAGCAAAGGTGAGGCCCGACTTACTAGATACAACAGGACAAGAAAGATAACTGATTGCGGCCAGCAAAAAAACCTGCAAAAAATACCAAACTCCTGATAGAAAAAAAGATCTGAGACCACACGGTCTCTCCTCCACTATATCAGGTATTCTTGTGCAAGACACTTTAAACAGAACTGCAGATAGAATGGGAAGAAACAAAATCACAGAACAAATAATATTCTAAAGTGCAAATAATCCAAACATGAAAAGGGAGCAAGCTCCTTTTCTTGCTGGTGGAACTGCCCTGCTCACAAAAAGCAGAGAGACAGATCCTCACAAAAAAGAAACCAAACACAGAGCCAAATGGAATAAGCAAAAACACCATTAAGTGCAATTCCAGCAATTAAGCACAGAAACTAGCAAACTTATCTGGAGTAGATTCAGGCACAGAATAAATGGGAGAAACTGAAGGGAAAACTCCCAGCCATCTTCAGAAGCAGCAGGAAACAAATATCACCGATGGCCGCCAGGCATAAAATGCTCTCCTATATACACTAGGCTGATGAGCAATAGGACTTCTTGGATTCCTAATTAATTCCATCACCTGTTTGAGTCACAGATTCAGACTCTGTTTCATTACCATTCCTGACCACCAGAGGGAGCTCCACATCAGCACCCACTCGGATGACATTCACAACAGTACCCCCTCTTGAGGAGGGGTCACCGAACCCTCACCAGAGCCATCGGGTCTGTCAGGATGGGGATGATGAAAGGCACGAACTAATCTGTCAGCGTGAATGTCAGAAGCAAAAACCCAGGAATGGTCCTCCTGACCATAACCCTTCAACTTAACAAGGTACTGAAGCTTACATCTATTAAGGTAGGAATTCAAAATTTTCTCTACTTCATACTCTAGATCTCCGTTTACCAACACAGGATCAGGAGGCGCTGCCGTGGGAACTGTTGGTTCCACATGTTTCTTCAACAAAGACTTATGAAAAACATTTTGAATTTTAAAAGACTCAGGAATAGCCAAACGAATAGATACAGGATTAATAATTTCTGAAATCTTATAAGGCCCAATAAATCTTGGCTTAAATTTAGGAGAAGAAACTCTCATAGGAATATTTTTGGAGGACAACCAAACTATGTCCTCCACTTTAAACCAGGGACCAACAGTCCTATGCCGGTTGGCAAATCTTTGAGCATTCTCCTGGGACTGAAACAATTTGTCCACTACTTCACCCCAAATCTGCTGCATTCTCTCCACCACAGAATCAACTCCTGGACAGGTCGAAGTCTCAACTTGCCCTGAAGAAAACCTGGGGTGAGACCCAAAATTGCAAAAAAAACAGATACATCAAAGTAGCAGAGCTAGCACTATTATTGAGAGCAAACTCTGCCAATGGCAAAAACGAAACCCAGTCATCCTGATCCACAGATACAAAACACCTCAAATAGTTTTCCAAGGTCTGGTTTGCTCTCTCAGTCTGACCATTGGTCTGAGGATGAAAAGCAGAAGAAAAAGACAGTCCAATTCCTAATTTAGAACAAAATGCTCTCCAAAATCTGGACACAAACTGAACTCCTCTGTCTGACACAATATTCTCAGGAATACCATGTAAACGAACCACCTGTTGAAAAAACAAAGGCAACAACTCTGGAGAAGACGGCAACTTCAGCAATGGTACCAAATGGACTATCTTAGAGAATCTATCACAAAAAACAAAATAACCGTCATCCTCAGAGACAGGAAGATCCGAAATAAAATCCATGGCGATATGAGGCCAAGGTCTCTTAGGTACAGGCAATGGCAAGAACAACCCACTAGAACGGGAACAACAAGGCTTGGATCTAAAACAAACCCGACAAGATTGCACAAACCTCCTGACATCCCGAGATAAAGAACTCCACCAAAAACACCTACTCACTAGATCCCTGGTACCAAGAATCTCGGACATAACTCTACTCCTTCATTGGTCAGGAACATACAGTTTCTCCACAGGACATCTCTCAGGTTTGTCCCCTTGAAATCTCTCAAGTGCTAACCTCAAATCGAGTGAAATGGCGGAGAGGACCACACCTTCATTCAGGATGGTAGATGGCTCAGCAATATCAAGAGAATAAGCAAAGAAACTTCTAGAGAGGGCATCTGCTTTAATATTCTCGGTGCCCGGTAGAAAAGAGACCACAAAATCGAAACGTGTAAAAAATAGAGCCCACCTAGCCTGCCTAGGATTCAGTCTCTTGGCAGATTCAAGGTACGTCAGATTCTTATGATCAGTGAGCACCACAATTTGATGTCTAGCCCCCTCCAACCAATGTCTTCATTCTTCAAAAGCCCACTTCATAGCCAATAATTACCGATTACCCACATCATAGTTTCATTCAGATGGAGAAAATTTCAGAGCGAAGAAGGCACAAGGCTTCAGTTTTGAAGTTATAGGACCTCTTTGAGACAAAACAGTTCCTGCTCCAATCACTGATGCATCTATCTCCACTTGAAACGGAAGAGAAACATCAGGTTACTGCAGGACTGTGACAGAAGTGAACCTCTTTTTAAGCTCCTGGAAGGCCATAATGGCCTCTGGGGTCCAATTCTCAACATCAGCTCCCTTTTTCAAATATGTCAAAGGATTAACAATACTAGAGAAATTGCCTATAAATTTACGGTAGAAATTTGCAAAACACAAACATTTCTGAAGGGATTTCAAAGAAGTAGGCTGAACCCAGCCATAAATGGCCTGAACCTTGACCGGATCAATTTCAATAGAAGACGGGGACAAAATATACCTCAAAAAGGAAAATTTTTGTACGCCAAAGATACATTTTGACCCCTTAACGTACAATCCATTGTTCTTAAGAACCTGAAAAACAATCCGAACTTGCTCAACATGAGAGTCACAATCATCAGAAAAAAATCAAAATATCATCCAAATAAATGATCAGAAATTTACCAATTAGTTCCCGGAAAATATCATTCATGAATGACTGGAAGACAGAAGGGGCATTAGTGAGCCCAAAAGGCATCACTATGTACTCAAAATGCCCCTCAGGGGTATTAAAAGCCGTCTTCCATTCATCACCCTCCTTAATTCGAATGAGATTTTACGCCCCCTTAAGACCAAGTTTAGTAAACCATTTAGCCCCCTTAACTCTGGAAAACAGATCTGACATAAGGGGCAAAGGATACTGATATTTAACAGTGATTTTATTAAGGAGGCGAAAGTCAATACAAGGTCTCAATGACCTATCCTTCTTGGACACAAGGAAAAAAATGGCACCCAGGGGTGAAGATGATGGTTTAATATGACCTTTTTCCAATGACTTAATATAGGTTCTCAAAGCATCATGTTCAGGCACAGAAAAATTGAAAATCCGTCCCTTAGGAAATTTGCAACCTGGCACTAAGTCAATAGCAGAATCACACTCCCTATGGGGAGGCAAGGAATCAGATCCAGTTTCACTAAACACATCAAGGAAGTTTGACAAATATTCAGGTACATCATGTGTCTGAGCAGAAATAAACACAGAAAGGTCATTATGCACACATTAACAACCCCAACTAACCACAGAAAAAGTTCTCCAATCTAGAACTGGATTATGGGTCTGCAGCCAAGGGAATCCCAGTACCAAAATATCATGCAAGTTGTGTGTGTCGCTCAGGGTTATGGGGTACTCGGTGCTGGGCAGTGAATAACTGGGAAACGTCACTTTGGTGGCCGTTGCCCGGTTCCATGCCCTGGATGGTTTTGAAAAGGGAATTATTTACAGGGGATTATTGAATAAAGTTTATATGTGACACCACTTGCGGTTTTGCGGCTATAGGGACGGAGGGGCTGCTGCACAATGTTCACTACTGGGGCTGGTGTTGGTGGCAGCCTGGATGTTAGGCCCTCCACAAGCAGAGCCAGACCCCAGAGGATAGGTGTTTTAGGTGGGTGTTGAAAGAAGGTAGGCCACAACGGGAGTTCGGTATAACTTGTTCTTTTTACTCACTGCAAGCTGGTAAGTGGTCACCCAAAGCTAGCTGGTCTTAACCGCAGGTCCACTTAGTCCCAGTGCCGGTTTAGTGACCTGGTGGCTTCTTAACCGTGCACCTGTCTTTGCTTGGTGGGTCCCCGTGGCGTAGAGCGGCTGGGGGTCCCCTCCTGGTTGTCTTCTTCAGCAGTCCGTATGACAGTAGCGGGAACCCTGTGAGGTTGGAGTCTCTGGTCCTGTCCCCGGTTCTCCCTTTGCTACTGAGTCCTGAACTTCAAGGTCAGTGAAGTCCTTGATGGTCTCCTCACTGTGCAGCTTTTATCAGGTCTGCCTGGAACTTCTGCCTGACCTAGGATTCTGTACCCTGTTGGTGTGTAGTTTCGGGAGTACTCCTCGGTACCCCACCAGCAAGTAACCGCCTGGGCCCTCAAGTCACAGCTCACTCCTGTCAGTCCATCTGCTCACTTTCACCTCCTTTGACACACTACTGTCTCCTCGACTGTCTGACTCTCCACTGTCTGCCCCTCCCACCTGATTGTCTAGTGGACTGGAGTGGCTCCACCTCTAGGCTGCCATCCATTGGTCCGACCCTAACCTTGTACCATTCTATGGGGGATAATTGGGGAAAACAGGGATTACCTAGAGTGTTTGTGTATTACCGGCACTGGTTTTCTGGATCCCTAGGTGATAGGCCCTGTATCCTGGTGGGGATGCAGTACCTTGTAGCTCCCTGAGGGCTTCAGGAGCGCTACATGTGTAGTACCAAAAATTTACAATTCTCCTGATGAGCTGGTGCAACCCTCATAGTTACCTGGGTCCAAAATTTAAGTTTATTCTCAGCTAAGGGAGTAGCATCAATGAAGGAATAGGAGTTTGCAAAGGTACCATTGGAAAGCCACAACTTTTCCCATTAACCCAAAATCCATTAAGTTCAGGGCGGCCCCTGAATCAAGAAAAGCCATAGTAGAAAACGAGGATAACGAGCAAATTAAAGAGACTGACAAAAGAAATTTAGGTTGCACAGTACCCACAGTAAATGAACGAGCAAATCTCTTTTCTAATTTAGGGCAGACAGATAGTGTGAGAAGCGTCTCGACAATAGAAACACAATTGTTTCGCCCTCTAAAACCCTGCCGCTCAGTATTAGAGAGAGCCCAATCACACTGCATAGGCTCTAAAGACTGTGCTGCAAGCAATACATCTGCACGTATCGTTTTGCGCTCGCGTAAGTGTCGCGGGCGGGGAGGGGACGCTGCGCGCACCATGCTCGGGTCCGGCACTGCTGCTGCTTCGCTTCTGCTCGGTGGCTCGAGCGGTGGGCCGGATCCGGGGACTCTAGCGGCGCTCCTCGCCCGTGAGTGAAAAGGGGAATGGTTTTGGGGATTTATTGTCCGTGACGCCACCCACGGTTGTGGTGAGGTTGTGACACCACCGCTGCTCTGGACGGGGATCCCGGGAGCGATGACAGGGAGCAGCTTGGATGTTGTTTTTCCCCTCCGTGGGTAGGGGGGTTGGTTGTCCCGGGGCCCGGTGAGGGAGGAATGGCAGGTGGGTTACGGGGCCTGGTGAGGTGCAGGGTCGCGGGGGCAGCGCGGTGCCGCACGGCACGGTGGTACTCACTCAGCCAATGATGAATGCAAAGTCTCCGGTAAAACAAACGGCTGGATGGACGGGTCCCACAGACGGCTGCGGTGGTTCTTCTCCCGGTAGGTTGGCGGTGACTGCCTTTCCCTGCACCTGTGTTATGTTCTCGGTTCTCATGACTTCCCACCGGTAACCCGCTCCCCAGCTTGGATGGATGCTGAGGGAGCCCCTTTTGCCCGCAGGCTCTAACCCTGGGAACTGTAGCCTTGGCGGTGACTGTATTTCCCTTCACGGTTTGAGCGGTTGCCTTCAATCAGGTCTTGACTTCTGGGAAACCCCGGAGGTATCCTTCGCTAATGGATTTGACAGGTTTTACGGCAACTCCAAGCCTGGTCGGGGTCCGTAGGCCCTGCCGAATGGTGCTGGCTTCTCTTTGCTCCCCGATCCGGTACCGTCGGGCCACCGCCCGTCCCCGGTCCTTACGGTTCACGTCAATCAGCCCCTCCTGCAGACAGTCACCACCGTCTGCCAACCTTGCTGTATGCGCCCGGGCCACGCATCCAGACACGGTCAGTCTGCTCCACTACCACTTCACTCTCCAACTCTCCAAACTGAACTGCACTACACTCTGAATTCCTTTTCCCGCCTCCAGGACTGTGAACTCCTCGGTGGGTGGGGCCAACCGCCTGGCTCCACCCCCTGGTGTGGACATCAGCCCCTGGAGGGAGGCAACAAGGATTTTTGTCTGACTTCGATGTGCCTAGCCGGGGTGTGGGGTGTGTTGTTGCAGTACCTGTGACGTCCTGGCTTGTCCAGGGCACCACATAAGCGTCTATCAATCTGAATGGCTAAGGTCATAGAGGCATTGAGACTCAAAGGGATAGGAAATCCCACCATAACATGTTTCACAGTATCCACAAGACCCTTCCGAAAAAGTGCCGCAAGAGCATCATCATTCCATTTGGTAAGGACAGCCCATTTTCTGAATCTGTGGCAAAAAATTTCAGCGGAATCTAGACCCTGGATCAATGCCATCAAAGCCTTCTCAGCTTGATCCACAACATTAGGTTTGTCATACAACAATCCCAGGGCCTAAAAAAAGGAATCCACATCAGCAAGAATCGGATCCCCAGGTACCAACTAAAAGGCCCAGTCCTGAGGGTCACCGTGCAACAAGGAGATGACAATCCTAACTTGCTGCACGGGACTTCCTGAGGACTTAGGTCTTAAGGCAAAAACTAATTTACAATTATTTTTAAAGTTCAGAAATTTAGACCTATCTCCCGAGAAAAATTCAGGAACGGGAATTTTAAGTTCTACAACAGGAGTCTAAGATAAGCCGATATACCCTGAACCTCAGAAGCAAGATGCTTAACACGATGAGACAACTGGTTAATATCCATGCCAGTAAAAGATCTTCCACGGAACCCAAAGAATAAGAGGAAAAATATGCAGAATAAAAAATAATTTTTCCTTCTTTTGAGTACCTTTTTTTGTGTGGCCGGTGATACTGTTATGAACTGGTAACTGTAGAGGATCACAAAAAATCCCATTAACCAGGAAAAATCAAAACCACAAGATTAGTTGGAAACTAAGCTGACCACAATCTCCTATCTATCGGACAACTCTAGAAGTAGCAGGGGGATGTTCCTCACACACCTAGACACCTCATCACTGCTGGAGAAACTTGCTACACCTCACAGACAGAAATGAGGAATCCTAACTTGCCTCGGAGCAGTCCCCAAAGAAATAGCAAGCCACCAACATGTAAATAACGGTGATGTAAGAAAACACAATACACAGACAGAAAATATAGATTAGCAAAGGTGAGGCCCGACTTACTAGATACAACAGGACAAGAAAGATAACTGACTGCGGCCAGCACAAAGCTCTGCAAAAAAATACCAAACTCCTGATAGAAAAAAGATCTGAGACCACACGGTCTCTCCCCCACTATATCAGGTATTCTTGTGCCAGACACTAAACAGAACTGCAGCTATAATGGGAAGAAACAAAATCACAGAACAAACAATATTCTGAAGTGCAAATAATCCAAATATGAACAGGGAGCAAGCTCCCTTTCTTGCTGGAGGAACTGCCCTGCTCACAAAAAGCAGAGAGACAGATCCTCACGAACAAGAAACCAAACACAGAGCCAAATGGAATAAGCAGAAACACCATTAAGTGCAATTCAGCAATTAAGCACACAAACTAGCAAACGTATCTGGAGTAGATTTAGGCACAGAATAAATGGGAGAAACTGAAACAGCAGGAAACAACCATCACCGGCGACCGCCAGGCATAAAATGCTCTCCTAAATACAGTAGGCCGATCTGCGATAGGACTTCCTGGATTCCTAATTAATTCCATCACCTGTTTGAGTCACAGGTTTAGACTCAGCTTCATTATCATTCCTGGCCATCAGAGGGAGCTCCACACCAGCACCCACTCGACTGACATTCACAACAGACCACAGAATTAGTGTTCAGTACTTACATGCTGAAATGTTTATTTGTGCCAGGAGCTCAGAATTATCAATCAGTATTTATATGCTAAAATATCTATCTGTGCTAGGAGTACAGTGTTATCAATTAGTATTTATCACCAGTTATATGTATGTATATATATATATTATATATATATATATATATATATATATATATATATATATATATATAATGTGTTAGAGGCCCAAATAAGTATCGATAAGATAAGATAGTGTGACAGGGGCACAGATTTATCAATCAGTGTTTATGTGCTGAAATGTCTATTTGTGGCAGGAATACAGCATTATCAATCAGTTTTTATGTGCTGAAATATCTATCTGGGCCAGGACCACAGAGTTATCAATTAATGTTTATCTCCAGTGATATATATGTGTTGGACGTGCACACAAGTATCAAAATATTTTTATCTATGCTGAGATAGTATGGCAGGAGCATAGAATTATCAATCAGTATTTATATGCTGAAATTTCTATTTATGGCATCACCACAGAATTAGCAATCAGGATTTATATGTTGAAATGTCTATTTGTGGCAGGACCATATAATTATCAATTAGTATTTATATGCTGAAATGCTGATTTGTGGCAGGACCACAGAATTATCAATCAATATTTATATGCTGAAATGTCGGTTTGTGCCAGGAGCACAGAATTATCAATTAGTATTTATCGCCAGTGATATATATATATGTGTTGGAGGCCCACACAAGTATCGAAATCTTTTTATCTGTGCTGAGATAGTGTAGCAGGAGCACAGAATTATCAATCAGTATTTATGTGCTGAAATGTAATTTTTATCAGTTAGTATTTATCTTCAGTGATATATATGTATTGAAGACTAGAGATGAGCAAACCTGATCGATAAAGATTTGCCAATTTCAAATTTGGTACGAGCCTTAGCATGTTCGGCTTGGGCTTGGTAACTCGAGCACTTTCAAGGTTCAGACACAAGGGTGTTTTGATCTGGTAACCGTGGACGATCGCAAAAATCCCATCAGCAGAAAAATTTAAAAAAAATCTTGCGAAAAAATACCAATCTCCTGATAGACAAAAACCCTAAGACCACATGGTCTCTTCCCCACTATATCAGGTACTCTTGTAAATAATGGGAGAAACAAAATGCCAAAAATACAAGAAATACAAAAGTCCAAATAATCAAGTACAACAGGGAGAATCTCCCTTTTTTGCAGTGGGGCTTGCAGAGGGGGAACCCCCATGCTGATCAAAACAGACAATCCCTCTCCTGCAAGAAAACAGAGCTTAAGCAAAATGAAAAGAAACACAAAAACCCTTAGCTGTGGATCAGGAGTGACGCCCCTGCACTACTCAGGGCGTCACAATGTACTGCACGCTCTTTATTTCTTGGTGCAGGATTCAAACCCCAATGGTTCTGGGTTCCTAACCTGTAGTACTGCCTCCATCAGCATCCAAAATTTCAACCATATCTCACACCACACCCTGTCAGACACACCAGTGGGCTTGTGAGCTGGAATAGGGCCGCCCACCTAGGGGTCAGGCAGACTGGTGGGAGGTGACAGAGAAGTTGTCTCCAGGGGAGCAAAGGGAGAGGAGAACAGGAGTAGCCCTCGAGCAGTGAGGAGCTAGGGGAGCGTGTTGCTCCCAGGGAGTAAAGAGGTTGCGTAGCAGACGGTGGTCTGGGCCTGGAGGAGTCGGAGACCCGGTCGCGGGGTATTGGGACTGGGTGACTAGACCTAGTCTTGGAGGACAGTCAGCACTTCGAGTCCGATAGCCAGTCCGGGACCAAAAGCACGGCGGGATACTGGATTCTAGTTGGGCAGTAGCTTCAAGCAACCCGGCAATTAACTTGCGGAGGAGAGTGACTTTATATACTGTCCCGACGAAGCTCAGAGATCAGGAGGACTAGCGCAATGAGGGGGAAAGGGCTTTCCAATCCATGCAGCCCACGGAAATCCCAAGCGTGAGCTTTTGAGAGCACAGATCCACTATTAACAGTAGAAATCGGGGTCCGAACAGCTTTATGCCTACGGGCCACCTGAACACTTACAACTTGTGCATGGAGGCAGGCTCCAGACCACCCGGCAGAGCTACAGGGGACAGATACCTGGACAAGCTCCCCCAAGAGGGCAGCGGCACCCAGAGACTTGGTTTACCTTGTTGTCAGAGTCTGTTTTCATTGCCGATGCTGCCTGAGTGAGTACACGATTCTCTCCTACATCCAACAAGCCCTGCGCCCCCTGCATCCCACCATTCAGAGTCCCGGGGCCTTGCCTACCCATGGAGGGAAACGTCATCTTGCTGCCCCCATTCTATTTTCCCCGGGGACTCCCATCGGCAGCGATGGTAATCCCTGTTACCGAACACCACAGGTGGCGTCACAAACTATATCTCACCTGTAAATATCCCCCTTTTCCATTTGAGAGTGGCCGCGAGCCCCCGGGTCCAGAGACCCTCGAGCCACAACCGCGACACTCCCGGATCCGAGCGGTTCGATCGCTGCAGGGGCGGTACACAGGCAAGAAAGCAAAGAACTTGCTACTTATCTGGAATGGTACAGGCACAGGATAAATGGAAGGACAAACTCCAAGCCAATTCAGAGACTGAGGAAAAACATCTATCACCGGCTCCAGCCAGCAGACACTGCTTTTCTACATAGCCCAGCCTGATCTGCAATTAGACATCCCAAACTCAGAATTAACTCACACACTTGTTGAGTCACAGTCAGTTTCACCCCCAGTCCCGACCATCAGAGGGAGCTCAAAACCATCACCCCCTCGGATGACATTCATAACAGTAAACCCCCTTGTGGAGGGGTCACCGAACCCTCACCAGAACCACCAGGTCTGTCAGGATGGGTATGATGGAAGGTACGAACCAATCTGTCAGCATGAATGTCAGAAGTAGAGATGAGCGAACCGGCGGTCGCGGTTCGGCTCGAGCTTGGTTTGCAGAACCGAGGTCTCGTACGAGTTTGGTTCGGCGAACCGGTTCGGTGAACCACTCAAACCCATAGGAAACAATGGGAGGCAATCACAAACACATAAAAACACATTATAAATGTACACATACAGTTAATAAACATTGCCATAACACTTACCGGTCCCCGGTATGCGTCCTGCAATCTGTCTCCTGCTGCTATTCCTCACGATAATCGCTGCATCCTCCTGGTAACCAGCAGCACTGACATGACCTACGTGATGATCGTCAAAATAGCATGTGACCAGTCACGTGTCTGTTATCTCATTGGCTACAGACTGGTCACATGGCTAGACGTCATGTCCTGTCCTAGGTCCTGTCAGTGCATCTCCCAGTACGCGGTGATCGTTTGTGTATCGCCGTGTACTGGGGACATGCTCTGGCACACGGTCGTCTCTCCATTCTGCTTCCCCGTTCCGTTAGTGAAGTTAGTTCCATAACGGAGATCACTGTTGCCATAGCAACGCGCTTGGTAGCGGTAACGGTGACGTCACCGCTACCACACGCAGCGGCACCAGAATCACGTGATCGGAGCAGCGTTGCTATGGCAACCCGTTGCTTACAGCCGGGAGCCTGTGGTCACTCTCACAGAGTGATTTCTGCATGGAGCACAGCGTCCTTTCTCCCATGCTGTGCTGTCTGATAGAGCAGAGCTGCATGGGTTGAGAAAGAAGACAGAAGACCATGGATCGTGGAGGGGTAAGAGGGGGGTAATAAAGATGGAGTCTCTAAGTGTGTCTGTGTATTTATTTCTATTAAAGTATTTTTTTCTCTGTGGTGTTTTTTTTAACCCTTTATTGGAGATTCTTAATGGCCGGGTCAAACGTGCCTGACATTAAGAATCTCTGGCTTAATACTAGCTAGTAAAACAAAGCTAGTATTATCTCATGATTACCCAGCATGCCACCCGGCTTCAGGGCTGCTGGAAGAGTTGGATACAGCGCCTCATGATGGCGCTTCTATGAGATTGCCATTTTCTGGGGTGGCTGCGGACTGCAATTCGCAGCAGAGGCGCCCACAAACCTCGGGCTAACCTGTGCTGCGGATTCCAATCCCCAGCTGCCTAGTTGTACCCAGCTGGACACAAAAATGGGGCAAAGCACACGTCGTTTTTTTTTTTTTAATGTCATAAAATTCATGAATTAATTAAAAAAAGGGCTTCCCTATATTTTTAGTTCCCAGCCGGGTACAAATAGGCAGCTGGGGGTTGGGTGCAGCCCGTACCTGCCTGCTGTACCTGCCTAGCATACAAAAATATGGCGAAGCCCACGTCATTTTTTTGTAGTTTTTTGGCAAAAAAAAATAAAAAATGCTTCCCTGGATTTTCCATTGCCAGTGAAGGTAACACCGAGCAGTGGGGGTTAGCAGCCAGTAGCTGCTTGGATTACCCTTAGCTAGCAATACAAAAAATGCAGCGGGAGCCCATATATATTTTTTTAAATTATTTATTTAAATAACTAAAAACAAAATGGGCTTTCCTGTATTTTGATTGCCTGACATCACAGTGCTGTAAAAATAAATCTTTAAAAAAAATGACGTAGCGCTCCGCTGTATTTTTGATTCTCAGCGCAGATAAAGCAGACAGCTATGGGTTGCCACCCCCATCTGCCTGGCGTTACCTTGGCTGGCAATCAAAATACAGGGAAGCCCATTTATTTTTTTTATTTAAAAAAAATAGTTAAAAAAAAAATGACGTTGGGTCCCCCCATTTTTGATAGCCAGATAGGTTAAAGCAGAAGGCTATAGCCTGAAAACCACAGCTGGCAGCTTTACTGTGGTTGGGGATCCAATGTGGAGGTCACCCCAGGCTCTTTTTTTATATTTATTTTATAAATATTAATAATTACAAAAAAAAGTAGGGTCCTCCCCAAACTGGATCACAAGTCAAGGTAAAGCGGACAGCTGTGGTCTGGTATTCTCAGGGTGGGAAGGTCCATAGTTATTGGGCCTTCACAGCCTAAAAATAGCAGGCCGCAGGCACCCCAGAAGTGGCGCATCCACTAGATGCGCCAATGCTGGCACTTCACCACAGCTCATCCCGTGCCCTGGTGTAGTGGCAAACGGGGTAATAAATGGGGTTGATACTAGCTGTAAGGTCACCTGACATCAAGCCCAGCAGTTTGTGATGTCATGGCGTCTATCAGATACCCGACATCACAAACTGTCAGTACTAACAAAAAAAATAGACAAAAAAAATGTATTTGAAAAAACACTCCCCAAAACATTCCCTCTTTTACCAATTTATTGTAAGGAAAAAAAATAAGGGGGTCCCACGATGACTCTTGACCGTCTAGAATATGGGGGGACACGCTCAGGGAACGTATCCCCCATTTTCTAGGAGTGCAGACCCTCCATGTGAGGAGTGTGGGTGCAATGAATCTGCACCCACTCTCCCCGGGTCCACAGCAGCAGAGTCCATGTCGTAACTGTTGCTACCAAAGCTGCAATGACCTGCTCATGAGGTAAGGGCATGCCTAATCAGGAGAACTATTCTACATTTCCAAATATTGGTATTTGCTGATATTATTGCTATTCCACCTACTATATTTTCGGGATAGGATCTTGGAGATGGAATACCCCTTTAAGTCCAGTTATTTAGCTGAATGAATACTAAACAACAGAGCTCGCTATTTAGACATGTTTTCTTGTGGCGTATAACGGACTCTCATGTTTGGTAGTCGTTCAGCAGGGCAACTATAAAATCAAATACCTCCATTTGGAAATGTAGTATAGCTCTCCTGATTAATTATGTTCCTTACCTCATGACTCATGAACAGGGCATTGCAGTAGCTTACAGATGCATGGTTACCACCACTCACTGTGTCTGAACACAGGAAGCTGAGCTGACAGCCACACTGTGCATGCGTCAGCGTCTATTGTGAAGGAGGTAGATCAACGCTGCACAGGTACCGTGGGACACCAGGAAACACCGGTGGGGTTATAGGGGGTGACCTGGCAGGGCCTGGGGAGGAGTTTTCTGTCGCATGTGTCATGACACATGCAACAGAAATCAGAGGAGTAGGGTGAATGCGGCCGGCGCACTGCTGTGCTTGCGGCCATCTTGGATTTCCAGGAGGGGGTCGGGGGGGCACATTGGCGACACCGGGGGACCGGGGAGGAGATTTATCTCCTATCTAACATGTTTGTTCATACCAGATAGGAGATAAATAATTTTTTACCGGCACTGTCATTTACTGTAACATGATCATCGGTATATGGTGTATACCGGTGATCACGTGAGTGGGGATCGGAAAAACCGGCCTGAATCATGATCTCCAGGGTCTCAGCTACCCCTGAGACCCCGGAGATTTTCTGATGCTGGGGGGCACTATTCACTTATTTCTGCCTTCTGTTTATAAACGGCAGATCAGAATAAGGCTACATTCACACGACCGATCCGTTTTTGCGGTCTGAAAAAAACGGTCCATTTTTTTCACGGGTGCATCCGTGTGGCATCCGTTTCCATTCCGTATTGTTAGGTCCGGGTGGTGGATCCACTGGGCCGTGAACCCCACCGGAGGCCTGGATGCACGGTAGCCGGAGCACTAGCGTGGCAGGGACTGCGTACCACAGGGGACGGGTAGAACAGTCACTGGGGCTTCAGAGTTCCTGGAGACAGTGCAGGAATCCGGCACAAATGCCGGGTAGGAATGTCAGGCAATAGTATTGATCACAGGACACAGCACAAGGGGGACCTGAGCACCTAGCTTTCAAGACAAGGCTTACAAGACACGATGATCAGGCCCCGCCCACATGGAAAGGCCAGTCTTATATACCCAGCACAGCCTCATGTCATATCCTGCTGCAGCAGTGCTGGGCCCATAAGACCAGGTGAGTGGATGCGGCCCGACACTATACAGAAGCATGAGTCAGACACATGAGACTGGGGACAGGACACAGGAGAGCACGAGCGGGAGCAGCAGCCATTACCGGTGGACACATGGACTGGATCAGTGGGTAAGGAGCGGTGCTGGGATGGTGCGACCGGATCAGTGGGTAAAAAGTGGGCCGAAGCATCAGGAGCGTGACACGTATACGGTCCGTATGTCATCCGTTTGTCATCCGTGTGCCTTCCATTTTTTTTGCGTACTGCCAAAAAACTGAAGGAGGGAAAATACATAAATTTACCCAGGATCCATAGCTTCAACCTACATGAGGCGGTCACATGTTCACTCCAGTGCCATTTTCTACTGCCTTTCACAGCGTAGAGCGCTCTGGTGATTTTCCTGTGCTTGTACACTTCATATCAGTCTTTTCTGTTATTATAGTGCCAGAAAGACACATAATGTCCCACTCTCCTGCATTTTGTAATTTTGCACCCTTTGGTGCCTTTCATGTGGCACTAAGGGGTGCTTAGCCTTGTATTTACCAAAAAAAAATAAATAAGTTTTAAAAAAAAATGACGTGGGGTTCCCCCTATTTTTTACAGCCAGCTAGGGTAAAGCAGACGGCTGCAGCCTGCAGACCACAGCTGGCAGCTTCACCTTGGCTGGTAATCCAAAACTGAGGGTACCCCACTCTGTTATTTTAAATTAAATAAATAATTTAAAAAAAAACAAAACACGTGGGGGTCCCCCCAAAATTGCATTACCAGCCAAGGTAAAGCAGAAAACTGTGGTCTGATATTCTCAGACTAGGGAGGTCCGTGGTTATTGGACTCTTCCCAGTCTAAAAATAGCAGGCCGCAGCCGCCCCAGAAGTGGCGCATCCATTAGATGCGCCAATCCTGGTGCTTCGCCCCAGCTCATCCCGTGCCCTGGTGCGGTGGCAAACGGGGTAATATATGGGGTTAATACCAGATGTGTAATGTCACCTGGCATCAAGCCCTGGGGTTGGTGATGTTAGGTGTCTATCAGATACCCGACATCACCAACCCAGTCAGTAATAAAAAAAAAAAAAAATAGACGACAAACACATTTTTATTTGAAAAAACACTGCCCAAAGCATTCCCTCTTTCACCAATTTATTAGAAAGAAAAACAAATCCAGGTCTGCTGTAATCCAAGCAGTTCCCATGACGATCCACACTGTCCCAGTCAATGAAGAACAGAATGTTCCCCATTGGCTGGGAGAGCAATGCAGTGACCTGAGCTAACATCAATAGGTCAGCCCAGGTGACTGCAGGGCATGACAAGTGCTGCTGTCAGCGAAGTACATTACCTGCGGTGACGATCTCCTGCACTGCTGATACTGCACAACAATGACCGCCGCCTTCACAGCCAAGTATCGCGAGAGCCTGTGACGTCACCGCTAGTGACAGTCTCGGGCCGCAGTGAGAGATGTGAAGCGACAGCCATGGAGGACAGTGACAGTGCTGAGGTCGGTAAGGCGGGACTTCACCACAGGTAAGCCAAGCAGAGTAATGTGTGCGGAGTGTGTGGTGGGTGGAGCTAAGCGGGGTAATATGTGCAGAGTGCCAGGTGGGTGGAGCCAAGCGGGGTAATGTGTGCAGAGTGCCAGGTGGGTGGAGCTAAGCGGGGTAATGTGTGCAGAGTGCCAGGTGGGTGGAGCTAAGCGGGGTAATGTGTGCAGAGTTTCAGGTGGGTGGAGCTAAGCGGGGTAATGAGTGCAGAGTGCCAGGTGGGTGGTGCTAAGCAGGGTAAAGTGTGCAGTGTACTAGGTGGGTGGAGCTAAGTGGGGTAATGTGTGCAGAGTGCCAGGTGGGTGGAGCCAAGCGGGGTAATGTGTGCAGAGTGCCAGGTGGGTGGAGCTAAGCGGGGTAATGTGTACGGAGTGTGAGGTGGGTGGAGCCAAGCGGGGTAGTGTGTACGGAGTGTGAGGTGGGCGGAGCCAAGCGGGGTAATGTGTGTGGAGTGAGAGGTGGGTGGAGCTAAGCGGAATAATGTGTGCAGAGTGCCAGGTGGGTGGAGCTAAGCAAGGTAATGTGTGCAGGGTGCCAAGTGGGTGGAGCTAAGCGGGGTAATGTGTGCAGAGTTCCAGGTGGGTGGAGCCAAGCAGGGTAATGTGTGCAGAGTGCCAGGTGGGTGGAACCAAGCGGGGTAATGTGTGCAGAGGGCCAGGTGGGTGGAGCCAAGCGGGGCCATGTGTGCGGGCGGTGGAGTGTGAAATGAGTGTAGCCTAGCGGGGCCATGTGTGCGGGCGGCGGAGTGCGAAGTGGGTGGAGCCTAGCGGGGCCATGTGTGCGGGCGTCGGAGTGCGAAGTGGGTGGAGCCTAGCGGGGCCATGTGTGCGGGCGGCGGAGTGCGAAGTGAGTGGAGCCTAGCGGGGCCATGCGTGCGGGCGGTGGAGTATGAAGTGGGTGGAGTGTGAGTGTGAGTGTGCATGTGTATACATGCCGAGTGCAGGAGGGGGCGGAGCCGAGCGGGGAAGTGTCGGCTCCCTGCACACATAACCAGGGTAAATATCGGGTTACTAACCAAAGCTTTGATTGGATACCCGATATTTATCTTGGTTACCAGCTTACCGCAGGCTGCCAGCGATGGCTCCCTGCACACTGTAGCTATAAAAAGCCCTGCTTTTGCTGATAGAACTGTTCTCGAGCGTAACTCGAACTGCCGAACTTTTACCAAAAAGCTCGAGTTCGAACTAGAACACCCCCCAAAATCACTCGAACCGCGAACTGGAGAACCGCGAACCACGAACCGCGCTGAACTCTAGTCAGAAGCAAACACCCAAGAATTGTCCTCCTGAACATAATCCTTCCACTTAATAAGGTCCCGTCTATTAAGACGGGAATCCAAAATTTTCTCAACTTCATACTCCAGATCTCCTTCTACCAACACAGGGTCCGGTGGAGCCGCTGTGGGAAATACTGGCTTCACATGTTTCTTCAACAAAGACTCGTGAAAAACATTGTGAATTTTAAAAGACCTAGGAAGAGCCAAATGAAAAGATACGGGATTAATGATCTCCGAAATCTTATAGGGTCCAATAAATCTTGGCTTAAATTTAGGACAAGAAACTCTCATAGGAACATTCCTGGAGGATAACCAAACCATGTCCCCCACTTTAAATCGGGGACCAACAGTCCTACACTGGTTGGCAGACCTTTGAGCATTCTCCTGGGACTGAAACAATTTGTCCACTACTTGACCCCAAATCTGCTGCATTCTCTCCACCACAGAATTAACTCCCAGACGGGCCGAAGCTTTAACCTGCCCTGAAGAGAAAATAGGATGAAACCTAAAATTGCAGAAAAAATAAGACCTCAATGTAGCAGAGCTAGCCTGAGAGCAAACTCTGCCAATGGCAAAAAAACCCCAGTCATCCTGATCCACAGATACAAAACATCTCAAATAGGTTTCCAAAGTCTGATTAGCTCTCTCAGCCTGATCATTGGTCTCAGCATGAAAAGCAGAAGAAAAAGACAGCTCAATTTCTAATTTAGAACAAAATGCTCTCCAAAATCTGGACACAAACTGAACTCCTCTGTCCGACACAATATTCTCAGGAATACCATGTAAACGAACCACCTGTTGGAAAAACAGGGGCACCAACTCTGAAGAAGACGGCAATTTCGGCAATGGTACCAAATGTACCATCTTAGAGAATCTATCACAAATAACCCAAAATAACCATCATCCTCTGAGAGACGGGAAGATCCGAAATAAAATCCATGCCGATATGAGGCCAAGGTCTCTTAGGTACAGGCAATGGCAAGAACAACCCACTAGAACGGGAACAACAAGGCTTGGATCTAGAACAAACCCCACAATATTGCACAAAACTCCTGACATCCCGAGATAAAGAAGGCCACCAAAAAGACCTACTCACTAGATCCCTAGTACCAGAAATCCCAGGATGACCATCCATGACGGAACAATGAATCTCGGACATAACTCTACTCCTTCGTTGGTCAGGAACATACAGTTTCCCCACAGGACATCCCTCAGGTTTGTCCCCCTGAAATCTCTCAAGTGCTAACCTCAAATCGGGCGAAATGGCGGAGAGGACCACACCTTCATTCAGGATGATAGATGGCTCAGCAATATCAAGAAAATCAGCAAAGAAACTTCTAGAGAGGGCATCTGCTTTAATATTCTTGGTTATCGGTAGAAAAGAGACCACAAAATCGAAATGCGTAAAAAATAGAGCCCACCTAGCCTGCCTAGGATTCAGTCTCTTGGCAGATTCAAGGTAGGTCAGATTCTTATGATCAGTGAGCACCACAATTTGAGGTCTAGCCCCCTCCAACCAATGTCTCCATTCTTCAAAAGCCCACTTCATAGCCAATAATTACCGATTACCCACATCATAGTTTCATTCAAATGGAGAAAATTTCCGAGAGAAGACGGCGCAAGGCTTCAGTTTGGAAGTTATAGGATCTCTGTGAGACAAAACAGTTCCTGCTCCAATCTCTGATGCATCTATCTCCACTTGAAACGGAAGAGAAACATCAGGTTGCTGCAGGACTGTGGCAGAAGTGAACCTCTTTTTCAGCTCCTGGAAGGCCATAATGGCTTCTGGGGTCCAATTCTCAACATCAGCTCCCTTTTTGCGCAAATCTGTCAAAAGGATTAACAATACTAGAGAAATTGCCTATAAATTTACGGTAGAAATTTGCAAAACACAAACATTTCTGAAGGGATTTCAAAGAAGTAGGCTGAACCCAGTCATAAATGGCCTGAACCTTGACCGGATCAATTTCAATAGAAGACGGGGACAAAATAAACCTCAAAATAGAAAATTTTTTGTACGCCAAACATACATTTTGACCCTTTAACGTACAATCCATTGTTCTTAAGAACCTGAAAAACAGTCCGAACTTGCTCAACATGTGAGTCCCAATCATCAGAAAAAAATCAAAATATCATCCAAATAGACGATCAGAAATTTACCAATTAGTTCCCGGAAAATATCATTCATGAATGACTGGAAGACAGAGGGGGCATTAGTGAGCCCAAAAGGCATCACTAGGTACTCACAATGCCCCTCAGGGGTATTAAAAGCCGTCTTCCCTTCATCACCCTCCTTAATTCAAATAAGATTGTACGCCATCTTAAGATCAAGTTTAGTAAACCATTTAGCCCCCTTAACTCTGGAAAACAGATCTGACATCAGGGGCAAAGGATACTGATAATTAACAGTGATTTTATTAAGGAGGCGAAAGTCAATACAAGGTCTCAATGACCCATCCTTCTTGGACACAAAGAAAAAAACGGCACCCAGGGGGTGAAGATGACGGTTTAATATGACCTTTTTCCAATGACTCCTTAATATAGGTTCTCATAGCATCATGTTCAGGCACAGACAAATTGAAAATCCGTCCCTTAGGAAATTTGCAACCTGGCACTAAGTCAATAGCACAATCACACTCCCTATGGGGAGGCAAGGAATCAGATCCAGTCTCATTAAACACATCAAGGAAGTTTGACAAATATTCAGGTACATCATGTGTCTGAGCAGAAATAAACCCCAACCCCAACTAACCACAGACAAAGTTCTCCAATCTAGAACTGGATTATGGGTCTGCAGCCAAAGGAATCCCAGTACCAAAATATCATGCAAGTTGTGTGTGTCGCCCAGGGTTATGGGGTACTCGGTGCCAGGCAGTGAATAACTGGGAAATGTCACTTTAGTGGCCGTTGCCCGGTTCCGTGCCCTTGATGCTTTTTGAAAAGGGGATTATTTACAGGGGATTATTGAATAAAGTTTATATGTGACACCACTTGCAGTTTTGCGGCTATAGGGACGGAGCCGGCGCTGCACAATGTTCACTACTGGGGCTGGTGTTAGTGGCAGCATGGATGTTAGGCCCTCCACAAGCAGGGCCAGACCCCAGAGGATAGGCGTTTTAGGTGGGCGTTGAAAGACGGTAGGCCACAACGGGAGTTCGGTATAACTGGTTCTTTTTACTCACTGCAAGCAGGTACTGTAAGTGGTCACCCGAAGCTGTCTGGTCTTAACCACAGGTCCCCTTAGTGGTCCCCTTAGTCCCAGTGCCGGTTTAGTGACCTGGTGGCTTCTTTCCCCTGCACCTGTCTTTGCTTGGTGGGTCCCAGTGGCGTAGAGAGGCCGGGGGTCCCCTCCTGGTTGTCTTCTTCAGCAGTCCATATGACAGTAGCGGGAACCCTGTGAGGTTGGAGTCTCTGACCCTGTCCCCGGTTCTCCCTTTGCTACTGAGTCCCGAACTTCAAGGTCAGTGAGGTCCTTGATGGTCCCCTCATTGTGCAGCTTTTATCAGGTCTGCCTGGAGCTTTTGCCTGACCTAGGATTCTGTACCCCATTGGTGCGTAGTTTTGGGAGTACTCCACCGTACCCCCCCAGCAACTAACCGCCTGGGCTCTCAGGTCACTGCTTACTCCTGTTAGTCCGTCTGCTCACTTTTACCTCCTCCGACACACTACTGTCTCCTCCATTGTCTGACTCTCCATTGTCTGCCCCTCCCACCTGATTGTCTAGTGGACTGGAGTGGCTCCACCTCTAGGCTGCCATCCATTGGTCCGACCCTAACCTTGTACCATTCTATGGGGGATAATTGTGGAAAACACGGATTACCTAGGGTGTTTGTGTGTTACTGGAACTGGTTTTCTGGATCCCTAGGGGGTAGGCCCTGCATCCTGGTGGGGATGCAGTACCTTGTAGCTCCCTGAGGGCTTCAGGAGCGCTACATGTGTAGTACCAAAAATTTACAATTCTCCTGATGAGCTGGTGCAACCCTCATAGTTACCTGGGTCCAAAATTTGAGTTTATTCTCAGCTAAGGGAGTAGCATCAATGAAGGAATAGGAGTTTGCAAAGGTACCATGGGAAAGCCACAACTTGTAGCAAACCCAAAATCCATTAAGTTCAGGGCGGCCCCTGAATTAAGAAAAGCCATAGCAGAAAATGAGGATAACGAGCAAATTAAAGAGACTGACAAAAGAAATTTAGGTTGCACAGTACCCACAGTAAATGAACGAGCAAATCTCTTTTCTCATTTAGGGCAGACAGAGATAGTGTGAGAAGGGTCTCCACAATAGAAAGACAACTTGTTTCTCCCTCTAAAACCCTGCCGCTCAGTATTAGTGAGAGCCCTATTACACTGCATAGGCTCTGAAGACTGTTCTGCAAGCAATACATCTGAATGTATCGTTTTGCGTTCGCATAAGCGTCTATCAATCTGAATGGCTAAAGTCATAGAGGCATTGAGACCCGAAGGGATAGGAAATCCCACTATAACATCTTTCACAGTATCCGCAAGACCCTTCCGAAAAAGTGCCTCAAGAGCATCATCATTCCATTTGGTAAGGACAGCCCACTTTCTGAATCTCTGGCAAAAAATTTCAGCGGAATCCAGACCCTGGATCAATGCCATCAAAGCCTTCTCAGCTTGATCCACAACATTAGGTTCATCATACCACAATCCCAGGGCCTGAAAAAAGGAATCCACATCAGCAAGAATCGGATCCCTAGGTACCAAGGAAAAGGCCTAGTCCTGAGGGTCACCGCGCAACAAGGAGATGACAATCCTAACTTGCTGCATGGGACTCCATGAGGACTTAGGTCTTAAGGCAAAAACTAATTTACAATTATTTTTAAAGTTCAGAAATTTAGACCTATCTCCCGAGAAAAATTCAGGAACGGGAATTTTAAGTTCTACAACAGGAGTCTAAGATAAGCCAATATACCCTGAACCTCAGAAGCAAGATGCTCAACACGATCAGACAACTGGTTAATATCCATGCCAGTAAAAGATCTTCCAAGGAACCCAAAGAATAAGAGGAAAAATATATAGAATAAATAATTTTTCCTTCTTTTGAGTACCTTTTTTTTGTGTGGCCGGAGATACTGGTATGAACTGGTAACCGTGGACGAGCACAAAAAATCCCATTAACCAGGAAAAATCAAAACCACAAGAGTAGTATGAAACTAAGCTGACCGCAATCTCCTATCTATCGGACAACTCTAGAAGTAGCAGTGGGATGTTCCTCACACACCTAGACACCTCATCACTGCCGGAGAAACTTGCTACACCTCAAAGACAGAAATGAGAAATCCTAACTTGCCTCGGAGCAGTCCCCAAAGAAATAGCAAGCCACCAACATGTAAATGATGGTGATGTAAGAAAACACAATACACAGACAAAAAATATAGATTAGTAAAGGTGAGGCCCGACTTACTAGATACAACAGGACAAGAAAGATAACTGGTTGCGGCCAGCACAAAACCCTGCAAAAAATACCAAACTCCTGATAGAAAAAAGATCTGAGAAAACACGTTCTCTCCCCCACTATATCATGTATTCTTGTGCCAGACACTTTAAACAGAACTGCAGATAGAATGGGAAGAAACAAAATCACAGAACAAATAATATTCTAAAGTGCAAATAATCCAAACATGAACAGGGAGCAAGCTCCTTTCCTTGCTGGAGGAACTGCCCTGCTCACAAAAAGCAGAGACAGATCCTCACAAACAAGAAACCAAACACAGAGAGAAATGGAATAAGCAGAAACACCATTAAGTGCGATTCCAGCAATTAAGCACAGAAACGAGCAAACGTATCTGGAGTAGATTAAGGCACAGAATAAATGGGAGAAACTGAAACAGCAGGAAACACCTATCACCGGTGGCCGCCAGGCATAAAATGCTCTCCTAAATACAGTAGTCTAATCTGCAATAGGACTTCCTGGATTCCTACTTAAGTCCATCACCTGTTTGAGTCACAGGTTTAGACTCAGCTTCATTACCATTCCTGGCCATCAGAGGGAGCTCCACACCAGCACCCACTCAGATGACATTCACAACAGACCCAGACCACAGAATTAGTAGCTGAAATGTTTATTAATGGCAGGAGCTCAGAATTATCAATCAGTATTTATATGCTGAAATATCTATTTGTGCTAGGAGCACATAGTCATCAATTAGTATTTATCACCAGTTATATGTGTGTATATATATATATATATATATATATATATATATATATATACATGCATATATATAAAATGTGGTAAAGGCCCACATAAGTATCGATAAGATAAGATAGTGTAACAGGGGCACAGATTTATCAATCAGTATTTGGTTAAATCAAGTTTTATTGAACCAGTGACATATCAAATAATGAGAAAGGTTTAAAAGGTTTAGCAGTCAAACAATATCAATGTCAGAATACAAATTGTGTGACATTAACTCAAGAAGATGTTTCACAACAAATATAACCTATGTCAAGTTTAAATCAAAAATATGAAATAAAGAGAAAGTTAGGAAAAAAGGGAAGGAAGGTAAAGAAGAAAGAGGAAACCTCGGAGGGAACTCCGGGTTAGGGGAGGGTACTAGAAATATAGGAAGAGCGAGGGACCTCTGAAGGCCCCCGGGAGTCTACAGGAACGACTCATAACCATCTGGAGAACTTAGTGGGTGGCTATGCTGTGGGAGATGAGTCCCGGCAAGCCATAGCAATAGGTCAGGGGAATCTCCAAGGAGTCCAGACTTCCAAGAATCTCTCCGAGCCCTCCACAGATACCGCCGAAAGACTTCCATCCTACAGATAATGTTTAGTTCATCAACAAGATACACGCAGGACGGTACTATCTGTCACGCTCTCCGGGTCCCCTGCTCTGCTCCCCGGCTCACCTGCCACGCTCCCCGGCTTCCCTGCTTCGCTCCCCGGCTCCTCTGTCAGGCGTCCCCCGCTCCACGGTCTCCAGCCTCCATCACCTGCGGTCCCCAGGCGGCCCGGTCCCCGCTCCTGGCGCCCGTCGGCAGCCCTGCTCCAGGCCGGCTCCCCTGCTTCCTATACACCACTCCCTGCCCTGGCTTCTGGCACCCGGGCCTCGCGCATGCGCATTAGGGCGCGCGCGCGGTCATTGACCCTCTCTTAAAGGGCCAGCGTCCACTGACAGGAAATTGAACACACAGGTACAGGGTATAAAGGGGTTTAATGTCCAAGTGGGCGGGACCTGTTCTTCGTGTTTCCTAAGCTAGGAGTCAGGTCTCCTTGTGTCTCTGTGATATACTTACCTATCTCTCTTCTAGAGCCGCTCCTGCCTCGCCATCCGGTCCTGCCGATTCCCGAACCCCGAACGCTGACTATCTGCCATCCCGTCAGTCCGTACCATCTCTGATCCCTGTGGTGACCCGTCCTCTCGCTCCATCGGTTCCGGACTCTGCCTGACAACATCTCGGCCTCCGAACCTGAGCTCCGTCACCCGGACTACCATCAGTGACTCCGTGGTCCCAGGGACTTTTCCATTCCACTCTTTTGCACGGACTGTCCTGCTACCCGTAGTGCTCCGGCTACCGGACCCCTTGCCTTCATTAAGGTGTTCAGCCCAGTGGATCCACCTCCTGGGTCTGCCCGTCCACCTGGCCCTAACAGTAAGAACAGGCCATGGATCCCGCCCAAGCACTAGCGGCCTTGCAGGAGGAACTCACACGCCAGCGTGAGACCCAGACCCGCATGCTGAACTTCATGTCTTCTGTGGACGCCCGCCTGAACATGCTGCAAGCGTCGGTCACATCTTCAGCATCTCGAGCTTCCACTGTACAATCCACGGCCACAGCTCCCGTGGCAGCCTCCTCGGATGCTTCCAGACTTCGTTTGGCCTCACCACCCCGGTACTCTGGAGATCCCAAGACCTGCAGGGGTTTCATCAATCAATGCTCTCTCCATTTCAAGCAGCTGCCGCACTTGTTTGCCTCCGACCAAGCCAAGGTCGCGTTCATGATGTCTCATCTAGAGGGTGAGGCGCTGGCCTGGATGAACCCCTTGTGGGAGAAGGATGATCCGGTGACCACCAACATCCAGGAGTTCCTGCAGGCATTTCGTGGCACCTTTGACGAGCCCGGACGCGCCTCCGCGTCTGCCTCATCTCTCCTCCGGCTACGTCAGGGGACTCTGATGGTGGGTCAATATGCCATCCGTTTTCGCACCTTGGCTCCGGAACTCGGGTGGAACAATGAGGCTCTAACCGCCGCCTTCTGGGAAGGCCTCTCGGGTCGTATCAAAGATGAGCTGGCTGGTCGTGACGTGCCGTCCACCCTGGATGCCCTGATTGCCCTAGCGACTCGAGTGGATCTTCGTTTTCAGGAACGATCCAAAGAGGTGTCCCGTGAGAGACGTCCGATACCGCATTCCTCTCCTCCACAGAAGCCCACCGTACTTCAGTCAACGTCATCTGGTGTCTCCGTCCACGAGCCCATGCAGATCGACCGTTTGCGGCAGTCTGAACAACGCCGAGCAGAACGGCTCGCCAAGGGTCTCTGCTTCTACTGCGGAGAGGGCACACACCTTCTACGCTCCTGTCCAGAGAGGCCGGGAAACTCCAAAGCCTAGGGTTGGTAGGAAAGGCCACCCTAGGTGCTGGGATTCTCTCAGACCCGGTTACGTGGACTGTTCAAGTGACAACGGGAGAGACGCGGTTCACGGCCGAGGCGTACCTCGATTCCGGGGCAGCAGGCAATTTCATCCAGCAGGCCACGGTGGACAAGTACCAGGTGCCTGTTACTCCACTCGACAAACCCCTCGTGATTGCCTCTGTGAATGGGAGACCCCTCTCTGACACCATCTCGTGGATCACCAAGCCGGTGGAACTGCGTATCGGTGCCCTGCACACCGAGAACATCGCTCTCTATGTCCTCCCACACATGTCCCATCAAATCCTGCTGGGACTCCCCTGGTTACGGACACACGAACCCTCAGTCAGCTGGGGTACTGGTGAAATCACCCGATGGGGCTCCTCTTGCCACGAGAACTGTCTGAAGACTATTCAACCCATCCGACGACCTCCGGTTCCAGAGTCCCTACCGGGACTGCCCTCGGCCTATTGGTCCTTCGCGGATGTCTTTGATAAACAGGAGTCAGAGGTACTGCCGCCACATCGTCCTTACGATTGTGCCATCGACCTGCTCCCGGGAACTACACCACCTCGAGGACGGATATATCCACTGTCTCCTGCCGAAACAAGGACCATGTCTACCTACATCACAGAGAACCTGGCAAGGGGATTCATTCGGAGATCCTCCTCTCCTGCTGGAGCAGGCTTCTTCTTCGTTAAGAAGAAAGAGGGCGACCTACGCCCATGCATTGACTACCGGGGATTGAACCAAATCACCGTGAAAAATAAATACCCCCTGCCGCTCATCCCCGAATTGTTTGATCGGCTTAGAGGAGCTCGTGTGTTTACCAAGTTGGATCTTCGGGGTGCCTACAACCTGGTCCGCATCCGCTCTGGGGACGAATGGAAGACCGCGTTCAATACTCGCGATGGGCACTATGAATACTGTGTGATGCCCTTCGGCCTGTGTAACGCACCAGCAGTCTTTCAGGAATTGGTGAACGACGTGTTCCGGGACCTTCTCTACATCTGTGTGGTGGTGTATCTTGATGACATCCTGGTCTTTTCTCCGGACCTCCAGACCCACAGAGAGAACGTGCAGCTGGTACTACAAAGACTGAGGGAAAATCGTCTGTACGCCAAGTACGAGAAGTGTGTCTTCGAGCAGTCTTCTCTTCCCTTCCTGGGTTACGTAATCTCCGATACCGGACTGCAGATGGATCCGGAGAAGGTCTCTTCCATTCTCAACTGGCCCCCTCCTTCTGGACTGAAGGCAATCCAACGCTTTCTGGTATTCGCAAACTATTACCGTCAGTTCATCCCTCACTTCTCGGCTCTGACTGCACCTCTCTCCGCCTTGACCAAGAAGGGGGCTAATCCAAAGGACTGGTCACCTGCGGCCGACGCCGCGTTTGGCTCTCTGAAGCGGGCATTTGCTTCCTCCCCTGTGCTCCACCGTCCGGAGTTAAACCGACAGTTCACCTTGGAGGTGGATGCCTCCTCCTCGGGAGCCGGAGCAGTGCTCATGCAGAAGTCCTCCTCCGGGAAGATGGTGACTTGCGGTTATTTCTCCAAGAGCTTCTCAGCGCCTGAACGCAACTACACCATCGGTGACCGAGAGCTATTGGCAGTCAAACTGGCTCTGGAGGAATGGCGCTACCTTCTGGAGGGAGCAGTGTACCCCGTGATCATTTACACGGACCACAAGAACCTGGAATACCTGCAGTCCGCTCAGCGACTGAACCCACGGCAAGCCAGGTGGTCCTTGTTCTTTGCCAGGTTCGATTTCCAGCTCCATTTCCGACCTGCGGACAAGAATGTACGAGCAGATGCCTTGTCCAGGTCATTCATGCCCATGGAGCAGGAGGAGGAGACATCCCAGCCCATCATCTGCCCTAGTAAAATCATTCCGGTGGCCCCTGTCACCCTGGCCCAGATACCGCCCGGGAAGACCTATGTCTCTGAGACTGACAGGCAAAAAGTGTTGCACTGGGGCCATGCCTCGAAAACAGCCGGCCATGCTGGTCAGAAAAGAACATGGAGTACGATTGTACGTCATTACTGGTGGCCATCCCTTCGTACGGACGTCGCTTCTTTTGTCTCAGCCTGCTCCTCTTGTGCCAGGAACAAGACGCCCAAACATCTGCCATATGGCCGTCTTCTGCCTCTGCCTATACCCTCAGTTCCGTGGCAACACATTGCAATGGACTTCATTACGGACTTGCCCCTGTCCTCCGGACACACAGTCATATGGGTCGTGGTGGATCGGTTCTCCAAAATGGCTCATTTCGTCCCTATGGCTGGACTGCCCTCAGCCCAGGAACTCGCTGACGCCTACATACAGCACATCTTCCGGTTGCATGGCTTTCCATCACACATTGTGTCCGACAGAGGAACTCAGTTCACCTCCCGCTTCTGGAGGGCTCTCTGCAAACATCTGGGAGTGACTCTGGACTTTTCTTCAGCCTACCATCCTCAGTCGAATGGCCAAGTGGAACGAGTCAATCAGATCTTGACCTCCTTCTTACGTCACTACGTCAACGCAATCATGACGACTGGTCCACGCTTCTTCCTTGGGCTGAATTCTCCCATAACCACCACGTCAGTGAGTCCTCCTCCAGCTCTCCCTTCCATGTCGTTTACGGACTTCAGCCTTCCGTCCCATTGCCTGTATCCTCTTCCTCGGATGTCCCTGCTGCTGATGCTGTAGCTCGTGACTTTGCAACAATTTGGGACTCTGTCAAGGCGTCTCTTGGACGTGTTTCCCTGCGGATGAAGAGACACGCAGACAAGAGGCGTTTGGATCCTCCGTGTTTCCCTCCAGGAGATCTCGTCTGGCTTGCTTCCAAGTACGTCCGATTGAAGCTACCATCATACAAGCTGGGTCCTCGCTACATCGGGCCGTTTAAAGTCCTCTGCAGAATAAATGAGGTCTCCTACAAGCTGCAGCTCCCGGCCACGATGAGGATACCCAACTCCTTCCACGTCTCCCTGCTCAAGCCGGTTGTCCTTGGTCCCTTCTCCGCTGCTGCCAGTTCGGCTCCTCCTCCTATCGCTGATGATGACATCTATGCGGTAAGGGATATTGTGGCCATGAAAACTGTACGGGGCCGACAGTTCTTCCTGGTGGACTGGGCAGGGTATGGTCCTGAGGATAGGTCCTGGGAACCCCGGGAGAATGTGGGTACTCCCCTGATACGTGCCTTCCTGTCCCGGTTGCGGGGAGGGGGGTGTGGGGGGGGTACTGTCACGCTCTCCGGGTCCCCTGCTCTGCTCCCCGGCTCACCTGCCACGCTCCCCGGCTTCCCTGCTTTGCTCCCCGGCTCCTCTGTCAGGCGTCCCCCGCTCCACGGTCTCCAGCCTCCATCACCTGCAGTCCCCAGGCGGCCCGGTCCCCGCTCCTGGCGCCCGTCGGCAGCCCTGCTCTAGGCCGGCTCCCCTGCTTCCTATACACCGCTCCCTGCCCTGGCTTCTGGCACCCGGGCCTCGCGCATGCGCATTAGGGCGCGCGCGCGGTCATTGACCCTCTCTTAAAGGGCCAGCGTCCACTGACAGGAAATTGAACACACAGGTACAGGGTATAAAGGGGTTTAACGTCCAAGTGGGCGGGGCCTGTTCTTCGTGTTTCCTAAGCTAGGAGTCAGGTCTCCTTGTGTCTCTGTGATATACTTACCTATCTCTCTTCTAGAGCCTCTCCTGCCTCGCCATCCGGTCCTGCCGATTCCCGAACCCCGAACGCTGACTATCTGCCATCCCGTCAGTCCGTACCATCTCTGATCCCTGTGGTGACCCATCCTCTCGCTCCATCGGTTCCGGACTCTGCCTGACAACATCTCGGCCTCCGAACCTGAGCTCCGTCACCCGGACTACCATCAGTGACTCCGTGGTCCCAGGGACTTTTCCATTCCACTCTTTTGCACGGACTGTCCTGCTACCCGTAGTGCTCCGGCTACCGGACCCCTTGCCTTCATTAAGGTGTTCGGCCCAGTGGATCCACCTCCTGGGTCTGCCCGTCCACCTGGCCCTAACACTATCCTCTGTTTTCAATAACGCGGGATTAGTCTTCTAACAGCTGATAGAATATTAGAAACACACAAGGTCCAAAAACATATTAAATTAGCCTTCAAAGACGCAACTATATCACAGAAAGCACCCTTAGGTAAACTACCTGGGTATTTTGAAGAAACGCTAAGAAATAAATTCAAAAGGTTATTTCATTCCATCATTTTTTATTTTTTATTCAAACAAACACCACACCACAAAGGAGATTATGTTACATCCAAAAAACTGTCACAGGTTAGAAAGGTTTGGCAATACATATCCTGCTATGCAGTTATCATCAATTTTTTTTAAAATTTTTTATTTTTTATATATATATATATATATGGTTTGATTCATACAGTGCAGCGGCTCATCATATTGGCAAAGAAGTATTGAATTTTGCCTCTGAAAATATCAATTAACCGGCTAAATTTTACATGTGGAAAGCAGTAATAGGGGACACAAAATATCGGCCTCTATTTTAAAGACATATGTCTAAACATAACGCCAAACGACTAGGGGAGGAACTTCCATACCATATAGTCTAATATTATGTTCAAGATACCTTTCTGGCAAAACAATCCTACTAACAGCCGATAAATAGATAATACTGGCGGTTTCACCTAGGTTTAGGCATAAAAGCAGTGACACACTAATGGCAGTATATGTCCGACAATGTCACATGGCACCGCACCTGGGTTTATGCATACAATACAGTGACACACTTCTGCCTATCAATCCACAAGTAAAGCCGTAATTAGCCTTTTGCCACACAAAGCTGTAATAAGTGTGGCCAGAACTAATATAAATTCACAGTGTATGACCGATAGTGTCACACAGCACCGCACGAATCATGTATACCATATTACTTTAACATCATTATACATTAAGACGTTAGCCTAACTCTAATAATACCTGAGCAGTGGATGACTCTCTCCTTTCCCCGACGTACGCACGTTTCGCGCCAGCTTTCTCAAGAGGGGCATGTCGGGTAGGGAGAAAGTTGCTGCTGATATATCAGTCCGCAACCAATAAGGCGAGAGAGGGTGTGTGGTAACTAGCCAATAAACTACAGAGGAGGCGTGTATAGGGTGCGCGTCACTGATGCCATACAGGGGCACACCATCGGAATCTCCCCAAACCTATAACTGCGCATGTCAGCGCCAGAAAGAATCACTCCCTGCCACGCGCGCTGGACCGCACATCCAAGCCGCACATTGTATCGCAATACTGTGATCTGAAGTCTTCCAAACAACATTGGAGTGAATATCAATGGCGCTACAGTGTCAATAGCGCCCGTCAGCATCAGCATCAGCATCCAGGATATTACGATCCACATCTATAAATGCATTTATACATGTGCATGCCGTCCCATAAAAATACAGCTAGAATTAGAAAAACAGAGAAAGTAGCCAGCAACATATAGTCACTACTATCACAATCGCAAATATAACATGGTTTCTTCTGATAATATCACAAGAAGAGGGGTGCTCACATACTCATTAAAGAAATATCCCATATATATGTCGCATATCATAAACATGACAGTTACTCAATAGATAGATGGTATAAAGTAATTTTAGATATATTTCCCTTATATCCATCTTTTTTTGAAAATAAAGAATTATACTTTCATGAACACCCAATAGACCTGATATATAGCTACATTGCTCTTATACCTCATCGTTCAAAATACTCATAACAAACCCATAGGGCACACTATATTTAGATCATATTAATCACCCCCTTATTTTTATTTACAGTAGCTCAGCCGAACAGAAAGGTGCGAGAAGGATCATAAGTGCAATCTACTGGGACAACCCGCAGGTAGCTCCTGCAGTAGCCACCCACTGGGCAGTCACCAGAGAACGCAACAGTGACCCCACAAATCGCACCGCAGGCCGAGACAACCACGATGTTCCAGATATTAAAGACATTGATATAAATAAATCTCCGACACAGAGCAATAAATACATAATATCCAAATATACTATAAACATATGAATATATATGAAAATTCGCATCAATTCAATATCATTATATAATTCATTAGAAATTCATAAAAAATTCATAAAAAATTCTTAAAAAAAGGGGGGTGATTCCAGCCCAACGTTGCCTCTGAATTTTCTTCCAGTAGGGAATTGAATACCGCCACTCTCTTTTTTTCTCTTTTTTCCTTTTTTTTGTTATAGAGAAAAAATCCCTCATCCATTGTTCTCCAATAGTGCCTTGTAGGTAAAGGTTGGTTAAAGCAGACCTGATATTAGATAATTATCTAGAACGAACACAAAAATGGAATTATTAACTTAAAAACAACAACTAAATACAAAAACTAAGTTAAAATCACCCACCCATAAAAAGACTACCTGAATACTCATTTTCAATTTTTGACTATGCAGAAGAAATAGACTAATACCTTGAACTGCACAATATTGGATTTCCCACACTGAACCCAAGAGAATCTACTGCTGGAAATTTCTCTTCCTGAATACATTTAGTTCCCAAGAAACGATCCATATCCATGGCTTTCATTTAGCCCTTGTGGGGACATAGATCCCAGATAGTAGATCCACTTGCATTCAACCCTGGCTAAAGCCTGACCTATATTCCCTCCTCTTGGTCCAAGACTAACTTGGTCAATAGCTTTAAATTTCAGGCCATTGGGGTTGCATTGATGAAATGTTTTAAAGTGCCTGGGTACACTTTTTAGGAGAGTATCGTCCTCAATTGTTTTAGCATTTTTGATGTCCCTGAGATGCTCAAGGACTCGTACCTTCATTTCACGCGTTGTGAGACCAACGTAAATTTTTGGACATGGGCATTCAGCCACATATACAATTCCCATGGATGAACAGGTCAAAGTTTTGCGGATGTCGTATACAACAGATCCATCGAAATTCTGAAATGTTTTAGTCTTAGTACAATCTCCACACGCCTTACAAAGGCCACATGGAAAGAATCCCCACAAGGTGGTATTGGGCTTTTTATTGCCCTGTTTTTTCTCATAATGGCTATGTACAAGCAAATCTCGCAAGTTCTTCGAGCGTCTAGCCACAATTGATGGCTTTGTGGGAATGTAATTCTTTAGAACCGGATCCGTCAATAGGACACCCCAATGCTTTTCAACTATTGACTTGAAATCACTCCATTGGGAACTGTAAGTGGCAATCAATCGTGTAATTTTAGAGGAATCTTTTTCATCGCTGTTTCTGTTGCCAAAAAGGAGATCATCCCTCTTGGCCTGAAAAGCTCGTTTATAGCCGCGCTTAATGCATCGCCGGCTATATCCGCGATCTTCAAATCTGCGGGCAATATCTTTGGCCTGCCTATGAAAATCATTGTCTTGTGTGCATATCCTCCTGGCTCTGAGAAATTGGCCAACGGGAATCCCATTGACAGTAGCCAGGGGATGGGAGGACGTGGCATGAAGCAAGGAATTCGTGGCAGTCTTCTTTCGAAACATATCAGTCACTAGGTCCCCATTCTCTAAAGCTGAAATCTTGATGTCCAGGAAATCTAGTTGTTTACCATACTTATACGTAAGCTTGATATTAAATTTATTATTGTTTAAATTGGACATCAGTCTTTCCAACTCAGAGATAGGTCCGGACCACAGAAACCATATGTCATCAATGTATCGCATCCACTCCTGGACTCCCGACATCGCTGGCAAAAAATCACCTAAAAAAGTCTGACGTTCCCAAAAACCTAAAAATAAATTAGCATATGAGGGGGCACATGCCGCCCCCATTGCCGTTCCTTGTTGCTGTAAATAAATCCGGCCATTAAATGTAAAAAAATTATGATATAAAATGTATTCCAGCAATGTTAACAGGAGGCCAGAAGTGGATGCGTCCATATTACTTTCATTCAGATACCATGATACAGCCCGCAAACCGTCCTCATGCCTTATTGAGGTGTATAGGGCCTCGACGTCAGCCGTCACCATGACCATCTCATCCTCCAAATGAATATGATTCAACCTCTGTAGAGCCGAAGTAGTATCTTTTATAAATGATGGAAGTGCTGATACTAGAGGTTTGAGGAAGTGGTCGATGGTGACGGCGACGATCTCACTCAGGCTCCCATTGCCCGAAATTATTGGTCTCCCTGGTGGATCAAGTGGATCTTTGTGGATCTTAGGGATCAAATATAGTGTGGGCATACGGGGCTGTAGCTTTTTCATACTGTCCAAAAACGTCTTAGGGATTATACCCTCAGAGAAGGCTCTTTCCAATATTGCTACCAGCTGGTTCTGAAACTCTGCAGTTGGATTTTTGTCCAACACCTTATAACATTTTAAGTCGTTAAGCAGATGATAAGCTTGTTTCTCATACAGCCGACAAGGCCACACAACTAAGTTGCCGCCCTTGTCGGCTGGTTTGAATAAAACATCATCCAGCTGTTGCAATTGTTTAAGAGCCTCTCTTTCTTTATAATTTAAATTGGATGCCCTGATGGTTTTAGTAGTTTTAAGTTTCTTGATATCATTAATAACCAATTTTGTAAATACTTCAGTAGCTGGACACAAGCTCAATGACGGGAAGGTTTTACTTTTTTCAAATAAATGTTTAGGGAACGTACCAGTAGACATCTCCCTTTCCAATGCCAATGCCTCCAAATTCTCCAAAGCCTCTCTTTCAACATCTGTGGTAAAAATCTCCTTATTATCTGATCTATGGTGCAGGCGACGCAAGACCAACTTTCGCGCGAAAAGGTTGACGTCCTTTACCGCCGTGAATTCATCTAAATATTGAGAAGGAGAGAACGTCAAACCCCTTTCCAAAACCCGCAACTGAATATCGGACAACGCATAATCGGACAAGTTAATTACCTTGTATTGATCATATTTGTCCTTACGTTTTTTTCTCGAATCAAAAATATCCGGATATTTGATTAATTGTTTGCTGCGTGTGCGTGTTCGTTGATAAATGTCACCTGCATCATCCAGATCACTGGAGGAGGCACAGCTGTCCGACATGGAGGCAGTGGCATTGTACTCACTAGATTGTATAGATGGCTTCCTCAAATTATTACTTTTCTGTTGTTGCCACCTGTAGATAATCTTACTTTCATAGTCTCCCATATCACGTTGGTACTTTTTGGCTTTTAATTGGCTGATGTCCAGCTCCCATTTGTCTATATCTTTCTCAAGTTCGCTCATATATTTATTGAGCTGCTCCAGAGAGAGATCTTTTTTAATCATTAGCATGAGATTTTCAATTTCTTCATCCAATTTATTAAGTGACAGTATATTATTGTCGATAATAATCCTTATAAATTCGAGGGAACAGCCTTCTGCCGCCTTAATCCATCTATTAACTAATTCTTCATTGTGCAATTCAAAGGAAGGAAAGAGCTGAATCCTCAACCCTCTAGGAATGATTTTTTGCATCAAATAATTATCAAGTGACGTTTTGTTCCACCATAATTTCGTTTTTTTCTGCATACAAAATTTATACTGTTTTAAATGATCTTTATAGTCACTAGTAGTCTTAGGTACGACTGTGGGGGCTCCTTGTTTGAACAGATCCGTAGCTTTAGATAGCCAAAGAGTCTCCTTGGCCTTGAAATCCATATTGAACAATATGGTGGACAACTGTAGTAAAACAGCAATTAGACAATTAGAAACACACAAGGTCCAAAAACATATTAAATTAGCCTTCAAAGACGCAACTATATCACAGAAAGCACCCTTAGGTAAACTACCTGGGTATTTTGAAGAAACGCTAAGAAATAAATTCAAAAGGTTTTTTCATTCCATCATTTTTTATTTTTTATTCAAACAAACACCACACCACAAAGGAGATTATGTTACATCCAAAAAACTGTCACAGGTTAGAAAGGTTTGGCAATACATATCCTGCTATGCAGTTATCATCAATTTTTTTTAAAATTTTTTATTTTTTATATATATATATGGTTTGATTCATACAGTGCAGCGGCTCATCATATTGGCAAAGAAGTATTGAATTTTGCCTCTGAAAATATCAATTAACCGGCTAAATTTTACATGTGGAAAGCAGTAAATGTAAAATTTAGCCGGTTAATTGATAATTTCAGAGGCAAAATTCAATACTTCTTTGCCAATATGATGAGCCGCTGCACTGTATGAATCAAACCATATATATATATATATAAAAAATAAAAAATTAAAAAAAAAAATTGATGATAACTGCATAGCAGGATATGTATTGCCAAACCTTTCTAACCTGTGACAGTTTTTTGGATGTAACATAATCTCCTTTGTGGTGTGGTGTTTGTTTGAATAAAAAATAAAAAATGATGGAATGAAAAAACCTTTTGAATTTATTTCTTAGCGTTTCTTCAAAATACCCAGGTAGTTTACCTAAGGGTGCTTTCTGTGATATAGTTGCGTCTTTGAAGGCTAATTTAATATGTTTTTGGACCTTGTGTGTTTCTAATTGTCTAATTGCTGTTTTACTACAGTTGTCCACCATATTGTTCAATATAGATTTCAAGGCCAAGGAGACTCTTTGGCTATCTAAAGCTACGGATCTGTTCAAACAAGGAGCCCCCACAGTCGTACCTAAGACTACTAGTGACTATAAAGATCATTTAAAACAGTATAAATTTTGTATGCAGAAAAAAACGAAATTATGGTGGAACAAAACGTCACTTGATAATTATTTGATGCAAAAAATCATTCCTAGAGGGTTGAGGATTCAGCTCTTTCCTTCCTTTGAATTGCACAATGAAGAATTAGTTAATAGATGGATTAAGGCGGCAGAAGGCTGTTCCCTCGAATTTATAAGGATTATTATCGACAATAATATACTGTCACTTAATAAATTGGATGAAGAAATTGAAAATCTCATGCTAATGATTAAAAAAGATCTCTCTCTGGAGCAGCTCAATAAATATATGAGCGAACTTGAGAAAGATATAGACAAATGGGAGCTGGACATCAGCCAATTAAAAGCCAAAAAGTACCAACGTGATATGGGAGACTATGAAAGTAAGATTATCTACAGGTGACAACAACAGAAAAGTAATAATTTGAGGAAGCCATCTATACAATCTAGTGAGTACAATGCCACTGCCTCCATGTCGGACAGCTGTGCCTCCTCCAGTGATCTGGATGATGCAGGTGACATTTATCAACGAACACGCACACGCAGCAAACAATTAATCAAATATCCGGATATTTTTGATTCGAGAAAAAAACGTAAGGACAAATATGATCAATACAAGGTAATTAACTTGTCCGATTATGCGTTGTCCGATATTCAGTTGCGGGTTTTGGAAAGGGGTTTGACGTTCTCTCCTTCTCAATATTTAGATGAATTCATGGCGGTAAAGGACGTCAACCTTTTCGCGCGAAAGTTGGTCTTGCGTCGCCTGCACCATAGATCAGATAATAAGGAGATTTTTACCACAGATGTTGAAAGAGAGGCTTTGGAGAATTTGGAGGCATTGGCATTGGAAAGTGAGATGTCTACTGGTAAGTTCCCTAAACATTTATTTGAAAAAAGTAAAACCTTCCCGTCATTGAGCTTGTGTCCAGCTACTGAAGTATTTACAAAATTGGTTATTAATGATATCAAGAAACTTAAAACTACTAAAACCATCAGGGCATCCAATTTAAATTATAAAGAAAGAGAGGCTCTTAAACAATTGCAACAGCTGGATGATGTTTTATTCAAACCAGCCGACAAGGGCGGCAACTTAGTTGTGTGGCCTTGTCGGCTGTATGAGAAACAAGCTTATCATCTGCTTAACGACTTAAAATGTTATAAGGTGTTGGACAAAAATCCAACTGCAGAGTTTCAGAACCAGCTGGTAGCAATATTGGAAAGAGCCTTCTCTGAGGGTATAATCCCTAAGACGTTTTTGGACAGTATGAAAAAGCTACAGCCCCGTATGCCCACACTATATTTGATCCCTAAGATCCACAAAGATCCACTTGATCCACCAGGGAGACCAATAATTTCGGGCAATGGGAGCCTGAGTGAGATCGTCGCCGTCACCATCGACCACTTCCTCAAACCTCTAGTATCAGCACTTCCATCATTTATAAAAGATACTACTTCGGCTCTACAGAGGTTGAATCATATTCATTTGGAGGATGAGATGGTCATGGTGACGGCTGACGTCGAGGCCCTATACACCTCAATAAGGCATGAGGACGGTTTGCGGGCTGTATCATGGTATCTGAATGAAAGTAATATGGACGCATCCACTTCTGGCCTCCTGTTAACATTGCTGGAATACATTTTATATCATAATTTTTTTACATTTAATGGCCGGATTTATTTACAGCAACAAGGAACGGCAATGGGGGCGGCATGTGCCCCCTCATATGCTAATTTATTTTTAGGTTTTTGGGAACGTCAGATTTTTTTAGGTGATTTTTTGCCAGCGATGTCGGGAGTCCAGGAGTGGATGCGATACATTGATGACATATGGTTTCTGTGGTCCGGACCTATCTCTGAGTTGGAAAGACTGATGTCCAATTTAAACAATAATAAATTTAATATCAAGCTTACGTATAAGTATGGTAAACAACTAGATTTCCTGGACATCAAGATTTCAGCTTTAGAGAATGGGGACCTAGTGACTGATATGTTTCGAAAGAAGACTGCCACGAATTCCTTGCTTCATGCCACGTCCTCCCATCCCCTGGCTACTGTCAATGGGATTCCCGTTGGCCAATTTCTCAGAGCCAGGAGGATATGCACACAAGACAATGATTTTCATAGGCAGGCCAAAGATATTGCCCGCAAATTTGAAGATCGCGGATATAGCCGGCGATGCATTAAGCGCGGCTATAAACGAGCTTTTCAGGCCAAGGAGGGATGATCTCCTTTTTGGCAACAGAAACAGCGATGAAAAAGATTCCTCTAAAATTACACGATTGATTGCCACTTACAGTTCCCAATGGAGTGATTTCAAGTCAATAGTTGAAAAGCATTGGGGTGTCCTATTGACGGATCCGGTTCTAAAGAATTACATTCCCACAAAGCCATCAATTGTGGCTAGACGCTCGAAGAACTTGCGAGATTTGCTTGTACATAGCCATTATGAGAAAAAACAGGGCAATAAAAAGCCCAATACCACCTTGTGGGGATTCTTTCCATGTGGCCTTTGTAAGGCGTGTGGAAATTGTACTAAGACTAAAACATTTCAGAATTTCGATGGATCTGTTGTATACGACATCCGCAAAACTTTGACCTGTTCATCCATGGGAATTGTATATGTGGCTGAATGCCCATGTCCAAAAATTTACGTTGGTCTCACAACGCGTGAAATGAAGGTACGAGTCCTTGAGCATCTCAGGGACATCAAAAATGCTAAAACAATTGAGGACGATACTCTCCTAAAAAGTGTACCCAGGCACTTTAAAACATTTCATCAATGCAACCCCAATGGCCTGAAATTTAAAGCTATTGACCAAGTTAGTCTTGGACCAAGAGGAGGGAATATAGGTCAGGCTTTAGCCAGGGTTGAATGCAAGTGGATCTACTATCTGGGATCTATGTCCCCACAAGGGCTAAATGAAAGCCATGGATATGGATCGTTTCTTGGGAACTAAATGTATTCAGGAAGAGAAATTTCCAGCAGTAGATTCTCTTGGGTTCAGTGTGGGAAATCCAATATTGTGCAGTTCAAGGTATTAGTCTATTTCTTCTGCATAGTCAAAAATTGAAAATGAGTATTCAGGTAGTCTTTTTATGGGTGGGTGATTTTAACTTAGTTTTTGTATTTAGTTGTTGTTTTTAAGTTAATAATTCCATTTTTGTGTTCGTTCTAGATAATTATCTAATATCAGGTCTGCTTTAACCAACCTTTACCTACAAGGCACTATTGGAGAACAATGGATGAGGGATTTTTTCTCTATAACAAAAAAAAAGGAAAAAAGAGAAAAAAAGAGAGTGGCGGTATTCAATTCCCTACTGGAAGAAAATTCAGAGGCAACGTTGGGCTGGAATCACCCCCCTTTTTTTAAGAATTTTTTATGAATTTTTTATGAATTTCTAATGAATTATATAATGATATTGAATTGATGTGAATTTTCATATATATTCATATGTTTATAGTATATTTGGATATTATGTATTTATTGCTCTGTGTCGGAGATTTATTTATATCAATGTCTTTAATATCTGGAACATCGTGGTTGTCTCGGCCTGCAGTGCGATTTGTGGGGTCACTGTTGCGTTCTCTGGTGACTTCCCAGTGGGTGGCTACTGCAGGAGCTACCTGCGGGTTGTCCCAGTAGATTGCACTTATGATCCTTCTCGCACCTTTCTGTTCGGCTGAGCTACTGTAAATAAAAATAAGGGGGTGATTAATATGATCTAAATATAGTGTGCCCTATGGGTTTGTTATGAGTATTTTGAACGATGAGGTATAAGAGCAATGTAGCTATATATCAGGTCTATTGGGTGTTCATGAAAGTATAATTCTTTATTTTCAAAAAAAGATGGATATAAGGGAAATATATCTAAAATTACTTTATACCATCTATCTATTGAGTAACTGTCATGTTTATGATATGCGACATATATATGGGATATTTCTTTAATGAGTATGTGAGCACCCCTCTTCTTGTGATATTATCAGAAGAAACCATGTTATATTTGCGATTGTGATAGTAGTGACTATATGTTGCTGGCTACTTTCTCTGTTTTTCTAATTCTAGCTGTATTTTTATGGGACGGCATGCACATGTATAAATGCATTTATAGATGTGGATTGTAATATCCTGGATGCTGATGCTGACGGGCGCTATTGACACTGTAGCGCCATTGATATTCACTCCAATGTTGTTTGGAAGACTTCAGATCACAGTATTGCGATACAATGTGCGGCTTGGATGTGCGGTCCAGCGCGCGTGGCAGGGAGTGATTCTTTCTGGCGCTGACATGCGCAGTTATAGGTTTGGGGAGATTCCGATGGTGTGCCCCTGTATGGCATCAGTGACGCGCACCCTATACACGCCTCCTCTGTAGTTTATTGGCTAGTTACCACACACCCTCTCTCGCCTTATTGGTTGCGGACTGATATATCAGCAGCAACTTTCTCCCTACCCGACATGCCCCTCTTGAGAAAGCTGGCGCGAAACGTGCGTACGTCGGGGAAAGGAGAGAGTCATCCACTGCTCAGGTATTATTAGAGTTAGGCTAACGTCTTAATGTATAATGATGTTAAAGTAATATGGTATACATGATTCGTGCGGTGCTGTGTGACACTATCGGTCATACACTGTGAATTTATATTAGTTCTGGCCACACTTATTACAGCTTTGTGTGGCAAAAGGCTAATTACGGCTTTACTTGTGGATTGATAGGCAGAAGTGTGTCACTGTATTGTATGCATAAACCCAGGTGCGGTGCCATGTGACATTGTCGGACATATACTGCCATTAGTGTGTCACTGCTTTTATGCCTAAACCTAGGTGAAACCGCCAGTATTATCTATTTATCGGCTGTTAGTAGGATTGTTTTGCCAGAAAGGTATCTTGAACATAATATTAGACTATATGGTATGGAAGTTCCTCCCCTAGTCGTTTGGCGTTATGTTTAGACATATGTCTTTAAAATAGAGGCCGATATTTTGTGTCCCCTATTACTGCTTTCCACATGTAAAATTTAGCCGGTTAATTGATATTTTCAGAGGCAAAATTCAATACTTCTTTGCCAATATGATGAGCCGCTGCACTGTATGAATCAAACCATATATATATATATATAAAAAGAAGGGAATTTTGTTTACTTACCGTAAATTCCTTTTCTTCTAGCTCCAATTGGGAGACCCAGACAATTGGGTGTATAGCTACTGCCTCCGGAGGCCACACAAAGTATTACACTCAAAAGTGTAAGGCCCCTCCCCTTCTGGCTATACACCCCCAGTGGGATCACTGGCTCACCAGTTTAGTGCAAAAGCAAGAAGGAGGAAAGCCAATAACTGGTTTAAAGACCAATTCAATCCGAAGAAACATCGGAGAACTGCAACCATTCACATGAACAACATGTGTACCGAAAAAAAAACCCTAAGAAAACAGGGCGGGTGCTGGGTCTCCCAATTGGAGCTAGAAGAAAAGGAATTTACGGTAAGTAAACAAAATTCCCTTCTTCTTTGTCGCTCCATTGGGAGACCCAGACAATTGGGACGTCCAAAAGCAGTCCCTGGGTGGGTAAAAGAATACCTCGTGGTAGGGCCGTCAAACAGCCCTTTCGTACAGGTGGGCAACCGCCGCCTGAAGGACTTGTCTACCTAGGCTGGCGTCTGCCGAAGCGTAGGTATGCACCTGATAATGCTTGGTAAAAGTGTGCAGACTCGACCAGGTAGGTGCCTGGCACACCTGCTGAGCCGTAGCCTGGTGCCGTAATGCCCAGGACGCACCCACGGCTCTGGTAGAATGGGCATTCAGCCCTGAGGGAACCGGGAGCCTAGCAGAACGGTAGGTTTCAAGAATTGGTTCCTTGATCCACCGAGTCAGGGTGGATTTGGAAGCTTGCGACCCTTTACGCTGACCAGCGACAAGGACAAAGAGTGCATCCGGGCGGCACAGGAGCGCCGTGCGGGAATGTAGATCCTGAGTGCTCTCACCAGATCCAACAGATGCAAATCCTTTTCAAATTGATGGACTGGATGAGGACACAAAGAAGGTAAGGGGATATCTTGATTGAGATGAAAGTGGGATACCACCTTAGGGAGAAAGTCCGGAATCGGACGCCAAACCCCCTTGTCCTGGTGAAGACCAGGAATGGAGATTTGCATGATAGCGCTGCTAGCTCGGACACTCTCTGAAGAGACGTGACCGCTACTAGAAAGGCCACTTTCTGTGAAAGACGGAAAAGGGAAACAACTTTCAAAGGCTCGAAAGGCGGCTTCAAGAGAGTCATTAGAACCTTGTTCAGACTCCAGAGCTCTAACGGCCGCTTGTACGGAGTGATGAGAAGACAAACTCCCTGCAGGAACGTGCGTACCTGCGGAAGTCGGCTAGGCGTTTCTGAAAAAATACAGATAGCGCTGAGACTTGTCCTTTAAGGGAGCTGAGCGACCAACCATTTTCCAACCAAGATTGTAGGAAGGAAGGAAAAATAGGCGATGCAAATGGCCAGGGAGAAACTCCTTGAGCAGAGCACCAAGATAAGAATATCTTCCACGATCTGTGGTAGATGTTGGCGGACGTTGGTTTCTTGGCCTGCGTCATGGTGACAACCACTCCTGAGATAATCCTGAAGACGCTAGGATCCAGGACTCAATGGCTACACCGTCATGTTCAGGGCCGCAGAGTTCAGATGGAAAAAAGGGCCCTTGAAACAGCAAGTCTGGTCGGTCTGGTAGTGCCCACGGTTGGCCTACCGTGAGGTACCACAGATCCGGGAACCCCGACCTCCTCGGCCAATCTGGAGCGACGAGGATGGCGCGGCGACAGTCGGACTTGATCTTGCGCAGCACTCTGGGCAACAATGCCAGAGGTGGGACACATAAGGTAGCCGGGACTGCGACCAATGTTGAACTGAGGCGTCCGCCGCCAGAGCTCGATGATCGTGAGACTGTGCTATGAAGCCGGGACAATGTTGTTGTGCCGTGACGCCATTATGTCGACGTCCGGCATCCCGCAGCGGCGACAGATCTCCTGAAACCCGTCCGGGTGAAGAAACCATTCCCCTGCGTCCATACCCTGGCGACTGAGGAAGTCTGCTTCCTAGTTTACCACGCCTGGGATGTGAACTGCGGATATGGTGGATGCCGTGTCTTCCACCCACGTCAGAATCCGCCGGCTTCCTGGAAGGCTTGCCGGCTGCGTGTTCTTCCGTGGTGGTTGATGTATGCCACCGCTGTGGAGATATCCGACTGAATTCGGATGTGCTTGTTTTTCAGCCACTGCTGGAAGGCTTGTAGGACAAGATACACTGCTCTGATTCCCAGAACATTGATCTGAAGGGTGGACTCTTGCTGAATCCACGTACCTTGAGCCCTGTGGTAGAGAAAAACTGCTCCCCACTCTGATAGACTCGTGCCTGTCGTAACTACCGCCCAGGATGGGGGTAGGAAGGACCTTTTTTCTGACCATGAGGTGGGAAGAAGCCACCACCGTAGAGATTCTTTGGCCGCCTGAGAAAGGGAGACGTCTCTGTCGATGGGCGTCGACCTCCCGTCTCATTGGCGGAGAATGTCCCATTGTAGTGGACGCAGATGAAACTGCGCGAAAGGGACTGCCGCCATTGCTACCATCTTACGTGAGAAGTGCATGAGGCGTCTCAATGTGTGTGACTGATCCTAAGGAGAGATTGCAGCCTTGTCTGTAGTGAACGCTGTTTGTCTAGCGGAAGCTTCACTATCGCTGAGAGAGTATGAAACTCCATGCCTAGATATGTTAGTGATTGGCCCGGGGTCGGATCTGACTTTGAAAAGTTGATGATCCACCCGAAACTCTGGAGAGTCTCCAGCGCAACGTTCGGCTGTGTTGGCATGTTCCTTAAGAGGGTGCCTTGACAAGTAGATCTCCCAAATACGGGATCACAGAGTGACCTTGAGATTGCAGGACTGGTACTACTGCTGCCATGACCTTAGCGAAGACCCGTGGGGCTATCGCCAGCCGGAAGGCAGAGTTACGAACTGAAGGTGTTCGCGTCTTATAACAAAGCGTAGAAACGCTGGAGCTCTGGATCAATCGGCACGTGGGGATAAGCATCCTTGACGTCTATCGATGTTAGGAAATTTCCTTGAAACATTGAGGCGATGACGGAGCGGGGGGATTACATCCGGAACCGCCTGGTGTTCACGAGCTGGTTGAGCCGTGTTAGATCCAGAACGGGACGGAAATACTCGTCCTTTCTTGGCACCGCAAATAATTCGGAGTAAAAACCGTGACCTTGTTCCTGAAGAGGAACGGGGGTCACCACTCGTTGTGCCTTTAGAGTGCCCACCGCCTGCAGAAGAGCATCGGCTCGGTCGGGAGGTGGAGAAGTTCTGAAGAATTGAGTTGGAGGACGAGAACTGAACTCTATCCTGTACCCGTGAGACAGAATGTCTCTCACCCAACGGTCTTTGACCTGTGACAGCTAAATATCGCCAAGGCGGGAGAGCCTGCTACCGACCGAGGATGCGGAGAGAGGAGGCCGCAAGTCATGAGGAAGCCTCTTGGAAGCGGGTTTTCAGGCTGTCTTTTTTGGGCGTGACTGAGCCCGCCAAGAAACTGAGCTCCTCTGATCCTTTTGAGTCCTCTTTGGACGAGGAGAAATGGGACCTGCCCGAGCCTTGAAAAGACCGAAAACCCTGACTGTCCCTTGGTATGTTGGGGTTTGTTTTGTCTGGGCTGAGGTAAGGAAGAATCCTTACTCTTGAACTGTTTAATGATTACATCTCACGCACACTAAACAGTCGGTCAGCAGAACAAGGCAAACTGGTTAAGCCCTTTTTTGGAAGCAGAATCTGCCTTCCATTCAGTTAACACCCAGGCCCTGCGTAAAACCACGGAGTTAGCGGACGCCACTGCCGTACGGGTCGTAGAGTCTAGGACAGCATTAATCGCATAAGACGCAAATGCAGACATTTGAGCGGTTAAGGATGACACTTGCGGAACAGATGTACGTGTGACCGTGTCCATCTGTGTAAGACAAGCTGAAGTAGCTTGGAGTGCCTCTACGGCTGCGAATGCTGGAGCTAACAGCGCGCCGATAGCCTCATAGATGGATTTCGACCAGAGATCCCTCTGTCTGTCAGTGGCATCTTTAAGTGCAGCCCCATCTTCCACTGCAACTATGGATCTAGCTGCAAGCTGGAGATTGGAGGATGCCCCTTGGGACACTGGGTCCAGCCATTGCCCACGTCAGGGGGTAGGGATAACGTGTATCCTCAGCCGTTTGGAGAAGCGCTTAACTGGATAAGCGTGGTGTTCCTGGACTGCCTGTGTAAAGTCAGGGTGGTCAAGGAAAGTATTTAATTTACGCTTGGGATACGTGAATGGAATTTCTCCTGCTATGAAGCTGACTCTTCCACTGGAGGAGCTGGGGGAGAAATAACTAACATTCTATTGATGGACGCTATGAGATTATTGACTATGGCGTCACCATCAGGTGTATCCAGATTGAGAGCGGTCTCAGGATTAGATCTTGAGCAGCTACCTCCGCCACATCACACAGAGAGCCCGCTTGCTGGGACCCTGACTAGTGTGATGAAGTCGAGGGCCGCTCATAGTGAGCCTCTCAGGCTGTCTGGGACTGTCGTCCGTGTCAGAGCCGTCACTCTGGGAAGCACATGACACCCTCGGAGCTCAAAGTTGTTCCCACTGAGGGGGACCATGGATAATGAATGAACAGTGGCCATGGATTTGAGAGACTTGTCTGGACTGCAAGGCTTCTAGTATCATAGCCATAGTCTCAGAAAATCTGTCAGTAAAACTGCAGGCTCCGTCCCCATGTTAGCAGAGACTCCGTAGTATACAATGGGGGTCTATGTACACTGCCGGCCATATAGCCGTACATGCTGTACCGGCTGCATAGAAAACATGTGCTTCTGCACCTCTGTTTTACACAGACAATATGCTGTTATGTCCTCCGCACAATCAAGGAGGGTATATACAAAAATGCAGCTAAACAGTGCAATGCATAGTGAATAAGCATATATGTATATGTGCACTTCGGCACTAGTGGAGTCAGCCCCACAGGTGCTGCTTAACGCCTGGTCACAGCGGTTGTGTGACTATCCGAATCCCTGCCAGGGATTCCTAAACTTGTCTCTTCTGTCGCTACAGAAAACACTGACAAGAATGGCTGCCGGCGTCCTGTGTAGAGGAGGAAGCCGTGGGCGTGCCTGAGAAAGTGCGGGAATCCGGCTTCACAGCGTACACAGTGAGAGGGGTGGAGTATGCAAAGCATACTCCAGCTCTCAGCGCTGCCGGTTTCACAGTGCACACAGTGAGAGGGGTGGAATATGCAAAGCATACTCCAGCTCTCAGCGCTGCCGTGCTGTGCAGCGTCACGCCCCTACCCTGACTGGCAGGTCTGTGGGCGGAAACGAAGTGAGACTAGGCCGCGCAAGCCGGGGACTCGAGTGATAAGCGCGGCCGGCATATAAGCCTTGGTCGGCGCGGAAGTCCCCGGCGCACCACAAGTCCCAGCCGCGCCCGAAATAAAAATGGCAACGGCGGTTAGCGCGGTAGTCCCCTAATACACTAACACACCCAGCAAGCTGTAGTGTGCGATGGCACTAGTGCGGGCAGCGCCGCCGTCCCTGGCGCACTAACACACCCAGCAATGCTGCCGTGTGTCCGTGCGCGGTCCCCACAGGGACACAGAGTACCTCAACGTAGCAGGGCCATGTCCCTGAGGATACTCCGCTCCATGTCCAGCAGATTCCCAGGAGCTGTGGATGGAGCACGGCCTCAGTGCCTGGAGACCGGTAAGATCCCACTTCACCCAGAGCCGAAAGGGGATGGGGAAGGAAAGCAGCATGTGGGCTCCAGCCTCCGTACCCGCAATGGGTACCTCAACCTTAACAAACACCGCCGACAAAAGTGGGGTGAGAAGGGAGCATGCTGGGGGCCCTAGTATGGGCCCTCTTTTCTTCCATCCGACATAGTCAGCAGCTGCTGCTGACTAAACAGTGGAGCTATGCGTGGATGTCTGACCTCCTTCGCACAAAGCACAAAACTGGTGAGCCAGTGATCCCACTGGGGGTGTATAGCCAGAAGGGGAGGGGCCTTACACTTTTGAGTGTAATACTTTGTGTGGCCTCCGGAGGCAGTAGCTATACACCCAATTGTCTGGGTCTCCCAATGGAGCGACAAAGAAATAAAAAATTTTAAAAAAAATTGATGATAACTGCATAGCAGGATATGTATTGCCAAACCTTTCTAACCTGTGACAGTTTTTTGGATGTAACATAATCTCCTTTGTGGTGTGGTGTTTGTTTGAATAAAAAATAAAAAATGATGGAATGAAAAAACCTTTTGAATTTATTTCTTAGCTGATAGAATATGTCTGAGTAGATTTTTCTTATATTTAGATATGGAGAAATTACATAAAGATAATAAGGCTAGCTCTGGGGTCAGGCTCACTTTTGATGTGGAGAGTTTGTTAATAAGATCAAATCCTGGCCTCCAAAGGTTTTTAATGGCTGGCAAGACCACCATATGTGGAGGTAAGTGCCTCTATGTTGCTGGCATCTCCAGCAGGTATCTGGGACTCCAGGGAAGATGCTGTTGATGGAAGTCGGGCATCTGCACCATCTTGAGATAACCTTATAGCTAGTCTCCTGAGTCAGAGAACAAATGGAGGACTTATGGGAGAAAAGCAAGATTTTTGTACGTTCTGCTTCAGATAGCTCTCTTCCAAGATCTGCCTCCCACTTAGTGAAGAAGGGCAGCCGGATGCCAGCCCCTCCATCAGCTTTAAGAAAGATTTTGTACAGTAATGAAACCGAGTGGGCCGCAGGGTCATCTGCCAGGCATAGGGACTCAAATGGAGTTAGTGATCTAAAAAGTGCACTCCGAGGGTGCAAAGCTCCAATGAAGCTTCTGATCTGCTCATTAAAGAACCACGACCTGGCTTGGGAGAGGGAGTCAGGAACCACAGCTGGTAAAGGAAGAATCTCATGCTGACTCAAATAATCCATCACAATCGGATGGTCAGATATCCTTTTATGTAAGAAGGCGGTCCTGTTAATTCCTGCTGGGAACGCTGGGTTATCATAAAGTGGGGTCATGGGTCCTGGGACTGTGGAGATGTGTAAAGCTTTCGGACTAAGCCTAAGAAACTTTATTAGTTTCCCTATGAGAACCAAGGGGGGATCTGGGCCCAACACACCTACTGTGGCAGACCATAGCCGCGCCACTGGGTTCAGGCTTGATTTAGCTCACTCCAGATTAACTCATTTTTTACGGCCACCCCCATGGAACAGGTCTAGAACACAAGTCCCTAGGGAGGCAAAATTGTATAGGCGGAGGTCCGGGAGACCCGTCCCCCCGGTTCCCGTAGTCCTAGAAAGCGTCGAGTATGAGATACAAGGACGCCTACCAACCCCAACAAATTTATTAATCATGGCTTTCAAGCGTGGGAAGTAGGAGGCTGGGAGCCATAACGGAATGGTTTGATACACATATAGAAGTCTGGGAAGGAGGTCCATTTTAATGGAATTGATCCTACAAAACCAGGACAAGGAAAGACTTCTCCACCTCTCCAGGTCTTTTTCCACTGTAGACAATAAGCCTGCATGGTTTAGGGTATACAATTTAGCGGGGTCTTAGGGTATCTTAACTCCCAAGTAGGTAAGGTAGTTGTCCTGCCATCTAAATGGCAGGGAGGATCTGAGATGGTCCGCCTCAATGGAGGGCAACAAAACATCTAAGATCTCTGATTTAGAGGTGTTGATCTTAAAATTACTTAAGTGGCCAAAACTTTTAAGTTCGGATACTAAATTTGGGATGGTGTTAGTTGGTGACGTAATATAAACTAAGAGGTTGTCTGCAAATAAAGCCATTTTGGGTTCCTCCCCTCCAATGGATACACCGTTAATAGAGGGGTTGCTCCTCAGGGCGGCAGCCAGGGGCTCCATAGATAAAACCTATAGGAGAGGTGAGAGCGGGCAACCCTACCTAATGCCGTTTTGTATCCTAAAAGGAAAGGACAAGGAACCATTCACCTTTACGTGCGCCGATGGAAGGGTATTGAGGGAAGAAATCCTCCTCAACATCACCTCACCAAGTCCCAACTCACGTAGAACCAGGAACATGTAGTCCCAGTGCACCCTGTCGAAGGCCTTTTCAGCGTCAATCGACAGGATGCACATGGGGTGTCTCCTCCTCCATTCCCACTCCACCAGCGAAACAGTTCGGATGACATTGTCCCTGGCTTCCCTTCCTGGAACAAAACCCTCCTGTTCTGGATTAATCACCAACGGGAGGAGGGTCCTCAACCTATTTGAAATTAATTTTGCATAAAGTTTAAGTCTGAGTTAATAAGTGATATTGGCCTATAACTGCTGCATTGGGCCCGGTCCTTTCCTGGTTTTAAAATAACAGTTATGTGAGTCATCAGCGTCTGGGGGGGCAGAGGGTAGTCACAGGTAGACCCCCGCATTACACCTGTCCCCCAATAAGGTAACACCAGCCAAACCATAAACCCTAGTCACCTCCCGCAGAGCTTTATGGACACACCAGTTAATCAACTGATTGCGGTCTGGACCTTAGGTCCTTTCCCACCCAAGTCCCGACTGAAGACAATAGCCCACCGAGGGGGATAGGAAGCCACCACACAGGCAGAGAGATCCCACGGGCCAGCGTCTGCGGGCAAACGGGCTCCTCCAACATATACAAAGCCGGGGAGCAGACTCCCGTTGCTGAAGCACAGGAAGTCTACACATACACTACATGGTGCAGGAGAAAGGCAAAGACCACCAACCGGGTGGGGGACTAGACGCAGCCGGCTGCGGGCACCGACCACCATCAACTTTGTACATCAGAGACTTGTGTGTGTCAATAACAGTGAGTACAACAGTGCCATCCAGCCACGCACCGCCCTGTACCACCCAGAACACCCAGACCCGAACCCGATTCCTGGACTGGGGAAAAGGGGTGCTGACCTGTTTTTAGAGGCAGCATCAAGGTTCAGGTTTGCTTGGGTGGGCAACTGAAAGGACCCGGTCCCGTCCAGTTCCCGGTTAATAAAAATGTTTTTACCTGTTTGCAACGTTTAAGCAAAATGCCTCCCGTCAAGGGAAGAAACAAAAGCCTTCGTAATTGTAAATATGTTAGTATGCTTGTTAACTGTTTTTATCTTTCCTAGTTCAGCAAAATAAACGGTGGTGGTCGGACAGTCTGCGGATGGTCTGTAGTTAACCAAGGGGGAGTGTGACGCCCTGGACTAGCCAGGTAGTCACAGGTAGACCCCCGCATTACACCTGTCCCCCAATAAGGTAACACTAGCCAAACCATAAACCTAGTCACCTCCCGCAGAGCTTTCTGGACACACCAGGGGGGCGGAGCCAGGCGCTTGGCCATGCTCCACGAGGAGTTCAGAGGGCCTGAGGCAGGAAAACACAGTTCAGTTCAGTACAGTTGAGTACAGTGCAGTGGAGTGGAGTGGAGTTGAGTGAGGAGTGAAGGAGTCTAACAGGTGCCAGGGTTGGAGCTCGGGCACCTTTGGCTAGGAGGCAGACGGTGGCCTAGCCTGCAGGAGCTGGGAAGACGGCTCGGTGGAACCGTGGTGGACCGGGACAGGGTAGTGGCCCGCCGGTACCGACTCGGGGAACCGACTCGGAAACCGGAGCACACAGGGGGGTACTCAGACCCTGAAACGAGGTCCAGAAGCCACTGGACTGAGTTAATCAACTGATTGCGGTCTGGACCTTAGGTCCTTTCCCACCTAAGTCCTGACTGAAGACAACAGCCCACTGAGGGGGATAGAAAGCCACCGCACAGGCAGAGAGATCCCACGGGCCAGCATCTGCGGGCAAACGGGCTCCTCCAACATATACAAAGCCAGGGAGCGGATTCCCGTTGCTGAAGCACATGCAGTCTACACATACACTACACGGTGCAGGAGAAAGACCACCAAACCGGGTGGGGGACCAGACGCAGCCGGCTGCGGGCACCGACCACCATCAACTTTGTTCATCAGAAACTTGTGTGTGTCAATAACAGTGAGTACAACAGTGCCATACGGCCGCGCACCGCCCTGCACCGGCCAGCTACTGTCCCCAACGGGTCCCGGGGCCATCATCCCTGCCCACGGAGGGGTTAACATCATGCTGCATAACCGTCTCCCCCAGGTGCCCCGTAACTTCAGCGGTGGTGTCCACCTTCACCACAACCCGTGGGTGGTGCCATGAACTTAAACACGGCTCCGGCCGTGCACCTACCTGCCACCCCCCCTAAGTAGCGTCAGCACCCTTTCAGAGCGAAGTGACCTCTGGGTCCGGAGGCGCTCAAGCCACCCACCAACGAGCCCGGATCCGAGCGGCTCGGCTGCAGACGAGCGTGGGGCGGTACATAAGCCTATTCCAAACCCATCAGGGCCAGGACTTTTGCCTGGCTTGGCATTCTTGACCGCCTCCACTGCCTCTTCAAGCGAGAAGTCTTTCTCCAGTTCTGACAGAATATGATCAGGAACTCCAGGGAGCTTATGATGTGATAAGTATTGTGCTATCTTAAGTTGTCGCTGAGAGGGAGCCAGGTCGTCAAAGTGGCCTTTAAGGTTGTAAGAGACTCATAATAGCTCCTGAAGCTAGCAGTAATGTCCCGATCACTGTGAACTAACGTCCCGGAAGGGTCCATGATACTGGATATGTACGTGTTGAAGTTCCGGGGATGTAAGGCTCTCGATAATAACTTTCCACTTTTGTCGCCCAGCCTATAGAAACATCCCCTGGTGCGTTCCCTCACACTCCGTGATTTTTGATCCAACAAGGTCAACAATACATGACGCATGTTAGAGATTTGGGTGTACACCTGTGGCGATAAATTTTGCGTTATGTTGGTTCTCTAATAGGGAAATTTTTGCTAAGAGATTTTTAATCCCTTCCGCACTCTCACGCTTAAGACGGGTACCGTGAGAAATCAAGACCCCCCTCAGAGTGCACTTCAAGGCCTCCCATTTGATAGGAGGGGCCGTGGTATCGTTTTCGTGATCCTTCACAAAGTTATTTATAGTATTTTTTATGTCCCCCAGGCAAATTGAGTCCTGAAGGAGATTGTCATTTTAGCGCCAAGTGAATCCCGGCCTCCGGCAGGGACCCAGCTGCGGGACGAAATAAACAGGGGCGTGATCCGACCAAAGACTTGAACCCACCTCTGCTTCCACCTGAAGATCCAGCAGGGAGTGAGAAATTAAGAAGAGATCTATTCTGCTATACAGCATATGAACTGGGGAGAAAAACGTATATTCTCTGTCGTCTGGGTGCAGTACACGCCAGACGTCAACCAGTCTCATATCCTGCATAAGTCTCCTAAGTCATCTGATGTATGAAATAGGATAAGATGTCTTACCTGAGGAAACATCCATTGAGGGGTTAAGAGGTACATTGAAATCACCACCCAGGATTAATGGAGAGGAGCCCACAAATCCCTCAAGCTGGCGCAGGCATTCCACGTAGAATCTTCCCTGGCTCTGATTTGGGCTGTAAATATTCGCCACTACAAAAGTATGCGAGGCCCAGGACACCTGCAGGAAAATAAAATGTCCCTGGGGATCTATTAGGGAGTTGAGAATGTCAGGATTGAAGGATCTGTGGAATGATAATTGAAACGCCTTTGGACTTAGATAATGGGTTAGAGCTATGGAACCAGGTAGGATAGAAGCCTGAGGCCATTTTGGGTATAGAATCGGTACGGAAGTGTGTTTCCTGCAGAAGTACAACAGATACTCTCTGTTTATGGCAAGAATACGTGATCTGCCTCCTTTTTTCAGGAACATTAAATCCCTTGACATTAAGGGAACAAAATTTGACCTTATCCATGCGGATATACATACAAGGCTAAAACGAGATAAGAGGAAAACAGCCATCCCATGTAGAAGAGTGGGGAGGAAAGAAGAAGTGAGTGAGAGAAAAGGAAAAACAGAAAAAGAGAGAAAGTGGAGAAACAATAGTAGGTAGTAGAAGCCCTACTAAACATCAGTGCAAGATATAGGCAGAACCAGCCACCTGTAGCCCTGGAGGGGAAGAGGAGAAACCAACAGCCGATTTGGTCTCCCCCTCCCGTCCCTGACCAAACTTAATAAGTATAAAATGCAATAACATCAAAGAAGTAATTATGAAAACTATGATAAAACGACAATTGCAGAAGTAATAAACGCCGTCTTATGTCACACTAAATAGAACGTGTCATGGACATGAGCACAGATGTAAAAACGACTAGGGAAAGGCAAAAACAATCAGGACCAGATAACTGTGTAACGTCATAACGTTCAGCCAATATGTACCAAGGGATGGAAGAGCTGGAACCAACCCCCGGCATCAGGCTAAGGAAAATGAGCCACCATTGTTAATAGAAATGAGAACAGTCACCATCAGAAGGGGTAGTGGATCCATCTTGGCAGAGCTGAATGGTAGTACTGAAATTATTAGCTTCTATGGCTTCAGGATTTGTCCGTTTGCGCCCGAGGACTTCCACCCAATCTGGGCCTGTGGACCGTAAGCCAGCCAGGAGGGCCGACCGGCAGTAGAGGAGGTTTGGGCCACTCAGGGAGATCAATCAAGCTCAGAAGGTGCTCAGAAAGGAGGCGAAGTCTCCCAGGCCCCGAAATGAGGAACACTTTCCATCTTTATTGGCGGTCAGGGAAAAGGGGTATCCCCAGTGATAGGGTATATCCCTCTCTTTCAAGCAGGATAAAAGAGGTCTGAGGGCTCTTCTCAGCTGCAGAGTACGCCAGGCCAGATCGGGCAGCAGTATGACTTGAGAGTCCATAAAATGGAAGGGACCCTTCTCCCTAGCCGCCGCCATGATCCTCTCCTTTTCTTTAAAGAAGTGCACCCTGCAAAAGACATCCCAGGGGCGCGCATCAGAGACAGACCATGATCCCAGAGCTCTGTGGATCCTGTCCAATTCAATGGAGAGGGGCTCCGGGCTCTTTAGGATCTGAGAGAAAAGCTTCTGGGCTGCCTGTTTCAGGTCACGCGGGAGGATCTTCTCTGACAGGCCCAGTTTATGGATATTATTGCGTCTCTTACGATTTTCAAAGTCCTCCACTCCTGCCGCCATCTCCTCCAGTCTAGCTGAATTACTTAATATGACCTCCTTGTGTGCCTGTAGCTCTTTCTGTATATCTGTTTGGGAGGATTCTACCTCCTCTATTCTGGAGGTGAACTCCTTTTTCAGCGTATGGAGCTCTTTTTCGTATGAGTGCTCCAGCCTTGCTATATAACCCTCCAGGTCATCTTTGGTGGGCAGTGTTTTGAGGAGCTTACTGAGTTCAGCAGGAGAGAGCTCATCTCCGCCTCTGGATTTATCCCCTGGGGTTTCACACGCTCACTGGTGGTTGCCTCCAAGGCTGACATCTCTCCCTGGGACGCGCGTCCTTCAGCAGCATATCAATCAGTATTTATGTGCTGAAATATCTATCTGTGCCACGACCACAGAGTTATCAATTAATATTTATCTCCAGTGATATATATGTGTGTTGGACGTACACACAAGTATCAAAATCTTTTTATCTATGCTGAGATAGTATGGCAGGAGCATAGAATTATCAATCAGTATTTATATGCTGAAATTTCTATTTATGGCATGACCACAGAATTAGCAATCAGGATTTATATGCTGAAATGTCTATTTGTGGCAGGACCATATAATTATCAATTAGTATTTATATGCTGAAATGCTGATTTGTGGCAGGACCACTGAATTATCAATCAATATTTATATGCTGAAATGTCTGTTTGTGCCAGGAGCACAGAATTATCAATTACTATTTATCGCTAGTGATATATATGCGTTGGAGGGAGGCCCACACAAGTATCAAAATCTTTTTATCTCTGCTGAGATAGTGTAGCAGGAGCACAGAAATATCAATCAGTATTTATGTGCTGAAATGTCATTTTTATCAGTTAGTATTCATCTTCAGTGATATATATATGTATTGAAGACTAGAGATTAGAGATGAGCCACCTGCCTAGAGTTCGAGTTCGGTTCGTCGAACGGAGGACAAGTTCGTCGAACGTTCGACGAACCAATTCGAACCCCATTGAAAACAATAGCAGGCAAACACAAACACATACAAACACATAGAAAACACCTTCTAAGGTGACAAACAACTCACAAGACACCACAAACACATGGAAAAGTGACAAGGACATATACTCATGCGAAAACAAAAGAGATGGATGAGTAAAAAGAGGAGGAGACACAGATATTGGAGTATCTGCAAGTGAACATCGATGCCATTACTGTGCAACTTGAGCCTTGCTCATTTTAGGCTTCCAATCTGGATAAATTGCCTGAGCTCGCCACTTATGCCTTGGGGATTTTGTCGTGTCCCACAGCCAGCGTTCTCTCAGAACGTGTCTTCAGTGCTGTTGGGTATGTGCTGACAGATAAGCGCATGCGTCTGTCCAGTGACAATGTGGACAGACTAACGTTCATCAAGATGAACAAGTCATGGATCCGCAAGGACTTTTCTACCCCTGAGTAATCCAGGGGAGACGAAAGGCTGGTAGATTTTTGATAGTGCTTCAGGCAAATCAACTTTAGTTTGCAACTGGGGGACAACTGATGCCAGTGAAGTGGTGTGTGTGTGGCCCAATTTTTGGAAAAGAGGGAGACTGTGGTTGGAGTCCCCTTTTTTTTGAAAAATGAACCAAGATGAAGAAGTCATGAATCAGAGAGGACTTTTCTACCCCTGTGTCATCCTGGGGAGTCGAAAGGCTGGTGGATTTTTGATAGTGCTTCATGGAAATCAACTTTTTAAGTTTGCAACTGGGGGACAACTGATGCTAGTGAAGTGGTGTGTGTGTGGCCCAATTTTTGGAAAAGAGGGAGACTGTGGTTGGAGTCCCCTTGCTGTGTTTTACATGATTTTAGAAGGGCATGACATGCCTAAGAGGTTGACTTTCAGCATCTGCAAGCTATTGGCTACAGAAATGCTGCCTTTCCACCCTTTTGACACAGAGGATTTCCAAGACCTTATGCCCATTGCAGTGCCCCAAGAGCCGATACCCTGTCGCCACTCCTTCTCCAAAAAAGGCGTTCCTGTGATACACCAGCATGTCGCACACATCACCGCTTCCTTGAGAAACTCTGTGTGTGACAGAGTGCATTTCAACACAGATACTTGGACCAGTAAGCATGGACAGGGGTGTTACATGTCGCTGACTGGGCACTGGGTAACTATGGTGAGAGATGGAGAAGGGTCTGCTGTACAAGTCTTTCCGTTCTCACGAGCTGTGTGTCAATCCTTCCTGTGTATGTAGAAGTTCCTACACTAATTCTGCCTTCTCAACCTCGTGTAAGTCCTCAACCTCCGCACAAACCCTGTCTGGTAAGGCCACCTGTGTTGTAACTGTGCACAAGGAATTCCGCACACTTCCTTACTATGCTGGCAGCAGAGCTCAACGCCATCAGGCGGTCAAATCTTTACTTTGAAATGTATGGGAAATGTGAGTCACACCGCAGAGGAGTTGTGGATGGTTAGCTCTGGAGACAGTTTCATCAATGGTTGTCTCCACTCAACCAGCAGCCAGGGAAGGCCGTGTGCGACAATGATGCAAACCTGGGTGCGGCACTTCGCCAGGGCAATGTGACACATGTGCCTTGTATGGCTCACATGTTGAACCTGGTTGTCCAGCAATTTTTAAACCACTATCCCGACCTACATGGCCTTCTGCAGCGGGTACGCTCGCTATGTGCTCACTTCAACCGTTCACACCCCGCAGCTGAACAACTTGCATCGCTCGAGAAGCCTTTCGGTCTGCCTGTTCACCGCCTGAAATGCTATGTGCCGACATTCAGGAATTTGAATCTGCACATGTTGCAGCGTCTGTGGCAGCACCGGTGAGCCCTGCTGCAATACGTTATGACTATGCAATACGTTAGCCTGAGCTAACCAGATTTAGAGGTGGGTCAGATCACGCTGCTGGAGTGGTCTCAGATCAAGTACCTATGCACCCATCTTCACAGTTTACAAATGGCGACGAAGATGTTTAGCGCTGACGATGCCATTATCATTATGATAATTCCGGTCATCTACATGCTGGAGCCCATTCTAAACATTATTCAGAGTCAGGTGGTGGGACAAGAGGAAGGGGAGGAAGTACAGGAGGAGTCATATGCGGAAGGGATAACAAGATCTACAAGGTCCACACGTTCAGCAGCACTAAGGCGGCAGGCATGGGACGGTGGGGGAGAGGGATTAACAAGGGTGTACCACCCCGGGGCTCGGCCAGTTGTCGAGCCGCTCGGATCCGTGCTCGTCGGTGGGTGGCTCGAGCTCCTCACGGACCCAGGGGTCACGTCACTCTGAAAGGGGGGGTTGGCGCTGCACGTAGGGACTTCAGTGGGGAGGTCCATGGCTGGAGCCGCGGTTGTTTGTAGGGGATGTGAGTTCTTGACACCACCTACGGGTTTTCCCGGGCTGCGATCTCCCGGCCCAGCTGGCGCTGCTGCCGCTCCCAGTACGGAGCATCCAGTTGCCTTCCTTGCGTGCAGGTTGGGCCCAGCCAGAGCTCCCCTGTGCAGGCCACGACCTGCACCTCATCTGGAGAACCCCGCTATGTCGCGGCCTGGAGTGCTGCCTTGCAGCAACAACCCTGCGCTGCCTCCGCTGAGGCCTGGGGTCGGGAAGCGGCCAGCTTTACCTGCTGGGCGGGTCTCCGGTTAGCGATCACCTCCCTCTTAGCCAGGCGGACTGCCAGGGCCGGGGTCTCTCTGGGCGTCGCTTCCTCCGGGACTGGCGGAACTACGTCCAGGGCAGGCACCTTCCAAGGTAGCAAGGTCAGTGCGGGCCGCACGTACGGCCGTCCACGAGCTGCTTCTACAGGTGGGTCCTCACGGGCAGTTGGGATGGGTTCTGCCGGCGGTGTCGGGGGCGGCAGACTGAGAGGGGAAGCAGACGCAACTGATACGAGCCGTGGAGGAGGCGACAGGGGAAGCAGGGGCAGACCGGGTCCCTCAGCCGCAGCTGCCGGTCCCTCAAGGACACAGGGGCGTGGGTCACTCACCCGCTCATCTAAATCCATCTACATCTCACATGCCTGCACAGCCAAAGCTATCTCCCCCATCTCGGCCGCCCACTGCTCCATAAGTTACCTCACCTGCACTTGCAGGCGGCAACACATTAGGTTCGTCCGGGCTTCCACCCACGCCGCTGTTCCGGGTGCGGGCTCTGGGAATTCGGGCTTCTCTGACGCGGCGGACATGTTGTGGCTTGCACTACCAGGAACCAGACGGGTGGCAGAGTCCTGGAGTCCCTGCCCTTTATCCCCTCGGTCACCTGAGGCAAAATCTTCACCCGCCCCCCCTTGGTCTTTTCGGGGCACTCCGCTTGCTTTCTGCACCGCTCTGCTCTCAGGGGGCGGGGCTCTACTTTCGCGCCCTTTCTGCTTGGAGAAGACGGTTTGGGCGGGAAACTTCGCACCACAGGATGGTGACAAGATGGCGGATTCTGCAATTTTTCAACGGGGACTCCGCTGACGCTAACTTCAAGGCGCACTTCCACAGGTAAATGGATGGGTTCAGTCCTGTTTGTGACGCCAGAAGAGTCGATGTGTACCGCCCCGGGGCTCGGCCGGCTGCCGAGCCACTCGGATCCGTGCTCGTTGGTGGGTGGCTCGAGCTCCTCACGGACCCGGGGGTCAAGTCGCTCTGAAAGGGGGGGTTGGCGCTGCACGTAGGGACTTCAGTGGGCAGGTCCACGGCTGGAGCCGCAGTTGTTTGTAGGGGATGTGAGTTTGTGACGCCACTCACGGGTTGTGGTGAATGGATGGACACCACCGCTGCCGTTGACTAGGCCTCCCGGGGATGGTGTTGCGCAGCTTAGTGTTGACCCCTCCGTGGGTAGGGGAGTGATGGTCCCGAGGGCCCGAGGGAGGTGCTGAGGCGGGGGATGAATGTGTACTGGGGTGTTGGTGTGGTGCGGTGCGGTGCGCAGCCCAAAGGCACTGTTGTACTCACTATGACAAACACGCTGGAGTCTCTGGTAAACCAAACAAGATGGTGAACGGTGCCCGCAGCGGGCTGCAGTTTTCTCCCCTTAATAGGTTGATGGTTTCCGCCTTTCTCCTGCAACTCACTTGTGTAATCTGTATTGACTCATATGCCTGAGCAATGGTAGTCCGCTCCCCGGCTTGGTTTGTGCCAGGGGAGCCCTCTTTGTCCGCAGACGCTGGCCCCTTGGGTCTCTATGCCTGAGCGGTGGCGTTACCCTGTATGGTTGGGCTTTTGTCTGTGCTGTAATCCCAGCTCCTGCAGGCGGCCACCACCATCTGCCTCCTTGCTAGAGGTGGCTGGGCTCCAACCCAGACACCTGAGTAGACTTTTGGCAGGCCTGGTCACAGGTGTGCTCTTGAACTTGACCGCAACACTCCTCCTCTGTCAAAGCTCAAAATTCAACTCCGTTTTTTCCCGCCTCCAGGCCTGTGAACTCCTCTGTGGGCAGAGCCAACCGCCTGGCTCCACCCCCCTGGTGTGGACATCAAACCTGGAGGGAGGTGACAAGGGTTTTGTAGTTTGGCTGCTGTCACCTTTTTAGGGAGGGGGTGTGTGTGTGGGACTACCTGTGACAACCTGGCTAATCCAGGGCGTCACACATAGTATCAGGCAAACTGTTGAGGAAGGTGCAGGAGCCCAGGAAGAAATGGAGGACGAACTGGTGATGGGCACGGAACACTCAGTAGATGAGTGAGAGTTTGCTCACATTTCTGTTGTGCGAGGTTGAGGGGAGAGGGCAGTGGAAGGAAACATGATTCTCACCTCTCCGCCACCAACACAGCAAGGACTTGGTCCTCCTGGATGCACAAGACACATGAGCGCCTTCTTGCTGCACTACCTACAACATGACCCTTTGATTGTCCGAATTCTAAGTAATGCTGACTACTGGGTTGCCACACTGTTAGATCCCCAGTACAAGACAAAATTTGGCAAAATAAGTCTTGCCATAGAAATGGACACACGTATGCATGAGTATCAGCAGAAGCTGGTACGTAATCTTAGATCGGCTTTTCCACTAAACACCAGTGCTGCACAGAGTGAATCTCAATGCTTTGTCATGGCTAGGAGGAAAAGGTCTTTTACTTGTCCACATCTTCAGCGTAAAAAACTGGAGAAAAACGGGTTTTTTGCCGCGCTAAGAGACCACGAGCATAAATATAATAATTTGTTCTTTTATTTAGGTCATTCCAACGCGTTTCGGAGACTCATCTGCCTCCTTCCTCAGGGAAAAGAATCTTACAGACAATGAGGATTTACCCTTATGAAGTAGCGTACAGAAAAAAAGTGTGTGCACCCAATCGTGACGTCATCACTCCATGTATTCCTGGGTGATGACTCATTGCCACGTGGAATAGGACTATGTCATGGTATATACATCACAGATTTCAACGTATTTCACATTACAAGCAATAAATAAATAAAATAAATAAATATCTTGTTTAGCTGGGTATTTGTCTGTATTTCTTTTTGAATGAAGAGGAGAAAAAAAAAATATATATATATATAGATATAAAAAGGGATGAAGGAGTAGTTCCCGTATCCAAGACAGACTCGAACCATCAGATTTGTGTCTGTATTTTCATATGGTGTTTAAACTACCAATGCTCTACTCAGACAGCTTGGTGTTGAAAAAACAACCACATGAAGCAACTAAAAATTTAAAAAAAGAAAAAAAGAAGAAAAAAGAAAAAAATGTGTGTTTATGAACAGCATATATCGATGTGAAGTGATTCAGGTTTGTGATGTGCTAATTAATATATGTAGAGGGAAAGGAATATATAGTAGTGAATTGCGTTACATTCTGGCAAAACATATATTTAATAAAGTGATTCAAATTAGTAATGTGACATTTGATATATATAGAGAGAAAGGAATATATGGTAGTGTGTTGTAGATATATAAAGGAGAAAAAAGGAGAAAAAATAAAATGAATATAAAGGAGAAAAAATATATATGGAGACGTTAAAGAAGTGATTCTGTGAAAAGAAGTGACATGACAGCAAGAATATTAATTCAGAAATACAAAAAAAAAACGAGCGGTGAAAATAGAACGGGAAAATGCAGTGCGCATGCGTGAGGAAACAGATTCTCTATCTGGAGAGGTGAAGTGAGTTCAGACCGTGGGAAAATGTGAACCGCGGATGATCGCGATGTGTATAAGGAGCAAGTTCCTCACCAGAGAGGGTAATGAAAGGTCAGACCGTGGGGAAAAAAAAGAGTGCGCAAGTGCAAGTTCATAAGGAAAAACATAAGTCACAATATTAGCTATACGGAAGGAAAAAGAGATGCAGGAATATTGGCAGACAAATAGAGTCAGGGAATATGCCCTGATTGAATTACAAAAATATGTGAATATATTAAAAATAAAAATATGGAAATATATATTAAATATTACGTGAAAAAGTGCAATTCGCGCGTGTGAAAAATTGTACAATGTTTAGATAAACCATGTTGCAAGAAGCCTGTTCTTATATTATAACGATGGGAGTTCAGCCTATTGTGAAGTGCCTGACATGTAATACCCACATATTGTTTACCACATGAACAGTCCACCAGGTATATGACGTGGTCGGACTAACATGTTAGACGGTTTTTTATTGTAAAATTTTCGGAATTTCCTAGAGAGCAAAAGGTAGTTTTCCCATGGCAGATGCTCCTGCAACACAGGGAATTCTTTGAGCCACATCTATAAGAACCCACCAGTGTCATGGGTTCTGGACCCGGTATCTTAGTTCTAAGTCTGCTCGGGGCTACTATAGTTTTAATTGTAGGAGCCCGCCTAAAAGTGACCCCTGGCTTGGAGGGTAAAATTGGCTTGAGAATGGGGTCATTGAGCAGAATGTCCCAATGTTTGGTGAGAGTATCTCTTATAATGACATTGTCCCCACTATAGGTGGTGATAAAGTTCAGGGCAAAATCCAGTTTGCCTTTTATTCGGTTAAAAGGTCCTTTATCGTTAGATTGCCCCGGAGGGTAGGGATCAGTACCTTTTTTGATTAAATCAGATTTTTTGAGTTTAGAGGTATCTCGATATGCTCTCCGGACCAACGACGAGATATTCTTTTTCTAAAAACCGCTCCCTTAAAATCCCTACTTGCTCCTTGAAATCAATGTCATTTGTGCAATTTCGCCTGATGCGTTTATATTGATTCGGGGGGATATTGGACAGCCACTTCACATAGTGCTCACTTCTGTAATGAATGTACCCATTGGCGTCAACTCTTTTGAAGAAATTTTTAGTGAGGATTTCACCGTTATTATGAAAAATGGTTAGATCCAAGAAGTTGATTTCTTCCTTGTGTGTCACTGATTTAAAAGCTAATCCCCAATCGTTATTATTCAAGCTGTCTAGAAGAATATTGATATCCCCAAAATCACAGTCCCAAATTACAAATAAGTCATCGATAAATCTTTTATATAATACTAGGTTATCAACAAATCTGCCACTCTCTATAAACAACAATTCGAACAACCCCATAAACAAGTTAGCATATGAGCATGCAGCTTTTGACCCCATCGCTGTGCCGACACGCTGATGGTAAAGTTTTCCAAGAAAGGTAAAGTAATTATTATTAAGTATAAAGCTCATACTTTGTAATAAAACGTTTTTTTGAGGGGGAGGGATTCTGTTGTCATCCTCCAAGAAAAAAGAGAAAGAAAAAAGCCCCAGATGGTGTTGAATATTCGAATAGAGAGATGTAACATCTATGGTAACAAACATATAGGATTTTTTCCATGTGTTTTTTTGCAAGTGTTCTACGAGGTGGGATGAATCTCTGAGGTGGCTGTTGAGGTCCAGTACATGAGGCTGCATCAACAGGTCAACATAATGGGCTAAATTGGCTGTAAGGGAATTGATGCCCGAAATGATAGGCCTACCAGGAGGATTATTCAGATTTTTATGGGTTTTTGGGACATGGTAAAAGAAAGCCATTGCTGGATTTTTTATTTGCAAACATTTCTTTTTAGTTGGATTGAGTATATATATATATATATATATATATATTATATATATATATATATATATATATATATATATATATATATATATATATATAAGTTTATCAACTGCACTTTGGATCAAAGTTATATAGGCTGCAATGGCGGGATTGTATTTGTCATCGCTCACTACCTCGTAATATAAAGGATCAGAAAGGATCCTGAGTGCTTCATTAATATAATCCGCCTTGTTTTGTACGACTATTCCCCCCCCCCTTATCTGCTGCTCAAATTACAATGTCTCCATTAGTTTTAAGTTTGTTTAGAGCCTTCTTTTCTTTTTGTGACAAATTTTGTTTGAAGAATTTTTTCTGATTGACAGTTCTTTTTAGGTCCGTTAACACCAAATCACAAAAAGTCTTCAAGAAATGTCCCTGACTCGTTATTGGGTAGAATTTAGATTTGGCTTTAACTGCCGTATGGCAGTAGGGACTTGACTCTGAGGTGACGGTGGGAGCGGTGTCACCTTTCAAGAGAAAGTGTCTCTTGAGTGTCAGTTTCCTGATGTAACTTTGAACGTCTAGGAATAGATCAAAGTCCTTAGATCTATATGATGGACAAAAAGACAACCCTTTATTTAGTACTTGAATTTCCACTTTATCAAGGGAATAGCTAGATAGGTTGAAAATATTTTTATTTCTGGTGGGGTCATTTATTCTTTGGGAGCTGTTGGTGTGGGAATTTACGTTATTCATCTGGTTTTTAGCTTTTTTCAGCAGGTCTTTCTCTCTTTTTTGTTGAAGTTTGGATCCTGCTCTGACTCCTCTATAGTGTTTTTTCTTTTTTTGGTTGACGATTTTGGGATTAAAAAATCAGTCAGAGAGTTTGTCTTTTGGCTTTTAGCTGAAGGTAGAAAGGGAACTAGATGTTGAGACATGTTTGTATTGTCAATCACTATTTTTTCTGTCACCATTGGTATGTTAGTTACAGATATCGGTGTTTGTGTATTGAGTGGAGAGACTTGGTCATTATGAATGGATAAATTTAACAGATCAATGAAATCACTATCTTGCGTGGTCTCTGTGCTAGTATGTTCTGATAAATCTATTTGAGCCCTTTCTTTTCTGATCCTTTCTATTTGAAGCCTGATTTTGGCTAAATGTGCTTGTATTTCCTCCGGGTTGAGGGAAGAAGAATTTATAGGGAGAGAATTCAAATCATTCTTAGAGGTAGAGGGGTAGACAATAGGGGTTGTCTTGCTGACTTTCTGTCTGGGAATATTTACTTGTGAAAAAACTTCATCAGCAAGCTGATCTATTTTGTCTTGCGGTTTAGGGGACTTATTAGGATTTGATGGAATGTTTAGAGTTTGCGGGGTCAAAATGTTGGTATTTGGATCTGTGGTAGTGCTCAACCGAGCCCTACTCTGTTTATGAAACTTGCTGTTTACAAAACTTTTTCTGCTGTTATAATTACTATTAGTAGAGGAGCTATGTCTCCTAAAACTATTTGTCCTGGGTGGGAGAATTGGTCTCTCACCTGAAAGATTAGATCTGGCCTGATGATTATCTTGCCTGTTTCTTTGAAGTTTTTTAGACTTCCTGATGATGGTATCATATTCTATTTGTGACAGGCGAGTGTTAAGGGCCGAATTCAAATTTTTATATTCAGGATGCAATATGAAACTGGAGAGTTCCTCATATAATCCTGCAATTTTAACCGTAGAATCCACAGCAGTTAGTTTGTTTATCATATAGACACTGCAACATACCTCTCATACAGTCTTTGAAGAGAGTGTCCCATTTAGTTGAAAAAGTCTCATCCTGTGGAAAAGGAGATTCCCGTATGACTTGCAGTCCTCTTGGACATAATCCTTCATCCAGATAAATGGTTAAAAACCTGGCGTCCAGGCTGTAATGTAGTTCTACTTTCATATGGTCTTCCAAAACATGAAAGAGTTTCCTCATGAGAGCGGTATCTTCATCTGAGAAGGAAATACCTAAATCCATATTGGCTTCTGTAGTGCTGTGAACCGGTGTACCAACCGTCTGGAGAATCAGTCTCTCTCTAGATGACAGGCGTTTGTTGTAGTAATCCATTTTGGAAACGATTAGATGTCAGATGGACCCTCCGCAGCCGAATCTCCACAATAAAGGGGTCTTGGTCCAAAGGCCAAATCCCGGGTAGGAAGGTGCTGTGATGGGAGAGAAAGAGGCGCAATAGGGTCTTACCCGGTTTACAGGGTGAACAGGGAAAAAGGCAGTGCACTCACCTGGCAGGGTTGTGCCAGTCACAACCCCTTTGCAGACATGGATGAGCGCTTAGGTGGTTCAGCAGCGGCCCCGTTACAGAGCAAATTTTCAGCGTAAAAAACTGGAGAAAAACGTTTTTTTTGCCGCGCTAAGAGACCACGAGCATAAATATAATAATTTGTTCTTTTATTTAGGTCATTCCAACGCGTTTCGGAGACTCATCTGCCTCCTTCCTCAGGGAAAAGAAACTTACAGACAATAAGAATTTACCCTTATGAAGTAGCGTACAGAAAAAAAGTTTGTGCACCCAATCGTGACGTCATCACTCCATGTGTTCCTGGGTGATGACTCATTGCCACGTGGAATAGGACTATGTCATGGTATATACATCACAGATTTCAACGTATATAAAAAAAGGGATGAAGGAGTAGTTCCCGTATCCAAGACAGACTTGAACCATCAGATTTGTGTCTGTATTTTCATATGGTGTTTAAACTACCAATGCTCTACTCAGACAGCTTTGTGTTGAAAATACAACCACAGGAAGCAACTAAACATTTAAAAAAAGAAGAAAAAAGAAAAAAATGTGTGGTTATGAACAGCATATATCGATGTGAAGTGATTCAGGTTTGTGATGTGCTAATTAATATATGTAGAGGGAAAGGAATATATAGTAGTGAATTGCGTTACATTCTGGCAAAACATATATTTAATAAAAAGTGATTCAAATTAGTAATGTGATATTTGATATATATAGAGAGAAAGGAATATATGGTAGTGTGTTGTAGATATATAAAGGAGAAAAAAAGGAGAAAAAATAAAATGAATATAAAGGAGAAAAAATATATATGGAGACGTCAAAGAAGTGATTCTGTGAAAAGAAGTGACATGACAGTAGAAAAAGGAAACCATCCGTGTGTGTCAGCAAGAATATTAATTCACATTTTCCCACGGTCTGAACTCACTTCACCTCTCCAGATAGAGAATCTGTTTCCTCACCCATGCGCACTGCATTTTCCCGTTCTATTTTCACCGCTCGTTTTTTCTTTGAAAATGTGAATTAATATTCTTGCTGACACACACGGATGGTTTCCTTTTTCTACTGTCATGTCACTTCTTTTCACAGAATTACTTCTTTGACGTCTCCTTATATATTTTTTCTCCTTTATATTCATTTTATTTTTTCTCCTTTTTTTCTCCTTTATATATCTACAACACACTACCATATATTCCTTTCTCTCTATATATATCAAATATCACATTACTAATTTGAATCACTTTTTATTAAATATATGTTTTGCCAGAATGTAACGCAATTCACTACTATATATTCCTTTACCTCTACATATATTAATTAGCACATCACAAACCTGAATCACTTCACATCGATATATGCTGTTCATAAACACACATTTTTTTCTTTTTTCTTCTTTTTTTCTTTTTTTACATTTTTAGTTGCTTTCTGTGGTTGTTTTTTTTAACACCAAGCTGTCTGAGTAGAGCATTGGTAGTTTAAACACCATACGAAAATACAGACACAAATCTGATGGTTTGAGTCTGTCTTGGATACGGGAACTACTCCTTCATTTCTTTTTTTATATTATATATATATATATATATTTTCTCATCTTCATTCAAAAAGAAATACAGACAAATACCCAGTTAAACAAGATATTTATTTATTTTATTTATTTATTTATTGCTTGTAATGTGAAATACGTTGAAATCTGTGATGTATATACCATGACATAGTCCTATTCCACGTGGCAATGAGTCATCACCCAGGAACACATGGAGTGATGACATCACGATTGGGTGTACACACTTTTTTTCTGTACACTACTTCATAAGGGTAAAGGTCCAGTCACACATAACGAGATCGTGAACGAGATCGCTACTACGTCACACTTCCTGGATCGTTTCTGAGTCGTTGTTGAAATCGCATGTTGGGTATCACACATAACGACTTTAGGAACGAGCATGCGTCCCGTATAACGATCTTTCAAATCGTTGGGACCCTGTCACACAGCAACTATGTTAACGATTCCGATCCCATTAGGGGCGTAGTGAAATGCAGTGAGCCACGTAGGCGTGCACTTGCGTCGCCTTTTCCATACCCCCTCCGCTTTCATTGGTGGCCAATACTGCGTTCTGATTAGGCGGCCGGGCGGGCGTCGCCTTTTCCACACCCTCCGCTCTGATTGGTGGCCAATACTGTGTTCTGATTGGGCAGGCAGGGGGCATATCTAGCGGTTAAATTTTGTATCGCGTCACCCTTTGTCACTTCTTTTGAGCTTTGCTTTGAGATAGAACCTGCGACTCCACCCTGATTCCTTCGTCCTTTGTACCCGGTCGCTTTGTTGGTTTGTTTTTTGGATCGAAGCCGCATCTGCACCCGGAGTTATCCCTCCAGCGTTCTCGAGTGTCGGCGAGATCGAATTTGCGATTTGCGATTCCGCCAGGATTCTGCATTGATAGACGGATATACACTTCTTTGAAGAGGTAGGTCTTTTTTGGGGGGGCTCATTTTTGTTTAATGTTCTTGCTGTTATATATAACATGTTAGTATTTAATTAATTAAAGTTGCTGGCTTTTATCTGTGTGTGTATAATGCCTTTTACAGGGGGGTCTCTCCATAGTGCCGTTTGTAATGTGTCCTATCCTAGCATCGCTGGCTCTTTTGTCTCTCAGCTACAGCCGGCATTTTGTGTTTCTGCCACACATAGAACAGGGGGCGGCCATTTTAGTCTCTGCCACACCATAACCAAAAATTGTGATTGGTTTATTGCAACTTCTTTGATGTTTACATATAATTATTGCATTCTTTATTTCAGATGTCTTATTACAACAAAGAAGAGTTTGTGCGTGAGCTTCTGGATTTGTATAAATCACTGCCCTGCTTGTGGAAAATCAAATCCGCAGAATATTCGGACAGAATAAAAAAACAAGCCGCCTATGCCCAACTGGTGGAGCTTTTTAAAAAACACAGTGGAGGCGAGGCGGTGGATGCCAAACTTGTAAAAAAAAAAAATACAAAGATTGAGGACTGTTTATAAGAAGGAAGTTAATAAGGTCGACAAATCCAAAAAGTCTGGGGCCGGCACCAACCAGGTGTATGTTTCACCTTTGTGGTACTTTAATCTCCTTGAATTCACAAGGGACCAGGAGCTACCTCGAAGGATGGAAAGCTCCTACCAACCAAACCAGGATCCGCCAACAGACATCCCAATCGATGACATCCCGATCGATGACAACACCTCCGCTGTTGTAGATGTAAGTACCTTATTTGCTTCACGGTACATAGCATTAAAACTTTTTATGTACATGCCATTGTTGAATACAAAATAGTAACTTCTTGTTACCATGATTTATTGTGCAGTTTTGCAAAGTTATCCCTTCCAGTTCAGATAAGTACACTCCAATACAATTTTGTCACACTTAAATTAAATATAATACCTATTAAAATGTATGACTTTTACATAACATTTATTTTTCTATTCCCACAGAACCCTCAGACAGATATCAGTCAGACAGATATGGTGAGGCCCCAATTGAACGAGAACCCCACCCCGTCTATCGAGCCTATTGTGGAGGATAATGAGGCACCTGCGCCCTCTGGTGAAATGCGGCGAACAAATTTCCGCAAAAGGAAGGCCGCCCCTGTGACATCCACAGAATTTTATTCTTTAGCAAACAAACTACTATCCCAGCCAAAAAGCACTCCAGTTGATAGCTTTGCGACATTTGCATCAGACAGACTCAGCAAACTGGATTCCACACACTGGGAGCAAGCAGAGAGACTAATGTTTGAAGTCCTGAGAAAGGCAGGCCGAGGAGAACTTGATGACACTGACACTATATGTAAGATGAACCAGCCCCATCATTCAACTTCATGGATTCCTCGCCAGCCCCTGCGAAGTACACCAAAGAGGATGCATCGACCAAGCTTGCACCTTGACCTCCCCCTACAGTATCCCCCCCCACAGTATCCCATTTATTCAAATGAATCATTTTTATCCCAACTGTCGTCTCCCACCCGGCCAGAATATGCCAGCCAATATGAAGACGGCAACTAAATTTTGTTATTTGTGTTATTTTAATTGATTGTTCTATTTTCATTGTAATAATAAATTTATGTTGGTTCAATCTTGCTGCATGCTTTACTTAATTCAGCATATGGTTGTGACGCCCTGGCAAAACACGGTAGTTACAGGAGGTTGTACCATACTCCACCCTCATTGGCATACCACCACACAACCCCCACACTCATGTACACCAAACAACCAGTAAAGCCTAGTCACCCCCTCGTGACAAAGGACATAGCAGTGGGCGGGAACAGGCAGATGGGAGCGCCCACCTAGGGGTCCTGAGATATCAGGGGCGGGACCACTGTAGTCAAGTACTGACAGTTGAAGTGGAGTAGTCTGAAGCATAGCGGAGTCAGGGGTTGGGGTACATGTATGTAATATAATGTTTGTGAGTGTTAATTAACCCGATGTGTACTCTGGCTAGGAGGGCAGGGTGCCAGCGCTAAGCGGTGTGCACTGGTGACCAAGGTAAATATTGAGTAACAAGCGCTTGGTTACCCGATGTTTACCGTGGTTACCAGTGTCCTCAGCTTCCAGACGCCGGCTCCCTTAAAGCGCAGCATCGCTTACAAGTCGCTGCTGGCTGGGGAATGGTCGCTGTTGAGATCTGCCTGATTCATAGCTCACCAGCGACCATGTAGCGACGCACCAGCGATCCTGACCAGGTCAAATCGCTTGTGGGATCGCTGCTGAGTCGCTCAAGTGTGATGGTACCCTTATACCTTTGCTATCATTTAAAGCTCACGCGGTTCAATAATGTTCCGTGTTTCGTCTTCAAGTTCCTCTGGCGATGGTATTCGGTCATCGGATTCGTCAGGCAATGGTATTTCGTCTTGGGGTTTCTCCGACGATGGTATTCAGATTTCAGGTTCCACTGGTAATCGTATGCAGTCTTTGTGTTCGTCTGGGGCTCAGCACACTTCCCGATCATTCCACTGCAGGCAACATGAGCCTGACCTACTGCACACACGTCTTCTTCCTTGGTAACCTTGGCATCAACTCCACCTTCTCGCTACTGGCCCAGCCTTTTATATATTGCCCACTGCACCACAGTTGTCACCTGACTTGACTTCCTGCTCCGCCAAAGGTGGAATAATGGGATTGGTGCATCTATACAGATGCATACATGTAATATAATGTTTGTGAGTGGTAAAAGATGGTAACTTGCTTTTTGAAATGACACGTACCAAACAGCAGATATCAATTTCAAAGTTTTTATAAAACAACATGTAAGGTTCAAGGCCAGAAAGAAGCCATTGAAGACCCCCATCCAAAGCCTAGGTTAATTGCTACTGCCCTCCCCTTGGCCAGCCACATAACGGGCCAGCATCGCCGCATGACGCTCCACTTTGGCCATCATCCTCCTCTGGGCTGACATCATTCTTCTCTGCGAAGCAAGGATGCTCGCTTGTGAGGAGATGAGTTCTGCCAAAGTGGGGATGCCTATGGAGGGAATGGTAAAAGTTATAAATCATAATTTTTATTTCTGATTATTATTACGAAGTAGGAGATTCATGACTTACGGTTTTCCCCCTCGACCGATATTGATGGACTTATGGAACCGCTTGGACTACCATCTATGAAAACAAAAAACACTTTATAGTACTCAACAGCTTTATGTTTTGCACTTTATATGGAGTTTATGTTATATGAAACAATTACTGGGGGCCGATCCGGCCGGTGCCTCATGTGGGTGCTCCTCCTCCTCCTCCTCTGGTGGCTGTAGCTCCACCGGGGGCTCTGGATCCTCCTGGTGCACATGCTCCTGTGGGGGCTCTTGACCCTCTGCGGCCCCTTGCTCCTCTGGGGGTTCTTAATAAAATATGAAGCTTAATGTGGTTGCGTTATGATACATATAGGACTGTGGGGGGTACATTATAATATATGGCGGACTACGTAGCCTACCTTATACATGGACTATGGGGATGCATTATAACACATTGTGGACTATGAAGGGTTATGTGGGATGATTAGAGATGATTAGAGATGATTAGAGATGATTAGAGATGATTAGAGATTAGAGAAGACCATTATAAGTTGCCTAGGCACACTCATGTGCACCTACCTTGGTTAGGCTGCAACTCTGCTTGTATGGCAGAGATCCGGGCACTGGAGCGGTACCGCAGATCCGCAAGTTTTTTGCGGATCTGGGCACAGGTCCTCTCCAGATGAAACCTCCTCCTTAGCCCACGTTGGATCCTGCGCAATACTTTTTTTATGGAGAAGTGGATGCTCTTGCGACCCACGGCAATCATAGTCGCGAGCATCCACTTCTCTTATCAGGTAACAGACCTCCGCCTCTCCCCAAGCTGTCGCTCTCCTGCGTGCCGCCATTGTTATGATCGGTCGCAGTTGCGTCTGCGTAGCAAACGCAGTTGCGTCACCCGTGGTGACGCCTCTCCACATCTGATTCGACGGATAGCGTCACATGAACGCTAGCTCCAATCAGATTGGGGTGGGCGGTGAGCCTGCTCCAGCCAATGGCCGATGATATTGCATCTTCGGCCATGGCTGGATTGTAATACTTCTCCAAAGTTGATTGGTGAAATATTACAATTGCTATGATTGAAGGTGAAAGTGCGACTCCCTTTTAACAACAAATCATAATGATCTTTGCTGCAGAAATGAAATCGCGCCATGACGCAAACGGTGTGTCAAGGGTCGTTATAGCACACACTGCGAGAGCACATACAATTATACAAATTCGATAATGAGATGTCGTTCGATGCCGGTTTCGGCGACGCACAAACGGCCCCGTTTAAAATGAGTATACGGCTTCATAGATTAACATTGTGAGTGTGTGTTTTTTTTTTGTTTTTTTTTTATTGCATTGGCACATGGAAATCATAATTGTAGAAGAGTCCTAAATGATGTATTCCTTATACAGCTGAACGCCAAATTGAGGAAGTAAATTAACCTTTTCAGGGTTTCACATAAAGAAAAGCAATGTTGAAGTTAAAAGTGAACATTTTACTTTTTAATCCAAAAATCTAATTTTAGTCATACCATTGAGCATTTTTACTAGGGTATCATGAAAAAATTCACCATAAAATATATTGTGCAATTTCTTCTTAGTATACCGATATGTAATATGTGGTGGAAATCAAGTGGTTTGGCGCATATTTTGGCATGTAGTTGTTGCGAAAACGACCCTTGACACCACTTATTCATCATGTTCGTCCGCTGTGTGGTCTGGACATAGCACAGTAGTGACGTCACCCACCGCTGTCCTGAACTGACAGCGGTATAGTGATGAGAAGAATCGCTACACTCACTCTCAATGTGCGATCCGGAGCAGGAGGCCCAATGCTAGCGGTGATGACTCCCCCACCCCAGGGCTATGGGACACCTGGTGCCGGGCCGGACTAGTCTGGGGGTCGTCAGTGGTGGCAGGGCTCGACTCCGTGACCCTGGCAGGAGTCAACTGATATGGCTTCAGTGGGGGTGATTGTAGTTTATATTCGTGACGCCACCTTAATCCGCCGCTGCTGTATGGGGCCTCCGGGGGTGATGGAACGGCAGCAATGGTGGTACTGCTCCCCACAGGTGGAGCTTGAACTGATGTAAAGTAGCCCTTAATAGTAAATGAATGACAAACAAATCTTGTGAAAAGTAAAAACAACTGTTTATTAAAGTAATCATTTTAAACAAATGACATTTTAGTATAAATGTGATGAACATAACACTACATGTAACCAATATTTTAAAATTAAGAAGGAAAGTTTATTAAACAAATCAATACAAGAAATTATAGCTCTGCATAAATGTGATCAATACAAGTCTATCTAATGCTGCCACGTAATTGCACCAGGACCATTAAAAAATTGGCAGTACTTTTCTCGACAGGCCTTCGCATCATTGGTATTTCTACAGGGCGCCAATGGTTGAAGTCCTGCGATTGTGGGATCGTCAGAATGCCATTCGCCAAGCACCACTTCCCCGTTTAAGTCAACAGAGTCTACAAAGCCTGTTGGACAGTACGTAATTGCATCTCGCCGTCGAAGAAAGTTGTGAAGGGCGCAACAGGCCAAAACAACTGCGTCTATCGATGATAGACTCAGGTTATTTGGTGTGTGGAAAACTTGGAAACGATTTGCCATTATCCCAAAGGCATTTTCCACAACCCTGCGTGCCCTTGATAATCTGTAATTGAACATTTGTCTTTCCGCCTTTTCTGGGGGAATGGTTTCATGAGATTGGGATGAAGTGGGAATGCTTCATCGCCCAAAAATACAAAGTTAAGGTTTGCGGTAGTGTCAGAGTTGGGGGGCAAGTGCAGTTCACCATTTTGCAAATGTTCACCAAAGCCTGTGTGCTCTAAAACCCCACTGTCAGAAACCCTGCCATTCATGCCAACATCAACAGCAATAAATTCGTAATTGGCATTCAGAAGGGCCATTAGGATGATGCTGAAATAGCCCTTATAGTTATAAAAATAGAAGCCGCTGTTCAGTGGTTGAGTGATACGTACATGTTTCCCGTCCAAAGCCCCACCACAGTTCGGGAACTGCCAAAGGTGCTCAAAATCGGAGGCAATCTTTTGCCATTCCTCCACAGTTTTGGGGAACTCAATGTAGTTACGCAGACTGTGGAAAATTGCTCTACATGTCTCCGGAATAAGAACGCTGAGCAGGGACCTTGAAATTGCAGAAGAAAAATGCAAGTCTTGCAGGGAGCGTCCAGTGGCCAGGAAACGCAGCGTGACTGCCAATCTTTCATCTGCCGAGATGGCAGCACGCATCGCTGTATTCTTGCGCTGAATAATAGGCGTAACTCTTTCGAGTAAAAGGTTGAATGATTCCTCTGACATCCGCAGAAAGTTGTGGAAATCCTGAGGATTATTCTCCTGCAGCTCTCTTAGAAGTTGCATGTGGGAGTATTTGTACCTCTTCTGCAGCCACTCTGGTCCACATGCAGCACTTTCGTTTTGAACGCCTCTGTTCCCCTTCACGTAGCCGACCGGCCTCAAACATCAATGCAGCACCCAGCACAACACGCTGCATGTCGTTCATCTTGTCCACACTGCAAAAAAACATGTATAGATGAGAGAAGTTGCTATAAACCAATCACATTTTTTTTGGGGGGGTGTAGAAGAGACACTAAAATGGCCGCCCCCATAGAAGTGCACCAGTTCTATTTGTAACTGTGTCAGAGACACAAAATGGCGGCTGTAGCAGAGAGACAAAATAGCCAGAAATACTAGATAAGGACACATAAAAGGACGGCACTATGGATGGACGCACAAAAGGCAATCAATATGTATACAGATAACAGCCAACCACTTTCATTATCTGCAATAATAATTACTATCTATAAACACAAATACTATCAATACTATAACAAAAACATGGTTCAAATAAAAAAGACTTATCAAAAATGACTTACCGTGTCCAGGAAAATGCAGCCATCTATGCTATCTATTAATAATCGCAGTTTCGATCCTCACAGCGACACGCTCGGGAACGAATGAGGGATTAAACCAAGTGTAGATGCGGCTTTGATCCGAAAACCAAGCAAGCGGGAACAAAGCACGAATGAATCTGGGTGTAGTCACAGGTTTGTTCCTAGAAGACTCAAGAGGGAACAAAGCATGAAGCGATACCTAATCAGAATGCAGTAGTGTTCTCAGTGCTAACCAATCGGTGCAGAGAGGGGCGCGGAAATGGTGACGTAACTACACGCCTTCGTGCATCTCATCTAGGTCGTCAACAAAATCGTTAGTAGGGTGTCAAACATACAGATTCATTCAGCCCAGCAGGACTCCAACGAGCCAAAAATGGCCCAAGCTGTTCGGCATCGATCAGCGATTTCGCAGCAGGGGGTGAATCGTTGGTACGTGTCAAACGTGACGAGATCGCTATTAAAGTTGTTCTTGCGTCACAGAAACTGACGTAGTAACGATCTCGTTCACGATCTCGTTATGTGTGAAGTGGCCTTAAATCCTCATTGTCTGTAAGATTCTTTTCCCTGCTCTTCTCCATACAGACAGACAGCAGCTGCAGAACTACAAGGCTCAGCATACTCCATCCAGGACTGTATGCAGAAGTTTTTTGCCCCCTGAAAAAATTATGTGAGCTTCGCCATATTTTTGTATGCTAGCCAGGTACAGCAGGCAGGTACGGCTGTCCCCAACCCCCAGTTGCCTATTTGTACCCGGCTGGGAACCAAAAATAAAGGGAAGCCCTTTTTTTATTATTTCATGAATTTCATGAAATAATTAGAAAACAAATGACGTAGGCTTCACCCCATTTTTGTGTCCAGCCAGGTACAACTAGGCAGCTGGGGATTGGAATCCCCAGCACAGGTTGGCCTGAGCTTTCTGGGCCCCACTGCTGTGAATTGCAGTCTGCAGCCGCCTCAGAAAATGGCACTTTCATAGAAGCGCCATCTTCTGGCGCTGTATCCAACTCTTCCAGCACCTGCCTGCTATACCTGGCTAGCATACAAAAATATGGCGAAGCTCACGTCCTTTTTTTGTAGTTTTTTGGCAAAAAAAAATAAAAAATGCTTCCCTGGATTTTCCATTGCCAGTGAAGGTAACACCAAGCAGTGGGGGTTAGCAGCCAGTAGCTGCTTGGATTACCCTTAGCTAGCAATACAAAAAATGCAGCGGGGGACCATATATATTTTTTTTAATTATTTATTTAAATAACTAAAAACAAAATGGGCTTCCCTGTATTTTGATTGCTGGACATTACAGTGCTGTAAAAAGAAATCTTTAAAAAAAATGATGTAGCGCTCCGCGGTATTTTTGATTCTCAGCGCAGATAAAGCAGACAGCTATGGGTTGCCACCCCCATCTGCCTGCCGTTACCTTGGTTGGCAATCAAAATACAGGGAAGCCCATTAATTTTTTCTATTTAAAAAATAGTTAAAAAAAAAATGACGTTGGGTCCTCCCATTTTTGATAGCCAGCTAGGGTAAAGCAGATGGCTGTAGCCTGAAAACCACAGCTGGCAGCTTTACCGTGGTTGGGGGATCTCTTTTTTTTATAATTATTTTATAAATATTAATAATTACACAAAAAAAGTAGGGTCCCCCCCAAATTGGATCACCAGCCAAGGTAAATCGGACAGCTGTGGTCTGGTATTCTCAGGGTGGGAAGGTCCATAGTTATTGGGCCTTCACAGCCTAAAAATAGCAGGCTGCAAGCACCCCAGACATGGCGCATCCACTAGATGCGCCAATCCTGGCGCTTCACCCCAGCTAATCCTGTGCCCTGGTGCAGTGGCAAACGGGGTAATAAATCGAGTTGATACTAGCTATAAAGTCAACTGAGATCAAGCCCAGCAGTTTGTGATGTCATGGCGTCTATTAGATACCCAACATCATAAACTGTCAGTACTAACAAAAAAAAAAAAAAAAAAAAAAAAAAAACGACAAAAGAAATTTATTTGAAAAAACAGTCCCCAATACATTTCCTCTTTCACCAATTTATTGTAAGAAAAAAAATAAAGGGGTCCCACGACGACTCTGGACTGTCTAGAATATGGGGGGGAGAGACTCAGGGAACGTATCCCGCATTTTCTAGGAGTGCAGACCCTTCATGTGAGAAGTGTGGGTGCAAGGAATCTGCACTCACTCTCCCCGGGTCCACAGCAGCAGAGTCCATGTCGTAATGGTTGCTACCAAAGCTGCAATGCCCTGCTCATTAGGTAAGGGCATGCCTAATCAGGAGAACTATTCTACATTTCCAAATATTGGTATTTGCTGATATTATTGCTATTCCACCTACTATATATTGGGGATAGGATCTTGGAGATGGAATACCCCTTTAAGTCCAGTTATCCAGCTGAATGAATACTTAACAACAGAGCTCGCTATTTAGATGTGTTTTCTTGTGGCATATAACGGACTCTCATGTTTTGTAGTCGTTCAGCAGGGAAACTATAAAAGCAAATCCCTCCATTTGGAAATGTAGTATATAGCTCTCCTGAAAATTATGTTCCTTACCTCATGAGCAGGGCATTGCAGTAATAATAATAATTTATTCATTTATATAGCGTTATTAATTCCATAGCGCTGTATGTCTTTGGAGTGTGGGAGGAAACCAGAGTACCCAGAGGAAACCCACGCAAAGATGGGGAGAACATACAAACTCTTTGCAGATGGTGTCCTTGGTGAGAATTGAACCCAGGACCTCAGCGCTGCAAGACTGCAGTGCTAACCACTGAGCCACCGTGCTGCCCTTTTAGCTTACAGGTGCATAACCACCACTCACTGTGTCTGAACACAGGAAGCTGAGCTGACAGCCGCTCTGTGCATGCGGCAGCGTCTATTGTGAAGGAGAGGGCCGTGGGGGGGGATCAACGCTGCACAGGTACCGTGGGACACCGGGGAACACCGGTGGGATTATAGGGGGTGACCTGGCAGGGCCTGGGGAGGAGTTTTCTGTCGCATGTGTCATGGCACATGCGACAGAAATCAGAGGAGTAGGGTGAATGCGGCCGGCGCGCTGCTGTGCGCGCGGCCATCTTGGATTTCTGGGAGGGCATCAGGGGGGGGCACTTTGGCGACACTGGGGGACCGGAGGGGACCGGGGAGGAGGTTTATCATGTTTGTTCATGCCAGATGGGAGATAAATAATTTTTTACCGGCGCTGTCATTTACTGTAACGTGATCATCGGTGTACGGTGTACACCTGTGATCACGTGAGCGGGGACCGGAAAAACCGTCCTGAATCATGATCTCCAGGGTCTCAGCTAGCCCTGAAACCCCGGAGATTTTCTGACACTGGGGGGCGTTATTCACTTATTTCTGCCTGCTGTTTATAAACGGCAGATCAGAATAAGGCTACATTAACACGACCGATCCATTTTTGCGGTCTGCAAAAAACAGTCCGGTTCTTTTCACGGGTGCATCCGTGTGGCATCTGTTTCCATTCCGTAGACGGTCCGTATGTCATCTGTTTGTCATCCGTGTGCCTTCCGTTTTTTTTGTGTACTGCAAAAAAACTGAAGGAGGGAAAAGACATAAATTTACCCAGGATCCATTGCTTCATCCTACATGAGGCGGTCACATGTTCACTCCAGTGCCATTTTCTACTGCTTTTCATAGCGTAGAGCGCTCTGGTGATTTTCCTGTGCTTGTACACTTCATATCAGTCTTTTCTGTCATTATAATGGCAGAAAGACACATAATGTCCCACTCTCCTGCATTTTGTTATTTTGCACCCTTTGGTGCCTTTCATGTGGCACTAAGGGGTGCTTAGCTTTGTATTTAGCCAAAAAAATGAAAAAAAAAAAAAAATGACGTAGGGTTCCCCCTATTTTTGTAGCCAGCTAGGGTAAAGCAGACGGCTGCAGCCTGCAGACCACAGCTGGCAGCCTCACCTTGGCTGGTAATCCAAAACTGAGGGCACCCCACGCTGTTATTTTAAATTAAATAAATAATTTTAAAAAAAAAAAACACGTAGGGGTCCCCCCAAAATTGGATCACCAGCTAAGGTAAAGCAGACAGCTGGGGTCTGATATTCTCAGACTAGGAAGGTCCATGGTTATTGGACTCTCCCCAGCCTAAAAATAGCAGGCCGCAGCCGCCCCAGAAGTGGCGCATCCATTAGATGTGCCAATCCTGGAGCTTCGCCCCAGCTCATCCCGTGCCCTGGTGCGGTGGCAAACGGGGTAATATATGGGGTTAATACCAGATGTGTAATGTCACCTGGCATCAAGCCCTGGGGTTGGTGAGGTCAGGCGTCTATCAGATACCCGACATCACCAACCCAGTCAGTAATAAAAAAAAAAAAGACAAACACATTTTTATTTGAAAAAACACTCCCCAATACATTCCCTCTTTAACCAATTTATTAGAAAGAAAAACAAATCCAGGTCTGATGTAATCCAAGGGGTTTCCATGACGATCCACACTGTCCCAGTCAATGAAGAGCAGGATGTTCCCCATTGGCTGGGAGAGCAGTGCAGTGACCTGAGCTAACATCAATGGGTCAACCCAGGTCACTGCAGGGGATGACAAGTGCTGCTGTCAGCGAGGTACATTACCTGCGCTGATCTCCTGCACTGCTGACAGCACCTGTCACTGAGTTCAATGACCGCCGCCTTCACAGCCAAGCATCGCGAGCGGCCCGTGACATCACCGCTAGTCAGTCTCGGGTCGGAAGCGAGAAAAGGTGATGTGACAAGCGGCGGCCATGGAGGACAGTGACAGCACTGAGGTGAGGACTTCATCACAGCAGGTAAGCCGAGCGGGACCATGTGTGCATAGTGCAGGTGGGCGGAGCCATGTGTGCTGGCGGTGGAGTGCGAAGTGGGTGGCACTGAGGACGTCAGTGTCGTGGACTGCTTGGCTGGGGACAGGTGAGTGTGTGTGTGTGTGTGTGTGTGTGTGTGTGTGTGTGTACATGCCGTGTGCAGGAGGGGGCGGAGTGAGCTGAGCGGGGAAGTGTGGGCTTCCTGCACGTAACTAGGATAAACATCAGGTTACTAACCAAAGCGCTTTGCTTGGATACCCGATGTTTATCTTGGTTACCAGCTCCTGGCAGGCTGCCAGCGATGGCTCCTGCACACTGTAGCTGTAAAAAGCCCTGCTTTTTGCTGCTAGAACCGTTCTCGAACGAATCTAGAACTATCGAGCTTTAGCAAAAAGCTCGAGTTCTAGTTCGATCTAGAACAGCCCCCAAAATCACTCGAGCCGCGAACTGGAGAACCTCGAACCGCGCTCAACTCTAAAGAAGACAGAAGACCATGGATCGTGGAGGGATGACATGGGGTAATAAAGATGGAGTCTAAGTGTGTCTGTGTATTTATTTCTATTAAAGTATTTTTTCTCGGTGTGGTGTTTTTTTTAATCCTATTGGAGATTTTTAATGGCTGGGTGAAACGTGCCTGACATTAAGAATCTCTGGCTTAATACTAGCTAGTAAAAGATAGCTAGTATTAACTCATTATTACCCAGCAAGCCTCCCGGCTTCAGGGCTGCTGGAAGAGTTGGATACAGCGCCAGAAGATGGCGATTCTATGAGAGCGCCATTTTCTGGGGCGGCTGCGGACTGCAATTCGCAGCAGAGGGGCCCAGAAACCTCGGGCCAACCTGTGCTGCAGATCCAATCCCCAGCTGCCTAGTTGTACCCGGCTGGACACAAAAATGGGGCGAAGCCCATGTCGTTTTTTTTTTAATTATTTCATGAAATTCATGAAATAATTAAAAAAAGGGCTTCCCTATATTTTTAGTTCACAGCCGGGTACAAATAGGCAGCTGGGAGTTGGGGGCAGCCATACCTGCCTGCTGTACCTGGCTAGCATACAAAAATATGGCAAAGCCCCCGTCATTTTTTTTTTAGTTTTTTGGCAAAAAAAATGCTTCCCTGGATTTTTCATTGCCAGTGAAGGTAACACCAAGCAGTAGGGGTTAGCAGCCAGTAGCTGCTCGGATTACCCTCAGCTAGCAATACAAAAAATACAGCGGGAGCCCATATATATTTTTTTTAATTATTTATTTAAATAACTAAAAAAAAAAAAAAGGGCTTCCCTGTATTTTGATTGCCTGACATGACAGTGTTGTAAAAATAAATCATTAAAAAAATGACATAGCACTCAGCGATGTTTTTGATTCTCAGCGCAGATAAAGCAGACAGCTACGGGTTGCCACCCCCATCTGCCTGGCGTTACCTTGGCTGGCAATCAAAATACAGAGAAGCCCATTAATTTTTTTTATTTAAAAAAATAGTTTTAAAAAAAATGACGTGGGGTCTGGCCATTTTTGATAGCCAGCTAGGGTAAAGCAGAAGGCTGTAGGCTGAAAACCACATCTGGCAGCTTTACCATGGTTGGGGATCCAATGTGGCGGTCACCCCAGGCTCTTTTTTATAATAATTTTATAAATAATAATAATTACAAAAAAAAGAAGTAGGGTCCCCCCCAAATTGGATCACCAGCCAAGGACAGTTGTGGTCTGGTATTCTCAGAATGGGAATGTCCATAGTTATTGGCCCTTCACAGCCTAAAAATAACAGGCCGCAGGCACCCCAGGCACTAGATGCGCCAATCCTGGCGCTTCACCCCAGCTCATCCCATGCCCTGGTGCAGTGGCAAATGGGGTAATAAATGGGGTTGATACTAGCTGTAAAGTCACCTGACATCAAGCCCAGCAGTTTGTGATGTCATGGCGTCTATCAGATACCCGACATCACAAACTGTCAGTACTAACAAAACAAATAGACGAAAAAAATGTATTTGAAAAAACACTCCCCAAAACATTCCCTCTTTCACCAATTTATTGTAAGGAAAAAAAAAAAAAGCGGTCCCACGATGACTCTGGACCGTCTAGAATATGGGGGGACACGCTCAGGGATTGTATCCCCCATTTTCTAGGAGTGCAGACCCTCTATGTGAGGAGTGTGGGTGCAATGAATCTGCACCCACTCTCCCCGGGTCCACAGCAGCAGAGTCCATGTCGTAACTGTTGCTACCAAAGCTGCAATGCCCTGCTCATGAGGTAAGGGCATGCCTAATCAGGAGAACTATTCTACATTTCCAAATATTGGTATTTGCTGATATTATTGCTATTCAACCTACTATATATTGGGGATAGGATCTTGGAGATGGAATACCCCTTTAAGTCCAGTTATCCAGCTGAATGAATACTAAACAACAGAGCTCGTTATTTAGACATGTTTTCTTGTGGCGTATAACGGACTCTCATGTTTGGTAGTCCTTCAGCAGGGCAACTATAAAAGCAAATCCCTCCATTTGGAAATGTAGTATAGCTCTACAGATCAACTATGTTCCTTACCTCATGAGCAGGGCATTGCAGTAGCTTACAGATGCATGGTTACCACCACTCACTGTGTCTGAACACAGGAACTTGAGCTGACAGCCGCTCTGTGCATGCGGCAGTGTCTATTGTTAAGGATGGGGCCACGTGGGATCAACGCTGCACAGGTACTGTGGGACACCGGGGAACACCGGTGGCGTTATAGGGGGTGACCTGGCAGGGCCTGGGGAGGAGTTCTCTGTCGCATGTGTCATGGCACATTTAACAGAAATCACAGGAGTAGGGTGAATGCGGCCGGCGCGCTGCTGTGCGTGCGGCCATCTTGGATTTTCCGGGAGGGGGTCGGGGGGGGCACTTTGGCGACACCGAGGGACCGGGGAGGAGATTTATCTCCCATATGACATGTTTGTTCATGCCAGATGGGAGATAAAAAATTTTTTACCGGTGCTGTCATTTACTGTAACGTGATCACCGGTGATCACGTGAGCGGGGACCGGACAAATCAGCAGATATATTCTTTTTTTATATTTGAATGTCATTATTTTATTATATTATTATATATTTTATTTTATTTTTTTTATATATATATATATATATATATATATATATATATATATATATATATATTATATATATATATATATTATATATATATATATATATAGACTGTCATATATCCATGTTCTTTGAATCTAATCTTGTGCCTTTTTGGCTATATTATATCTGCTGATTAATAGACCAAAATAGTTTATATACGGAATGTGTTGAGGTGATATACGGGGGTATGGAGTGTAGATCTATGGCCCCCTCCCTCTTCCTTGCCGGCCTGGGACACATGCTCTGCCGCCCAGATCAGCAGACAGCCGGCTGCTCTATGCATATTCTGCAGCCTACTGATGTTATAACAGATTTCAGACACCACTGGCCTGAATCCCTGTCGATAGCACTACTGCACATATGCGGTGCTATCGAGGAATTCAGACCTGTTACGATGTCTTGGAGACAGCTCACTGAGACAAGCCTAGGTCCTGTGCTCTGGCACTCGCTTCCATGCGATACCTTTATTGTAATCTGAACTCAGTTCACCCCTGGTTCAGATAAGGTTCACAGAGCCAAGTTTTACACTTGGGCTCTGTCACCCGCTTGGTGTAAATTCCCGTTGTTTCATTACTTATTTTTACTTTTCACTGAGGGAGAATCCTTGAGTGTCTTTTAACTAAGGATTTACTGATAAAAGTCCTCCAAATCCTCTTCCCTATTTCCTGATGATTTACGATGGTGTTTTTTTGCAAACACTCCCTGTAATTCCCCAGTGGCACGTACAATTAGAGTCCCTACCTCCACACGTTAACCCCACAAAGTTGCTGGTTCCTGAATAAAGTAAAACACATACCTATATTTTAATTCATGAGTCCTGATTTTTAGATTTCTTCCTTTTTTAATTGTGGATAATTTTTTTACACAAACATTTTACAGCATGTTTTTATACTGTTACCAATTGTTTGTCCCTGATTCTTCTGCTTTTTATACATGTAAGTGTGTTTGCTGTTACATGCGTCATTCCAACCCGCCAATTTTTTTATTTGGGGGCGTGGCTTGACATTTTTTTCTTTTTTCTGTGTTGTATTTATGCTGGGATCCTTGGATCAACTGCAGATATGTTGTTTTTGTGCTGTATGTCCTGATGAAGGGAGCAGAGCTCCTGAAACGCGTAGACACAAGCTACAATAAAGGAACATTGATCATCTCTCTGTTCTCCTTCCTGATGAATAGCGCGGCATAAACCCCTTCTCTATTGTTCTCTGCTGTTTATAAACGGCAGATTAGAATAAGGCTACATTCACACGACCGATCCGTTTTGCGGTTTGCAAAAAACGGTCCGTTTTTTTCACGGGTGCATCCGTGTGGCATCCGTTTCCGTTCCGTATTGTTAGGTCTGGGTGGTGGATCTACTGGGCCGTGCACCCCACCGGAGGCCTGGATGCATGGTAGCCGGAGCACTAGCATGGCAGGGACTGCATCCCACAGGGGACGGGTAGAACAGTCACTGGGGCTTCAGAGTTCCTGGAAACAATGCAGGAATCCGGCACAGGTGCCAGGTAGGAATTTCAGGCAATAGTATGATCACAGGACACGGCACAAGGGGGACCTGAGCACCTAGCTTTCAAGACAAGGCTTACAAGACACGTTGATCAGGCCCCGCCCACATGGCAAGGCCAGTCTTATATACCCAGCACAGCCTCATGTCATATTCTGCTGCAGCAGTGCTGGGCCCATAAGACCAGGTGAGTGGGCGCGGCCCGACACTATACAGAAGCATGAGTCAGACACATGAGACTGGGGACAGGACATAGGAGAGCACGAGCGGGAGCGGCAACCGTGACCGGTGGACACGTGGACCGGATCAGTGGTTAAGGAGCGGTGCCATGCAGGTGCGACCGGATCAGTGGGTAAGGAACGGTGCCGAGGCATCGGGAGCGTGACACTTATACGGTCCGTATGTCATCTGTTTGTCATCCGTGTGCCTTCCGTTTTTTTGGCGTTCTGCCAAAAAACTGAAGGAGGGAAAATACATAAATTTACCCAGGATCCATAGCTTCAACCTACATGAGGCGGTCACATGTTCAGTCTAGTGCCATTTTCTACTGCCTTTCACAGCGTAGAGCGCTCTGGTTAGTTTCCTGTGCTTGTACACTTCATATCAGTCTTTTCTGTCATTATAATGGCAGAAAGACACATAATGTCCCACTCGCCTGCATTTTGTAATTTTGCACCCTTTGGTGCCTTTCACGTGGCACTAAGGGGTGCTTAGCCTTGTATTAACCAAAATAAATAAATACATTTTTAAAAAAATGACGTGGGATTCCCCCTATTTTTGTAGCTAGCTAGGGTAAAGCAGATGGCTGCAGTCTGCAGACCACAGTTGGCAGCTTCACCTTGGCTGGTAATCCAAAACTGAGGGCACTCCACGCTGTTATTTTAAATTAAATAAATAATTAAAAAAAAACACGTAGCGTCCCCCCAAAATTGGACCACCAGCCAAGGTAAAGCAGACAGCTGGGGTCTGATATTCTCAGACTAGGGAGGTCCACTGTTATTGGACACTCCCCAGCCTATAAATAGCAGGCCGCAGCCTCCCCAGAAGTGGCGCATCCATTAGATGCGCCAATCCTGGTGCTTCGCCCCAGCTCATCCCGTGCCCTGGTGCGGTGGCAAACGGGGTAATATATGGGGTTAATACCAGATGTGTAATGTCACCTGGCATCAAGCCCTGGGGTTGGTGAGGTCAGGCGTCTATCAGATACCCGACATCGCGAACCCAGTCAGTAATAAAAAAAAAATAGACGACAAACACATTTTTATTTGAAAAAACACTGCCCAACACATTTCCTCGTTCACCAATTTATTAGAAAGAAAAACAAATCCAGGTCTGCTGTAATCCAAGGGGTTCCCATGACGATCCACACTGTCCCAGTCAATGAAGAGCAGGATGTTCCCCATTGGCTGGGAGAGCAATGCAGTGACCTGAGCTAACATCAATAGGTCATCCCAGGTCACTGCAGGGCATGACAAGTGCTGCTGTCAGGAGTAGGTACATTACCTGCGCTGATCTCCTGCACTGCTGATACTGCACACTGACTTCAATCACCTTCACAGCCAAGTATCGCGAGTGGCCCGTGATTTCACCGCTAGTGACAGTCTTGGGCAGCAGTGACAGATGTGAAGCAGCAGCCATGGAGGACAGTGTCAGCGCTGAGGTCGGGAGTGCAGGACTTCATCACCGCAGGTAAGCCGAATGGGGCCATGTGTGCGGTGCGAGGTGGGCGGAGCCTAGCGGGGTAATGGGTGTGAGGTGGGTGGAGCCTAGCGAGGTAATGTGTGCGGGTGCAAGGTGGGCGGAGCCTAGCGGGGCTATGTGTGCGGGTGCGAGGTGGGTGGAGCCTAGCGGGGTAATGTGTGCGGTGCGAGGTGGGCGAAGCCTAGCAGGGCTATGTGTGCGGTGTGAGGTGGGCGGAGCCTAGCAGGGCTATGTGTGCGGTGTGAGGTGGGCGGAGCCTAGCAGAGTAATGTGTGCGGGTGCAAGGTGGGCGGAGCCAAGCGGGGCCATGTGTGCGGTGCAAGCTGGGTGGAGCCTAGCAAGGTAATGTGTTCGGTGCGAGGTGGGCGGAGCCTAGTGGGGTAATGTGTGCGGGTGCGAGGTGGGCGGAGCCTAGCAAGGTAATGTGTGCGGTGCGAGGTGGGCAGAGCCTAGCAGGGCTATGTGTGTGGTGCGAGGTGGGCGGAGCCTAGCGGGGTAATGTGTGCAGGTGCGAGGTGGGCGGAGCCTAGCGGGGTAATGTGTGCAGGTGCGAGGTGGGCGAAGCCAAGCGGGGCCATGTGTGCGGTGCAAGGTGGGTGAAGCCTAGCGATGTAATGTGTGCGGGTTCGAGGTGGGCGGAGCCTAGCGGGGCTATGTGTGCGGTGCGAGGTGGGTGGAGCCTAGCGGGGCTATGTGGGCAGAGCCTAGCGGGGTAATGTGTGTGGTGTGAGGTGGGCAGAGCCTAGCGGGGCTATGTGTTCGGTGCGAGGTGGGCGGAGCCTAGCGGGGTAATGTCTGCGGGTGCGAGGTGGGCGGAGCCTAGCGGGGTAATGTGTGCAGTGCGAGGTGGGCGGAGCCTAGCGGGGCTATGTGTGTGGTGCGAGGTGGGCAGAGCCTAGCGGGGTAATGTGTGCAGGTGTGAGGTGGGCGGAGCCTAGCGGGGTAATGTGTGTGGGTGCGAGGTGGGCGGAGCCAAGCAAGGTAATGTGTGCGGGTGCGAGGTGGGCGGAGCTTAGCGGGGCTATGTGTGCGGTGGGTGGAGCCTAGCGAGGTAATGTGTGCGGGTGCGAGGTGGGCGGAGCCCAGTGGACCATGTGTGCGGGTGGGAGGTGGGCGGAGCCTAGCGGGGCCATGTGTGCAGGCGGCGGAGTGCAAAGTGGGTGGAGCCTAGCGGGGCCATGTGGCACTGAGGACGTCAGTGCCGGGGACTGCATTGCTGGGGACAGGTGAGTGTGAGTGTGTGTGTGTGTGTACATGCTGAGTGCAGGAGGGGGCGGAGCCAAGCGGGGAAGTGTCGGCTCCCTGCACGCACAACCAGGGTAGATATCGGGTTACTAACAAAAGCACTTTGCTTGGATACCCGATGTTTATCTTGGTTACCAGCTTACCCCAGGCTGCCAGCGATGGCTCCCTGCACACTGTAGCTGTAAAAAGCCCTGCTTTTGCTGCTAGAACCGTTCTCGAACGTAACTCGAACTGTCGAGCTTTTAGCAAAAAGTTCGAGTTCTAGTTCGATCTAGAACACCCCCCAAAATCACTCAAACCGCAAACTGGCGAACCTCGAACCGCGCTCAACTCTAGTGATCACTAAATGGCTCATGGAACAAAACATAGAGATTTTGGGTGCATGGCCTGGAAACTCCCCAGATCTTAATCCCATTGAGAACTTGTGGGCAATCATCAAGAGACGGGTGGACAAACAAAAAACAACAAATTCTGGCAAAATGCAAGCATTGCTTATGCAAGAATGGACAGCTATCAGTCAGGATTTGGTCCAGAAGTTGATTGAGAGCATGCCAGGGAGAATTGCAGAGGTCTTGAAGAAGAAGGGTCAACACTGCAAATATTGACTTGCTGCATTAACTCATTCTAACAGTCAATATAACCTTTTGGTACTCATAATATGATTGCAATTATATTTCTGTATGTGATGTAAACATCAGAGAAACACAATTAAAAACCAGAGGGCAACAGATCATGTGAAAAAATAATTTTGGTGTCATTCTCAAAACTTTTGGCCATATAAGCAAGGATGATTGACCTTAGGGAGATCAACATCCAGCACCACAGAGACACCATCACGTGTTTCTCAACGCAGTGATTCGAGAACAAGGCCCCCTGGGAAAATATGCAAAACAAGACTGCCGCGGAAACACCATCACATGTCTCAACGCTGGCAGGAAACTAGCCAGGTTTTTCACCGGGAAGGAACAACCACCAGTCAAGGAAATCGCCTATGCCAAAACATGGTATCCATCCACAGACAGCTGTTTCGGGGTATTTGCCCCTCATCAGTGTGGAGTAGGAAACTGGCTAGTGGGAGCAATGCCTAGTAAAAGACTACATAAGCAAGGATGATTGACCTTAGGGAGATCAACATCCAGCACCACGGAGACACCATCACGTGTTTCTCAACGCAGTGATTCTAGAACAAGGCCCCCTGGGAAAACTTTTGGCCATGACTGTACAATGAAGAATGATCTGCTATCCTGCAAATTCCAGAAGATATCCCAGAAGAAGTCCTGTGCACCCTCCAGATGATCGAAGATCAACCAGAATCTGATGTTACACGTGAAGTAAACACGGATCCAATACTTCTCCAAGTTCCTGCAAAACTCTGGTCCACATCAAAAACTGACCTCAGCACACTACCTGTGCCCCCCATAAAAGTTTCAGTCAAGCCTGGAATTACACCACCGCAGCTGAGACAATATCCTCTCAATGCTCAACAGGAAGCTGCCCTGGATTACCAAATAAAAGAACTGCTGAATTCGGGAGCCCTCAGAACTACGAAGTCTCTGTACAACACTCCGCTGTTTCCTGTTAAGAAGCGACAAGTGAAAAAAAGGTGACTCAGTCACGTACCGGATGGTACACGATTTGAGGGCAGTGAACTCAATACTGGAGCCCCTCACCCCTGTTGTACCAAATCCACATACACTGCTCACACAGGTGCCGGCTACATCCACCCATTACACAGTCATAGACCTTGCTAATGCTTTTTTCTCAGTACCACTGGACCCAGCATGCCAAGATTTCTTTGCATTCATGCACAAGCAAAACCAATATACATGGACAAGACTAACTCAAGGAATGCAGCAGTCCCCTTCGCTATATACTCAGGCTATGAGTAGTGTCCTTCAAGGCTGGCAGCCCCCAGACCACTGTGTTCTCCTCCAGTACGTGGATGATTTAGTACTGTGCTGCCCGAGCGAAGAAAAATGTAAAACGGCTTCAATAAGTCTTCTTACCTTTCTGGCAGAAGTAGGATGCAAAGCAAGCAGAGAAATTACAATTCTGCAAAACGAGGGTCACTTTCCTGGGTCATTGTGTTTTTGCGGGACAAAAACATCTCAGCCCAGACCGACAAGAAGTGATCAGACAAGCAAGCATTCCTAGGAATCTCAAGCAACTTAGAGGATTTTTAGGATTGATCTCATTCTGCAGACAATGGATTCCCAATGCGTCACTACTCATGCAACCGCTGTATGATTGCACGAAGAATGTTCCTTTTTCTCTTACAGAAGAAGCTCAACAAAGCTTTCAAAAGCTCAAGGAACTAGTGATTGATGCACCTGCTCTGGCACTACCAAACTATGATCTCACCTTCTATCTGTTCATAGCAGAGCTTCAAGGATTTGCCGTAGGAGTACTCACCCAGAAGACGGACATCGCTGGCAACAGCTGTGACTGTTAGGTCAACCTAACATTATCTTGGCGTAGTCGGCTAAGACGTTTGTTGCGAAGACAGACAAACGTCACATAATCGGGTACTACTCCTCTCAACTTGACAACGTCACCAAAGCAGCACCAACCTGTGTCCGTGCTCTTACAGCAGTTTCAAATATACTGCAGAAAGCATCTGAAATCGCACTCGATTTCCTGACTACCATCCTTACAAGCCATGACATCTATGCTGTTCTCAATCAAGTGCAGCTGAAACATCTTTCTATGGCAAGACAAGTCAGACTTCAGTGCACGCTGTTGCTACCCCCAAACATCTCATTTGCTCAAGTTACAAGTCTAAACCTCGCTGATCTTCACAAGTTTAGAAGGGGGGACAGAAGAAGGGAGTGACAAACGTACCAGCGCACCATTTGACCATGATTGTCAGGAACTCATCGAACATGAGGCAAAGCCCCTGCACAATATTCAGGCAACACCACTTACAAATCCAGACTTTGAACTTTTTGTGGATGGTAGCAGATATGCCGATGACACAGGCAAGTTCCACACTGGATTTGCGGTAGTAACTCTATATACAGTCTTAACCAAACAACCGCTACCTCCGCGCATATCTGCCCAAGAAGCGGAACTTCTCGCCCTCATCTGGGCAATTGAGTTTCTGGAAGAACGAACAGTGAACATCTACACAGACTCAGCCTATGCACACGGCATTGTGCACGATTTTGGCACTATCTGGCAAACTAGAGGATTCCTCACAGCAACAGGAAATCCCATTAGGCATGGAGCCTCAGTGAAGAAACTAATGGAAGTAGCCTTGATACCAAAGCAGCTAGCAATCATAAAGGTTGCTGCCCACACCAAGGTTCAAACACCCGAGACAAGGGGAAATCGCTTGGCCGACCAAACAGCAAAACAAGCAGCCTTACTCCCTTTGAAGGAGACGGAAACAGTGTCAACGACGGAGGAAGAAATGCAGAACCTCTTTGAGACACAAGAAAACGCCTCTGAGGAAGAAAAGGCCGGATGGCGGGCCAAGGGGGCAGAAAAGGTGGAGGGGATTTGGCGCCTAAACGGACTTTCCGTCCTGCCACGCAGTTGGTTCCCTGCCATTTTCCAAGTACTCCACTACCCTACACACGGTAGCACAAACTCAATCATGAATCAGATGCAACCTTATTGGGTAGCCCCCGGCTTCAGACAATACACCTCCCAGAGAATAAAAGCTTGTCACATCTGTCAACAGCATAATCCAGGCCAGCTAAATATAACCCCGCAAACACACATTCCAAAGACGTTTGCCCCATTTCAAAGAGTAAAAATAGACTACAGTCAGGGCCAGAAATATTTGGACAGTGACACAAGTTTTGTTATTTTAGCTGTTTACAAAAACATGTTCAGAAATACAATTATATATATATATATAATATGGGCTGAAAGTGCACACTCCCAGCTGCAATATGAGAGTTTTCACATCCAAATCGGAGAAAGGGTTTAGGAATCATAGCGCTGTAATGCATAGCCTCCTCTTTTTCAAGGGACCAAAAGTAATTGGACAAGGGACTCTAAGGGCTGCAATTAACTCTGAAGGCGTCTCCCTCGTTAACGAGAAATGGAGGGGAGCCAGCACTGCTTATGAGTGGCATGCAACAATGAAAAAGTAAAAAGTGTAATATTCACAAATTCATTCCTACTGTAACAATTCAATGAGATTTTTGGCAAATAATTGATCAATTATTTGAGTCCCCCTGCCCCGTCACGGCAAATCTCTATAAGGGGGGTCCCTACACTACAGTTATAATATACATACGTACCATAAGGTCTCGTGTAATGCGCAGGACCATATAGGAACATCACCTACCTGAGAAGTGTCAGAACCGCTCCCATGCTGCAAGGGCTGATAACTGCGAGTAGACATTGTGCTGGTGTGTGTGGTTCTGCCACACACACTGGCACCTGGGCTGCCTTTATTCGCGGTTGTCAGTCCTGGCGGCATGGGAGCGGTTCAGACATGTCTCGGGTAAGTGGTGTTTTCATATGGTCCTGCTCATTATGAGACCTTATGGTACATAATAATTTATAATATAGCGTTAGGGATCCCCCTATAGAGATTTGCCGTGACGGGGCAGGGGGGCTCAAATCATTGATCAATCATTTGCAAAAAATCTCATTGAATTGTTACAGTAGGAATGAATTTGTGAATATTACACTTTTTATTTCTTCATTGTTGCATGCCATTCATAAGCAGTGCTGGCTCCCCTCCTTTTTTCGTCTCCCTCATTAACCTGTAATCAATGAAGTAGTTAAAAGGTCTGGGGTTGATTACAGGTGTGTGGTTTTGCATTTGGAAGCTGTTGCTGTGACCAGACAACATGCGGTCTAAGGAAATCTCAATTGAGGTGAAGCAGAACATCCTGAGGCTGAAAAAAAAAGAAAAAAATCCATCAGAGAGATAGCAGACATGCTTGGAGTAGCAAAATCAACAGTCGGGTACATTCTGAGAAAAAAAAGGAATTGACTGGTGAGCTTGGGTACTCAAAAAGGCCTGGGCGTCCACGGATGACAACAGTGGTGGATGATCGCCGCATACTTTCTTTGGTGAAGAAGAACCCGTTCACAACATCAACTGAAGTCCAGAACACTCTCAGTGAAGTAGGTGTATCTGTCTCTAAGTCAACAGTAAAGAGAAGACTCCATGAAAGTAAATACAAAGGGTTCACATCTAGATGCAAACCATTCATCAATTCCAAAAACAGACAGGCCAGAGTTAAATTTGCTGAAAAACATCTCATGAAGCCAGCTCAGTTCTGGAAAAGTATTCTATGGACAGATGAGACAAAGATCAACCTGTACCAGAATGAGGGGAAGAAAAAAGTTTGGAGAAGAAAGGGAACGGCACATGATCCAAGGCACACCACATCCTCTGTAACACATGGTGGAGGCAACGTGATGGCATGGGCATGCATGGCTTTCAATGGCACTGGGTCACTTGTGTTTATTGATGACATAACAGCAGACAAGAGTAGCCGGATGAATTCTGAAGTGTAAAGGGATATACTTTCAGCCCAGATTCAGCCAAATACCGCAAAGTTGATCGGACGGCGCTTCATAGTACAGATGGACAATGACCCCAAGAAAGCTACCCAGGAGTTCATGAGTGCAAAAAAGTGGAACATTCTGCAATGGCCAAGTCAATCACCAGATCTTAACCCAATTGAGCATGCATTTCACTTGCTCAAATCCAGACTTAAGACGGAAAGACCCACAAACAAGCAAGACCTGAAGGCTGCGGCTGTAAAGGCCTGCCAAAGCATTAAGAAGGAGGAAACCCAGCATTTGGTGATGTCCATGGGTTCCAGACTTAAGGCAGTGATTGCCTCCAAAGGATTCGCAACAAAATATTGAAAATAAAAATATTTTGTTTGGGTTTGGTTTATTTGTCCAATTACTTTTGACCTCCTAAAATGTGGAGTGTTTGTAAAGAAATGTGTACAATTCCTACAATTTCTATCAGATATTTTTGTTCAAACCTTCAAATTAAACGTTACAATCTGCACTTGAATTCTGTTGTAGAGGTTTCATTTCAAATCCAATGTGGTGGCATGCAGAGCCCAACTCACGAAAATTGTGTCACTGTCCAAATATTTCTGGACCTAACTGTATATACAGTTGCCAAAACATGACATCTACGAGTTTGTACTTGTCTGTGTAGACCTCTTCTCAGGATGGCCAGAGGCCTACCCTGTAAGCTCAGCCACGGCCCGAATTACAGCAAAAAAATTGGCCTGTGAGCTGGTGCCCCGGTTTGGACTCCCTGAAGTCATAGAGTCAGACCAAGGTACTCATTTCACTGGACAAGTTTTCCAGAACACTTGTGCCCTGTTAGGCATTCAGTCAGCCTTACACACGCCTTACCACCCACTGTCATCAGGGAAAGTGGAAAGGTTAAATGGAACTCTAAAGCTCAAATTAGCCAAGGCAGTGGAGGAGACTGGTAGACCATGGACAGAATGTTTCCCCATAGCTCTTTACTCTATAAGGACCACCCCGCAGGGAAAGCACAGGCTCTCACCCTTTGAAATACTCTTTGGTAGTGCACCCAGATTAGGATGCTACTTCCCGCAGGAATTACACCTGCAATGTGATAGCCTAACGTCTTATATTGTTTCTCTGCAGAAGAGACTAACTGAAACCCACCAAAGGGTCTACTCTTCTCTACCTGATCCTGATGCCGTTCCAGGAACCCACTCCATAAAGCCTGGTGACCGGGTTTACCTAAAGAAGCATGTGAGAAAGACCCTTGAGTCACAATTCGAAGGGCCTTTGACTATTCAGCTGACCACTCCAACCTCCGTCAAACTTGAGGGGAGATTGACATGGGTCCATGCCAGCCACTGCAAGAAGGCCTAATACTGCTGATAAGTATTTCTATGTGTACTTCCTTTCTGGGGCCTTCTACACCACGGCAGAATTCATTTGAGACCCATCATGAAGTGTTAGCTGAAAAACTTGAGATCACAGACTGCTGGATATGTACACACACACCTGTGACAGCCTCCTCCATGCCTTACTTAGCTATACCAGTCCCAATAGACGAAGTGTTTCAATGGGGAGGCTGTTACAATAGACTATCAGTCAATGACACAAAGTATCAAAAACTGTGGAACACTAGTGTGCCCATACCAATAGTAGGATGGGTAGATTTCCCCTGGTGGCAAGGCAACCTTACTACTGGCCTTCCCAAAACCCAGCAATATTTAGCCTTTGAAGGAAGCAGCTGGGTACCCACTAATTACACAAAAACACCTACTATGGGCAAGATTCCAACAGAAGGAATTGTGGCGCCCCAGGACCTGGTCGCCACAACAGCATTGCCCCTCCAAAGGGTTACTACTGAGCCTGGAGGTAATTGGGGGAATCATTGGCCAGTAAGTTCAACATCTAACACAGTTTCTCCCTCAGGCCAGCAGGGGGAGCTCTGAACCTGGAGTTCCAGGGAGCATTCCTCAAGTCTGACCTGAGGGAGGAGTTAGGGTTCAGTCTGTGTAGCGAGAGCAGAGAGTGCAGACGCAGAGTGTGCTGTCCTGTGGAACTGGGGCCTAGAGCTGGAATAGCTTGGCCCAGTGAAGCAAGATATGCAGAGAGGCACAGAAGAGACTCAGACATTGGAGTCTGTGGTTGCCAGGGTATAAAATCCTTCCCTGGTGGCCGAATTCGGAGGGCAGGAGAGCTGCAAGCCCCCTGGCCCATCAGCAATCTGAAGGTACAGCTACATTCCAAGGGCCCGGTGTGGACTCCAGCAGAGAAGCACCCAAGAGGGCCTGCGCAGCCTACCACACAGAAAAAGGGAAGAATCACCGGTCCCAGCAGCAAGAGGGCCATTGCTAAATTCAGAGTGCAGGGTCCTGTAGAAGAAAAGAAAGAGCAGGGAGTAGGCCTCATACTCAACTGGCCAAAGAGATCACCCCCAGGCACTTCAAGGCCGGCCGGATCATCTTTACCACCTGTGACGGTCTCCCAGGACTAAACTGTTGCCAAGTAAAAAAGAGGAGAAGGTAAAGAGACTACTGTTTGTGCCTGTTTCTTTCACTGCCTGTCGGCCCTGCACCGTATTATTCACACAACATCACACCATAGACTCTCACGAGCACCAACTGTTGCCCCGGGGCACCGCTCCACCTGTGGGGAGCAGGACCATCCGAGCTGCCATACCACCAGCCCCGGAGGCCTCATACAGCAGCGGTGGCTTAATAGCCGCAAACCACAGGTGGCGTCACGAAAATACAAACTTTAATCAACCCCACTGAAGCCATATTAATTGACTCCTGCCAGGGTCACGGAGTCGGGCCCTGCCACCACTGACGACCCCCCGACTAGTCCGGCCCGGCACCGGGTGTCCCATAGCCCTGGGGTGGACGAGTCAACTTTGGCGTCACGAACAGGATTTCGTGCCCGGTCCCACCGGGTACTGTGCGCCTGCAGAAACTGTGCTTCAAAGACTGTGTTACTGTTTGAAAACTGCAGCCGCCATTAGCCTCGCTGAGCGCAGGAAGAAGGGGGGCGTGCCCGAAAAAGAGCGCGAAGGGAGCGTGCCATCAGAGCGGAGGGTCGTTAACCCCGCGCTACCCGGAAGAGATTTTGAAAAGTGAACGGAGCCTGGTAAGGTTCACTAAGGGGGAGGAAGATGTCCGACTCAGAGGGAGAGCAGGTGGCTGCCATAGCCCGAGACGCCGCAGCACCAGCCAAAGTAATGCCGATCACAATGCCGTACATCCCGGGAGCAAAATGGCTGCCGCAGTACTCCAGGGAGTCACATACCCTGAGCGACTTCAGAGAAAGGCTGCACAGCTTGTTTAGAGTGTATCCTCTGACTGAGAACCAGAAGGTGGGCATATTAATGGGGCAGCTAGCCGGCGCGGCCCAGCGTGAAGTGAAGTCCTGGCCTGACACAGATAAAGGGACAGCGACCCAGATACTGGCTAAGTTAAAGAGTACTTTTGACACCCGCACCGCAGTAGAAATAAAAATGAGATTCTTTGGGTGCAAACAACGGGCCACAGACAGCATACGGGACTATGCTTTAAACTTGCAGGAGGCCCTGAGAGCAATTAAACAGGTGGACCCAGAGAGTGTACGTGAAGAAGACAAGCTCCTAACTGAGCAGTTTATAGAAGGGCTCCTGTCAGACGCCCACAGGACACAGCTGCGTATCATGGTCCTGCAGAACCCTGCTCTGGACTTTGCAAAGTTTAAGGACCAGGCCATCCGGGTACTGAGAGAATCTACACCAAATGACACAGTACCCCTCCGGCCTCTTGCTATCACGTACCCAGGGGTGGTGCCTGCAACACGAGCCGCTGCAGGGGCTGAGGCGCAGACCTTGGATAAAGATCCCACTGCAGAGCTCAGACAGCAGGTCCAAGAGCTGACCAAGACAGTGACTGCCCTCGCAAAAACAATGCAGTCCCTACAAGTGACCCCATCACCTGCAAGAATCGAGTTGGCCTCCAGTCCAGATGACGTCCCGTGGATGCGGCAAAGGAGGATTCCGCCGACCCGAGGAAAAGACACAGACCGGTATGATTCAACTGGACAACCGATCTGCCGCCGCTGCAGCCAGGTGGGCCACATTGCAAGACACTGTCCTTTAAATGGGCCGAGCCTAGGGCCAGGAGCCAACCCCCAGGTGTAAGGAAGCCTGGCTCAACTCCTAGTCGCAGCAAGTATGTGGGAGGACGACCGGTCCTTCCTATTGTGCTGGATGGGATCCCTTTGAATGCACTCCTGGATACGGGGTCCCAGGTAACAACCATCCCTTATAGACTGTACAAAAGATATTGGGCTGATTCAGACATTGACCATGGCCCAGATGATGATTTAACAATTGTGGCCAGTAATGGTCAGCCCTTGCCTCAAATTGGGTATAAGGAGGTAACCATTAAAGTGGGGCGGGTAGAATTGCCATGTCAGGGGATGATAATTGTAGATATTGATCGCAAAGAATCTAACCCACTGCTAACCATTGGTACAAATGTGATGGAAAATTGTCTTGCCGAAGTGATAATTTTGTTGCAGCAGAGGTCTGAAACTGCCAGCTCCGGGCAGCAGCGTGCCCTACAGAGGGAAATCAGAGCCCTGATGAGGAGGCAGCAGGTAGAGCTGGCCGGAGGAGAAATTGGCAGTGTGAGGGTAAGTGACCCCTCCCCATTGCAATACCCCCAAGAAGTGAAATGTTGATATGGTGTCGGGCAGCAATAGGCCTCAAGGGTCAGGATTACCCAGCCTTGGTGGAACCGGTGTATTTGGACAGCAGGCCTGGAGTCCTGATAGCCAGAGGGGTAGCAGACGTCTGCAAGGGAAGAGTGCCCGTCCGTGTCCTGAATTGTGGGGAGGAGGAAGCCAAATTGCCCCGGTACGCCACCGTAGCAAAACTGTACACTGTCAGTAACAATACCATCAAAGCAGTGGAACACTTGATCCCGTCCAACCAGGCGGAAGACAATGACTCCAAGGGACAGCTGGAGGACTGGTGCCAAAAATTACTTGTGGGCACCGACTCCACCCCCTCACACCAAAAGCATGGGGTTTACCGGGTGGTACAGGAATACGAGCGGGTCTTCAGCAAACACCCCCTAGATTTTGGCCAGGTAAAAGGGGTTAAACATCAAATCCCCACTGGTGACCATCATCCCATTAAAAAGAGAGATACCGCCCTGTACCCCCAGCACAGTATCAGCGTGCCAAAGAAATGTTATGGGAAATGAAGGAGGCTGGGGTTATCAGAGATAGTTGTAGCCCCTAGGCAGCTCCACTAGTGCTCATAAAGAAAAAAAGATGGTACAATGAGAATGTGCGTAGATTACAGACAAATTAACCGCATTACACATAAAGATGCTTATCCACTACCCAGAATAGAAGAGTCACTAACAGCCTTAAAATCAGCTAACTATTTCTCCACCTTGGATCTCATCAGTGGGTATTGGCAGGTTCCCGTGGCAGAGCCGGACAAGGAGAAGACTGCATTCATGACACCAATGGGCCTCTGCGAGTTCAACTGTATGCCATTCGGGCTCTGCAACGCCCCAGGGACATTCCAAAGGTTTATGGAGTGCTGCTTGGGCCATTACAACTTTGAAACCGTGCTATTGTACTTGGATGACGTCATAGTCTACTCCAAGACCTATGAAGACCACCTAAGGCACTTAGCAGAAGTGTTTGAGTCCTTGTCAGAGTATGGCCTGAAGATAAAGCCGTCCAAATGTCACCTCCTGAAGCCAAAAGGTACAGTACCTGGGTCAAGTGGTCAGCGCAGAAGGTGTGGCACCTGATCCAGAGAAAGTCACAGTAATCAAGGACTGGCCAAGACCCACCACGGTGAAAGAGGTGCGGCAGTTCCTTGGGCTGGTGGGCTACTACCGAAGGTTCATTGATGGTTTCACAAAGATAGCAGCACCTCTTCAAGATCTCCTGGTGGGCCAGCCAAAGAAGGCTAAGAAGCAAAGCCCTCCATTTGAATGGAACAGCCAAATAGAAACATCTTTTGTCCGGCTGAAAGGGGCTCTCACGGGAGAAGAAATCCTGGGCTACCCTGACTACAGCCAGCCGTTTGTACTGTACACAGACGCCAGCAATGTGGGACTGGGAGCAGTTCTGTCCCAGGTGCAGGGAGGCAGAGAGAAGGTGATAGTTTACGCCAGTAGGAAGCTTCGTCCCACAGAAAGGAATCCAGAAAACTACAGTTCCTTCAAGCTGGAGTTCCTCGCTATTGTCTGGGCAGTGACTGAATGCTTCAAGCACTGTCTGGCGTCGGCCAAGTTCACCATCTTCATGGACAACAATCCGTTGACACATCTGGCAACAGCCAAGCTAGGTGCGTTGGAGCAGCGATGGATGGCCCGGCTGTCTAACTTTGACTTTACCATCAAGTACCGGGCTGGCAAGAAGAATAACAACGCTGATGCGCTGTCCAGAATGCCTCACTTACCTGAGTCTGGAGAAGACCTGGATGAACTCGAAGAGGTAGAGTTACCGGCTTTCCATCACCAAGGTGTCTCCCAATGTGAGCATGCTGTAGGAGGGAAGCGCTCGAGCCCGAACGAGGTCTCGGTCAACCCATTACTCCATCATAATTGGGAAGAGACACAGAACGATGACCCGGCCGTGCGATTGGTCAAAGAAAAGCTAGCACAAGCTGAGACCCATCTCGGTCCAGATGCTCCACAAGAAGCCCAGCAGCTGTAGAAGGAGAGGGGATGACTGTTCACCTACCAAGGCAAGCTATGCAAGAGATATGTCAACTGGCGAACGAATGAACTCGTCTAGCAGATAGTGGTCCCACAGAGGGATGCTCCAATGGTCCTAGCAGCTTACCATGATAAAGCAGGACATTTCGGGTGGAAGAAGTTGGAGACCCTACTCCGCGATCGGTTCTACTGGGTGCACGTGAGAAAGGCAGTCGAGAAGTGGTGCCGAGACTGCGGTCCGTGTAACCTGAGGCGGAAGGATGATGCCAGCCAGAGGTCTCCCCTACAGCCAATTGTCACGAAGCAGCCCCTAGAGTTGGTGGCCCTGGACCATGTGAAGTTAACACCAAGCCGGTCAGGCTATGTTTACACCCTCACCATTGTGGACCATTACTCTCGTTTCCTGGTAGTAGTGTTTGTGAAAGACCAGACAGCCGGAACAGCAGCTAGGGCATTTCAGGCATACTTTTGTCGACCTCACGGTTATCCTGAAAGGGTACTGGCTGATCAAGGTCCTGCATTCGAGGCAGAAGTGTTTCAAGAGTTCTGTAACATGTACAGCTGTAAGAAAATTAGAACAACACCGTACCACCCCCAAACCAATGGATTGTGCGAGAAGATGAACCATGTGGTTATTGATCTGCTCAAGACTCTACCTCTAGAAGAAAGAAATCAATGGCCAGAGAAGTTACCAGATCTAGTGGACTTGTACAATAATATCCCAGTAAACTCGACCAACTGCAGCCCTGCTTACTTGATGCGAGCAAGACCTGGCAAGTTACCTGTAGACTTTGAGATGGGAACTGTGTCACCTGAAGCAGTCCAAGAAATAGAGGATTGGGATACAGAGCGACAACAGCAGTACCGCAAAGTTCAGGAATGTGTAGAAAAGAGCCTGTCCCAAGCAAGAATGAGACAAGAAAAGAACTACAATCAAGCAGCCCCAGCAACTCCCTTAGCACCCGGAGAACAGGTCCTTAAGAAAAAGCGGAGAGCGCATAAATTAGATGATCAGTGGGAGAATGAACCCTACACCATTATTCCCTCCAACTTTGACAACAGTAAAATATGTCTCATAAGCAAAGATGAAGGCAAGACCTATCAAGCAGTTTCTAGAGACCGCCTGAAAGCATGCCCTGAATGGTGCAAAATCCAAAAGGAAGTAGAGGAAGTACAAGAAAGTCCCCAAATTCAAGAAAAAGAGGAAGAGATGATCCAAACAATCCTTGGAAAATTCCCCAAAACTTGGACCCGAATAAATAATGCTATAGTGGTACCAGTCTTGACGTTCCCGCAATTGGTCGAGCCAGAAACAGAAGAGGTTCCAGATGACACGCCAGCAGTAGAACAGGAGAATCAACCCCCTGCCAGTGGTGAACCTCTCCAACTTATCAAACTATTTTGAGGGTCATCAAATATCAGAAATTCCAAATAATTCAAATGACCCAAATTCTCATGAAACATTAAATTCTTTATTATTTTATTAGACAAACACACAAGAAAAATATTAAAAAGATGGATAATGATATAAAAATATCCTGGGTTCAACAAGTGTTAATTTTTCTTTTTTTTTTAATATTGTACATGATAAATTCACAGGTTCATCACACACAATTTTTTGAACAAATTTTTTTGTACATATGTTTTTGTGAAGTTGGTCTCTTGCAAAAGTATTCAACCCCTAATCCGCCCGCATCAAGGTCAATTATAATATATAATTTGTGATCTATAGGAAAGTGCTAGTGCATTAGCATAAAGCTAAAAATGAATAAACAATTTGAGAGACCAAAGATACATGAGATGAATGAGGGGTTGAATAGTTTTGTTTAGGGGTAGAAATAATCTGCTTATTCCAATGAATCTATGCAGAGTTATTATCTCTAAGGCAAGCCATAAAAAACTGCATCAGAAAAAAATCCTTATAAACACGTTGTCACATAAATTGCTGTAAACAAATGCCCAATATACCTATGTATCTACTATATGTTAAGAGTTACCAGAGCAAAATTCAATCTGTTATATGATTAACAGGAATAATATCACATCAGCATGTTACCAGGCAGGCCACATAACATCATAAAGACTGATGTGTTTAGAGCAATACTTCTCAAGCAGGTATATTAAGGGTTAACAGAGCAAGATTTAATCTTGTTGCAGGAGTTAAGATTACACCAGTGTGTTACTAGACAAGCCGCATAACATTAAGCCATATACACTGGTGTGGTCACAGCAATACTTATCAAGCAGGTACAAGGATCAAATCAACATTGTGTCAAATAGGTCATACAGAGCGGTGATGAACCAAGGCATAAATATAAATCTTACATAAGAAACCCAAGATCCCCCTTAACGATCGTTTCGTCTCTTCCTCAGAAGGGGTGAACAGTCTATTTAAGTAACAGCTGTCCAATGACACGCTGATTACTGATAGCAGCGGCTGTGTAGCGCTTATCATGGAAAGCAGGAGAGTTCAAAGCACCTGGGTCAGCGTCCTGCAGCCATGGAAACGCCCTCTGGTAAGCCAGGGAGCGTGTCCATGAAGCACATAAGGACGCCTCACCATGGAAACCAGACAACACTGCTGTCCAGGGAGGCGCAGGCGCTCTGAGGATTTTTTCATACTTAGAAGTTAACTATAGGAATACCAGTTATATCAGTGAATCTGAATGGATCCATGGTATGAAGTGAATTTCTATGGATTAATGCAATGCAGCCCACATGAAACGGACTCTATTTATATAAAGATTTAATAGTGACATGTAATAAAGTGATTTATATAAATTGAATACAATAAAGTCTAACTGAAACAGACTTATCCATGGATCTAGACTATAAATGTGTATATAAAGAAATGTGACAGTGATAAAGAAAAAGTGACGGTGCAAAGGTGCAAGGTGAGCAAAAAAGTGTAGTGAATAAGACAATTAGTGAATAAATATTATACTTACTTATGCAAATTCATTCAATTTCTAAAAGACAAAATTTAACTGGACATGGACAAACAGAAAAAATATGCAAAATATGCAAAATTTACAAATACATGTGAAAAAATGCATATAAAAAGTGTATAAAAATATATATATATATATTATTTTTTTCTTTTAATATTTAAAAAAATATATCTATATTGTGACCCTAAAGACAAGAGACCACCTACACAGCCACATTGCACAATCATAGATTACATAAAATTATATATTTTCCCAAGATGGGAGAATAGGGATGAGGGGAGGAATGGAGGGAAAAAGAAAAAAAAGGGAAAGGAATTGATGAATTTGGTTTCCAATGATTTCAATTTTCAAGAATCCAAAACGCGCTTGATTTTAGTCTCTCTCCATTAATTTCCTTTATACAATATCCAACTATAAACACTACAATTCTAAACAAATAAAAGATTAAAAACATAAATTAAAAACACAAACCACTACAAACATCAAATTTATTTTAAAACACAAAGTTTTGCAAAACCAAGAAATGGGGGGCTAGATATTAGTTCTATATTCTACAAGAAAGGAGCATAACTCAGAACTTCATTGAGACCTTTTGGACGTGCCGTGTCTAATTTCCAAATCCAAAAAGCCTCCCGTTGTGCCAATAATTTCTTTAAATTTCCTCCTCTTAGGTTGAGAACAATCCGATCAATTCCCATCGCCTTTAGTAACGTGGCATCGCATTGACGTTTTGCTTTGAAGTGACGAGGTATTGGTTTCAGCTCTGTACCTTCATCCGTCTTGGAAGCATTCAAAATATCGAGAACATGTTCTCTAATCCGTACCTTCAGCTTCCTGGATGTAAGTCCAATATAAATTAAATTGCATGGACAGGTTGCAAAATATACAACACCTTCGGTGTTGCATGTAATGTGTTGAGTAATGCGGAATTCTCTTTCTCCATTACTTGAGTGGAAGACCTCTGTTCTTTTCATGTTAGGACATGCCAGACACTGTCCGCAAGGATAAAAGCCCCATTTGGGTCCTCTAGTGCCAAAGGGGTTCTGGTTCTCCTTTCCCTGATAGTAACTGTGGACCAACATGTCTTTAAGATTTTTGGCTCGTCTGAATGTAATTGATGGATCATCAGGAATACACGTTCTCAATACTTCATCTTGGCTTAATAACGGCCAGAATCTCTTCATTATCTCTTTCATTTGCCACCAATCCTCATTATACTGTGTGATGAACCTCACTGGTTGTATCAGATTACTTTTTTTCTTCACTTTCAATAAGTGTGACCTCTTGGCCTGTGAGGCTCTCTGAAAGCTGTTCCTAATTGTTCGTCTGTTATAACCTCTCTCTCGGAATCTTGTGAAGAGTTCCCGTGACTGTTGAACGAATGATTCATCTTCTGAACAGTTTCTACGGAGTCTTAAAAATTGATTATATGGAATATTTTCCTTTAGTGAACGAGAATGAGCCGAAGAGAAATGGAGCAATGAGTTTACCGCAGTATTCATGGTCTGAATACAACCATCTTTATAGATTTGTAGGTCCAGAAATTCAATTTTCTCCTGACTCATCTTGCTGGTCAATCTGATATTCCGATCATTCTGATTGAGAGAGCAAATAAATTGGTAAAGGTCTCTTTTGTCTCCCTGCCAAATCAAAAAGATGTCATCAATGAATCTTGCCCACATCAATATTTTGTCAGAATTTTCAAAGGTATCACTGAGAAGGGACTCCCTTTCCCACAGCCCCAGGAACAGGTTTGCATAGGAGGGCGCGAAGGCCGCTCCCATGGCTGTCCCCTGGAGCTGTAGGAAAAAGGACTCCCCAAATAAAAAGAAATTATGGGTCAGTGCATATTCCAATAGTGTAAGCAAGAATTCATTCAAATTACTGTCCAGGTTTCCCATGGATAAATAATATTGGACCGCCTGAATTCCATCATGATGTTTAATAGATGTGTATAATGCTTCCACATCAAGGGTCGCCACCCACATATCATTTTCCAATTGGATACCTTCGATTCTCCTTAGAAAATCGGCCGAATCTTTGATGAATGACGGCAAGTCAGATACCAAAGGCTTCAAATGAAAATCCAAGAATTGGCACATTGGCTCACACAGGCTACCATTGCTAGAAACAATGGGACGCCCAGGTGGAGATATTCTGTTTTTGTGTACCTTTGGTAACAAATAGAGACAGGGAATCCGTGGATTTTGCACCGTCAGGAATTCCTTTTGTTCTTCCGTGATTCCATCTCTCAACGCGTTTTGCACCAGTCCCTGTAGTGACAAGGAAAATGATCGTAGAGGGTTAAATGTAAGTTTCCTATAACAGTTATTATCCTTTAGTTGTCTTAAGGCTTCTTTAACATACATTGCACGTGGCCACAGGACCACGTTGCCCCCTTTGTCTGCGGGTTTTATCAGTATTTCTTTCATTCCCTTTAACTCGTCCAGCGCTGTTTTTTGATCCCTTGTTAAATTGTTCGTACTTCTCTTAGTAGTTTTTTTGGAAACCATCAGACACCAATTTTACAAATAAATCAATATTCGAGTACAAATTAAGTGATGGAAATTTAGTTGATTTTGGTTTGAACATCTTAATGTCATTACCTTCATTATGTTGATGTCCTTGAGAGTCCTCTACATCTTCCAATTCCGTCAGTGTCTGGATGGCCTCACATTCTCTGAAACTCCAATTTTCCTCCCCCTGTTGAGTTTTACTGAACAATTTTTTAAAAAACAGCTTTCTTGCGAAAAGATGCAAATCTTTAATCGCTATAAAAGGATCCAAACAAGAAGAAGGAGAAAAGGTTAGCCCCAAACTCAACACATCGATTTGACTTTCTGTTAGTACGATATCCGAAAGGTTAATTACCTGTAGTCTAGACGTTGAGTTGAATGAGGTTGTCCTTTTGTAATCTTTGTTGTAGGAGCCCTGAAAGGTGCCCTCTTTCCTCTGCCGGAAGTCCAAGCCTCATCATTAGTCACAGTGCTGATATTACTTCCACTAGATGAAATAGATGAGTTTGATAGGGCTCTGTTCAGATTTTTCTTTTGATTGGTTCCACTGTACCAGTTATAGACCTTCTTATTTTTGTAATCATTCAGGTCCCTCTGGAATTTCTTTGCTTTCAAATCCTGGACTTCTTTTTCCCAGGAGGGAAATAGACTGTCTATGTCAGACATTAATTTGGTAAATGTCTCAATGTTGACCATTTCTTTCAACTTTATCTGGTTCTCAGTGATTTCTTTTTCCAGATCATCAAGTTTTTTTCCATTATATTCAATTAGTAATGAAATGAGGGATAGAGAACACTGATTGCACACTTCCTCCCACCTCGTCCGGAAGCTCTCTTCTGCCATAGGAAATGATGGTGTAATCCTCACTCTGAGTCCCCTAGGGATTAATTTCTTCGTAGAATATTTTTACAAAGCTGCCCTATTGCACCATGTTCTGAGTCTTTTCGTAAAAAAAATTTGATGCTTCTAAAAATATCCATTTCTTGGGTGTTACCTTCCAGAATATCATTATCCATCTCACCTTTAAAAACATTATTCATTTGGTCTTGCCAGGAACTTTCCCTGGCTTTAATATCCATAATATAGAATTAATTTCTGTGAACAAAAAACACAGGATCTAATAAATTTCCAACTTATCAAACTATTTTGAGGGTCATCAAATATCAGAAATTGCAAATAATTCAAATGACCCAAATTCTCATGAAACATTAAATTCTTTATTATTTTATTAGACAAACACACAAGAAAAATATTAAAAAGATGGATAATGATATAAAAAATATCCTGGGTTCAACAAGTGTTAATTTTTCTTTTTTTTAATATTGTACATGATAAATTCACACAGGTTCATCACACACAATTTTTTGTAACAAATGTTTTGTACATATGTTTTTGGGAAGTTGGTCTCTTGCAAAAGTATTCAACCCCTAATCCGCCCGCATCAAGGTCAATTATAATATATAATTTGTGATCTATAGGAAAGTGCTAGTGCATTAGCATACAGCTAAAAATGAATAAACAATTTGAGAGACCAAAGATACATGAGATGAATGAGGGATTGAATAGTTTTGTTTAGGGGTAGAAATAATCTGCTTATTCCAATTAATCTATGCAGAGTTATTATCTCTAAGGCAAGCCATAAAAAACTGCATCAGAAAAAATTCCTTATAAACACGTTGTCACATGAATTGCTGTAAACAAATGCCCAATATACCTATGTATCTACTATATGTTAAGAGTTAACAGAGCAAAATTCAATCTGTTATATGATTAACAGGAATAATATCACATCAGCATGTTACCAGGCAGGCCACATAACATCATAAAGACTGATGTGTTTAGAGCAATACTTCTCAAGCAGGTATATTAAGGGTTAACAGAGCAAGATTTAATCTTGTTGCAGGAGTTAAGATTACACCAGTGTGTTACTAGACAAGCCACATAACATTAAGCCATAGACACTGGTGTGGTCACAGCAATACTTATCAAGCAGGTACAAGGATCAAATCAACATTGTGTCAAATAGGTCATACAGAGCGGTGATGAACCAAGGCATAAATATAAATCTTACATAAGAAACCCAAGATCCCCCTTAACGATCGTTTCGTCTCTTCCTCAGAAGGGGTGAACAGTCTATTTAAGTAACAGCTGTCCAATGACACGCTGATTACTGATAGCAGCGGCTGTGTAGCGCTTATCATGGAAAGCAGGAGAGTTCAAAGCACCTGGGTCAGCGTCCTGCAGCCATGGAAACGCCCTCTGGTAAGCCAGGGAGCGTGTCCATGAAGCACATAAGGACGCCTCACCATGGAAACCAGACAACACTGCTGTCCAGGGAGGCGCAGGCGCTCTGAGGATTTTTTCATACTTAGAAGTTAACTATAGGAATACCAGTTATATCAGTGAATCTGAATGGATCCATGGTATGAAGTGAATTTCTATGGATTAATGCAATGCAGCCCACATGAAACGGACTCTATTTATATAAAGATTTAATAGTGACATGTAATAAAGTGATTTATATAAATTGAATACAATAAAGTCTAACTGAAACAGACTTATCCATGGATCTAGACTATAAATGTGTATATAAAGAAATGTGACAGTGATAAGCGCTACACAGCCGCTGCTATCAGTAATCAGCGTGTCATTGGACAGCTGTTACTTAAATAGACTGTGTGCCTTTCCAGACTTCACCCCTCTAGATACAATGATTATTCAACACCCCTATGAAATCACTAATATGCTTTTTTCTTCTCTACTCTTTCCTCTAGAAATCAGCTTGGCGTATCATGATGAGACTCCTATCGAGAGGTATGCAGGCAGTCCTCTGGGTGATGGATGTGGATGACACTCCCTGGGCAACCTGCGGCTCAGAAAATATCTGGAGGCTAGCCTGCTCGCTCTACAGTTCACAGCTTCTTGATGGCCCCCTGTCCATCACTCACGCCAAAAAGGGGGATTGTGAGAAAAGAGTTAATCTTTTTTCACTGGGTTAGAAAAATAGTAGAAATTCATTCTCCTTTGCAAGAACAAGACCAGACTTATTTACGTAACAAACTTTGAGACCAAACTCAAGGACGCAGAATGTTTTGACTTAGAAACAACTGAAAAACATCTTATTATGGGAAGAAGAAATGTTATAGACTGTTATGGGAAGAAAAGTCATTATCTTAATTTCTCTTGCTGGGAACATGTAATCCACGCCTTTAATGAATGCAGATTAATGAATATGTATGTTGCATAGTTACGCCCTAATCAACTTTGTATAACTTTGTAATGTAAACAAAATCAATACAGTTCTATTTGGGAGCCGCACATCTCCAGGTCTTATGTGTATAACAGCGTCTGCCTGTTTTCATTGAGGCTGGAATAGCAGAGGAGGGGTTACCGGTACTTTCTTCGCATCGCTGGCAACAGCTGTAACCGTTAGGTCAACCTGACAATATGTGGGAGGACGGCCATTCGTATCTATCGTGTTAGATGGCATTCCTACACTTGCCCTATTGGACACTGGCTCACAGGTGACGACGATCCCGCATATCCTTTACAAAAGATCTTGGGCCGATTCTGAGCTCACTTGCCCAGACCCAGACCTTACTATATATGCTGGTAATGGACAGCCGGTATCACAAGTAGGATACAAGGAGGTGACGATAAAGGTGGGGAGGGAGGAGCTAAAGGGCCAAGGACTTATTGTGGTGGATACTGATTGTCGTGAAAGAAATCCAACAATGATATTAGGCACTAATGTTGTTGAAAATTGTCTAGGAGAAGTTCTTTTCTTACTCCAGCAGGTTGCAGAAACTGCCAGCATTGGGCAGCAGAGGGTCCTACAGAAAGAAATCAAGGCCCTTCTGCAGAGACAACAAGTAGAGTTGTCTGGTGGAGAAATTGGCAGTGTACGGGTAAGCGACCCATTCCCCATTGTGTTACCCCCAAGAAGTGAAGTGATGATTTTGTGTCGGGCAGCGATAGGCCTCAGAGGGCAGGATTACCAGGCAATGGTAGAGGCCATGTACTCAGATAGTAGGCCCACAGTCCTGACAGCCAGGGGGGTAGTTGATGTACGCAAAGGGAGGGTACCTGTACGGGTTTTAAACTGTGGAGAGGAAGAGGTCAAGCTACCCAGATATGCTACTGTTGCCAAGTTGTTCACTGTCAACAACAACTCAATTCAGGCAGTGGAACCCTTGACCCCGTCCGACCAGGCAGAGGACAACAGCTCCAAGGGACAACTGAAGGACTGGTGTCAGAAGCTGCATGTCGGCACTGATTCCACCCCTTCTTACCAAAGGCATGGAGTTTATCGGGTGGTGAAGGAATATGAATGGGTTTTTAGTAAGCATCCATTAAACTTTGGACGGATAAAAGTGGTACACCATCGCATACCCTCGGGAGACCATCCACCTATAAAAGAGAGATACAGGCCTATACCACCAGCTCACTATCAGTGTGCTAAAAATATGTTATGGGAAATGAAGGAGGCTGGGGTTATTAGAGATAGTTGTAGCCCCTGGTCAGCCGCACTTGTCCTGGTAAGAAAGAAAGATGGCACAATGAGGATGTGCGTTGACTATAGGCAGATAAACCGCATAACACACAAGGATGCTTACCCATTGCCCCGCATTGAGGAATTACTTGCTGCACTGAAAGCTGCTAATTTCTTTTCCACCTTAGATCTTACCAGTGGGTATTGGCAGGTTTCCATGGCAGATGAAGAGAGAAGACCGCATTCACGACGCTGATGGGTCTGTGTGAGTTCAACAGCATGCCGTTTGGACTCTGCAATGCACCAGGCACGTTCCAAAGGCTGATGGAGTGTTGCCTGGGGCACCGAAACTTCAAGACTGTACTGATATATCTTGATGACGTCATCGTGTATTCCAAGATGTATGAGGAACATCTGGAGCACCTGGCCTAGGTTTTTGAAGCATTGTCAAAGTTTGGTATGAAACTAAAGCCTTCAAAATGCCATTTGCTGAAGCTGAAGGTTCAGTATCTTGTACATGTGGTCAGTGCGGACGGTGTGGCACCAGACCCTGAAAAGGTCACTGCTATCAGACACTGGCCGAAGCCAACGACTGTCAAGGAGGTTCGTCAGTTCTTGGGGCTGGTAGGATACTGCAGGAGGTTCATAAAGGACATCACAAAAATAGCGGCGCCTTTGCAAGATCTCCTGGTAGGCCAGACCAAAAAGAGCAAGACTTCCAGCCCTCCGTTTGAATGGGGTGAGAAAGAAGAAGACTCCTTCAAGCACATGAAGTGGGCCCGGACTGGTGAGGAAATCCTGGCCTGCCCTGATCATAATCTACCGTTCGTGCTGCACACAGATGCCAGTAATGTGGGATTGGGAGCTGTGCTGTCGCAGGTGCAGAATGGCAAAGAACGTGTAATTGTCTTTGCAAGCAGGAAGCTCCGTCCTACTGAGAGAAACCCAGAAAACTACAGCTCGTTCAAGCTGGAATTCCTGGCCTTAGTCTGGGCCATCACTGAATGGTTCAAGCACTACCTGGCGGCTGCGAAGTTTACCATATTTACGGATAACAACCCACTTACTCACTTGGACTCCGCAAAGCTAGGTGCACTAGAGCAGCGATGGATGGCCCGTTTGTCAAACTATGACTTCACCATCAAATATCGGGCAGGCCGCAAAAATACCAACGCTGATGCATTGTCGAGAATGCCCCATTTACCAGATGCAGGAGAAGACGCGGATGAGCTAGAAGAGATAGAGCTGCCGGCTTTTCACCGCAACAGTGCATCCCAGTGTAACCAACGTGTTAAAGGCAAACGCCAAGAGGCCATGCTGAACCCGTTACCTTACCACGGGTGGGAAGAAACGCAAGACAGCGATCCGGCTGTTCACCTAGTTAAAGAGCTATTAACCCAACCAGACTCAAGTCTTAACCCAGATGCCCCACCGGAAGCGCAGCACCTGTGGAAGGAAAAGAGCAGATTGTTCATCTACAGGGGTAGGCTATGCAGACATTACATCAACCCCCGAACCTATGAGAGGGTGTGGCAAATAGTGGTACCGAAGAGAGATGTTCAGATGGTGCTGGAAGCGTACCATGATGGAGCAGGACACTTTGGATGGAAGAAGCTTGAGGTACTGTTACGCAACAGATTCTATTGGGTTGGCATGAGAACTACCATTGAGAACTGGTGCCGAAACTGTGGCCCATGCAACCTGAGAACAAAGGACCGTGACAGTCAAAGAGCTCCATTACAGCCAATTGTCACCAAACAGCCACTGGAACTTGTAGCCTTGGACCATGTGAAATTGACACCCAGTCAGTATATCCGGTTATACGTATGCCCTCACTATGGTGGACCACTATTCCCGGTTTCTGGTGGTAGTACCTGTAAAGGACTTGACAGCAAGAACCGCAGCGAGAACCTTTCAAGCCTACTTCTGCAGACCACATGGCTACCCGGAACAAGTGTTGACGGATCAAGGTTCTGCGTTCGAAGATGAAGTGTTCCAGGAGTTTTGCAACCTGTAGGGGTGTAACAAAATCCAAACCACACCGAATCACCCACAGACCAACGGCATGTGTGAGAAAATGAACCAGGTGGTCATAGACCTGTTGAAAACCTTGTCCTTGGAAGAAAGAAGCATGTGGCCGGAGAAGTTGCCTGATTTAGTGGACATGTGCAACAACATCCCTGTGAGTTACACCAATTGCACGCCAGCATACTTGATGAGAGCAAGACCTGGGAAGTTACCAGTTGACTTAGAAATGGGAATTGCCGTTCCTGAAACCAGTTCACCTGAAGCTGATTGGGACACTAAGCGCCAAGAGCTGTACAAAAAGGTACAGGAGTGTGTAGAAAGAATCCTAGACCAAATTACAGAAAGGCAAGAGAAAGATTATAACAAGAATGCACCAGCTGCTCCTTTAATACCTGGAGAGATGGTTCTAAAAAGAAAAAGAAGGACCCATAAGCTTGATGACCAGTGGAAAGCAGAACCATACACAGTATTACGCTCTAAAGGCTGCTTTACACCAGACAATCTATCGTGCGATAGATCATCGGGGTCACGGTTTTTGTGACGCACATCTGGCATCGCTGGCTATTCCGGCCTGTGTGACACCTCCTAGCGACGCAGTATCGCTCACAAATCGTGAGTCGTGTACTGCTCGCTAGGTTCCATAATATCATTTAATTTAGTTGTTCATCGTTTCCGGGGTAGCACACATCGCTCCGTGTGACACCCCGGGAATGATGAACAGCTGCTCACCTGCATCACGCGGCCGTCGCCGGCTATGTGAAGGAAGGAGGTGGGCGGGATGTTTACGTCCCGCTCATCTCCGCCCCTCCGTTTCCATTGGCCGGCGGCTGTGTGACGTCGCTGTGACACTGAACGTCCCTCCCACTCCAAGAAGTGGACGTTCGCCGCCCACAGCGTGGTTGCACGAGAGGTAAGTACGTGTGACGGGGGTTACTGACTTTGTGCGACATGGGCAGTGATTTGCCCGTGACGCAAAAAGGACGGGGACGGGTACGATCGATTGTGAAATTGCACAATCGGTTGTACCGTGTAAAGCAGCCTTAACTTTGACAACAAGATCTGCTTAATCAGCAAGGGTAAGGGAAAACGTCAGCGGCAGTTTCTAGAGACCACCTTAAGAAATGTCCTGAACAGTTGAAGCCAAAAGAAGTCATCCCCTGTATACCTCAACCTAAAGAGGAAAAAAAAGAGAAGATGATACGAACAGTACTTGGTGATTTTCCTGAAAGTTGGCCTCAGTACATTGGAGCCATAATTATACCATTATTGACTGGCGCTCAACCAGTAGAAGTCCCAGAAAGACTGGAACAACCTGTCAAAGTTTCAGAAGAACTACCTGTCGCAGTAGAACCAGAGAACCCTGCTATTGGTGAACCTGCCAGTCCTATGGTAAGACTAAGACAACATTTGCGCATACCAATATTGCGTAGATCCTCGTGCAGACTAGTAGATAGTGCACACATAGCACCAGCACTAGGTACCAGTTCACCACACCGACCAGTTGAGACACAGGCATTACGTAGGTCTAGCCGTAGCAACTTTGGTCAGCCCCTATCCCGTTATGTAGCAGAATATTAAATAGAAAGTGTAGTAGTTAGTAAAATGTAAAAATGTTTTATTTGTTTATTTATTGCAACTAAGTAAATCCGTAACCGTCAAGTGTATTGAGCCTGCAGGACGTTTTGCATGAACTTTTGCATCTTCTTGAACTTTTATTGACATATGGACCAGTGGACCACAGGACTGGTAGTGGTCAAAAATCTTCTTATATATACCATACTCACATTTTGCAGCGGAAGGACTGCATTTCTCCATTTTATTGGTTTTTGTAATTTTTATTTTTTTAAGACTTTGTACTATTCTTTATTGTTGCTAATGTTTTATAAGTTTGTGTTTCCAGTCCAGGAGTGCTGAATTTAACTAAGGGGGAATGTGGCACCCCAGGGTTCCGTTGCCACAAATATATCTGTACCTGGGGCAGGTAAGGATCTCCACATCAGGTAATCCCACATACAATATTTCCACTCCAAGCCTGGAGGGGGAGCTCTACAAGGTGAGTTCAGGTGAGGTCCCCTTTGAAATCCAGGTTTGGAGGCAGAGTCAGAGAGACAGTTGACAGTTGGAGAAAAGGAGACTGTGCGAGCAGAGAGTGAGGGAAGACATCAAAATGGAGAGGGCTGTGCTTAGCCCGTACGAGTAACTGTGTGACCGCCTGAGGGATCAGGAGTGAGGCAAAAGAGGAGTGACCGGGGAGGTGGAGCCAGATCGGTTCATCCCCAAGGAACAACGCTGATTACCGGACACCGGCGTCCGAGTTTGTGAGGGACCTAATCTACCCAACAATAAAGACCGGAGGCTAGGGAGACTCCAGATCTCCTGGCCGCAGCAGCACCTGAAGGCAAAGCCGCTACACAGAGCTTAGGGACTGCAGTGAGTACAGCAGTGCCCCTTAGAAAAGCTCCCGCCGCCTGCCATACAGGTGAAGACCGTGAGAGAGGGACAAGGTATAGCTACAGGCAGCCTAGTACGAAGGAGAAATAAGAAATAACGTTTGGAACTCCATTCTATGTCTGAACTGGGTGCAAAAACCTAAAAAACATCACTATGGGGAGATAAGGTATGCACACCAGTGACTATGTAAGGGGAATACATGGAATAGCAGAAACTGCTGTGTGAATACTGACATGAAAAATTCAATAGCTATATGTACGAATGAAATGTGGAAAAATGGAACCTGCATTACTGCCATGAATATATGAATAAAGAGAAATTTAGCTACTGAATTGATCAATGCAATAGAGCCCCAACACTACGCCAAAGTATTTCTCTACGTTGGGGTCCCTAGCTTGTGTGTGTCCTCTCATGCAGTTAAAAAACTTACCGTGTATGGGAAGCTGAGACCCAGGCTATATATACGATGTGGATTGGCAATAGGTGTGTATGGGGAGGGTTCCCAAACGAAAATCAACTAACAAATAAGACATAACGTTTGGAACTCCATTCTATGTCTGAACTGGGTGCAAAAACCTAAAAAACATCACTATGGGGAGATAAGGTATGCACACCAGTGACTATGTAAGGGGAATACATGGAATAGCAGAAACTGCTGTGTGAATACTGACATGAAAAATTCAATAGCTATATGTACGAATGAAATGTGGAAAAATGGAACCTGCATTACTGCCATGAATATATGAATAAAGAGAAATTTAGCTACTGAATTGATCAATGCAATAGAGCCCCAACACTACGCCAAAGTATTTCTCTACGTTGGGGTCCCTAGCTTGTGTGTGTCCTCTCATGCAGTTAAAAAACTTACCGTGTATGGGAAGCTGAGACCCAGGCTATATATACGATGTGGATTGGCAATAGGTGTGTATGGGGAGGGTTCCTAAACGAAAATCAACTAACAAATAAGAAATAACGTTTGGAACTCCATTCTATGTCTGAACTGGGTGCAAAAACCTAAAAAACATCACTATGGGGAGATAAGGTATGCACACCAGTGACTATGTAAGGGGAATACATGGAATAGCAGAAACTGCTGTGTGAATACTGACATGAAAAATTCAATAGCTATATGTACGAATGAAATGTGGAAAAATGGAACCTGCATTACTGCCATGAATATATGAATAAAGAGAAATTTAGCTACTGAATTGATCAATGCAATAGAGCCCCAACACTACGCCAAAGTATTTCTCTACGTTGGGGTCCCTAGCTTGTGTGTGTCCTCTCATGCAGTTAAAAAACTTACCGTGTATGGGAAGCTGAGACCCAGGCTATATATATGATGTGGATTGGCAATAGGTGTGTATGGGGAGGGTTCCTAAACGAAAATCAACTAACAAATAAGAAATAACGTTTGGAACTCCATTCTATGTCTGAACTGGGTGCAAAAACCTAAAAAACATCACTATGGGGAGATAAGGTATGCACACCAGTGACTATGTAAGGGGAATACATGGAATAGCAGAAACTGCTGTGTGAATACTGACATGAAAAATTCAATAGCTATATGTACGAATGAAATGTGGAAAAATGGAACCTGCATTACTGCCATGAATATATGAATAAAGAGAAATTTAGCTACTGAATTGATCAATGCAATAGAGCCCCAACACTACGCCAAAGTATTTCTCTACGTTGGGGTCCCTAGCTTGTGTGTGTCCTCTCATGCAGTTAAAAAACTTACCGTGTATGGGAAGCTGAGACCCAGGCTATATATACGATGTGGATTGGCAATAGGTGTGTATGGGGAGGGTTCCCAAACGAAAATCAACTAACAAATAAGAAATAACGTTTGGAACTCCATTCTATGTCTGAACTGGGTGCAAAAACCTAAAAATCATCACTATGGGGAGACAAGGTATGCACACCAGTGACTATGTAAGGGGAATACATGGAATAGCAGAAACTGCTGTGTGAATACTGACATGAAAAATTCAATAGCTATATGTACGAATGAAATGTGGAAAAATGGAACCTGCATTACTGCCATGAATATATGAATAAAGAGAAATTTAGCTACTGAATTGATCAATGCAATAGAGCCCCAACACTACGCCAAAGTATTTCTCTACGTTGGGGTCCCTAGCTTGTGTGTGTCCTCTCATGCAGTTAAAAAACTTACCGTGTATGGGAAGCTGAGACCCAGGCTATATATACGATGTGGATTGGCAATAGGTGTGTATGGGGAGGGTTCCCAAACGAAAATCAACTAACAAATAAGAAATAACGTTTGGAACTCCATTCTATGTCTGAACTGGGTGCAAAAACCTAAAAAACATCACTATGGGGAGATAAGGTATGCACACCAGTGACTATGTAAGGGGAATACATGGAATAGCAGAAACTGCTGTGTGAATACTGACATGAAAAATTCAATAGCTATATGTACGAATGAAATGTGGAAAAATGGAACCTGCATTACTGCCATGAATATATGAATAAAGAGAAATTTAGCTACTGAATTGATCAATGCAATAGAGCCCCAACACTACGCCAAAGTATTTCTCTACGTTGGGGTCCCTAGCTTGTGTGTGTCCTCTCATGCAGTTAAAAAACTTACCGTGTATGGGAAGCTGAGACCCAGGCTATATATACGATGTGGATTGGCAATAGGTGTGTATGGGGAGGGTTCCCAAACGAAAATCAACTAACAAATAAGAAATAACGTTTGGAACTCCATTCTATGTCTGAACTGGGTGCAAAAACCTAAAAAACATCACTATGGGGAGATAAGGTATGCACACCAGTGACTATGTAAGGGGAATACATGGAATAGCAGAAACTGCTGTGTAAATACTGACATGAAAAATTCAATAGCTATATGTACGAATGAAATGTGGAAAAATGGAACCTGCATTACTGCCATGAATATATGAATAAAGAGAAATTTAGCTACTGAATTGATCAATGCAATAGAGCCCTAACACTACGCCAAAGTATTTCTCTACGTTGGGGTCCCTAGCTTGTGTGTGTCCTCTCATGTAGTTAAAAAACTTACCGTGTATGGGAAGCTGAGACCCAGGCTATATATACGATGTGGATTGGCAATAGGTGTGTATGGGGAGGGTTCCCAAACGAAAATCAACTAACAAATAAGACATAACGTTTGGAACTCCATTCTATGTCTGAACTGGGTGCAAAAACCTAAAAAACATCACTATGGGGAGATAAGGTATGCACACCAGTGACTATGTAAGGGGAATACATGGAATAGCAGAAACTGCTGTGTGAATACTGACATGAAAAATTCAATAGCTATATGTACGAATGAAATGTGGAAAAATGGAACCTGCATTACTGCCATGAATATATGAATAAAGAGAAATTTAGCTACTGAATTGATCAATGCAATAGAGCCCCAACACTACGCCAAAGTATTTCTCTACGTTAGGGTCCCTAGCTTGTGTGTGTCCTCTCATGCAGTTAAAAAACTTACCGTGTATGGGAAGCTGAGACCCAGGCTATATATACGATGTGGATTGGCAATAGGTGTGTATGGGGAGGGTTCCCAAACGAAAATCAACTAACAAATAAGAAATAACGTTTGGAACTCCATTCTATGTCTGAAGCTAGGGACCCCAACGTAGAGAAATACTTTGGCGTAGTGTTGGGGCTCTATTGCATTGATCAATTCAGTAGCTAAATTTCTCTTTATTCATATATTCATGGCAGTAATGCAGGTTCCATTTTTCCACATTTCATGCGTACATATAGCTATTGAATTTTTCATGTCAGTATTCACACAGCAGTTTCTGCTATTCCATGTATTCCCCTTACATAGTCACTGGTGTGCATACCTTATCTCCCCATAGTGATGTTTTTTAGGTTTTTGCACCCAGTTCAGACATAGAATGGAGTTCCAAACGTTATTTCTTATTTGTTAGTTGATTTTCGTTTGGGAACCCCCCCCATACACACCTATTGCCAATCCACATCGTATATATAGCCTGGGTCTCAGCTTCCCATACACGGTAAGTTTTTTAACTGCATGAGAGGACACACACAAGCTAGGGACCCCAACGTAGAGAAATACTTTGGCGTAGTGTTGGGGCTCTATTGCATTGATCAATTCAGTAGCTAAATTTCTCTTTATTCATATATTCATGGCAGTAATGCAGGTTCCATTTTTCCACATTTCATTCGTACATATAGCTATTGAATTTTTCATGTCAGTATTCACACAGCAGTTTCTGCTATTCCATGTATTCCCCTTACATAGTCACTGGTGTGCATACCTTATCTCCCCATAGTGATGTTTTTTAGGTTTTTGCACCCAGTTCAGACATAGAATGGAGTTCCAAACGTTATTTCTTATTTGTTAGTTGATTTTCGTTTGGGAACCCTCCCCATACACACCTATTGCCAATCCACATCGTATATATAGCCTGGGTCTCAGCTTCCCATACACGGTAAGTTTTTTAACTGCATGAGAGGACACACACAAGCTAGGGACCCCAACGTAGAGAAATACTTTGGCGTAGTGTTGGGGCTCTATTGCATTGATCAATTCAGTAGCTAAATTTCTCTTTATTCATATATTCATGGCAGTAATGCAGGTTCCATTTTTCCACATTTCATTCGTACATATAGCTATTGAATTTTTCATGTCAGTATTCACACAGCAGTTTCTGCTATTCCATGTATTCCCCTTACATAGTCACTGGTGTGCATACCTTATCTCCCCATAGTGATGTTTTTTAGGTTTTTGCACCCAGTTCAGACATAGAATGGAGTTCCAAACGTTATTTCTTATTTGTTAGTTGATTTTCGTTTGGGAACCCTCCCCATACACACCTATTGCCAATCCACATCGTATATATAGCCTGGGTCTCAGCTTCCCATACACGGTAAGTTTTTTAACTGCATGAGAGGACACACACAAGCTAGGGACCCCAACGTAGAGAAATACTTTGGCGTAGTGTTGGGGCTCTATTGCATTGATCAATTCAGTAGCTAAATTTCTCTTTATTCATATATTCATGGCAGTAATGCAGGTTCCATTTTTCCACATTTCATTCGTACATATAGCTATTGAATTTTTCATGTCAGTATTCACACAGCAGTTTCTGCTATTCCATGTATTCCCCTTACATAGTCACTGGTGTGCATACCTTATCTCCCCATAGTGATGTTTTTTAGGTTTTTGCACCCAGTTCAGACATAGAATGGAGTTCCAAACGTTATTTCTTATTTGTTAGTTGATTTTCGTTTGGGAACCCTCCCCATACACACCTATTGCCAATCCACATCGTATATATAGCCTGGGTCTCAGCTTCCCATACACGGTAAGTTTTTTAACTGCATGAGAGGACACACACAAGCTAGGGACCCCAACGTAGAGAAATACTTTGGCGTAGTGTTGGGGCTCTATTGCATTGATCAATTCAGTAGCTAAATTTCTCTTCATTCATATATTCATGGCAGTAATGCAGGTTCCATTTTTCCACATTTCATTCGTACATATAGCTATTGAATTTTTCATGTCAGTATTCACACAGCAGTTTCTGCTATTCCATGTATTCCCCTTACATAGTCACTGGTGTGCATACCTTATATCCCCATAGTACGAAGGAGAGACATAGCACAGCAGGGAGGCCTCACAACTAACCTGGTGCAGAGATCCTGAACTGTTCCCAGATTACCCAAAAACTGTCACATCAGACACTGAACCCATTTTTAATAACACCTGCAAGTAAATCCTGGTCAGAGTTAATGAATTGGTGTGAAACACTTTATTTCTTCATCTGAGGAGCCATAGGCTGCTGCACTAAAGTGACAGTTGAAAAGGCTGTGAAGAAAAACCACCATATCTGTGTACTACTAAAACTGCCCTGGGGATCCTGCTTCACCTACGGGAAGCGTAAACAACTGGCTGCCTAACCATCACCCCAGAGGTCTGACCTGCAGACCCAGTAACCATACTAGAACCGTAGGTGGCGTCACAAAATACTTTTATTTATTTATTTTTTTTTTTTTTTCGTTATTATTTTTTTTTTTATGTTATTTTTTTTTCATTTTTATTATTTACTGACTTTCAGCGACCACCAGGGCCACGGAACCGGGCACAGGCCCCCGTGACATAATCCCATTAACCAACACCCGGAACCGAGTACCCCACAGCCCTGGGGCGGGTCATTGTTATACATGTCCACTAGATCAGACAGTCTCTCAGGCCACAGGCTCCGCTCCTCCAGGGGTAAGGTCTTGAGCAGATTGAGGACCAGATGGTTCATCTTCTCACACATCCCGTTGGTTTGGGCATGATATGGCATGGTACGAATCTTCTTGCACCCATACAAGCTGCAGAACTCCTGGAAGATTTCGGCTTCAAAGGCAGGGCCCTGATCTGTAAGCACCTTCTCCGGGTAGCCATGTGGCCGGCAGAAATATTCCTGGAAGACCCTTGGCGCTGTTCGAGCTGTCAGATCATTGACGGGTACCATCACCATGAACCTTGAGTAGTGATATACTATCGTGAGAGCGTAGGTATATCCGCTCCTACTCGGCATCAGCTTAACATGATCCAGAGAGACAAGTTCCAGTGGCTGGTGGGTAACAATTGGCTGCAACGGGGCTTTCTGGCTGGTACCATCTTTCCTTCTTAGCACACAGGGACCACAATCCCGACACCATGCTTCAATGGATTCCCTCATTCCAACCCAGTAAAAGCGCTCTCTCAGCAGCATTTCCAGCTTCTTCCAGCCGAAGTGTCCAGCTCCATCATGATAAGCCTCCAGGACCATGGGCACGTATGTCTGTGGCACCACAATCTGGCAGATCCTCTCATGCGTCTTGGGGTTAATGAGCCCGCTATACAATTTGCCTTGTTGCAGATACAGCCGGCTCCTTTCCTTCCAAAGCCTCTGGGCTTCTGCTGGGGCAGTGGGCCCCAATCTGGCGTCAGCTTGAGAAATCATCTTCTTGACCAGCCTGGCTGCAGGATCATTATCCTGGGATTCTTGCCAGCCATGGTGGGGTAGTGGGTTGAAGGCTGCCTTTTGCTGACCACTGTATGGTCTGGTGTTCTCCAGATTGTCAGGTTGATGAAATGCAGGCAGTTTGATCTCTTCCAACTCATCTTCATCCACCCCTTCATCAGGCAAGTGTGGCATCCTGGACAACGCATCCGCATTGGTATTCTTTCGGCCAGCCCTGTACTTTATGGTGAAATCACAATTCGCCAGCCGAGCTACCCAGCGTTGTTCTAGGGCCCCAAGCTTCGCTGTATCCAGGTGGGTCAGGGGATTGTTGTCCGTGTATGCAGTGAATTTTGCAGAAGCCAGGTAATGCTTGAACCTCTCGGTCACTGTCCAGACGAGTGCCAGGAACTCCAACTTGAAGGAACTATAATTCTCAGGATTCCTTTCCGTTGGCCGGAGCTTCCTGCTTGCATAAGCTATTACCTTCTCCTTGCTATTCTGCATCTGGGATAGGACAGCACCCAAGCCCACGTTGCTGGCGTCCATGTATAAGATGAAGGGGAGACCGTAGTCGGGATAGGCTAGGATCTCTTCTCCAGTCAAGGCCGACTTCATCTGCCGAAAGAATTCTTCCTGCTCTTTATCCCAGGCGAATGGGGGACCAGAAGTCTTGCCATGCTTGGTTTGTCCCACCAGGAGATCTTGCATGGGAGCTGCCATCTTTGTGTAACCCTTGTTGAAGCGGCAGTAATAGCCCATCAGGCCCAGGAACTGACTCACTTCTCTGAGTGTGGTAGGTCTTGGCCAGCTCTGGATGGCTGTGATCGTCTCTGGGTCTGGTGCTACACCTTCTGCACTAACCACATACCCGAGATATTGAACTTTGGGCTTTAACAAATGACATTTGGATGGCTTCAGCTTCATCCCATATCTGGAGAGGGCCTCGAACACTTTGGCAAGATGTTCCAGGTGTGCTTCATACGTATTGGAGTAGACGATGACATCGTCCAGGTATAACAGGACCATTTCAAAATTGCGATGTGCCAAGCAGCACTCCATTAGCCTCTGGAAGGTTCCTGACGTGTTATGTGACGCCCTGGCCGGGCCAGGTAGTCACAAATAGTGCACCGCATTACACCCTTCCCTCACAGGTAGAGTTGAGCGATGTTCGAGTTTCGCCAATTTCATGTTCGAGTGATTTTGGGGGGATGCCCGAGATCGAACTCGAAGTTTTTGCTAAAAGCTCAACAGTTCGAGTTACGTTCGAGAATGGTTCGATCACGAAAAGCGTGGCTTTTTACAGCTACAGTGTGCAGGGAGCCATCGCTGGCAGCCTGCGGTAAGCTGGTAACCAAGGTAAATATCGGATATCCAAGCAAAGCGCTTTGCTTAGTAACCCGATATTTACCCTGGCTACGTGTGCAGGGAGCCAACACTTCCCCGCTCGGCTCCGCCCCCTCCTGCACTCGGCATGTACACACACACACTCACACTCACCTGTCCCCAGCCATGCAGTCCCCGGCACTGACGTCCTCAGCGCCACATAGCCCCGCTCTGCTCCACCCACCTCTCACTCCGCCACCTGCACACATGGCCCCGATCGGCTCCGCCCACCTCGCACTCAGCTGCCCGCACACATGGCCCCGCTCAGCTCCACCCACCTCTCACTGCGCCGCTCACACACATGGCCCCACTCGGCTCCACCCACCTCGCACTCCACCGCCCACACACATGGCCCCGCTCAGCTCCACCCACCTCGCACTCCGCCGCCGGCACACATGGCCCCGCTCGACTCCACCCACCTCGCATTCCGCCGCCTGCACACATGGCCCCGCTCGGCTCGACCCACCTCGCACTCCGCCGCCCGCACACATGTCCTCGCTCGGCTCCACCCACCTCGCACTCCGCCGCCCGCACACATGGCCCCGCTTGGCTCCATCCACCTCGCACTCCGCCACCCGCACACATAGCCCTGCTCGGCTCGACCCACCTCACACTCCGGCGTCCGCACACATAGCCCCGCTCGGCTCCATCCATCCATCCACCTCGCACTCCACCGCCCGCACACATGGTCCCGCTCGGCTCCACCCACCTCGCACTTCCCCGGCCGCACACATGGCCCCGCTCGGCTCCACGCACCTCACACTCCGCCATGTGTGCGGGCGACAGAGTGCGAGGTGGGTGGAGCCCTGCAGTGACAGCTCTGCTATCAGGAGTGCAGCGATCACCGCAGGTAATGTACCTCGCTATCCTCCTGACAGCAGACCTTGTCATGCCCTGCAGTGACCTGGGCTGACCTATTGATGTTTGCTCAGGTCACTGCATTGCTCTCCCAGCCAATATGGAACATTCTGTTCTTCATTGACTTGGACATTGACACCAGACCTGGATTTGTTTTTCTTTCTAATAAATTGGTGAAAGAGGAAATGTTTTGGGGAGTGTTTTTTCAAATAAAAATGTGTTTGTCGTCTATTTTTTTTATTACTGACTGGGTTGATGATGTGGGGTATCTGATAGATGCCTGACATCACGAACCCCAGGGCTTGATGCCAGGTGACATTACACATCTAGTATTAACCCCATATATTACCCCGTTTGCCAACGCACCAGGGCAACGGGTTGAGCTGGAGCGAAGCACCAGGATTGGCGCATCTAATGGATGCGCCACTTCTGGGGCGGCTGCGGCCTGCTATTTTTAGGCTGAGGAGAGTCCAATAACCATGGACCTCCCTAGTCTGAGAATATCAAATCCCAGCTGTCCGCTTTACCTTGGCTGGTGATCCAATTTTGGGGGGACCCCCATGTGTTTTTTTTTTTTTAATTATTTATTTAATTTAAAATAACAACGTGGGGTGCCCTCAGTTTTGGATTACCAGCCAAGGTGAGGCTGCCAACTGTGGTCTGCAGGCTGCAGACGTCTGCTTTACCCTAGCTGGCTATCAAAAATAGGGGGAACCCCACGTCATTTTTTTTAAAATGTATTTATTTTTTTGGATAAATACAAGGCTAAGCACGCCTTAGTGCCACATGAAAGGCACCAAAGGGTGCAAAATTACAAAATGCAGGAGAGTGGGACATTATGTGTCTTTCTGCTATTATTATAACAGAAAAGACTGATATGAAGTGTGCAAGCACAGGAAAATCACCAGAGCGCTCTACGCTGTGAAAAGCAGTAGAAAATGGCACTGGAGTGAACATGCGACCGCCTCATGTAGGTTGAAGCTATAGATCCTGGGTAAAGTTATGTATTTTCCCTCCTTCAGTTTTTTTGCAGTACGCAAAAAAAAGGAAGGCACACGGATGACAAACGGATGACATACGGACCGTATACGGAACGGAAACGGGTGCCACACGGTTGCACCAATGAAAAAAAGGGACCTTTTTTTGTGGATCGCAAAAACGGATCGGTCGTGTGAATGTAGCCTTATTCTGATCTGCCATTTATAAACAGCAGGCAGAAATAAGTTAATAGCGCCCCCCAGCGTCAGAAAATCTCCGGGGTTTCAGGGGTAGCTGAGACCCTGGAGATCATGATTCAGGCCGTTTTTTCCGGTCCCCGCGGTATACACCGTTTACCGATGATCACGTTACAGTAAATGACAGCGCCGGTAAAAAATGATTTATCTCCCATTTGGCATGAACAAACATGTCAGATGGGAGATAAATCTCATCCCCGGTCTCCTCCGGTCCCCCGATGTCGCAAAAGTGCCCCCCCCGACCCCCTCCCGTAAATCCAAGATGGCCATGCGCACAGCAGCGCGCCAGCCACATTCACCCTACTCCTCTGATTTTTGTCGCATGTGCCATGACACATGTGACAGAAAACTCCTCCCAAGACCCTGCCAGGTCACCCCCTATAACCCCACCGGTGTTCCCCGGTGTCCCACGGTACCTGTGCAGCGTTGATCCCCCACGGCCCCCTCCTTCACAATAGATGCTACCACATGCACAGAGCAGCTGTCAGCTCAGCCTCCTGTCTTCAATCACAGTGAGTGGCGGTAACCATGCATCTGTAAGCTACTGCATTGCCCTGCTCATGAGGTAAGGAACATAGTTGATCAGGAGAGCTATACTACATTTCCAAATGGAGGTATTTGATTTTATAGTTGCCCTGCTGAGCGACTACCAAACATGACAGTCCGTTATACACCACAAGAAAACACATCTAAATATCGAGCTCTGTTGTTTAGTATTCATTCAGCTGGATAACTGGACTTAAAGGGGTATTCCATCTCCAAGATCCTATCCCCAATATATAGTAGGTGGAATAGCAATAATATCAGCAAATACCAATATTTGGAAATGTAGAATAGTTCTCCTGATTAGGCATGCCCTTACCTCATGAGCAGGGCATTGCAGCTTTGGTAGCAACAGTTACGACATGGACTCTGCTGCAGTGGACCCGGGGAGAGTGGGTGCAGATTCATTGCACCCACACTCCTCCCATGGAGGGTCTGCACTCCTAGAAAATGGGGGATACGTTCCATGAGCGTGTCCCCCCATATTCTAGATGCTCCAGAGTCATCGTGGGACCCCCTTATTTTTTTATTCTTACAATAAATTGGTGAAAGAGGGAATGTTTCGGGGAGTGTTTTTTCAAATACATTTTTTTTGTCTATTTTTTTTGTAAGTACTGACAGTTTGTGATGTCGGGTATCTGATAGATGCCATGACATCACAAACTGCTGGGCTTGAAGTCAGGTAACCTTACAGCTAGTATCAACCCCATTTATTACCCCATTTGCCACTGCACCAGGGCACGGGATGAGCTAGGGTGAAGCGCCAGGATTGGCGAATCTAGTGGATGCGCCACTTCCGGGGCGCTTGCGGCCTGCTATTTTTAGGCTGTGAAGGGCCAATAACTATGGACCTTCCCACCCTGAGAATACCAGACCCCAGCTGTCCGGTTTACCTTGGCTGGTGATCCAATTTGGGGGAGCCGCTACTTTTTTTTGTAATTATTATTATTTATAAAATAATTATAAAAAAGAGCCTGGGGTGACCTCCACATTGAATCACCAACCTCGGTAAAGCTGCCAGCTGTGGTTTTCATTCTACAGCCATCTGTTTTACCCTAGCTGACTATCAAAAATGGGGGGACCCCACGTCATTTTTTTTTTAAACTATTTTTTTAAATAAAAAAATTAATAGGCTTCCCTGTATTTTGATTGCTAGCCAAGGTAACACCAGGCAGATGGGGGTGGCATCCCGGAGCTGTCTGCTTTTTCTGCGCTGAGAATCAAAAATACCGCTGAGCGCTACGTCATTTTTTTTAATGATAATATTTTTACAGTACTGTCATGTCAGGCAATCAAAATACAGGGAATCTCATTTTTTTTTAGTTATTTAAATAAATAATTAAAAAAAAAAATTATGGGCTCCCGCTGCATTTTTTGTATTGCTAGCTGAGGGTAATCCAAGCAGCTACTGGCTGCTAACCCCTACTGCTTGGTGTTACCTTCACTGGCATTGGAAAATCCAGGGAAGCATTTTTTATTTTTTTTGCCAAAAAACTACAAAAAAATGACGTGGGCTTCGCCATATTTTTGTATTCTAGCCAGGTACAGCAGGCTGGTATGGCTGCCCCCAACCCCCAGCTGCCTATTTGTACCCGGCTGAGAACTAAAAATATAGGGAAGCCCTTTTTTCATTATTTCATGAATTTCATGAAATCATTAAAAAAAAAATCGACGTAGGCTTCGCCCCATTTTTGTGTCCAGCCGGGTACAACTAGACAGCTGGGGATTGGAATCCGCAGCACAGGTTAGCCTGAGGTTTCTGGGCCCCTTTGCTGCGAATTGCAGTCCGCAGTCGCCCCAGAAAATGGAAGCGTAATCATCTGGCGCTGTATCCAACTCTTCCAGCTGCCCTGGTGATGGTGGCTCGCTGGGTAATAATGGGTTAATACTACCTTTGTTTTACTAGCTAGTATTAAGCCAGAGATTCTTGATGTCAGGCAAGTTTGACCCGGCCATTAAGAATCTCCAATAAAGGGTTAAAAAAAAGACACCACACATAGAAAAAATACTTTAATAGAAATGAATACACAGACACATTAGAGACTCCATGTTTATTACTCCCTGTCATCCCTCCACGATCCTGCTCTTCTGTCTTCTTTCCCCTTCAACCCATGCAGCTCTACTACATCAGACAGCACTGCATGGAGGAGGACGCTGCTGCTCCGTGCAGAAATCACTCAGTGAGAGTGACCACAGGCTGCTGGCTGTGAGCGGTGACGTCGCCGCTGACAGACGGGTTACCATAGCAATGGTGCTCCAATCACGTGATTCCCGATGCCGCTATTTACCGGCTGTGACAGCCCTGCATGTGGCTGACTCTGTAAAGAGCATCCACATGCAGGAACGGGAAGTCGACCATGTGTCAGAGAATTTCGCCGGTACATTGATATGCTCAAACGAGCACCGCGTACCGGAGATGCACTGACAGGATCTAGCATGACGTCATAGCCATGTGACCAGTCTGTAGCCAATGATATAATAGACATGTGACTGGTCACATGTTATTTTGACGTCACGATAGGTCCTATCATCAGTGCTGGTTACCGAGAGGACGCAGCGATTATCGGAAGGAAAATCAGCGGGAGACACAGTGCAGGATGCATCGCGGGGACAGGTAAGTGTTATGGCAATGTTTATTAACTGTATGTGTACATTTATAATGTGTTTTTATGTGTTTGTGTTTGCCTCCCATTGTTTTCAAAGGGGTTCGAGAGGTTCGTCGAACGGCTCACCGAACCGAACTCGAACGCGGCCTCCGTTCGACGAACCGAACCGAACTCAAGCCTCTAGAGGCTCGCTCATCTCTACTCACAGGTAACACACAGCCAACCACAAAACCCTAGTCACCCCCCTCAGGGCTTGATAGACACAGCAGGGGGCGGACCCAGGCGGTTAGAAGACACCCATCTAGGAGTTTTAGACAGCCTGGGGCGAGGAAAGAGTTCAGTGCAGTTCAGTTTGAGGAGTTTAAGTCTAGAGTTCAAGGTGGAGAGGTGTGTGTGCTGGAGCTGTGTGCAGCTCCAGCAGAGGCGAGAACCCAAGTTGAACAGGTGCCAGGGTAGGAGCCCTGGTGCCTTTAGCTAGGAGGCAGACGCCGGTCTCCGTCTGCAGGAGCCGGGAAGACGGCTTAGTGGAACCGAGGTGGCCCGGGACAGGGTAGTGTGCTCGCCGGTACCGACCCAGGAAACAGACTCGGAAACCGGAGCACAAAGGGGGGTACTCAGACCCTGAAGTTAGGTCCAGAAGAGACTGGGGGCTAGCTAATTAACTGATTGCGGCCAGGACTAGAGGTCCTGTCCCACCCAAAATCCCGACTGAAGGCAACAGCCCACCAAGGGGGTTAAATAGCCACCGCCATGCTCAGAGATCCAACGGGCCAGCGTCTGCGGGCAAAGGGCTCCTTAGGTGACCACAAGCCGGGAGCGGACTCCTGAAGTTGCAAGCACAGGCAGTCCACCATCTTACACAGGTGCAGGAGAAAGACAGAGACCACCAGCCGGGTGGGGGAACTAGAACGTAGCCGGCTGCGGGCACCGACCACCATCACCTTGGTTTACCAGAGACTCGTGTGTTTTCTAATAGTGAGTACACCAGCACCCTGCGGTCGCCCATCTCCCTGCATCGACAAACCCCCAACGGATCCCGGGGCCACCATACCTGCCCACGGAGGGGTTAACAACTGGCTGCACAACATCTGCCCCGGGTGCCCCGTAACTGCAGCGGTGGTGTAACCGTGGGTGGCGTCACAAACTCCGTATGGCTCTGCCCGTACATTTACATCCCACATTCACTATCGCATCACTACCACTTTTCATTTGAAGTGACCGTGAGGCCCCCGGGTCCGGAGACCCTCGAGCCACCCGCAGAAGGGCCGGATCCAAGCAGCTCGGCTGCTGAGAGTGGGGCGGTACACCTTAAATTTCTGGCGTCACGAACAGGATACTTACCCATCCACTTACCTTGTGGAAGTGCGCCTTGTATTGAAGTCAGCGGTGATCCATTGCAAAATTCCCAGAAAACGTCATCTTGCCGCCATCTTTTGGTGCAAAAGTTTCTACCCTGGGTCTCCTTCCCCGAGAAAGGGTGCGAAGCTGGGAACACGGCCGAAAAGCAAAGCCAGAAGTCGCAAAACGAAACTTACCGGCCGAAGAGAAGAGTGCCAAGAAAAGACCAAGGGGGAGCAGATGGAAGATGTATGCCCCTAAACCCAATGCCGGCCCCTCGCCGACCGCTGGAGCGGCGACCCCCGCGGGGGAAACAGTCGACAAGGAGGCTGCAGCTCCCGCTCCGGACGCAGGAGCAGAGGCGGCATGGGATCGGTTGCCGCCGGGAACTGCGGCTTAGCTAGAACGGAAGCTGGTGCAGTTCTGCATCCAGATACGGGTCGAGTCGATGCAACAAGCCTTGGGCTGGAAGAAGGAGATGCAGAAAATGGTGGCCGTGGTGTGGACATACGAGAGACCCGCCTCGTGGAAAGCACCCCGTCAGGATAAAGCCACGGAGACCTCTCCAGTCCTGCTGACCTGTCAAGAGACAGGGCCCACTCACGGTGAGACCAGCGAGCCCCGGATGGCCTGGCTCCCGGAGGAAGCAGAGTCGCCTGTGGAGCCATCCCAGACTTCCGTGCAAGCCCTGAACCCCGGGATGTATGGCACTTGGTTCCGAGAGCCCGTCCCCCGACAGCTGGGAGAGCGGCATGACCTTGTGCAGTACTGCAGCAGCAGGATTCTGCAAGTCCCCGTTGGGACCCTGTTGATGTTCCCATTTACAGTTAAATAGTGACATGGCTGAGAACTTGCAGGCGAACCCAAAAACGATTGGGTCTTGTAAATAGTCCCAGACCACCCTTTTCATCGTCCCGCAGTCTCCGGAGAGGCTGGTTGGAGGAAGGGCCTGCGGCAGAGTAAGCCGAGGTCCCGTCACCATGGCAATCGATGACTACCCTCCGGGTCAGGGGACCCCTGGACGTGGGGCCTCTGAGAGAGACTGCCGGGTAAGGAACTTATTACCCGGCCTGTGTGGGCAACACCCGGACCCGAACCCGTTTCCTGGACTGGGGAAAAGGGGTGTGCACCAGTGCTAAGCGGTGGCACCAGGGCTAGGTTTTCTTGGGTGGGTTAAGGTGAAAAGGACCCGATCCCGTCCTGTTCCCGGTTAATAAAATGTTTTAATGCAACGTTTAAGTAAACTGTCTCTCGTAAGGGAAGAAACCAAGCTTTCATATAATGTAAATATGTTATTATAATTATAAACATGTTTTATCTCTTTTCAGTTAAAAAGCAAAAATAAACCGGTGGTGGTCGGACAGCCCGCAGACGGTCTGTGTTTAACCAAGGGGGAGTGTGACGCCCTGGCTGGGCCAGGTAGTCACAAATAGGGCCCCACATTACACCCTTCCCTCACAGGTAACACACAGCCAACCACAAAACCCTAGTCACCCCCCTCAGGGCTTGATAGACACACCAGGGGGTGGAACCAGGCGGTTGGAAGACGCCCACCTAGCAGTTTTAGACAGCCAGGGGCGGGGAAAGAGTTCAGTGCAGTTCAGTTTGAGGAGTTTAAGTCTACAGTTCAAGGTGGAGAGGTGTGTGTGCTGGAGCAGTGTGCAGCTCCAGCAGAGGCGAGAACCCAAGTTGAACAGGTGCCAGGGTAGGAGCCCTGGTGCCTTTGGCTAGGAGGCAGACGGCGGTCTCCGTCTGCAGGAGCCGGGAAGATGGCTCGGTGGAACCAAGGTGGACCGGGACATGGTAGTGGCCCTCCGCTACCGACCCGGGGAACCGACTCGTTAACCGGAGCACAAAAGAGGGTACTCAGACCCTGAAGTTAGGTCCAGAAGCGACTGGGGGCTAGCTAATTAACTCATTGCGGCCACGGCTCAGAGATCCCACGGGCCAGCGTCTGCGGGCAAAGGGCTCCTTAGGTGACCACAAGCCGGGAGCGGACTCCTGAAGTTGCAAGCACAGGCAGTCCACCATCTTACACAGGTGCAGGAGAAAGACAGAGACCACCAGCCGGGTGGGGGAACTAGAACGTAGCCGGCTGCGGGCACCGACCACCATCACCTTGGTTTACCAGAGACTCGTGTGTTTTCTAATAGTGAGTACACCAGCACCCTGCAGTCGCCCATCTCCCTGCATCGCCAAACCCCCAACGGGTCCCGGGGCCACCATCCCTGCCCATGGAGGGGTTAACAACTGGTTGCACAACATCTCCTACGGGTGCCCCATAACTGCAGCGGTTGTGTCCAATATCACCACACACTGTGGGTGGCGTCATGAACTCTGTACGGCTCTGCCCGTACATTTACGTCCCACATTCACCAATATCACCACGCACCGTGGGTGGCGTCACGAACTCCGTACGGCTCTGCTCGTACATTTATGTCCCACATCCACCATCCCATCACTACCCCTTTTCATTTGAAGTGACCGTGAGGCCCCTAGGTCCGGAGACCCTCGAGCCACCCACAGAAGGGCCGGATCTGAGCAGCTCGGCTGCTGAGAGCGGGGCGGTACAGTTACACAACCCAAAGGGCATGCTGTTGAACTCGCAGAGACCCAATGGAGTAGTGAAAGCAGTCTTCTCCCGGTCCTCCTCTGCAACAGACACCTGCCAGTAGCCACTAGGGAGACCAAGGGTAGAAAAGTAGTTTGCAGTCCGCAATGTAGGCAGTGATTCTTCAATACTGGGAAGAAGGTATGCATCTTTATGAGTTAGCTGGTTGATCTTCCGGTAATCCACACACATCCTCATTGTGTCATCCTTCTTCTTCACTAGGACCAATGGAGCTGCCAAGGGGCTACAGCTATCACGGATGAGCCCTGCCTCCTTCATGTTCCTCAACATGTCCTTGGCACACTGGTAATGTGCGTGTGGAATGGGCCTATATCTCTCCTTGATGGGTGGATGTGCACCTGTGGGAATGTGGTGCTGGACCCCTTTAATCGTCCCAAAGTCTAATGGGTGTTTACTGAAGACTTGCTCATATTCCTGCACTACCCTGTAAACCCCTTCCCTGCGGTGTGCAGGTGTGGAGTCAGTGCCTACATGTAGCTCTTGACACCACTCCTCTAACTGCTGTGGGGGACTATTATTGGTCGACTGGGATGCAGTGATGGTGAATGCTGTTGTCTGAATTGCATGGGTGTCTACTGTGAACAGCTTAGCGATGGTGGCATATCGGGGTAGCTTAACCTCTTCCTCTCCGCAATTCATCACTCTCACGGGCACTCTCCCTTTCCGGACATCAATTATTCCTCTGGCTGCCATTACTGTGGGACAGTGTTCTGACGGCAGAGGCTCCACTATTGCCGGATAATCCTGTCCACGGGTACCTACTGCTGCCCTGCACCAAATCATCACCTCACTTCGTGGAGGCACTACTAGAGGCGTTACATCCATCACTCGTACACCACCAATCTCTCCACCAGACAAGTTCAGCAGTTGCCGCTGCAGGAGGGCCCGGATTTCACGTTGCAGAGCCCTCTGCCGGCCCGCTCCTGCAGTTGCAGACAGCTGTTGTAGCAAATGCAACACTTCTCCCATGAAATTCTCAATAACATTAGTCCCTAGGACCATTTTTGGGCTACGGTCTCTAGGGTCATTCTGCACCACAATGAGTCCTTGATGCTCTAGCTCCACCTTCAGAGTCACCTCTTTGAACCCTATTTGGGTCAAGGGGAGTCCATTGGCCGCAATGATGGTAAGGCCAGAGTCTGGTGGGGTGAGGTCATCATCAGACCAGTAGCGCTTATACAGTACATAGGGTATGGTTGTTACCTGCGAGCCAGTGTCCAGAAGTGCGAACGTCGAGATACCGTCCACAGCGAGGGAGATGATGGGGCGACCTCCGACATACCGCTCACGCCAATCAGCTGGGCCTTGTGGGTCTATTCCTGAGGACTGGCCCTTGGTCTCAGGGTTTGCTCGTTTAAAGGACACCGGCGAGAATAGTGGCCAGTCTTATTGCATTTGTAACAAACAGGTTGTCCATACCAGTTGGGTTTCCTCCTCTGCATTCAAGGGACGTCTTCCGGGCTGTCGGCGAGCTGAATCTTTTCTGGAGGCTTGGTCTTTGGCTGGAGCTGTAGGGTCGCGAGGATCCAAGCGACGTCCTTACTCAGGCATTGAACTTGGGATGACAGGTCATCAGGGGCTCCGGGAGGCGCTGCGGGTGCTGGCAGGGCCAACAGAGGAGGCTTCACAGACACGTGAGAAGTATCAGCCGGCCAGGGTGATGGTATATGGTCACTAGCTTCCGACGTTTGCAGAGCTTTAATGGCCCGGTCCTTTAGGACCGCAAGTTCAAGTCCTGATGCTCTAGGGCCCACAGCCGAAGTAGTTTACGGTCTTCGGCTGACCCCAACCCCTGCAGAAACTGCTCTACCAGCATGTTATTACTCTCCGGCTCAGTAATGGAGTCTATTTGCCTCAGGGTGCGCAAGGCAGTTCGCAGCCTCAAGGCATAGTCCCGGATGCTGTCCTGAGGATGCTGCCGGCAATTGTAAAACTATGTCCGTAATTCCGCTTCCGTGCGGGTTTCAAAAGCTACTTGTAGCTTGTCGAAAATGGCGGCTACCGAGGTCCGGTCTTCGTCGGCCCAGGTTTCTACTTCCTGCTCGGCGGCACCGGTCAGCTGTCCCAACACTACTGATGTGCGCTGCTTGCCAGTCATGGCGTACATATCGAGAACAGTACATATTTTCTTTTTGAATACCTGCAGGGCATCGGGTCGTCCATCATACTGAGGTAACCAGGCAGCGCCGGGCACATAAGGTAAGGTTATCGGCATGACTTGGGTGACTGCCGGGACAACTGGAGCTACCTCTCTTGCGTCCGGAGCGGGAGCTGCCGCTTCTCCGTCATTCAGCTCTGCCGCGGGTGCCGCCGCTCTAACAGGGGCCGCTGCTCCACCATCACTCACGGGCGCCGACATCCTCCGGTTCTTCCCCCTTGGTTTTTGGACAGCAGTCTCGCAGGACCCACTGTCCTTTTCGCTTACTGTCTGGGGAGTCACCAACTTCCACCCGCGTTCCCAGGGGGCGGGGCTATAACTTTGCGCTCTTTACCAGGGAAGAAGACGCCGGGCGTGTTGTTTTATGTGCCCAAAAATGGCAACAAAATGGCGGCTGTTGAAAAATTTTTAAATGGAGCACCGTTTACAGTCCAAAAAAGGCACACTTCCACCAGGTAGGTGGATCCTACAATCCTGTTCGTGATGCAAGCTTTTGAGGTGTGCCGCCCCCCCGTCAGCAGCCGGGCTGCTCGGATCCGGATCCGCAGTGGCTCAAGGGGTCTCCGGACCCGGGGGTCATGCGGACACTCAAATAAAAGGGGAGTAGTATGTACAGGGGATTGTTGTGGATAATTTGTGATGCCACCCATGGTGTGTCGTAAGATGTAGCACCACCGCTGCTGTTGGGGAACACCCGGGGTCGATGGAATGGCAGCTGAATGTTAACCTCTCCGTGGGTAGGGGTGGATGCCCCGAGGCTCAGTGTCCAAAACACGGGAGGTGATGGCTGTTGGTGGTGATGCACCAGGCCGGATCGGAGGGTGTTGGTGTACTCACGATTGAATAAATGCACACGAGTCTGCTGGTAAACCAAGGTGTCAGTGGCCGGCATCCGCGTCCAGGTGTACTCGGTTCCCACACCCGACTGATGTACCAATGTCCCTTTCTCCGGCACTCTGTATTTTTCTCTGTTCTGGATGACCTTGTATGGAACGGGGAAGTCCACTCCCGGTTTGGTTTTGGTTGGGAGCTGTGCCCACGAAAACTGATCCTTGGGATCTCAGTGGTTGTTTGCGGATAGCCTATCCACTGAGGTGGGCTGCCGTTTTGCTCTATCTGGGCTAACACTTTGGAATAACGTCTGGAACCTTGCTCATGGCCTGGTTAATTAGAGAAGGCTAGGGTCCAGGTACCCCGCCTGTGCACGGTTTCGGGACCGGATCTCTGCTGTCGGTGCCGGCGGGCTCCAACCCTGTCCCTGTCCACTATGGATCTCCTGCGACCGGACTCCTGTCGCCTTTGGACACGGTCCACTGCTTGCGACCTAGCCAGTAGACCAGGGCCATTACCCTGGCTACCCTTCACTAGGCTCAGCCTTCCACCTTCCACTTCAACTCCACTAGAACTCAACTCCACTCAACTGAACACCACTCAACTAAACTCCATTCAAATGAACTGACTGGTTCCCTCCCTCGGATCCTCAAGACCCCTAGGTGGGTGCTCCCAATCCGCACAAGTCTAGTGAATACACGTCAGCACAGAATTGCAAAATGCGCAAGGGCGTTGGCAACGAACAAGGAAGTGGACATGATGGTGGTGCAGGCAGAGGCCGAGGTCATGTGCAAGCTCTAATTTCGCCACAACAAAGGGCCACATCTACTCGCTCGCATGTCCTGTCCCAAATTCTTGGGGACCGCAGCAGTACACCACTCTTGAACCAAGACCAGTGTCAAAAGGTTGTTAGTTGGATAGCGGATAATACTTCCAGTCAGATTGGCACCACCACAAACACTCTGTCTTCCACACGGTCAAGTGTCAGTAGCCGTGATACAGCACCGCACATTTCAGAACCTGATCCTCCTTCCTACCATCAGGCCGAGTACACGTCCACGGACATTACTGATCCCACACTTGGACACTCGGAAGAGCTGTTCACGTTTCCATTCGCACATTCTGGCCTCTCGCCAGCTCCTGTTGAAGTGGGTCATGACGAGACCATATGTACAGATGCCCAAATATTTGAGCAGCCACGTTCTCACGAAGTTGGCAACGTGTCTCAACAAGGGGTGGACGATAATGAGACACAATTGTCAGGAAGTCAGGAGGAGGAGCAGGGTGCGGAAGAGGAAGACGACGTGGTGGATGATCCAGTAACTGACCCAACCTGGCAGGAGGATATGCAGAGCGAGGACAGCAGTGCACAGGGGGAGAGAGGTGTAGCATCCCAACAGGCAGTAAGAAGCAGGGTGGTGGCCCCAGGCAGAAGTCAGGCAACCGTTCCCCGGAACAACACGACACAAGGTGCCTGTACAAATGTTAGGTCTTCCCGAGTCTGGCAGATTTTTAAGTTGGCTCCAGATGATTCTAAAAAGGCCATTTGCAACACCTGCCATGCCAGCATCAGCAGGGGTACCAAAACTAGCAGCCTGACCACCACCAGCATGATCAGGCACATGTCAGCCAAGCACCCGACTTTGTGGGATGTACAACAGAGTCGAGGAGCAGTGCTTGCTGATGACACTGCTACGTCTTCGCTTGTTGTGCATGCGAGCCAATCCCCTGTCCATGCTGCCCGCGAGCAAGCCTCCTCCGGCCCTGCACCTGCAGTTGCCCACGCAGAAATAACACCATCATCAAGCACGTCCTTGTCCCAGCGCAGCGTTCAGTTATCCATTCAGCAAACCTTTGAACGCAGGCGCAAATACACTGCCAACGCCCCACATGCCACAGTTCTAAATGCTAACATTTCGCGACTGCTTACGCTGGAAATGTTGCCTTTTAGGCTGGTGGAGACAGAAGCATTCCACGACCTGATGGCAGCAGCTGTCCCACGTTACTCGGTCCCCAGCCGCCACTATTTCTCCTGGTGTGCCGTCCCCGCATTGCATAACCACGTGTCACAAAACATCACACGTGCCCTGAAAAACGCTGTTTCAGGCCTAAAACACACATCCGTGAAAACCACGTCCGTGTAAAACGGGCCGTTTTTCGGGTCCGTTTTCCGTTTTCTAGGTCCGTTTTTATGGTATGTGTGGCCTGCGTATGTAACCCGTATGCTAGCCGTATCTGCGTGTGAAATGTCTGTGTGTGCGTGTGAAACTTAACTGACGTGTTTGTGTTGTCCGTGTTGAATGTCCGTGTGTGATGTAAAATGTCGTTTACTACATGTCGGCAGACAGCAGACAGAGTAGCGCGATGAGAATGAACTCGGGTGAACTTCACCCGACTTCATTGTCATGCCGCGGCTCTGTCTGTGTGCCGCGTACTGATTAGCGGTCACCTGTGAAGGATTCACCGGTGACCGCTAATCCCCCGAGTGACTGAAGTGTCCCCCCCTCTCTCATACTCACCGATCCCCGATCACCGGCGCTGCACGGCGTTCACACTGCTCCGGCGTCTTTTTCTAATTTGAAAAAGCCGGCCGCTCATTAAACAATCTCGTATTCCCTGCTTTCCCCGCCCACCGGCGCCTATGATTGGTTGCAGTGAGACACGCCCCCACGCTGAGTGACAGGTGTCTCACTGCACCCAATCACAGCAGCCGGTGGGCGTGTCACTATGGAGTATAGAAATAAAGAAATAAATAATTTAAAAAAACGGCGTGTGGTTCCCCCCAAATTTAATACCAGCCAGATAAAGCCATACGGCTGAAGGCTGGTATTCTCAGGATGGGGAGCCCCATGTTAAGGGGAGCCCCCCAGCCTAACAATATCAGTCAGCAGCCGCCCAGAATGGCCGCTTACATTAGATGCGACTGTTCTGGGACAGTACCCGGCTCTTCCTGATTTGCCCTGGTGCGTTGGCAAATCGGGGTAATAAGGAGTTATTGGCAGCCCATAGCTGCCAATAACTCCTAGATTAATCATGTCATGCGTCTCCCCGAGATACCTTCCATGATTAATCTGTAAATTACAGTAAATAAACACACACAACTGAAAAATCCTTTATTAGAAATAAAAAACACAAACACATTCCCTGGTTCACCAATTTAATCAGCCCCAAAAAGCCCTCCATGTCCGGCGGAATCCAGGATGGTCCAGCGTCGCTTCCAGCTCTGCTGCATGGAGGTGACCGGAGCAGCAGAAGACACATCCGCTCCTGTCACCTCCACGCAGCAAATGAAGAGAGCCGCGTGATCAGCTGAGCTGTCACTGAGGTTACCTGATCCAGCGGTGGATGCAGCGGTGGCCGCGGGTAACCTCAGTGACAGCTCAGCTGATCGCGCTACTCACCTCAGTTGCTGCGTGGAGCTGACCGGAGCGGCGGTGACCCTCGCGTTAAGAACATCTTGGCCGACAATCATTACTGGTTGGTAGCACTGTTAGACCCACGCTACAAGGAGAACTTTATGTCTCTTATCCCGAGGCGGAGAGGTCAGCCAAAATGCAGCAGTTCCAGAAGGCCATAGTCACAGAAGTAGGCAAAGCATTCCCCTCACAAAACGCTAGCGGCATAGGTCAGGAATCAGTGGACAACCAAGGTGTACAGCCGAGAGGGGCACAAGTCCAATCCGCCGGAGGTAGGGGAACAGTCTTTAAGGTGTGGGACAGTTTTCTCAGCCCCTCACGTACCACAGCCCTTGAGGTGTGGGGTAGTGCCACAAAAAATGCTAAGTTTGCCCAGATGCTCAAGGAGTACCTTGCAGATCGAACAACTGTACTCCGACATTCCTATGTGCCTTACAATTATTGGGTATCAAAGCTGGACACGTGGCATGAAATGGCTCTCTACGCCTTGGAAGTCCTGGCCTGCCCTGCCGCTAGCGTTTTGTCAGAGCGTGTTTTTAGTGCCGCAGGTGGAATCATTACAGATAAACGCACCCGCCTGTCAACTGAAAATGCTGACAGGCTGACTCTGATCAAGATGAACAAGGGTTGGATTGGGCCAGACTTCACCACACCACCAGCAAATGAGAGCGGAATTTAAATTTTGTAACGGGAATTTGCCATGTACCTCCACTCACCCATGGGTACACACTTCTGGACTTTGGCTAATCGCTGGACTGCTCCTCCTTCTCCTCATGTGCCACCATGATGACCGTCACAATAGTTAGGCCGTTGTTTCAGGTATACCCCAGTGGTAAATTTTTTCATTCAGAATGGGCATTACAACAACAGGAGACCCGCTCCTTTGCAATGGGAACAATGTTTTAGGCCCTCATGCACGTCTCTATCCAGGGACACTTCCACTTCCTTACAATGGGCACTTTAGGTTTACAGGCCCTCATGCACGTCTCTATCCAGGGACAATGTGGAGCCTCCCAATTTTTGGCTGCCCTGCCAAAGGGCTATACTACAATAGACCCACTTCCTTACAATAGGCACTTCAGGTTTACAGGCCCTCATGCACGTCTCTATCCAGGGACAATGTGGAGCCTCCCAATTTTTGGCTGCCCTGCCAAGGGGTATACTACAATAGACCCACTTCCTTACAATGGGCACTTCAGGTTTACAGGCCCTCATGCACGTCTCTATCCAGGGACAATGTGGAGCCTCCCAATTTTTGGCTGCCCTGCCAAAGGGCTATACTACAATAGACCCACTTCCTTACAATGGGCACTTCAGGTTTACAGGCCATCATGCACGTCTGTATGCAGGGGCATTGGTGAACCTCACAATTTTGGACTGCCCTGGCAAAGGAAAATACTACAAAGACTCACTTCCTCAAAATAGGCACATTAGACTCAAGAGGCCTTCATGTACGTCTCTTCTCAGGGACATCGGAGTGCCACACAATGTTTTCAAGTAAAATCTTTCATGTAATCTCAAAAAGTAACATACACCAGCTCTAGAAAAAGAGATTTCCAGCGCCAGGAATAAATTAAAAAATCCTTTTTATTGAAAATAAGGTAGTAAAAATCCAGCAGATACCATAGTAGATGTCAGAAAGATGGCAGAACAACGCGTTTCGACGCTTCAGGTCTTAGTCATGTTCTGACTTTAAAGTATAACCAACTCCCTTATATCGGATCCCTAGTTCACTGATTAAAATCACATGTGTGGTTTTACCAGAGAAAACTTCTCAAGTAGTAATTGCAAGGGAAAACTCCTCAGGTAGTAATTGCAAGGGATCCGAGAGAATGGAGATGTATAATGGCAAGTTCAAATATATGAGTATATATGGTATAATATGGCATAGTGCAAATATACACAGATACAAAATATTTATATATATTTTGGCCCGCTTCTCCCCTTCGCTTGCAAATATTGTGATGGCGAGATGGGAGGAAGATTTCTTGTATGCTGAACAGAATGGGTTCTCCGGATATCTGCAATGGTATGGCAGATATCTGGACGATCTGCTTATGATCTGGTCGGGCCCTATTGATTCCATACAGGACTTTCTTATCTTCATCAATAATAATGATTTTAATTTGAAATTTACATCCTCTTACCATGAGACAACTATGAACTTCCTGGACATTACTTTATGCTCTGATAATATGAATAGAGTTATCATCACACCATACCGTAAATCTACTGCTACTAATTCTATTCTTACAGCAGATTCATGTCATCACTCACGGACTAAACATAATATTCCTGTGGGGGAACTAATTAGAATGAAATGAAATTGTTCCCAATCTAGTGACTATTTTAAGGAAGAGACTTTGACTTGTGACAGACTTGCAGACAGAGGGTACCCTGATTGGGTTCTCAAATGAGCCAAATCTATAGTGGCACAAATAGATAGATCAGATTTATTGAGAAAAAATTCAAGGAAAGGAAAATATAATAATAAACTGAAACAAAGTAATAATATTGTTTTTTCGACTAATTATAGTAAACAGTATGACTCAATCACAAAAATCGTGAATAAATATCTACCTATACTTGGTGAGGACCCAATCTTGAAGCAAGTAACTAAAAATAATATTAGATGTGTTGCCAAACGAGCCCCTACCCTTGGTACCATCCTGTCTCCGAGCCTTTTTTTGAGTGAAGCTGACCATGGAGAGAGATCCTCTTGGATTACTCTGAAAGGTTTTTACAAATGTGGTGCGAACAAATGCAAAGCGTGCGGGTTTGCACAGAAAGGAAAAACCTTTCAGTCTACTTCAAACCAAAAAACATTCCATATCAACACTTTAATCAATTGTAATACGACTTTTGTCGTATACTTAATAACATGTAAGATCTGCAACATCCAATATACAGGTTGTACGACGGGCCCTTTGAAAGTAAGAATTAGAAGACACCTTTCTGATGTTTTTAAACAGAACGCATCTGCTATATCAGCGGTTTCCAAACATTTTGCCTTAGTGCATCAAGGTGATGTTAGCGGTTTTCAATTTAAAGGTGTGGAACAGATACTTAGACCGGTCTGAGGTGGAGACCATAGAAGGAAATTATTAAATAGGGAATCCTTCTGGATTTTTACTCTTACCACTAGATATCCGGAGGGTTTAAATAATCGCCAAGATTTGATATTACACTACTAAATATAGTTGGCTCCTATATTTCCCTACTTTGTTCCATTGTATTGATATTATATCCAATGGGATTATTATGGCTCACATCCTAGTTCACACTATGCGATTTTTTGCCTTTTTTTTTTTTTTTTGTTACACTTTTATAATGGATGATTGCTATTGAAATACTACTTGTTCCACATAAAAATATAATGTTGGATTGATATATTAGGAATTATTCCATTGAATCTTGTATAATATTGAAAGGCAGACATACATTATATATATTTGGAAAGTTATATGTCAGACCCTTATCCTGTCAGGGGCTCCTTGTTAGGGCTTCCATATTTCATATTTCTGAGGTATACAATCATACTTATATTGTTATGTGCTGAGTGTCTAGCTGGATCACCATTTATTACATATATATTTATATTAAAATATTAAGGGAATTTGGTCCACAAAAAATAAAAAATATTTTAACATGTTTATATTCATGTGTGTATATGTTTTTGTATGTATATATTTTGTATCTGTGTATATTTGCACTATGCCATATTATACCATATATACACATATATTTGAACTTGCCATTATACATCTCCATTCTCTCGGATCCCTTGCAATTACTACCTGAGGAGTTTTCCCTTGCAATTACTACTTGAGGAGTTTTCTTTGGTAAAACCACACATGTGATTTTAATCAGTGAACTAGGGATCCGATATAAGGGAGTTGGTTATACTTTAAAGTCAGAACATGACGAAGACCTGAAGCGTCGAAACGCGTTGTTCTGCCATCTTTCTGACATCTACTATGGTATCTGCTGGATTTTTACTACCGTATTTTCAATAAAAAGGATTTTTTAATTTATTCCTGGCGCTGGAAATCTCTTTTTCTAATTCTAATTGGATGGTTGCCGAGCCTCATTCCGTGCGCAGGATTCTTGATCACAACCAGCAGGTCAGTCCTTGGTGAGCTGGACTCTCCCCTATCTTTTTGGACATACACCAGCTCTATCTCACTATTGGGTATGTGCCCTTAACATTTCCGCCATGAAAATTCATTTTGGTGTCATTTTGGAAGGTTTTCTGGTGAGTCCGTAAAAATGGCGTAAAGCTCGGACAAATTTGTTCACAGCTGTGACTTTTGAGTGATAAATGCTTCAAGGGGTCTTCCCCATGCTGTTGCCATGTCATTTGAGCACTCTTTTGTGACATTTTTAGGGTTTCTGCATGCTGCCGGGGGGTCATTTCATAAAAATACTCGGGTCTCCCATAGGATAACATTGGGCTCGGTGCTCGGGCCGAGTACATGAGTATCTTGGGATGCTCGGCCCGAGCCTCGAGCACCCGAGTTTTTTGGTACTCGCTCATCACTAGCTAAAAACCTTAAGGACATTCTAACACACAGACACTACATACCACCTATATGCAACCCCTTTGGATCAAGTGGCCCTTTATATGGTTATTTTCAGTGCGGCCGCTGTGTAGCCTGCACCAATGTGCTCCGCTATACCACTGTTCATTCTAGCAGCAGTGGGACTTTTGACATCAGACACCACATCGCTTATGGTACTACTTGTGATTTATTTTGCAACACGCCTGTCCCTTTATTTTTGTGGGTCTCAACTCACGTGAGCTCCGGGTGAGGGTCGGAGAGCACGTCAGGGACATTATTGCAGCCAGGGCAGTTGACATCACTTTGCTTAAAATTTTGCCACGGCATTTCAAGTCAAAACATAACTGTGGTGCCTCTTTATTGAAAGTCCGTGGCATTGATGCAATGAGGGACGTAACGACCGCGGTTGCAGAGGTCGCCACTGCAGAGACGGCTGCCGGGCCCCTATGTGTAGTGCCGCTGTGTAGTGGCTGACTACGCAACCTTCAGGGGGCCAGCCTGTGAGTCAGGGGGGCCCGGTGTAAGTAGAGGGGCTCTCTGACCTGTGGCAGAGCAGAAGTGCTCCACCTCCTGCACAGCAGATGTAATCCATCCTTCCAGGACCTGCGATGATGTCATGCCCATGTGACTGTGTGGGAGGAGACACAGGTTTGCCGGGCAGAAAGCAGGAGAAGATACTGATTCCTGAACGAGATTTGGACACATGACTGGTAATGAGAGGGGACATGAGGGAGGGGGGGTGCAGGGTGAGTGGCATATGAGGGCTGCAGACTGTAACAGAAGGATGTGAAGGGGTGCAGAGTGTTTGAGAGGGGTAAGTTGGGGTACAGACAGGGCGAGATATGTGGGGCAGGGTGTGAGATATATGGGGGTGTAGTGTGTGTGATATGGGGGGTGCAGGCTGTATGGGGAGCACAGGGTGTGTGACATCTGGGGGCAGGGTCGGAGGGGTCGGAGGGAGAAGAGAGGTACTTGTTTTATTATTTTGCTGGCTGCATGACACATTGAGGCCCTGGGGGGGCTGGCTACATGACACATGGAGGCCTGGGGGGGTTGGCTGCATGACATATAGAGGCCCTGGGGGGGCCTGGCTGCATGACACATAGAGGCCCGGGGGAAGCTGGCTGCATGACACATGGAAACCCTGGTGGGGCTGGCTGCATGACACATGGAAATCCTGGTGGGGTTGGCTGCATCACACATAGAGGCCCTGGTGGGGATGGCTGCATGACACCGGGGGGGGGCTGGCTGCATGACACATTGAGGCCCTGGGGGGGCTGGCTGCATGACACATTGAGGCCCTGGGGGGGCTGGCTGCATGATACATGGAGGCCTGGGGGTGCTGGCTGCATGATACATGGAGGTCTATGGAACTGCATAATAAACATGAAGGACACCTTATACATGGACTAGGGGTGCATTATACATGGAGGTCTATGGAGCTGCATTATACAAAATGAAGGACACCTTATACATGGAATATAGGAGTGCATTATACATGGAGGAGTATGGGGCTGCATAATACAATATGATGATTTATGGGGCTGCATTATAATACATATAGAACTATGGGGGTTACATTATAATATCTGGAGGACTATGGGGCCTACCTTATACATGGACTATGGGGGTGCATTATAAAACATGGAGGACTGTGGTGCAGTATAAAATATGGAGAACTATGGGGTGAATTATAATACATCGAGAACTATGGGAAATGCATTGTAATACATGGAGAACTATGGGGGGGGCATTCTAATATATGAAGGGTTATGTGGGACCCTTTATACTATATGGAAGGCTATGTGGGGGCCATTATCGTATTTGGAGAACTATATACAAGGGAGGACAAAGATACAAGCATGGGATGGTAATGTTTTGTGCTGAGGGTGAAAAGGCTCTTTCCCTCAGCACCCAGCTTTTCCATGCTCTGCTGAATTTGCTGAAACAAATGAAAAAGGTAGAAGCTAGAAGAAATACAGTATATGCAGGTCTGTATTTTGCCTTCATGCTGCCCTAGGCACTTTAAGTGGTCGGTCGCGCCCCTTAGTGACAAAGTAACACTGAGTTTTCGCACACGACATCTGTTTAAGGCAGATCTACTCTGTAAAACACTTGAAAAAGTATCAATGAGAAACAAAGGGCACTAACCACCCCCCCCCAATGGGGATCACCACGGGCACATCAAAACATAGCATGAGTATAAAATATTCCCACCACACCGTCCCCACTTATATACTGCGACTGTCACACTGCCCCTAATAAACTACACACTGCCCTCCCTTATAAATTATACCCACCACACCTTCCTGAATTATGAAATATGATCTGTACTGTCCTCACATCATGCTGCCCCCTCCTCACAGTGTCCCATGCATGCTGCCCCCTCCTCACAGTGTCCCATGCATGCTGATCCCTCCTCACAGCGTCCCATGCATGCTGATCCCTCCTCACAGTGTCCCATGCATGCTGCCCCCTCCTCACAGTGTCCCATGCATGCTGCCCCCTCTTCACAGTGTCCCATGCATGCTGATCCCTCCTCACAGTGTCCCATGCATGCTGCCCCCTCCTCACAGTGTCCCATGCATGCTGCCCCCTCCTCACAGTGTCCCATGCATGCTGCCCCCTCCTCACAGTGTCCCATGCATGCTGATACCTCCTCACAGTGTCCCATGCATGCTGCCCCCTCCTCACAGTGTCCCATGCATGCTGCCCCCTCCTCACAGTGTCCCATGCATGCTGCCCCCTCCTCACAGTGTCCCATGCATACTGCCCCCTCCTCACAGTGTCCCATGCATGCTGCTCCATCCTCACAGTGTCCCATGCATGCTGCTCCATCCTCACAGTGTCCCATGCATGCTGCTCCATCCTCACAGTGTCCCATGCATGCTGCTCCATCCTCACAGTGTCCAATGCATGCTGATCCCTCCTCACAATGTCCCATGCATGCTGATCCCTCCTCACAGGGTCCCATGCATACTTCCCCCTCCGCACAGGGTCCCATGCATTCTGCCCCCTCCTCACAGTGTCCATGCATGCTGCCCCCTCCTCACAGTGTCCCATGCATGCTGCTCCCTCCTCACAGTGTCCCATGCATGCTGATCCCTCCTCACAGTGTCCCATGCATGCTGCCCCCTCCTCACAGTGTCCCATGCATGCTGCCCCCTCCTCACAGTGTCCCATGCATGCTGCCCCCTCATCACAGTGTCCCATGCATGCTGCCCCCTCCTCACAGTGTCCCATGCATGCTGCCCCATTCTCACAGAGTCCCATGCATGCTGATCCCTCCTCACAATGTCCCATGAATGCTGCTCCCTCCTCACAGGGTCCCATGCATACTGCCCCCTCCTCACAGTGTCCCATGCATGCTTCTCCATCTTCACAGTGTCCCATGCATGCGGCTCCATCCTCACAGTGTCCCATGCATGCTGCTCTATCCTCACAGTGTCCCATGCATGCTGCTCCATCCTCACAGTGTCCCATGCATGCTGATCCCTCCTCACAATGTCCCATGCATGCTGCTCCCTCCTCACAGGGTCCTATGCATACTGCCCCCTCCTCACAGGGTCCCATGCATGATGCCCCCTCCTCACAGAGTCCCATGCATGCTGCCCCCTCCTCACAGTGTCCCATGCATGCTGATCCCTCCTCACAATGTCCCATGCATGCTGCTCCCTCCTCACAGGGTCCCATGCATACTGCCCCCTCCTCACAGTGTCCCATGCATGCTGCTCCATCCTCACCGTGTCCCATGCATGCTGCTCCATCCTCACCGTTTCCCATGCATGCTGCTTCCATCCTCAGTGTCCCATGCATGCTGCTCCATCCTCACAGTGTCCCATGCATGCTGCTCCATCCTCACAGTGTCCCATGCATGCTGATCCCTCCTCACAATGTCCCATGCATGCTGATCCCTCCTCACAGGGTCCCATGCATGCTGCCCCCTCCTCACAGTGTCCCATGCATGCTGCCCCCTCCTCACAGTGTCCCATGCATGCTGCTCCATCCTCACCGTGTCCCATCCATGCTGCTCCATCCTCAGTGTCCCATGCATGCTGCTCCATCCTCAGTGTCCCATGCATGCTGCTCAATCCTCACAGTGTCCCATGCATGCTGCTCCATCCTCACAGTGTCCCATGCATGCTGCTCCATCCTCACAGTGTCCCATGCATGCTGCTCCATCCTCACAGTGTCCCATGCATGCTGCTCCATCCTCACAGTGTCCCATGCATGCTGATCCCTCCTCACAATGTCCCATGCATGCTGATCCCGCCTCACAGGGTCCCATGCATACTTCCCCTCCGCACAGGGTACCATGCATGCTGCCCCCTCCTCACAGTGTCCCATGCATGCTGCCCCCTCCTCACAGTGTCCCATGCATGCTGCTCCCTCCTCACAGGGTCCCATGCATGCTGCTCCCTCCTCACAGGGTCCCATGCATGCTGCCCCCTCCTCACAGTGCCCCATGCATGCTGAACCCCTCCTCACAGTGTCCCATGCATGCTGCCCCCTCCTCACAGTGTCCCATGCATGCTGCCCCCTCCTCACAGTGTCCCATGCATGCTGCCCCCTCCTCACAGTGTCCCATGCATGCTGCCCCCTCCTCACAGTGTCCCATGCATGCTGCCCCCTCCTCACAGTGTCCCATGCATGCTGCCCACTCCTCACAGAGTCCCATGCATGCTGATCCCTCCTCACAATGTCCCATGAATGCTGCTCCCTCCTCACAGGGTCCCATGCATACTGCCCCCTACTCACAGTGTCCCATGCATGCTGCTCCATCCTCACAGTGTCCCATGCATGCGGCTCCATCCTCACAGTGTCCCATGCATGCTGCTCTATCCTCATAGTGTCCCATGCATGCTGCTCCATTCTCACAGTGTCCCATGCATGCTGATCCCTCCTCACAATGTCCCATGCATGTTGCACCCTCCTCACAGGGTCCTATGCATACTGCCCCCTCCTCACAGGGTCGCATGCATGCTGCCCCCTCCTCACAGTGTCCCATGCATGCTGATCCCTCCTCACAATGTCCCATGCATGCTGCTCCCTCCTCACAGGGTCCAATGCATACTGCCCCCTCCTCACAGTGTCCCATGCACGCTGCTCCATCCTCACCATTCCCATGCATGCTGCTCCATCCTCAGTGTCCCATGCATGCTGCTCCATCCTCAGTGTCCCATGCATGCTGCTCCATCCTCACAGTGTCCCATGCATGCTGCTCCATCCTCACAGTGTCCCATGCATGCTGATCCCTCCTCACAATGTCCCATGCATGCTGATCCCTCCTCACAGGGTCCCATGCATACTGCCCCCTCCTCACAGGGTCCCATGCATGCTGCCCCCTCCTCACAGTGTCCCATGCATGCTGCTCCATCCTCACCGTGTTCCATGCATGCTGCTCCATCCTCAGTGTCCCATGCATGCTGCTCCATCCTCAGTGTCCCATGCATGCTGCTCCATCCTCACAGTGTCCCATGCATGCTGCTCCATCCTCACAGTATCCCATGCATGCTGATCCCTCCTCACAATGTCCCATGCATGCTGATCCCTCCTCACAGGGTCCCATGCATACTGCCCCCTCCTCACAGGGTCCCATGCATGCTGCCCCCTCCTCACAGTGTCCCATGCATGCTGCCCCCTCCTCACAGTGTCCCATGCATGCTGCCCCCTCCTCACAGTGTCCCATGCATGCTGCCCCCTCCTCACAGTGTCCCATGCATGCTGCTCCATCCTCAGTGTCCCATGCATGCTGCTCCATCCTCACAGTGTCCCATGCATGCTGCTCCATCCTCACAGTGTCCCATGCATGCTGATCCCTCCTCACAATGTCCCATGCATGCTGATCCCTCCTCACAGGGTCCCATGCATACTGCCCCCTCCCCACAGGGTCCCATGCATGCTGCCCCCTCCTCACAGTGTCCCATGCATGCTGCCCCCTCCTCACAGTGTCCCATGCATACTGCCCCCTCCTCAGTGTCCCATGCATGCTGCCCCCTCCTCACAGTGTCCCATGCATGCTGCCCCCTCCTCACAGAGTCCCATGCATGCTGCCCCCTCCTCACAGTGTCCCATGCATGCTGATCCCTCCTCACAATGTCCCATGCATGCTGCTCCCTCCTCACAGGGTCCCATGCATGCTGCTCCCTCCTCACAGGGTCCCATGCATGATGCCCCCTCCTCACAGTGCCCCATGCATGCTGAACCCCTCCTCACAGTGTCCCATGCATGCTTCCCCCTCCTCACAGTGTCCCATGCATGCTGCCCCCTCCTCACAGTGTCCCATGCATGCTGCCCCCTCCTCCCAGAGTCCCATGCATGCTGCCCCCTCCTCACAGAGTCCCATGCATGCTGCCCCCTCCTCACAGAGTCCCATGCATGCTGATCCCTCCTCACAATGTCCCATGCATGCTGCTCCCTCATCACAGGGTCCCATGCATGCTGCCCCCTCCTCACAGTGTCCCATGCATACTGCCCCCTCCTCAGTGTCCCATGCATGCTGCCCCCTCCTCACAGTGTCCCATGCATGCTGCCCCCTCCTCACAGAGTCCCATGCATGCTGCCCCTCCTCACAGTGTCCCATGCATGCTGATCCCTCCTCACAATGTCCCATGCATACTGCTCCCTCCTCACAGGGTCCCATGCATGCTGCTCCCTCCTCACAGGGTCCCATGCATGCTGCCCCCTCCTCACAGTGCCCCATGCATGCTGAACCCCTCCTCACAGTGTCCCATGCATGCTGCCCCCTCCTCACAGTGTCCCATGCATGCTGCCCCCTCCTCACAGTGTCCCATGCATGCTGCCCCCTCCTCACAGAGTCCCATGCATGCTGCCCCCTCCTCACAGAGTCCCATGCATGCTGCCCCCTCCTCACAGAGTCCCATGCATGCTGATCCCTCCTCACAATGTCCCATGCATGCTGCTCCCTCCTCACAGGGTCCCATGCATGCTGCCCCCTCCTCACAGGGTCCCATGCATGCTGCCCCCTCCTCACAGGGTCCCATGCATGCTGCCCCCTCCTCACAGTGTCCCATACATGCTGCCCCCTCCTCACAGTGTCCCATGCATGCTGCCCCCTCCTCACAGTGTCCCATGCATGCTGCCCCCTCCTCACAGTGTACCATGCATGCTGCCCCTCTCCATGAGCTCCTAATGCTGCCTCACTCTTTTCCATATTGACACCTCCATGCTGCCCTAATCATCATACTAAGACCACCACACTAACGATTATGCTGAGACCCCCCCCACACACACACTACCCCCACTTTTGATATTTACTTCCCTACATTGCTCCACTCCATACTGAGCCCACACATGCTACCCCTTCTCCATAATGAGCTGAGTCCTTACACTCCCCCCCATCATTTTTGTCATTGCACTATCCCTCAACCCTTGTCCTCTGTCTCAAGCATTGGCCCCTCTCCCCCAGCCTCCCCCAGAAGCAGCCTCTCTCTCCCCCAGCATCAGCCTCTCTCTCCCCCAGCCTCCCCCAGCATCAGCCTCTCTCTCCCCCAGCCTCTCCCAGCATCGGCCTCTCTCTCCCCCAGCCTCCCCCCAGCCTCAGCCTCTCTCTCCCCCAGCCTCAGCCTCTCTCTCCCCCAGCCTCCCCCCCCCAGCCTCAGCCTCTCTCTCCCCCAGCCTCCCCCCCAGCCTCAGCCTCTCTCTCCCCCCAGCCTCCCCCAGCATCAGCCTCTCCCTCCCCCAGCCTCCCCCAGCATCAGCCTCTCTCCCCCAGCCTCCCCCAGCATCAGCCTCTCTCTCCCCCAGCCTCCCACTGCATCAGCCTCTCTCCCGCCAGCATCAGCCTCTCTCCCCCAGCATCAGCCTCTCCCTCCCTCCAGCATCAGCCTCTCTCTCCCTCCATCCTCCCCCAGCATCAGCCTCTCTCTCCCCCAGCATCAGCCTCTCTCTCCCCCCAGCCTCAGCCTCTCTCTCCCCCCAGCCTCCCCCCCAGCCTCAGCCTCTCTCTCCCCCAGCCTCAGCCTCTCTCTCCCCCCAGCCTCAGCCTCTCTCTCCCCCCAGCCTCCCCCCCAGCCTCAGCCTCTCTCTCCCCCCAGCCTCCCCCCCAGCCTCAGCCTCTCTCTCCCCCCAGCCTCCCCCCCAGCCTCAGCCTCTCCCTCCCCCAGCCTCCCCCAGCATCAGCCTCTCTCCCCCAGCCTCCCCCAGCATCAGCCTCTCTCTCCCCCCCAGCCTCCCACTGCATCAGCCTCTCTCCCGCCAGCATCAGCCTCTCTCCCCCAGCATCAGCCTCTCCCTCCCTCCAGCATCAGCCTCTCTCTCCCTCCATCCTCCCCCAGCATCAGCCTCTCTCTCCCCCAGCCTCAGCCTCTCCCTCCCTCCAGCATCAGCCTCTCTCTCCCTCCATCCTCCCCCAGCATCAGCCTCTCTCTCCCCCAGCATCAGCCTCTCTCTCCCCCCATCCTCCCCCAGCATCAGCCTCTCTCTCCCCCAGCATCAGCCTCTCTCTCCCCCCAGCCTCAGCCTCTCTCTCCCCCCAGCCTCAGCCTCTCTCTCCCCCCAGCCTCCCCCCAGCCTCAGCCTCTCTCTCCCCCCAGCCTCCCCCCCAGCCTCAGCCTCTCTGTCCCCCCAGCCTCCCCCCCAGCCTCAGCCTCTCTCTCCCCCCCCAGCCTCAGCCTCTCTCTCCCCCCAGCCTCCCCCCCAGCCTCAGCCTCTCTGTCCCCCCAGCCTCCCCCCAGCCTCAGCCTCTCTCTCCCCCCAGCCTCCCCGCCCAGCCTCACTCTCCCCCAGCCTCAGTCTCTCTCCCCCCCCAGCCTCCCCCCCAGCCTCAGCCTCTCTCTCCCCCCAGCCTCCCCCCCAGCCTCAGTCTCTCTCTCTCCCCCCAGCCTCCCCCCCAGCCTCAGCCTCTCTCTCCCCCCAGCCTCAGCCTCTCTCCCCCCCAGCCTCCCCCTCTCTCTCCCCCCAGCCTCAGCCTCTCTCTCCCCCCAACCTCCCCCCCAGCCTCAGCCTCTCTCTCTCTCCCCCCAGCCTCCCCCTCAGCCTCAGCCTCTCTCTCCCCCCAGCCTCAGCCTCTCTCTCTTCCCAGCCTCCCTCCAGCCTCAGCCTCTCTCTGCCCCCAGCCTCCCCCCCAGCCTCAGCCTCTCTCTCCCCCCAGCCTCCCCCCAGCCTCAGCCTCTCTCTCCCCCCAGCCTCCCCCCCAGCTCCCAATGCTGCCCCCCTCTTATTCTGAGTCCTTACACTCCCCCCCATCATTTTTGTCATTGCACTATCCCTCAACCCTTGTCCTCTGTCTCAAGCATTGGCCCCTCTCCCCCAGCCTCCCCCAGAAGCAGCCTCTCTCCCCCAGCATCAGCCTCTCTCTCCCCCAGCCTCCCCCAGCATCAGCCTCTCTCTCCCCCAGCCTCTCCCAGCATCGGCCTCTCTCTCCCCCAGCCTCCCCCCAGCCTCAGCCTCTCTCTCCCCCAGCCTCAGCCTCTCTCTCCCCCAGCCTCCCCCCCCCAGCCTCAGCCTCTCTCTCCCCCAGCCTCCCCCCCAGCCTCAGCCTCTCTCTCCCCCCAGCCTCCCCCAGCATCAGCCTCTCCCTCCCCCAGCCTCCCCCAGCATCAGCCTCTCTCCCCCAGCCTCCCCCAGCATCAGCCTCTCTCTCCCCCAGCCTCCCACTGCATCAGCCTCTCTCCCGCCAGCATCAGCCTCTCTCCCCCAGCATCAGCCTCTCCCTCCCTCCAGCATCAGCCTCTCTCTCCCTCCATCCTCCCCCAGCATCAGCCTCTCTCTCCCCCAGCATCAGCCTCTCTCTCCCCCCAGCCTCAGCCTCTCTCTCCCCCCAGCCTCCCCCCCAGCCTCAGCCTCTCTCTCCCCCCAGCCTCAGCCTCTCTCTCCCCCCAGCCTCAGCCTCTCTCTCCCCCCAGCCTCCCCCCCAGCCTCAGCCTCTCTCTCCCCCCAGCCTCCCCCCCAGCCTCAGCCTCTCTCTCCCCCCAGCCTCCCCCCAGCCTCAGCCTCTCCCTCCCCCAGCCTCCCCCAGCATCAGCCTCTCTCCCCCAGCCTCCCCCAGCATCAGCCTCTCTTTCCCCCCCAGCCTCCCACTGCATCAGCCTCTCTCCCGCCAGCATCAGCCTCTCTCCCCCAGCATCAGCCTCTCCCTCCCTCCAGCATCAGCCTCTCTCTCCCTCCATCCTCCCCCAGCATCAGCCTCTCTCTCCCCCAGCCTCAGCCTCTCTCTCTCCCCCCAGCCTCAGCCTCTCTCTCCCCCCAGCCTCCCCCCCAGCCTCAGCCTCTCTCTCCCCCCAGCCTCCCCCCCAGCATCAGCCTCTCTCTCCCCCCAGCCTCAGCCTCTCTCTCCCCCCAGCCTCCCCCCCAGCCTCAGCCTCTCTCTCCCCCCCAGCCTCCCCCCAGCCTCAGCCTCTCTCTCCCCCCAGCCTCCCCCCCCAGCCTCAGCCTCTCTCTCCCCCAGCCTCAGCCTCTCTCTCCCCCAGCCTCCCCCCCCAGCCTCAGCCTCTCTCTCCCCCAGCCTCCCCCCAGCCTCAGCCTCTCTCTCCCCCCAGCCTCCCCCAGCATCAGCCTCTCCCTCCCCCAGCCTCCCCCAGCATCAGCCTCTCTCCCCCAGCCTCCCCCAGCATCAGCCTCTCTCTCCCCCAGCCTCCCACTGCATCAGCCTCTCTCCCGCCAGCATCAGCCTCTCCCCCAGCATCAGCCTCTCCCTCCCTCCAGCATCAGCCTCTCTCTCCCTCCATCCTCCCCCAGCATCAGCCTCTCTCTCCCCCAGCATCAGCCTCTCTCTCCCCCCATCCTCCCCCAGCATCAGCCTCTCTCTCCCCCAGCATCAGCCTCTCTCTCCCCCCAGCCTCAGCCTCTCTCTCCCCCCAGCCTCAGCCTCTCTCTCCCCCCAGCCTCCCCCCAGCCTCAGCCTCTCTCTCCCCCCAGCCTCCCCCCCAGCCTCAGCCTCTCTGTCCCCCCAGCCTCCCCCCCAGCCTCAGCCTCTCTCTCCCCCCCAGCCTCAGCCTCTCTCTCCCCCCAGCCTCCCCCCAGCCTCAGCCTCTCTGTCCCCCCAGCCTCCCCCCAGCCTCAGCCTCTCTCTCCCCCCAGCCTCCCCGCCCAGCCTCACTCTCCCCCAGCCTCAGTCTCTCTCCCCCCCCAGCCTCCCCCCCAGCCTCAGCCTCTCTCTCCCCCCAGCCTCCCCCCAGCCTCAGTCTCTCTCTCTCCCCCCAGCCTCCCCCCCAGCCTCAGCCTCTCTCTCCCCCCAGCCTCAGCCTCTCTCCCCCCCAGCCTCCCCCTCTCTCTCCCCCCAGCCTCAGCCTCTCTCTCCCCCCAACCTCCCCCCCAGCCTCAGCCTCTCTCTCTCTCCCCCCAGCCTCCCCCTCAGCCTCAGCCTCTCTCTCCCCCCAGCCTCAGCCTCTCTCTCTTCCCAGCCTCCCTCCAGCCTCAGCCTCTCTCTGCCCCCAGCCTCCCCCCCAGCCTCAGCCTCTCTCTCCCCCCAGCCTCCCCCCAGCCTCAGCCTCTCTCTCCCCCCAGCCTCCCCCCCAGCCTCAGCCTCTCTCTCCCCCCAGCCTCCCCCCCAGCCTCAGCCTCTCTCTCCCCCCAGCCTCAGTCTCTCTCCCCCCCAGCCTCCCCCCCAGCCTCAGCCTCTCTCTCCCCCCAGCCTCCCCCCCAGCCTCAGTCTCTCTCTCCCCCAGCCTCCCCCCCAGCCTCAGCCTCTCTCTCCCCCCAGCCTCAGCCTCTCTCCCCCCCAGCCTCCCCCTCTCTCTCCCCCCAGCCTCAGCCTCTCTCTCCCCCCAACCTCCCCCCCAGCCTCAGCCTCTCTCTCTCTCCCCCCAGCCTCCCCCTCAGCCTCAGCCTCTCTCTCCCCCCAGCCTCAGCCTCTCTCTCTTCCCAGCCTCCCTCCAGCCTCAGCCTCTCTCTGCCCCCAGCCTCCCCCCCAGCCTCAGCCTCTCTCTCCCCCCAGCCTCTCTCTCCCCCCAGCCTCCCCCCCCCCAGCCTCAGCCTCTCTCTCCCCCCAGCCTCCCCCCCAGCCTCTCTCTCCCCCTAGCCTCCCCCCCAGCCTCAGCCTCTCTCTCCCCCAGCCTCCCCCCCAGCCTCAGCCTCTCTCTCCCCCAGCCTCCCCCCCAGCCTCAGCCTCTCTCTCCCCCCAGCCTCCCCCCCAGCCTCAGCCTCTCTCTCCCCCCAGCCTCAGCCTCTCTCTCCCCCCAGCCTCCCCCCCAGCCTCAGCCTCCCTCTCCCCCCAGCCTCCCCCCCAGCCTCAGCCTCTCTCTCCCCCCAGTCTCCCCCCCAGCCTCTCCCCCCAGCCTCTCTCTCCCCCCAGCCTCAGCCTCTCTCTCCCCCCAGCCTCCCCCCCAGCCTCAGCCTCTCTCTCCCCCCAGCCTCCCCCCCCAGCCTCAGCCTCTCTCTCCCCTTAGCCTCCCCGCCCAGCCTCAGCCTCTCTCTCCCCCCAGTCTCCCCCCCAGCCTCTCCCCCCAGCCTCTCTCTCCCCCCAGCCTCAGCCTCTCTCTCCCCCCAGCCTCCCCCCCAGCCTCAGCCTCTCTCTCCCCCCAGCCTCCCCCCCCAGCCTCAGCCTCTCTCTCCCCCCAGCCTCCCCCCCAGCCTCAGCCTCTCTCTCCCCCCAGCCTCAGTCTCTCTCTCCCCCAGCCTCCCCCCCAGCCTCAGCCTCTCTCTCCCCCCAGCCTCAGCCTCTCTCCCCCCCAGCCTCCCCCTCTCTCTCCCCCCAGCCTCAGCCTCTCTCTCCCCCCAACCTCCCCCCCAGCCTCAGCCTCTCTCTCTCTCCCCCCAGCCTCCCCCTCAGCCTCAGCCTCTCTCTCCCCCCAGCCTCAGCCTCTCTCTCTTCCCAGCCTCCCTCCAGCCTCAGCCTCTCTCTGCCCCCAGCCTCCCCCCCAGCCTCAGCCTCTCTCTCCCCCCAGCCTCTCTCTCCCCCCAGCCTCCCCCCCCCAGCCTCAGCCTCTCTCTCCCCCCAGCCTCCCCCCCAGCCTCAGCCTCTCTCTCCCCCAGCCTCCCCCCCAGCCTCAGCCTCTCTCTCCCCCCAGCCTCCCCCCCAGCCTCAGCCTCTCTCTCCCCCCAGCCTCAGCCTCTCTCTCCCCCCAGCCTCCCCCCCAGCCTCAGCCTCTCTCTCCCCCCAGTCTCCCCCCCAGCCTCTCCCCCCAGCCTCTCTCTCCCCCCAGCCTCAGCCTCTCTCTCCCCCCAGCCTCCCCCCCAGCCTCAGCCTCTCTCTCCCCCCAGCCTCTCCCCCAGCCTCAGCCTCTCTCTCCCCCCAGCCTCCCCCAGAAGCAGCCTCTCTCTCCCCCAGCATCAGCCTCTCTCTCCCCCAGCCTCCCCCAGCATCAGCCTCTCTCTCCCCCAGCCTCTCCCAGCATCGGCCTCTCTCTCCCCCAGCCTCCCCCCAGCCTCAGCCTCTCTCTCCCCCAGCCTCAGCCTCTCTCTCCCCCAGCCTCCCCCCCCCAGCCTCAGCCTCTCTCTCCCCCAGCCTCCCCCCCAGCCTCAGCCTCTCTCTCCCCCCAGCCTCCCCCAGCATCAGCCTCTCCCTCCCCCAGCCTCCCCCAGCATCAGCCTCTCTCCCCCAGCCTCCCCCAGCATCAGCCTCTCTCTCCCCCAGCCTCCCACTGCATCAGCCTCTCTCCCGCCAGCATCAGCCTCTCTCCCCCAGCATCAGCCTCTCCCTCCCTCCAGCATCAGCCTCTCTCTCCCTCCATCCTCCCCCAGCATCAGCCTCTCTCTCCCCCAGCATCAGCCTCTCTCTCCCCCCAGCCTCAGCCTCTCTCTCCCCCCAGCCTCCCCCCCAGCCTCAGCCTCTCTCTCCCCCCAGCCTCAGCCTCTCTCTCCCCCCAGCCTCAGCCTCTCTCTCCCCCCAGCCTCCCCCCCAGCCTCAGCCTCTCTCTCCCCCCAGCCTCCCCCCCAGCCTCAGCCTCTCTCTCCCCCCAGCCTCCCCCCAGCCTCAGCCTCTCCCTCCCCCAGCCTCCCCCAGCATCAGCCTCTCTCCCCCAGCCTCCCCCAGCATCAGCCTCTCTCTCCCCCCCAGCCTCCCACTGCATCAGCCTCTCTCCCGCCAGCATCAGCCTCTCTCCCCCAGCATCAGCCTCTCCCTCCCTCCAGCATCAGCCTCTCTCTCCCTCCATCCTCCCCCAGCATCAGCCTCTCTCTCCCCCAGCCTCAGCCTCTCTCTCCCCCCAGCCTCAGCCTCTCTCTCCCCCCAGCCTCCCCCCCAGCCTCAGCCTCTCTCTCCCCCCAGCCTCCCCCCCAGCATCAGCCTCTCTCTCCCCCCAGCCTCAGCCTCTCTCTCCCCCCAGCCTCCCCCCCAGCCTCAGCCTCTCTCTCCCCCCAGCCTCCCCCCCAGCCTCAGCCTCTCTCTCCCCCCAGCCTCCCCCCCCAGCCTCAGCCTCTCTCTCCCCCAGCCTCAGCCTCTCTCTCCCCCAGCCTCCCCCCCCAGCCTCAGCCTCTCTCTCCCCCAGCCTCCCCCCCAGCCTCAGCCTCTCTCTCCCCCCAGCCTCCCCCAGCATCAGCCTCTCCCTCCCCCAGCCTCCCCCAGCATCAGCCTCTCTCCCCCAGCCTCCCCCAGCATCAGCCTCTCTCTCCCCCAGCCTCCCACTGCATCAGCCTCTCTCCCGCCAGCATCAGCCTCTCCCCCAGCATCAGCCTCTCCCTCCCTCCAGCATCAGCCTCTCTCTCCCTCCATCCTCCCCCAGCATCAGCCTCTCTCTCCCCCAGCATCAGCCTCTCTCTCCCCCCATCCTCCCCCAGCATCAGCCTCTCTCTCCCCCAGCATCAGCCTCTCTCTCCCCCCAGCCTCAGCCTCTCTCTCCCCCCAGCCTCAGCCTCTCTCTCCCCCCAGCCTCCCCCCAGCCTCAGCCTCTCTCTCCCCCCAGCCTCCCCCCCAGCCTCAGCCTCTCTGTCCCCCCAGCCTCCCCCCCAGCCTCAGCCTCTCTCTCCCCCCCCAGCCTCAGCCTCTCTCTCCCCCCAGCCTCCCCCCCAGCCTCAGCCTCTCTGTCCCCCCAGCCTCCCCCCAGCCTCAGCCTCTCTCTCCCCCCAGCCTCCCCGCCCAGCCTCACTCTCCCCCAGCCTCAGTCTCTCTCCCCCCCCAGCCTCCCCCCCAGCCTCAGCCTCTCTCTCCCCCCAGCCTCCCCCCCAGCCTCAGTCTCTCTCTCTCCCCCCAGCCTCCCCCCCAGCCTCAGCCTCTCTCTCCCCCCAGCCTCAGCCTCTCTCCCCCCCAGCCTCCCCCTCTCTCTCCCCCCAGCCTCAGCCTCTCTCTCCCCCCAACCTCCCCCCCAGCCTCAGCCTCTCTCTCTCTCCCCCCAGCCTCCCCCTCAGCCTCAGCCTCTCTCTCCCCCCAGCCTCAGCCTCTCTCTCTTCCCAGCCTCCCTCCAGCCTCAGCCTCTCTCTGCCCCCAGCCTCCCCCCCAGCCTCAGCCTCTCTCTCCCCCCAGCCTCCCCCCAGCCTCAGCCTCTCTCTCCCCCCAGCCTCCCCCCCAGCCTCAGCCTCTCTCTCCCCCCAGCCTCCCCCCCAGCCTCAGCCTCTCTCTCCCCCCAGCCTCAGTCTCTCTCCCCCCCCAGCCTCCCCCCCAGCCTCAGCCTCTCTCTCCCCCCAGCCTCCCCCCAGCCTCAGTCTCTCTCTCCCCCAGCCTCCCCCCCAGCCTCAGCCTCTCTCTCCCCCCAGCCTCAGCCTCTCTCCCCCCCAGCCTCCCCCTCTCTCTCCCCCCAGCCTCAGCCTCTCTCTCCCCCCAACCTCCCCCCCAGCCTCAGCCTCTCTCTCTCTCCCCCCAGCCTCCCCCTCAGCCTCAGCCTCTCTCTCCCCCCAGCCTCAGCCTCTCTCTCTTCCCAGCCTCCCTCCAGCCTCAGCCTCTCTCTGCCCCCAGCCTCCCCCCCAGCCTCAGCCTCTCTCTCCCCCCAGCCTCTCTCTCCCCCCAGCCTCCCCCCCCCCAGCCTCAGCCTCTCTCTCCCCCCAGCCTCCCCCCCAGCCTCTCTCTCCCCCTAGCCACCCCCCCAGCCTCAGCCTCTCTCTCCCCCAGCCTCCCCCCCAGCCTCAGCCTCTCTCTCCCCCAGCCTCCCCCCCAGCCTCAGCCTCTCTCTCCCCCCAGCCTCCCCCCCAGCCTCAGCCTCTCTCTCCCCCCAGCCTCAGCCTCTCTCTCCCCCCAGCCTCCCCCCCAGCCTCAGCCTCTCTCTCCCCCCAGCCTCCCCCCCAGCCTCCCCCCCAGCCTCAGCCTCTCTCTCCCCCCAGTCTCCCCCCCAGCCTCTCCCCCCAGCCTCTCTCTCCCCCCAGCCTCAGCCTCTCTCTCCCCCCAGCCTCCCCCCCAGCCTCAGCCTCTCTCTCCCCCCAGCCTCCCCCCCCAGCCTCAGCCTCTCTCTCCCCTTAGCCTCCCCCCCAGCCTCAGCCTCTCTCTCCCCCCAGTCTCCCCCCCAGCCTCTCCCCCCAGCCTCTCTCTCCCCCCAGCCTCAGCCTCTCTCTCCCCCCAGCCTCCCCCCCAGCCTCAGCCTCTCTCTCCCCCCAGCCTCCCCCCCCCAGCCTCAGCCTCTCTCTCCCCCCAGCCTCCCCCCCAGCCTCAGCCTCTCTCTCCCCTCAGCCTCCCCCCCAGCCTCAGCCTCTCTCTCCCCCCAGCCTCCCCCCCAGCCTCAGCCTCTCTCTCCCCCCAGCCTCAGTCTCTCTCTCCCCCAGCCTCCCCCCCAGCCTCAGCCTCTCTCTCCCCCCAGCCTCAGCCTCTCTCCCCCCCAGCCTCCCCCTCTCTCTCCCCCCAGCCTCAGCCTCTCTCTCCCCCCAACCTCCCCCCCAGCCTCAGCCTCTCTCTCTCTCCCCCCAGCCTCCCCCTCAGCCTCAGCCTCTCTCTCCCCCCAGCCTCAGCCTCTCTCTCTTCCCAGCCTCCCTCCAGCCTCAGCCTCTCTCTGCCCCCAGCCTCCCCCCCAGCCTCAGCCTCTCTCTCCCCCCAGCCTCTCTCTCCCCCCAGCCTCCCCCCCTCAGCCTCAGCCTCTCTCTCCCCCCAGCCTCAGCCTCTCTCTCTTCCCAGCCTCCCTCCAGCCTCAGCCTCTCTCTCCCCCAGCCTCCCCCCCAGCCTCAGCCTCTCTCTCCCCCCAGCCTCAGCCTCTCTCTCCCCCCAGCCTCCCCCCCAGCCTCAGCCTCTCTCTCCCCCCAGTCTCCCCCCCAGCCTCTCCCCCCAGCCTCTCTCTCCCCCCAGCCTCAGCCTCTCTCTCCCCCCAGCCTCCCCCCCAGCCTCAGCCTCTCTCTCCCCCCAGCCTCCCCCCCAGCCTCAGCCTCTCTCTCCCCCCAGCCTCCCCCCCAGCCTCAGCCTCTCTCTCCCCCCAGCCTCCCCCCCAGCCTCAGCCTCTCTCTCCCCCCAGCCTCAGCCTCTCTCTCTTCCCAGCCTCCCTCCAGCCTCAGCCTCTCTCTGCCCCCAGCCTCCCCCCCAGCCTCAGCCTCTCTCTCCCCCCAGCCTCTCTCTCCCCCCAGCCTCCCCCCCTCAGCCTCAGCCTCTCTCTCCCCCCAGCCTCAGCCTCTCTCTCTTCCCAGCCTCCCTCCAGCCTCAGCCTCTCTCTCCCCCAGCCTCCCCCCCAGCCTCAGCCTCTCTCTCCCCCCAGCCTCCCCCCCAGCCTCAGCCTCTCTCTCCCCCCAGCCTCAGCCTCTCTCTCCCCCCAGCCTCCCCCCCAGCCTCAGCCTCTCTCTCCCCCCAGTCTCCCCCCCAGCCTCTCCCCCCAGCCTCTCTCTCCCCCCAGCCTCAGCCTCTCTCTCCCCCCAGCCTCCCCCCCAGCCTCAGCCTCTCTCTCCCCCCAGCCTCCCCCCCAGCCTCAGCCTCTCTCTCCCCCCAGCCTCCCCCCCAGCCTCAGCCTCTCTCTCCCCCCAGCCTCCCCCCCAGCCTCAGCCTCTCTCTCCCCTCAGCCTCCCCCCCAGCCTCAGCCTCTCTCTCCCCCCAGCCTCCCCCCCAGCCTCAGCCTCTCTCTCCCCCCAGCCTCCCCCCCCAGCCTCAGCCTCTCTCTCCCCCCAGCCTCAGCCTCTCTTTCCCCCCAGCCTCCCCCCCAGCCTCAGCCTCTCTCTCCCCCCAGCCTCCCCCCCAGCCTCAGCCTCTCTTTCCCCCCAGCCTCCCCCCCAGCCTCAGCCTCTCTTTCCCCCCAGCCTCCCCCCCAGCCTCAGCCTCTCTCTCTCTCCCCCCAGCCTCCCCCCCAGCCTCTCTCTCTCTCCCCCCAGCCTCCCCCCCAGCCTCTCTCTCTCTCCCCCCAGCCTCCCCCCCAGCCTCTCTCTCTTCCGAGCCTCCCCCCAGCCTCAGCCTCTCTCTCTTCCCAGCCTCCCTCCAGCCTCAGCCTCTCTCTCTTCCCAGCCTCCCCCCAGCCTCAGCCTCTCTCTTCCCAGCCTCCCTCCAGCCTCAGCCTCTCTCTCTTCCCAGCCTCCCCCCAGCCTCAGCCTCTCTCCCCCCAGCCTCCCCTTGCATGATTAGAGTGGACAAAAAGAGGCATCGCAACGATCATCAACTAACCTGTAAGGTGCCCATACATTCTAGGCTCTGCCTTAGCGCATACCTGCTCCGGTGCCCTGCTCTGCTGATTATCCTCTTCTGGCTGGCTCCAGCTTCAGTCGCGTCTTCCTCTGCGGCGTGTGTCGTCTGCAGCATTGGACGCTGCAGCACGGGGCAGTGAGCTGATTGGCGCGCCCGCGCGCCTCTGACCCGGAAGTGCAGGCGCTGGAACTTCCGGGGTTAATCAGCTCACTATGCCTGGCGCCCGCCGTGTATTTAAAGAGACAGAAGTGCGCCTTTCCTCCCTCTCAACCCCCCCCCCCCCGAGAACACAGCGGAGTGTAACAGAGGGAGGGGCGAGGGGCGGGGATGTATAAAAAAAGAAAAAAAAATTATAATTTTTTTTTTTTTTCTGCCAGAAAGTGCCGCCCCCCGCAACGTGCCGCCCCAGGCACGGGACCGCGGGTGCCTAGTGGCAAATACGGCCCGTATATGAGAAGATACAGTAATTTAGCTAACTAGTCTCAGATAAAAATGCACACATGGGAAAAGCTGTTTTTTACAAGGCAGATTATATAATCCATATCAATATGGATAACAAATTCAAATCAAATTAGAATAAATCTAGAAACAGCTCTATACACTCTGCCTCATGGGTTTTTAAGAGAACAATTTGGATACATACAATAACTAGGTTACTAGAAATGGAATGTCCTCTTTTATTGATATAACATTAATTCAGTATAAAGATATTGTGAATTACAAAAATATAAATAGTTGGAAATTAATATTTTGGCAATCTTAAGTCAGTGTATGGAAAATAAAATATAAAGGACATGACAAAAAATGCACAAAGCAAAATTGAATGTCGCAGTTCTATGTCACAAGTCTCATTGAAAACGAGGACTACTGAAACTGGCAACTAAGTATAACTGGCAGTGTATTCAGAATTCTTTTTTATTTATCCTCATTTTTATCCAGCGTTTTACTCATAATCGAACTTCTTCAAGATGTACATTTATGGCTTAATAAAAATATTTCGTTCCAGTTTGACTTCAATTCAAAGTTATCCTTTCAGATTGCAGCCGTGAAGGACACTTAAGATCCAACTTTCTGAGTATAATTGGTGGCTAATTTAAAACATTCCATGTTCTACCTGTAAAAAAATATACATATGATTAAATCAAGGTAAATAATGAATATAATAATAAGGAGTACTACTTATAACAGAGAACAAGGCTTTTTAAATAATTTAATTGATATATATTGCATATTTAAAATCACATCAGATACCAATCACAATGTATATCTGGCTTATGTTGCACCCTACCCCATTATTCCTCTGAGGGAAGGTATGAAAAAAAGAAAATCAAACACATGGATACTCCACCTCTTATAATGAGCCTTTAAACTACTCATAAATTCAATCGATATTTCATAAAAATTACTGAAATGTTTATTTTCAGTAAGATTATCCTTTCAAAATCTCTTGTTTGAACCATTAGTTTTTCATTTTCTTCACTTGAGATATATTCTTGGGCATCCAGTTTTGTAATAAAGCTATTTTAGCTACTAAAAACGATTAATTAGTGTACTACTGCGCTAAATATTCCATTTAATAAAAAAAAATGATTACCTGTTGTGTTATTAACCGGACTGTGTGAGACAAATATATTAATTAATTAATATATTTAGTCTAGGTTAAAAATTCTTTTGGTGCGGTGTACCCATGCTGGAATAATATGCTTCAATTGTGCTTAATAATCTTAAACTGTTAACCATAAATAGTGTGCTTTTTGACAACTACTTACTAGTTGGTGAAGGAGCACATATACATCCTTGGTTGCAGCTTTGATCTATATGATGTCCGCTTTCAGGGAAGGTTATACTGAGTTCAACACACGGGGCTGTAGCTACTGTGCAAGCCAGCCGCGCTCTGCTGAGGGATCTATAGATAGAACACGCTTAAAAATTCCATCCTCCAGCCAGCAGGATAGGAAAGAGCAGCTGTGTCTAGTGTGCTGGCGGTATGCTAAGGACTAGGAGGCCGATCGGGGGCGGTCCTACGCGTTTCTGCAGCGTGTCAGCTGCCTTCGTCAGGGAAAGCCTGCCTATCGGTTGTAAAATACCTATATAGCTGCTGATGGATACTGATTGGAAATTCACTTGATGTAATGGTTGTTATCAACCACTAGATGTCTCTATTTTGGTGTTATAAGCATTTCAACATTACAAGCCCTATATGCCAAATTTAGTATAGAAGGATATCAATCATGTATTAAATAAAAATATTTCTTACCTGGTGTATATAAGTGTATATTCTAAATAGCAAAATGTTTTTTGTGAATATAAAATAATTTATTAATTAAGAGAAAAATTTATAAAAACAGATTAAAATTACTGGTAAATCTTTAATAAAAAATATAAAATAAAAAATATCCCATGTTCATTTTGAGTATGAATGAATAGATAGTGTCATTTAAAAAGCGAAAACAATAACACGGAAACCTTTAATATAATGCAACACATTCAATGTAATACCAAAGGGATTATCTACATAATTAAATGCCCCTGTAATAAGATGTATATTGGCCGTACAAAAAGACCCCTGTATATTCGTATTAAAGAACATATGGTTAATATCACTAAGGGATATGCGGGACATCCATTATCCCAACATTACTATGAACAACATAATAAATCAGTAAAAAACACTATTTTTTATGGTATTGAGAAAGTTAAAGAAAATTGGCGGGGGGGTGATTTTATTAAACTAATGTCGAGATGTGAATCCAAATGGATTATTATTTTAAACACCTTGGCCCCGGTAGGTCTCAAAACAGATTTCGAAGTTTTCGCTTTTTAAATGACATTATCTATTCATTCATACTCAAAATGAACATGGGATATTTTTTATTTTATATTTTTTATTAAAGATTTACCAGTAATTTTAATCTGTTTTTATAAATTTTTCTCTTAAAATAATTTATTAATTATATTCACAAAAAACATTTTGCTATTTAGAATACACACTTATATACACCAGGTAAGATATATTTTTATTTAATACATGATTGATATCCTTCTATACTAAATGTGGCACATAGGGCTTGTAATGTTGAAATGCTTATAACACCAAAATAGAGACATCTAGTGGTTGATAACAACCATTACATCAAGTGAATTTCCAATCAGTCAGCTATATAAGTATTTTACAACCGATAGACAGGCTTTCCCTGACGAAGGCAGCTGACTCGCTGCAGAAACGCGTAGGACCACCCCCTATCGGCCTCCTTAGCATACCTAGGTAGCTGGTGACGTCGCCAGCACACTATTAGACACAGCTGCTTTTTCCTCTCCTGCCGTCTGGAGGATGGAATTTTTCAGCGTGTTCTTGTAACGCCTGCCTGGATCCACAGACTCAGATGGGCTGTAAAGGGGAGGCTACAGGGAAGCCACTCACCAAGTAGGACCCCCAGAACCCTGAAACCCTTTAACCCCTATACAGGGATTTGGAATTACACAGGACCCTGGAGATCACTACCCGTGGAAGGCTGCAGTCCGATGAGAGTAGTAGTCAGGCAGGGTCAAACCAGGAATTGTGGAACAGGGACAGAATCGGCAGGCAGTGACGTAGTCAGCAAACGTAGCAGAGGTCAGATCCGGGTCGGGCAGCAAGGTACAAAAACAGTAGGCAGAAGGGTAGTCAAAAACACGCAGAAGTCAACACAGGAATCACCAACAGAATAGGACGTAACAGGAGCCAGGAAAATCCTAACTATATCTGGCAGTGATCATGTGACAGGAGGGGAAATAAGAAGGGTGTGGTGTCTTCCCATTGGCTGTAGCTGAACGCTGGCAACTTCAGCTGGAAGACACATGCCACCCACAGTCAGCCAGCGGTACTGCAGATCCCAAGCTAACCCAGCCCAGTGGATGATCGGAGCCTGCGCCCACTGGTGCCGCTGGCATCGACTTCTCTCCCATCACCAGCACCATCCACGGCAGGAACACGGCGTTGCCTGACGATCGGAGCAGAAATCGCTGGAGCAGACTCCGGCGGTGATGTAACAGTACCCCCCCTCCACGAGGGGCCTCCGGACCCTCAAAACCCGGCTTCCCAGGAAATTGGAGGTGAATCCACCGGACCAGACCCCTAGCATGAACATCGCTCGCAGGTACCCATGACCTCTCCTCGGGGCCGTAACCCCTCCAATGCACCAAATACTGTACCACCCCTCTGACAATACGGGAATCAAGTATTCTCTGTACCTCATACTCCAAGTTACCTTCCACCAAAACAGGAGGAGGATTGTCACTGACTGGGTGAATGGGAACACGATATAACTTGAGGAGGGACTTATGGAACACATTCGATATCTTGAAGGATGGGGGGAGTTGCAGGCGGAAAGCTGTGGGATTAATTACCTCGATTATCTCGTAAGGTCCAATAAATCTCAGACCCAGCTTAGCAGAAGGGACCTTGGACCACTATGGGACCACCATATTCTGTGTGGATAACCATACCTTGTCCCCAACTCCAAGGCTAGGGCAGAGGAGGCTTGACCAACCTTTGCCTTCTTCAGGTTCTCTTTCACCTCAGACCAGATAGTCTTTAATTTGTCCACAGTTGAGTCAGCCTCAGGAGTATCCACCACAGCGGAAGAAAAAGAACCAAAACGTGGATGCAACCCTAAATTGCAGAAAAAGGGGGTAGTCTTGATGGATTCCTGATTCTGATTATTGATAGCGAACTCAGCTAGCGGCAGATATTCCACCCAGTCAGACTGACGGTCAGACACATAACACCGGAGATATTGTTCAAGGGTTTGATTGGAACGTTCAGTCTGACCATTGGTCTCTGGGTGGTAGGCAGATGAAAAAGATTGCTCTATATGGCTCTTTGTACAAAACGCCCTCCAGAATTTTGAGACGAACTGTGTTTCTCGGTAAGAAACAATATTTTCCGGAACCCCGTGTAACCGCACAATATGCCTAATAAACAACTTGCTAAGAATTTCAGAATTGGGTTATCCGGACAGAGGAACAAAATGACACTGTTTGCTGAATCTATCCACTACTACCCAGATACAAGTCTTCCCTTCTGAGGGTGGAAGGTCAGTGATGAAGTCCATGGAGAGATGTGTCCAAGGGCTTACTGGAGTAGGTAGGGACTGGAGAAATCCGGCAGGGCGGGTACAGGGTGTCTTGGCTCAAGCACAAGTTTCACAAGCCAGTATATATTCCTTACAATCTTTCGCTACGGTTGGCCACCAAAAATTCCTGGTTACTAATCGGAGGGTATTGCCGATACCAGGGTGACCTGCCAGCACAGAATTGTGGAATTCCTGGAGTACCCGTAGGCGCAGTGAGCGGGTGACAAACAGTTTATGGACAGGGGTGGTTTCAGGAGCTTGGTCTTGGGTATTATGGACCTCTTCTATCAAATCTAAGGAAACAGATGACATAATAATGCCTTTAGCTAAAATATGCACTGGTTCAGAGTCTTCGGACTGAGAGGGACAGAAGCTACGGGAAAGTGCATCAGCTCTGGTGTTCTTGGTACCGGGCCAGAATGTTACCACAAAATCAAATCTGGAGAAGAACAATGCCCACCTAGCTTGCCTAGGATTGAGTCTCTTAGCAGATTCCAGATAAGTGAGGTTCTTATGGTCTGTGATGACTGTGACCTTATGTTTGGCGCCTTCAAGGAAGTGGCGCCATTCCTCGAAGGCCCATTTAATTGCCAACAGCTCACGATTACCAATGTCATAATTTCTCTCTGTGGGAGAAAACTTGCGGGAAAAGAAGGCACAAGGACGAAGCTGAGTGAGAGACGGAGTACCTTGTAATAGCACCGCTCCCACTCCAACCTCGGATGCATCGACTTCCACAATAAACGGACGCATAAGGTCAGGCTGAACCAGAATCGGGTCTGAGGAGAAACATCCTTTTAATTTTGAGAAGGCATGGATCGCCTCTGGCTTCCAATTAACGACATCAGCCCCCTTTTTAGTCAAATCGGTGAGGGGTTTGGCAATTTTGGAAAAATCTCTAATGAATTTGCGATAATAATTAGCGAATCCAAGGAAACGCTGCAAGGCTTTCAGAGACTTGGGTTGCACCCACTCCTTAATCGGTTGAAGCTTAGAGGGATCCATGCGGAAGCCTTCTGCAGACAATATATAACCCAGGAAATTAACCTCTGCCTCAAAAAAAAACACATTTCTCATATTTAGCAAATAGGGAATTCTCCCTGAGTCTCTGGAGTACAGTGCATACATGTTGGACATGTGACGTAGCATCAGGAGAATAAATCAGGATATCATCCAGATAGACCACCACATATTGACCACAATTATCTCTGAAAATGTCATTAACAAAGTTCTGGAACACAGCCGGCGCATTACTTAATCCAAAAGGCATTACTAGGTACTCATAGTGTCCCTCTGGAGTATTAAATGCAGTTTTCCACTCATCCCCTTCTCTGATACGGATGAGGTTATATGCACCCCTGAGATCCAGCTTGGTGAACCACCGGGCTCCTATGAGCTGGTTAAACAGATCGGGGATGAGTGGCAGAGGGTACTGATTCTTTACAGTAATAGCATTCAGTTCACGGTAGTCAATACAAGGTCTGAGGCCACTATCTTTCTTATCAACAGAAAAGAATCCAGCGCCGACTGGTGACCTGGATGGTCTGATAAACCCCCTGTGCAGACTGTCTGCTATATAATCTTTAATGGCCTGACGCTCCAGACCAGAAAGATTATACATTTTACCCTTGGGGAGTCGGGAATTGGGGACCAAATCTATGGGGCAGTCATAATCTCTGTGCGGAGGTAATTTTTCAGATTCTGATAGAGAAAACACATCAGCAAATTCCCTGAATGCATAAGGTATGAAGATAGGTTCAGCTCTAGTCAGGTTCACAGATAAAGACATGCACGTCTCCAGAAACTCAGGGCTCCAGCGCACAATCTCACCCTGATGCCAGTCTATGACCGGGTTATGTTTACGCAGCCATGGCATGCCCAATACCACTGCTGACATCAGATTCTCAAGAACAAAAAATGACACAGATTCTACATGCAGAGCACCAACAAGCATGGAGATCTCTGGAGTTACAAAACTAACCACACCCTGAGTGAGAGGGGTGCCATCAATAGCAGATATTCTAATAGGTGCATTTAACTTTAGCAAAGTCAAACCCAGCTCTTTTGCTACAATAGTGTCTAAAAAATTAGCAGCAGAGCCACAATCAACAAAGGCCTGCAGCCGTACAGATTTTCCCTGGTGAGACAATGAGACAGGTAACATTAACCTCATAGGGTCTGCAGGAAGTACCTGGGCATCTGAGCGGGTATCCTGGGGTCTGCTCAGGTGGTGCTGCTGCCTTGGAAGCGATTGCCTCTCTGACCCAGGCACTCCACCACGTGATCTGCTCCCTTGCAGTCGACGGGACTCTGGACATGCTGAGGTAGGTACTGCAGCGGGGGCTTGGACCTGAGCAGACCTGAGATCCTGCACTTGCTGTGTCAGTCCATGTATAAGCCCAGAAAGGGTGTGCACCTGATTTAGCACAGCATGGAGAGAATCCATTTTTTTTTCTCTCCTGGATAGAGGGCCAGATATAATGTAACGCCTGCCTGGATCCACAGACTCAGATGGGCTGTAAAGGGGAGGCTAGAGGGAAGACACTCACCAAGTAGGACCCCCAGAACCCTGAAACCCTTTAACCCCTATACAGGGATTTGGAATTACACAGGACCCTGGAGATCACTACCCGTGGAAGGCTGCAGTCCGATGAGAGTAGTAGTCAGGCAGGGTCAAACCAGGAATTGCGGAACAGGGACAGAATCGGCAGGCAGTGACGTAGTCAGCAAACGTAGCAGAGGTCAGATCCGGGTCGGGCAGCAAGGTACAAAAACAGTAGGCAGAAGAGTAGTCAAAAACACGCAGAAGTCAACACAGGAATCACCAACAGAATAGGACGTAACAGGAGCCAGGAAAATCAGAACTATATCTGGCAGTGATCATGTGACAGGAGGGGAAATAAGAAGGGTGTGGTGTCTTCCATTAGCTGTAGCTGAACGCTGGCAACTTCAGCTAGAAGACACATGCCACCCACAGTCAGCCAGCGGTACTGCAGATCCCAAGCTAACCCAGCCCAGTGGATTATCGGAGCCTGCGCCCACTGGTGCCGCTGGCATCGACTTCTCTCCCATCACCAGCACCATCCACGGCAGGAACACGGCGTCGCCTGGCGATCGGAGCAGAAGTCGCTGGAGCAGACTCCGGCGGTGACGTAACAGTTCTATCTATAGATCCCTCAGCAGAGCGCGGCTGGCTTGCACAGTAGCTACAGCCCTATGTGTTGAACTCCGTATAACCTTCCCTGAAAGCGGACATCATATAGATCAAAGCTGCAACCAAGGATGTATATGTGCTCCTTCACCAACTAGTAAGTAGTTGTCAAAAAGCACACTATTTATGGTTAACAGTTTAAGATTATTAAGCACAATTGAAGCATATTATTCCAGCATGGGTACACCGCACCAAAAGAATTTTTAACCTAGACTAAAGATATTAATTAACTAATATATTTGTCTCACACAGTCCGGTTAATAACACAACAGGTAATCATTTTTTTTATTAAATGGAATATTTAGCGCAGTAGTACACTAATTAATCGTTTTTATTACCTCCCTGGTGATACTTACACGGTATCCCCTAGCTACTAGCAGCTTTATATTCCTACAATTAAACTAATCAATTCAACTAGTGATAAGGTACATGATCTGAGCGCCAGTGCATTATAATAATATTTTAGCTACTATCAAGGACCTTACAATAACAGTCCTCATTAGCCTAAAGGTCTTTAGACCTTATATTCTTCTAGCTTTGTATTTTGTATCTATCTTATAGATTTATTTTACTGAATCAACTGTCGACTGCCAAAACAAAGTTTAGGACTAGAGATGAGCGAATTAATTTGCAGGATCCTGGTCCAGCAGTTACATTGGTATTACCTGGGTGCCATATGGTAACCCTGCGAGTGGCCTCCTACCTGCTGGAATCCCCAGCTCCTTTTCTTATTAGCTGACCTGGTGTGATGTTATCGTTGCTGCATAATGCACATACATAGTCGTGTCAAGCTGTCTAATTAAAAGAAGAGCCAGAAATGCCAGCAGGTAGAGGCAGTTTGCATGACTCCTGTCCAATGGACAGGCAATACTGAGGGCAAAATCCTGTGAATTGATATGCTCTTTTCTGTTTGGGACAGCTCCATGTCATGTGTATGGAAATAGAGGAAAGTTAGAAAGAATAAATCCAATGAAACTGTATTTTTTCAACCTATGTAACTGTTAAATGCATCAGATTTAATCCCCACAATGCTCACAGTGCAAAAATTGAACTGATTTTGGCCAAATAGTACCATAATTCTAGATATCACACGGTTCATATCAGAGAACCTGTGACAGCTGCCTTCTGTTCTCAGAAAAGGTAACAAGAAAACTAACAAATTCCCTTTAAAGTGGCTATACATCTCTGATGATGAAGTAAGGATAAATACAAAAAAGCACTGTTCTTCATTTCCTGCTTTTTCATAGGATTTAGTTAATAGTGCAGTGAAGTGCTTACTCGAGCAGGTTGTGGTATTTCATACACATGCACAACTCTAAAATACTCTGTAATGTAATGCAGATGCAGCCAGTGGCTCAACAAAGCATGGGTTCAAGAAATACAAAAGAAAATTGTTCGACACAGAAGACTTCTAGAAATACAAACAAAACCTTTCTGATGCAAACTGATGTGCAGTATAGTGCTTACTAAATGTGCCCCAGACTGTGTGGTGCTTTGTTGCCTCTCCGCATCCTCCCTCCTCCCTGTGTTACTATCCGCTAATTAGTCCTTGTGTGCTCAGGTTCTCTGTTTTGTGGGGGAAGGGGACGTCCCTTTGGATCCTCCTCCAAACCCTTTAACCAGTGAGGGTCCTGTTTTTCTCATATATATACTCCTTACCTCTTTTGGGACGTCCTCTTCCCCCCATGGTATTGGGATCTGGTGACACGGTTTCCCACCCTTCGTCCCCTTGTAAATACTAATTTGATTTTATATTCATAGTTATTTCATATTTGTTAACAGTGACTATATGTAAGCAAGTAAAGTCAAAGCAGTGTTACAACAAAATGGAGAAAATGGTGAGAGAGCGGAGTTCTACCCGGTGTTATCCCTTCTTATATGACCATCTGATTGTTTTGTTAACAAGTGGGTGTTTTAAGATGTTTTGAGCAAATTTGTGACCAATATCCATCTAAGTTATAGTGTGAGTTGTCTTATTTTATGGCGCAGGGTGAGGGGAAAGAATGGTTTGGGCAGGGGCTGGCTGGCAAATTTTAGCCTGGGGGGCCAAGCACACAATAGTCGCCCATGAATCGCTGCCCACCAGTATCATATTTACTTCTGGCTCCTAGATAAATTGGAGGTAATAAGATGTAAATTGGTGTGTTATTGGGATCGCACACATGTATGCTATTACATATAAATATTGCTGTCTGTAACAGCGTTATCCTGGAGGTGTTTCAGTGATCAGTGATATAAGATCATAACCTTATAACCAGTTATCTTACATGTGAAACACCAGGATCCCAAACAGAAAGCTTTAAATCATTCACCATAAAGGGAACTCAACACTTCAGACAGACTCCATATGGAGACTTCTTTACTAAAGATGTGACAGTATTGCAAAAAAAAATGATATTAACCCCAAGTGTAAAAAAAAAAAAAAAAAAAGAGGATGGGTTCTACAAATGGATAATGATCCTAAACACACATCAAAATCCACAATAGACTACCTCAAAAAGCGCACGCTGAAGATTTTACAATGGTCCTCATAGTCCCCTGATCTCAACATCATTGAAAATCTGTGACTAGACCTCAAAAAAAATCAGTGCTTGTAAGATGACCCAGGAATCTCACCGAACTGGAAGACTTTTCCAAGCAAGAATGGATGAAAATCCTTCAAACAAGACGTGAAAGGCTCTTGGCTGGTTATAAAAAGCATTTACAAGCTGTGATACTTGCCAAAGGGGATAATACCAGGTGCAAACTTTTGCATGGGCCAATTGTCCTTTTTTGTTAATTTTAAAATGTAAATGATGAAATTTTTTTTGCCTATAATACAAAGGAAATGTGTCATCTTTAACTTTATGCCTTTTAGAGATCATTTCATCTTCAACTTGCTTAATTGCCCAAACTTTTATATGCCACTTTTCCTTCCTTGTACGTCTTTTTCTATTTCCTTTGTCTTATAATGAAGAAATATTCCTTATATTTTAAATGTTTGTGTCGAATTTGGATAAATTGATATGTCATCACATAACTGTTCCTCCCATCTCGTTTCCTTTATCATGGTGGATATAACGATACGGTGGTGCTATGGAAGAACCCAATCACACAAAGATGATAAACCAACTGTTTTCTTTCTATGTTTCAAAGATTGACAATAACATGACCTCCACAGCTTTTGAGCCACAACATACCGCAACATACAAATAACAATGCAGCCTGGAAGACCCCAAGTGTCAGTCTGCAGGACAGGGGCTGAGTTATACTTCACCGGCTATTCCACTCCCATACCTCTCTAATAATAGGGCCAACCCAGGGACATTACCGCAGACGGTGACACGTGGTCCTTTTGTGCCGCCCCAGCAGTGGATCGAACTGCTCGGATCTGGGGGGTGGTGATTACTCGTGGCTCGAGGGTCTCAGGACACGGGGGCTAGGGGCCACACTCAAATGAAGAAGGGGAATATTTAAAGGGGATAGGTATAGTTCGTGACACCACCCGTGGTGTGCGGTAATTGGGAGTACCGCCGCTGCCCTTGGGAGTACCCGGGGTGGTGGAGTGGGGCAGCAAGGTGTCGTAGCCCTCCACAGGTAGGGGAAGGCCACGGGACTCTGGATGAAGCTGTGGGATGCAGGGGGGAGCGCAGGCTCGCTGGTTGCAGGGGTTAACTGGGTACTCACTTGGCAAGAAAGCAGACGCTGATAACCGGTTAAACCAAGTCTTTGACTGCCACTGTCTCCTGAGGGGAGCTTGTCCGGGTCTCATCCCCTGCAGCACTGCCTGGTGGTCCGTGACCTGCCTCCTGGCACAAAATTTAGATTGTCCGTTGTGGTCCGGTAGCTTTGAGCTTTCCGGGCCCTGCTCCCCTCTGTGGCTAAGTGAAGGAGCCTGCTCTCAGGAGCTCATGCTTGGTATTTCAGTGGGCCACTTGTTTGGAAAGCCCTATCCCCCTCGTTGCGCTAGTGCCCCCAATCTCTGAGCTTCGCGGGAATGTCGCGGGCGGGGAGGACGCCGCCAGATGCGATCGCTAACGCTCGGGTCCGGCGCTGCTGCGGCTGCTGCTGCTCGGTGGCTCGAGCGATGGGCCGGATCCGGGGACTCGAGCGGCGCCCCTCACCCGTGAGTGAAAAGGGTGGTTGGTTTGGGGGATTTAGTCCATGACGCCACCCACGGGTTGTGGTGAAGATGGGCACCACCGCTGCTGGTGACGGGGATCCCGGGAGCGATGGTGGGGAGCAGCTGGGATGTTGTTTTCCCCCTCCGTGGGTAGGGGTCGGTGGTCCCGGGGCCTGGTGGTGTGACGGGGAGGCAGGGTTGGTGAGGTGCAGGGTTGCAGGGACAGCGCAGCGCGGTGCCGGATGGCACGGGTGTACTCACTCAGTAAGAGATGCACAAAGTCCTGGGTAAACCAAATGGCTGGATGGACGGGTCCCGCAGCCGGCTGCAGTGTCTCTCCCCGGACAGGTGATGGCGGCTGTCTTTCCCTGCACCTTTGTGTACTTGTTTGACTACGATGGATTCCCAACGGTAGTCCGCTCCCCGGTGTATGGATGCTGGAGGAGCCCGTTTACCCGCAGGCGCTGGCCCTTGGGTCTCTAGCCTTAGGTGGTAGCTGTTACCCTCACGGTGTGGGCGGTTGCCTTCTATCGGGACTTTTGCTGGGGTTCCAGTCACACTCGGATTTGGCTGTTGACGGCGGCTCCAAGCCTAGCCGGGGTCCGATGGCCCTGCCTGTGTGTGCTAGCTTTACTTCACTCCCCGGTCGGTACCGGCGGGCCAACGCCCGACCCCGGTCCTACGGTTCCGCATCAATTTATCACTCCTGCAGACGGCCACCACCGTCTGCCAACCTTGTTGTCAGTGCCTGGGCCACAAACCCAGACACTCTCCACTTCACTCCTCTCACTTCAACCTCCAAGACTAAGCTGTCACTTTTCCCGCCTCCAGGCCTGTGAACTCCTTGGTGGGAAGGGCCAACCGCTTGGCTCTGCCCCACCTTGTGTGGACATCAGACCCTGGAGGGAGGCAACAAGGGTTTTGTGTTTGGCTAATGTTACTGTCTAGTGGGGGTGGGGGTATGTGTGTGTTACCTGTGACGACCTGGCAAGGCCAGGGCGCCACAGGAACAGTCCATAAAGGCCCTGTCCTCCGCTTGTTAATTGCCGGGCCGCCTGAAGCTTCTCCCTGACCTAGGGTCCGTGTACCCCAATGTGCCTTTGGTCCCGGATCGGTGATAGGACCAGGCTGCTGACCGTCCTCCTTGACGGGTTCCAGGCACCTAGCCTCAATCCCTGCGACTGGGGCTCCAACTCCTCTAGGTCCAGACCACCGTCTGTGACCTAGTCTGCTTCTCCCCTGGGAGCTACAACTCCCAGCTTCCTCAGAGCTCCTCTCAGCTCGATGGTTACTACTCGACTCCAGGGAGCTGCTGCTGACAGCTCCTCTCTCTCTGGGAGCTACTTCTGTTCTGCCTGTCAGCTCTGCTCTGCACTTCCTCCCTCGCTGACTTCACCCCTCCCACCACTCTGTCTGACCCCTAGGTTTGCATTCCCATTCCTGTTTAAGCAGCCTACTGGTGTGCCTGACAGGTGTGGTGCGAGGTGTAACTAGGATTTGTGAATACTGGTGGAGGCAGTACTGCAGAATAGAGACCCAGAACCATGGGGGTTTGAGCCCTGCATGGGGAGGGCAGATTGTGCAGAACCCTGTGACGACCTGAATAGTCCAGGGCGTCACACTTCCAGGAATACAATTCTACAACTACCTCCCACACTATTCACAATATAACAGGGATACCTGGCCTTTTTCCCAATAATCACTCAGAATCAAGCAAACATATGTACTTATCTCACTACACAGTGCCCTATACCTCACTTTCTCCAAACAGAGCAATGTAGCAGAGGTGAGCTTGTCACTTTAGCATTAGTCTATTTCTTTTAGAACCACACAGCTTGAATTTTGACAGGCTTCTGTGATGCCCAGAGACCGGGGTACCCAGCACCGGATCGGGGGTCTATTTCTTGAGGGGATGTCACGGGTGGCTCGACCCGGGCTGTGGTCTCAGGCGATGCACAGTACAATGGGTGGTATTTACAGGGGATAAATAAAAGTTTTTCGTGACGCCACCCGGAATAAATGTGGCTATTTATGGCCACCGCTGCCAGTAGCTGGCTGGGGATGATGATGTGGGGCAGCTGAGGTGGAAAGCCCTTTCCGGGTAGGGCTGTGGGTCCCAGGCAGCTGACGTAAAAGTCAATGGTGGTTATAGATAATGGTATTGTGAGGAGACTTTAGGGGCGCAGACACTTACTTGATCAGCAATAGGTTTTTCAGCTTCGATGGTCCCAATCCTGGATAGGTGGCTACTGCCCAAATGAGAGACTGAGGCGCAGGCAACGTTTAACCGGTTTACTTTAACAAAAACTGCATAACAACAAGTCCCATCACCGGAGTCTGTATCAGGAGGACTAAGTTACTCTGCCCTGCCGGGTCCTTGGCCTCCTTCTTTGCGCTATCTGTGTGTGGCCTGCTGCTGTGTGTGAACTAGCTGCTGGCCCAAACTGTCCCTCCCGGGTCCTATTTCAACAGGCAACTTGAGTCCTTTTCCTCTGCTTACCCCTTCCGGGAGTACCGCTGAACTCTCTGGATGCTGCTGTGTCTGACCCTGATGAAGCTTGAATCGACTTCACTTTTCCTGGTTGCTGTATTGTGTAAAACTAATGCAGCCACGGATCCGGTGTCCGTATTTGCGCCTTTTCAGGGGTAGATATTAATGGCTACCCGGTTCCTAAAATGTTCCTCTTCTCTGTCTCCTCCTCAGACCAATGGCTTGGGCCTGGAAATTGTCAGTCTCTCCTAAGGACCTCTGCGCAATTTCTCCGTAACTACTCCTCTGAGCGTCCCGGCTCCAACTGAAAAAACTAAACTGTCAATTTTACCTCAGATCAGAATATATCTAGGGGAGTCTCTTGAGCTCCCCCTTCTGGCCAGAGGTGGTAGTGCGGTGTCTGCTCTAGTGCTTGTGTTGAGTAACTAATGATGGTTTTACTGTGGATAATACCCCTAGGGGTGCCACATTCCCCCTTAGTGAAAAACAGTACTCCGGGACTGTGATACAATAAACAAATGATATAAAAATTAATATGTACAGAGTCGTAAAAATAAAAAATTACAAAAACCACTCAAAGTGCAAAAATAGAGTTCTGTAAAAAGTCACTTCAAACAGCATCCATTAATACAGTTCTATTCTTGAAGATATTGAAATAACTAACTATCCGCTAGAAAAGTCACTGCAATTACTGTCTTGGAACTCGGTTCCATTTTTCCAACAGAGTCTAAAAGAAGGTCTAAAAGAAAGTCGAAAAAGATCAAAAAGCAGTCTTTCCGGAGTTTTAGTCTATCGCCTCCGGCTGATAACTATTTACAAGTAGTTTTACCACAACCAGTCCTGTGGCATAGTTCATAGTTAATAATGAAGAAAAGTTCAAGAATATGTAAGTAGTTCATACAGGAAAGTCTCTGTAGGTACTGGGCTTAAACGTTGCAAACTAATTACTAATGACTAAACTAAATTTTTCTAAATTCTGTTAAATGTACTACATAACATATACACAACTCACATTTTAACTTATTCACATTTGATAATCTGCATATTTTACCGGTAGTTGACCTTGAGTACTACGCTGGGACCTACGTAAGGCTAGTGTACTAGGCGTACTTAGCGTGATGGTATGAGTGGATGTGTACATAGCGGGTGCTTCTGGTTCTGCTAAGGGTGATTCCACGTTTGTGGGGTTGGCAAGTCCACCGTGACCGGGATCACTATAACTAGGAATCTGTTCTTCCTGTCTTGGGACTTCTTGTGGTACAGGGTCAACTTCTAATTCTGTTTGTCTTGGAGCTTCTGGTTGTACGGGCTCTGGTGTTAGTTCTGGTACTTGGTAAAAGGCCATCATTGGTACTACCACTGCACCATGGTAAGTGGGCCAGGTTTTAGGAAAGTCTCCTAAGACTGTATGAATTTTTTCTTCCTCTTCCTTAACTGGTTGAACCGGTATGGGTTGGATTACTTCAGGTTCCGGTTAGATAACTTCCGTCTCTCTCAAGGTTTCAGGACATAGTTTCAGATTGTCTCTTGACACTAGCACTGATGTTAGCCCTCCGTTTTTGCTGATAAGGCACATTTTAGGATTGTTCACTCTTGCTGGTAAAACTGTGTACGGGATGGTTTCCCACTGATTATCCAGTTTATTGGTGCGACGATTTCTCTTTAGTACTTGGTCACCAGGTTTTAACGGGGTTGCTAGAGCATGCTGATTATAAGTTCGTTCTTGTCCTTCTCTAGCTTGCTGGAGACTTCTTTCCACACACGCTTGTACTTGGCGATACTGCTGTTGACGTAGGGTATCCCAATTGGAATCTTGCACTTCTGCATCCGGTTTCAGAATTCCCATTTCAAGATCAATTGGTAGCTTACCAGGTCTTGCACACATAAGGTAAGCTGGGGTGCAATTTGTAGAGCTTACTGGGACATTGTTATATAGGTCTACCAAGTCGGGCAATTTCTCCGGCCATTGATTTCTTTCTGACTCCGGCAAGGTCTTCAATAAGTCAATTACAATATGGTTCATCTTTTCGCATAAGCCATTTGTTTGAGGATGATATGCTGTTGTCCGGATCTTCTTGCAACCATACATATTGCAGAACTCTCTGAAGATCTCTGATTCAAAGGCTGTACCTTGGTCTGCAAGTACTTGCTCAGGGTAACAATGGGGTCTGCAAAAGTATGTTTGGAACGCCTTAGCTGCTGTTTTTGCTGTGAGATCCTTCACGGGTACCACCACTAAGAAGCGTGAGTAATGGTCCATGATGGTTAAGGCATAGACATAGCCAGACCGGCTTGGTGTCAACTTCACATGGTCTATGGCGACAAGCTCAAGTGGTTGCTTGGTGACTATGGGCTGGAGTGGTGCTCTTTGGTTTCGTTGATCTTTCCTTCTGAGGTTGCACGGGCCACAGTTTCTGCACCATTCTTCAATTGATCTTCTCATACCAACCCAGTAGAATCTTTCTCTCAAGAGTATTTCTAGTTTCTTCCATCCAAAATGACCAGCACCATTGTGGTAAGCTTCCAGGACTATCTTTACATCTTGTTTAGGCACTATTATTTGCCAGACTAATTCATGTGTCTTTGGATTAGTGTACCTTCTGCAGAGCTTCACTTGATACAAGAACATTCTGCCTCTCTCTTTCCATAGTTTATGTGTCTCTTCCGGGGCATTCTGGTTGGGAAATGCACCTTGTTCCGTCAGCAGTTCCTTTACCAACTTCACAGCCGGATTGCTGTCTTGCGTGTCAGCCCATCTGTGGTGTGCTAATGGGTTGAGACTCGCTTGTTGTTGTTTCTGATAGGCACCTGACTGATACTGTCCTATCTTGGGACGATGGAAGGCCGGTAGTTCAATTTCTTCAAGCCCCTCCGGTTCCTCTTCCACATTTTCCAAGTGTGGCATCCGGGATAAGGCATCTGCATTTCCATTCTTGTGGCCTGCTCTATACTTGATCACAAAGTTGTAATTAGGTAATTAGACAGCCGGGCTATCCATCGTTGTTCCAGCGCACCTAATTTTGCTGTATCCAGGTGGGTCAACGGATTGTTATCAGTATAGATGGTGAATTCTGCAGCTGCCAGATAGTGTTTGAAACGCTCGGTTACAGCCCAGACTACTGCCAATAGTTCTAACTTGAAGGAGCTGTAATTTTCCGGATTTCTTTCAGTAGGTCGGAGGTTTCTACTTGCAGAGGCGATGACTTTCTCTTTGCCTCCCTGCTTTTGTGACAGTACTACTGCTAGTCCCACATTACTGGCATCTGTGTAGAGGATGAAGGGTTGATGGTAATCTGGGTATGCTAGAACCTCTTCTCCTGTCAGTGCCTTCTTTAGCTTCTCAAAGGACTCTTCCCTCTCGTCAGTCCACTGGAAAGGATGATTCCGGGCTGAGGGCTTCCTTGACTGCCCTACCAGGATGTCTTGTATGGGTGCTGATAACTTTGTGAACCCTTTTATGAATCTGCGATAGTAGCCAACCAGTCCCAGGAATTGCCTCACCTCTTTCACGCTGGTGGGTCTTGGCCAATCCCTTATCACGGTTACTTTCTCGGGATCCGGTGCTACTCCTTCTGAACTTACGTGTCCCAGGTACTGTACCTTTGGCTTAAGAAGGTGACATTTGGATGGCTTGATCTTCATGCCATATTCGGACAAGGCTTCAAATACTTCTGCCAAGTCTTGTAGGTGTTGCTCATAAGTCTTGGAGTAGACTATTATGTCATCTAGGTACAGGAGGACGGTTTCAAAATACTTGTGTCCTAGACAGCACTCCATCAGTCGCTGGAAGGTACCGGGTGCATTGCAGAGTCCGAACGGCATACAATTAAATTCACAGAGACCCATCGGTGTGGTGAATGCTGTTTTTTCCTTGTCTCTCTCCGTCACAGGGACCTGCCAATACCCACTTGTTAAGTCTAAGGTGGAAAAATAGTTAGCAGATCTTAATGCTGCTAATGATTCCTCTATTCTAGGTAGGGGGTACGCGTCTTTATGGGTAATGTGATTAATCTGCCGGTAGTCCACGCACATTCTCATGGTTCCGTCTTTCTTTTTAACTATCACTAGAGGGGCCGCCCAGGGGCTACAGCTGTCTCTTATTACCCCAGCTTGTTTCATATTCCTCAGCATATATTTTGCACATTGGTAGTGAGCGGGCGGTACGGGTCTATATCTCTCTTTTATTGGTGGGTGGTTACCAGTGGGTATTGTGTGTTCTACCCCTTTGATCTGCCCAAAATCTAGCGGGTGTTTACTGAAGACTTGTTCATATTCTCTCACTAGCCTGTACACCCCTTGTTTTTGATGGGTAGGTGTTAAATCTGTTCCTACGTACAACTGTTGACACCAATCCTCCAATTCTCCACGTGAACCATTGTCGTCCGTCTGACATGAAGGATCCAAGGGCTCAATGGCTGTGATGGCATTGTTGTCAACGGTATATAGTTTCGCCATAGTAGCATACCTCGGTAAAGTGACCTCTTCTTCTCCACAATTTAAAAGACGTATTGGCACCCTTCCCCGGTGTACCTTGACTACTCCCCTGGCTGTCAGTATAGTGGGCCTACTATCAGTGTACACGGGTTCTAACAAAGCCTGGTAATTTCGCCCTTTTATGCCTATTGCGGCTCTGCACCATACCAACATTTCGGTTTTAGGCGGAATTACAATAGGGGTTGGATCACTCACCCTCACACTGCCAATTTCTCCACCTGCAACTTCTACCTGTTGCTTTAACACCAAAGCTTTTATCTCTCTCTGTAGAATTCTTTGCTGGTCACATCTGGCAGTCTTGGTGAGTTGCTGTAAGACAGTAAGGACCTCGGAAAAACAATTTTCTAGTACATTCATTCCTATCAATACAGTTGGTTCACGATCTCGCCGGTCAACATCAACAACAATAATACCTTGCTTCTGTAATTCTACCCTACCAATCTTGACAGTCATTTCCCTAAAACCTACTTGCGGTACTATCTCACCATTACTAGCCCATATACTCAATGCAACGTTAGATGGTCCTTTATCAATGTCTGTATCAGCCCAGTACCTCTTATAAAGGATATGCGGAATTGATGATATCTGGGAACCGGTGTCCAGCAGGGCGTTGAGGGGAATACCGTCCAGCACGATAGGGATAACAGGACGCCCTCCTACGTACTTGTCGTGCCAGGGTGTTGGACCTTGAAAGTTCATTCCTGTGAAGCGGCCCGCCTTCCCAGGGGATCTTTAAAGCACATTCCCGGGCAAAGTGGCCTGGCTCCTTGCAACGACGGCAAATGGGCTGTCCATTCAGCTGGTAGCGGTCGCTGGGTCGTCCTCTCCACGCTGGGTACCTCCTGGGCCTCATCCATGCAACATCCTCTTTGCTGGTCGCCAACTCGATCTTGGGTGTAGTCTGGGATCCACGCAACTCCTGAATGATTTTAGCCATTGAAGCAACGGTGTCTGTCAGGGCAGCAAGCTTTTGATGGAGAGCCTCATTGGTGTTAGGCTCCAGAGATTTAGCAATAGCTCCTGACATGGCTGAGGTCACTGGCACTCCCTGCTGCTGAGGTGCCTCTGCAATAGTTTGAGACAAATCCAGATCCCGGGGCGCCTCTGCCTGCTGGAGACGAATGGCACTTTCCTTTAATTGAGCAAATGTCAGTTCGGGATCCTTAAAAACCAGCATGCTTAAATGCCCCCTGTGAGAAGGGGTTAAGAGTCCCTCAATAAACTGATCTTTCAATAACTTATCTGCTCCGGTGGTAAAAACAGGTTCTGCTAATGTAAGTGCTTTGAGCGCCTCCTGTAGATTTAAAGCAATGTCTCTCACGCTCTCATTGGGTTTCTGTTTACAATTAAAGAATCTTGTTTTAGCCTTACTGCCGGCAGTGATTTCAAAAGCTGCTTTCAATCCGGCTATTACATGTTCAACAGTGTCTTTTGCATCTACTGGCCAGGCTGTGACATCCCGCAGGGCACTGCCACCTAATTGTCCCATAAGATGACCAACACGCTGAATCTCTGTCAGGGCAGGGTACATGTTGAAGTAGGCTTGCAGCTTCTCATTAAAGTTATCAAGAGTATTTGGCTTACCTTCATAGTGTGGTAGCCACGGGGCACCCGGAGTATAGGGCATCAGACATGGCATGATGGGCGCTGCTCCTTGCACCGCTGGGCTGCCAGGCGCTCTATTCATATTTTGTCCTTCTGCTGTGGTCGCATCACCTGGTGCATCAGCATCTCCGTGGTGCGACATGTTGCGCCCCCTTAGTTAATCTGGACCCTTCCGGTCCTCTGCTTCCGTCGGGATGGCGCACAATAGTTCCGCGGTGCAGCAGGATTTTTTTTTTTAGTCAGAGCTCAGGCTGTGGCGCAGTTCAAATAACACAGTCTCGCGCCCAGGCAGTTATAAGGTGATTACCTCAGAGGATGGCGGCCATTTTGTCCCCATGTCTTTCAATGGTTTTCAATGGGGAAAAAAAAATTTCTTTAATAAAGTCAATTTTTGATGTTTTTCACACAGTTTTTGGCCAATTTTACTGGAAATCACAGCACACAATACCCAGTTTAGCTGGATACGGTAGATCCTGTTCGTGACGCCAATTTGTGACGCCCAGAGACCGGGGTACCCAGCACCGGATCGGGGGTCTATTTCTTGAGGGGATGTCACGGGTGGCTCGACCCGAGCTGTGGTCTCAGGCGATGCACAGTGCAATGGGGGGTATTTACAGGGGATAAATAAAAGTTTATAAGAGTTTTTCGTGACGCCACCCGGAATAAATGTGGCTATTTATGGCCACCGCTGCCAGTAGCTGGCCGGGGATGATGATGTGGGGCAGCTGAGGTGGAAAGCCCTGTCGGGGTAGGGCTGTGGGTCCCAGGCAGGTGAGGTAAAAGTCAATGGTGGTTATAGATAATGGTATTGTGAGGAGACTCTTGGGGAGCAGACACTTACTTGATCAGCAATAGGTTTTTTCAGCTTCGATGGTCCCAATCCTGGATAGGTGGCTACTGCCCAAATGAGAGACTGAGGCGCAGGCAACGTTTAACCGGTTTACTTTAACAAAAACTGCATAACAACAAGTCCCATCACTGGAGTCTGTATCAGGAGGACTAAGTTACTCTGCCCTGCCGGGTCCTTGGCCTCCTTCTTTGCGCTATCTGTGTGTGGCCTGCTGCTGTGTGTGAACTAGCTGCCGGCCCAAACTGTCCCTCCCGGGTCCTATTTCAACAGGCAACTTGAGTCCTTTTCCTCTGCTTACCCCTTCCGGGAGTACCGCTGAACTCTCTGGATGCTGCTGTGTCTGACCCTGATGAAGCTTGAATCGCCTTCACTTTTCCTGGTTGCTGTATTGTGTAAAACAAATGCAGCCACGGATCCGGTGTCAGTATTTGCGCCTTTTCAGGGGTAGATATTAATGGCTACCCGGTTCCTAAAATGTTCCTCTTCTCTGTCTCCTCCTCAGACCAATGGCTTGGGCCTGGAAATTGTCAGTCTCTCCTAAGGACCTCTGCGCAATTTCTCTGTAACTACTCCTCTGAGCGTCCCGGCTCCAACTGAAAAAACTAAACTGTCAATTTTACCTCAGATCAGAATATATCTAGGGGAGTCTCTTGAGCTCCCCCTTCTGGCCAGAGGTGGTAGTGCGGTGTCTGCTCTAGTGCTTGTGTTGAGTAACTAATGATGGTTTTACTGTGGATAATAGTCCTAGGGGTGCCACACTTCTTTTCAGAGAGGACGTCCCGGGATAAAACAATAAGTACAGTTCCTTTTCAATGTTAGCTGTCAGTGAATAGCCTTGTTTAGCCCCTTAAGGACGAAGTCAGTTTTGTACTTAATGCCCAGGCCATTTTTTGTAATTCTGACCAGTGTCACTTTATGAGGTTATAACTCTGGAACGCTTTTTCAAACTTTTAATTTTTATGCCCTAAAACCAGAGAGATATATGTCACACAAAATAGTTAATAAATTACATTTCAAACACGTCTACTTTACATCAGCGCAATTTTTGATTCAGACTTTTTTGGGGTTAGGAAGAAGAGTTCAAATTTCTTCAGCAATTTCCCATTTTTTCAACAAAATTCATAAAACCATTTTTTTAGGGACCACATCCCATTTGAAGTGACTTTGAGAGGCATAGGTGATAGAAAATACCCAAAAGTGAGAGCATTCTAAAAATTGCACCCCTCAAGTACGCAAAACCACATTCAAGAAGTTTATTAATAGGGATGAGCGAATGTATTCACCACTATTCGGTATCTGACGGATAATAGGGTATCCGAGGTATTCGCTATCCGACGGCTTATATGGTATTCGCTTCGGTACTTTCATTTTCATTTCTGGACTTCCTTGCGCCTTTTTCCAGCCAATGAACACATCTGACGTTGCTTGACCTCACAGTAATGCCGCAGCCATTTTTGTTGTGGTGTTACTGTGATTGGCTTGGCCGCACAGTGTCATAGGGGCTATATAAGGCAGCCACCATTTTGTGTGCACGCATTCATTCCTGAGCTGCCGCTGTAGCGAGACTGTACTGTGGGCGGTACAGCGTTTTTGCAGCCAACTAATACTAGTCCTTCTAAGGGCTGAAGCTATTTAGCATTACCTGTTAGCGACTGTGTAAATCATAGAAACAGGTATAGGGGCAATGCAGTTCGTTCTATGAGATAGTGTTCCTGCTGCAGAATCCAAAATAGTCCTTTTAAGGGCTGAAGACAGTGTCCACTGTGCTACTGTGATGCCCTGGCAAAACCAGGTAGTCACAGATAGGCCCCCGCATAACACCTTCCCTCACCTAGGTAACACATAGCCGACCTGAAACCCTAGTCACCCCCCCTTAGGGAAAGATAGGCACACCAGTGGGCGGGACCAGGCGGTTGGACACGCCCACCCCGGGGTCTAGAAAGCCCAGGGCGGAAAAACAAGCAGATAGAGTTTGTAGTTTAAGCTGAGAGGAGTGTGGGCTGGAGCTAGGTGTAGCTCCAGTAGAGGAAGTTCAAGTTGAACGGTGCCAGGGTCGGAACCCAGGTGCCTTCGGCTAGGTGGCAGATGATGGTCTCCGTCAGCAAGAGACGGGAAGACGGCTCAGCAGATCCGAGGTGGACCAGGACAGGGTTGTAGCCCACCGGTATCGACACAGAGAACTGACCTGGAAACCGTAGCACAGAGGGGGTACTCTGACCCTGAAGCCAGGACCGAAACCAGCGGTCTAGCTAATTAACCGATTGAGGGCAGGATTATAGGTCTTGTCTTACTCAAAGTCCCTAAAAGAAGACAACAGCCCACCGATAGGGATAAGGCCACCGCCAGGGCCCATAGATCCCATGGGCCAGCGTCTGCGGGCACGGCTCCTTAGGCCACAGCCAGCCGGGAGCGGACTCCTGAGTTCCAGACCAGGCAGTCCACGATACACAAAACAAGTGCCGAGGAAAAAGGACAGTGACCACCAGCCCGGGTGGGGGACCTGAATGCAACCGGCCGCGGCGGCTGGCCTTGGTTTACCAAAAGACTCGTGTGATTCATTTACTGTGAGTAACCAAACATCCCCCTGCTTGCTCGGGCACGCCGGCCCTTGCCATCGCTATACCCTGCACAAAGACACTGGGTCCCGGGACAACCATCCATACCCACAGAGGGGTTAACATCCAGCTGCCACTACATCTCCCCCGGGCACTCCATAACAGCAGCGGTGGTGTCCCACCTCACCACACACCGTGGGTGGTGTCACGAACTTAATACGGCCTAGCCCGTACATCTATATCCCCCCCTTTTATTCGGCGTGTCCGCGTTACCCCCTGGTCCAGAGGATACCTCGAGCCACAGACACACACAGCAGGTCCGGACCCGAGCAGCGGCGACTGCTGGCACAGGGATGGCACACTAGCAGCTGTGGAAATCATAGAACTGCTGCTGCAAAAAAAATCCTCTTCTTAAGGGTGCTTTACACGCTGTGACATCGCTAGCAATAGCTAGCCCGCGTCGCTGTTTCGTCATAGGGGTGATCACTGCCATAGCGAACAATATCGCTATGGCAGCGTCACACGCACTTACCTGCTTAGCGATGTCGCTGGAGACACCGAAAAATCTATCCTTTAAGTGGGAGGTTCGTGCGGCGTCACAGCGGCGTCACTAAGCGGCCGCCCAATAGCAGAGGAGGGGCGGAGATGAGCGTCTGGAACATGCCGCCCACCTACTTCCTTCCTCATTGCCGGTGGACGCAGGTAAGGAGATGTTCGTCGTTCCTGCGGTGTCACACATAGCGATGTGTGATGCCGCAGGAACGACAAACAACCAGCAGCATGCACCACCAACGATATTATGATAAGGAGCGACGTGTCAACGATCAACGATTTTTGACGTTTTTGCGATCGTTGATCGTCGCTCCTTTTAGTCACACACAACGATATCGCTAACGGCGCCGGATGTGCATAACGAACACCGTGACCCCAACGATATATCGTTAGTGATATCGTTGTGTGTAAAGTACCCTTTAGTGCTGCATACAGTCTGTTTCTGCAGTGTGTGATGTAGGGACAGCTAGGGACAGCTTATTCACAAGCAGGGAGAGAATTAAAGCTGTCTTGACATCTGCTACTAATAATCAACAATCTCAGCACTACTACATCCCTTGTGTCTGTTATACTAGTGTGCCGCCCAGTGCCCCGTTACCATCAGGTCATCTCAGGGTCTTCAGGGACGGCGCATCCTAGGTCCTTCTGGTCACAGGTAGGTTGACTTCTATAGGATTCGGGATGCCACTCTCGGTATTGCGGTCAGGGCGACCCCACTGCAGATTAAGGGATGTCTGGGGCTGATGTTGAATGCAGTTAGATGTAGTGGCCTCCCGAGAGTGAGGCTGGCCCCAGGGCCCAGTGTGGGAGTGTAGTACCACAGGTCGCAGAAGAACTCACACGCACAGCAGGAATGTCTTTCAGGGTTTTTACTCACTTCAGGTGGCAGGGGTGAGTAACCCGGGCGATGCTGTGATGCTCCAAGTGGGATACCAAGCTCCTTCAGGCTGACTTAGGGGGTGGCTGCTGACTCGCCTTCCTAGCCCTCGTGTTTTTGTGGTGACCCACACTTGTAGTCCTACAGGGTCACCCAGGGAAGTTGCTTCCACCTGTTCTCCCCTTTTTCGGCCCGTTTGCTTGTAGCCTGGACCAGGTCACTGCTGCTGCTTGCCTTTTGTGATCTATGGGCCCTCTCGTTGCTACATGGCTGCGGACTCTGTGGTGTTTTGGTGGAGGGTATGAAGTACCCCCACCTTCAGGTTGAGCAGGCCAACTGAATGGGCCCCTGCTCTAGGAACCTGTAACCCCGTGCGGGCCTGGTCCTCGCCTGGCAGTCCCCATACTCAGCCACCTCTCTGCACTCTGGTCTTAGGTGGATTTCGGGTGGCACTACCAGGTGACCGTTCTCCACAGCCAGCAACCACTGCACCTGCAGTGTCTGACTAGTGACAGCCTCCAGGTTTCCTCCTTGCTTCTGCTCTCCCTGAGCTTCACTGACTGACTGGCTCACTACTCCCTCCCCTCTGTGCCTGCCTCCGCAACTTAGCAACCAGACTCTCTACCACACCCCTTGAGTGGAGATGGAGGCCACGCCCCCTCCTGGATTCCCCAGGGGTCCCTTCAAAGGTCAATGTGGGAGACCTGGTTACTATGAGCCTTCGTGTTCACACCCCGGTCAGCCTTCTGTATTACCTGTTTTGTACTGCCCCCAGCATGGGTGCAGCACTCAGTGGTGCCTGACCAGGTCAGGGGCGCCAAATTCCCCCTTAGTTATCAACAGCACGTCCCCGGGCTGCAAGACAAACATTTTAAAATGCATAAAACTGTAAAACATTATAAAAGCATCATAAAAACACTGTAAAACCACAAGGTACCATACATCACCACCCTCCACCCACAAGTCCATTACCCACCCAAGACCCTCTCAGGAGGCAGGTCACCGGTCCTTTTAGCAACCAGGTCTGGGCCATCTGCTTCCCCAGACCTTTCCTCCAATCTTCCTCTCCTGGGGCTGATGGTTGAAAGCAAACCCCTTCCCGTCGAGCCGCGTCTTCGGTCTCTTCTGGCAGGAATGTAGAGGAGGCTTTCTCAGTCGGTGATGTTACCGGGTAACCCTCTCTTGTGGTGCCACGCCTTCGGCCTCTTCTGGCAGGAAAATAGAGCTGGAATCCACAGTCGATACAGACAGGGTACCCTCTTTGTGGTGGAGAGCCAGGCCCCATAAACAGGCGTGCTCTCTGGTCACAGACAAGCCAGGCCCCTAAACGGGCATGGCCAGGTGGTTGTACCTCTGGGGTAACTATAAACACTGCGAGAGTTTGTGGCTATAGCCAGTTCATAGCCTATGGTCCTATTAAAGTGCACAAAACCGGGTGCAAAAAACATTTTTATTAACAGGGTTCTCACATTAGTCTATGTGGGCACATTTCTTAAACTTCTTCAACGTTCCAAACTGGAACTTCAACTTCTTGCTTTACTTCTCTTTACATGGACTCTTTACCAGGGCTTTGGCCTGTAGGGTGTTGGCACTAGACAGTTTCTGTGTCTTTGTCGTCATCTGTAGTCATATCTTCATCTTGTTCTTTGTCTTTGTCTTCTTTATCTGTTTCTGTTTGCTTTGGGGGTCGGGTAGAGACTGTTGGACTACAATACGGATTCCAGGGACATGGCGTTACATCTAATGCGTACCATCCACGTTCTCCTTGATGCTTGGTGAATTCCACCAGGTCTCCCATATGCAGATCTCTTCCAGGGTGTCCTCTAGGTAAATGTGAACGAACAGCTCTTGCTTACGAATATACCTTCTTCACACCGGGTGCTACGATAAAGCCGTATCCAGACTTGAGGCTAAATTCCTCTACTACTCCGCGGTAATTAGGACCTCTCACCTGGTGGCGGGCTTTTCTCAGAGACCGTTTCTCTTCCAAATCCCGGGCCGTCACTTCTTCCTTCTGTTCTGGGGCTGCTGCGCATGGGGTAGTTTTGTTCTGATGCGGCGCCGTGCTCTGCTGGCCGGATTATTTTTGACTACTGCCTCAGTGCCTGTGGGATCCCAGGTAACGTACACGCTCGGGATCAAGACGGACAGCTCTTCATCAGCAGAGGGTGTCGGACTCTCTTCATCCCAGTGAGAGTAAGGTAGCATCTCGGGCTCTGGACCCCCTCAACTCCGCATGGTGCTGCGTCCTCCTCTGACGGTTCCGGGATCGACTCTTCAGCCTCCAGGCCTCTCCTCCCACTAAGTGCTCTTGAGTACTCCTCCGGCAGCAGCGCTGGGGACGGACGTTCATCGGAGGGCCAGGGTGGTGGGCTCATCTTAGCCATGGCAGCTGCTGGGATCATTCCGTGTCCTGGTAACTGTCTGGGGACGACGTACCGATCCACCAGCTCCTTGGGGTAACGGGCACTCAGCTCCTCTTTCAGCTTCAGGAAAACTGGGTCTTCTCCCGGCGGGGATGTAGAACCTGATTCCCTGAGTGGTGGCTGAGGTGTGGTGGCTGTTGATGCCTTGCAGGCTGGGGTATATAGCCTTGCGGCCTGGTCTTGGCGGGCCGGGCTGGGCGTCGCTGCTGCGGCTTGGTTTTGGTGGGCTGGGCGTCGCTGCTGCGGCCTGGTCTTGGTGGGCTGGGCTGGGCATCGCTGCTGCGGCCTGGTCTTGGCGGGCCGGGATGGGCATCGCTGCTACGGCCTGGTCTTGGCAGGCTGGGCTGAGCGTTGCTGCTGCAGCCTGGTCTTGGCGGGCAGGGCTGGGCGTCACTGCTGCGGCCTGGTCTTGGCGGGCCGGGCTAGGCTTTGCTGCTGCGGCCTGGTCTTGGCGGGCCGGGCTGGGCGTCATTGCACCAAGCGTCTCTGCAGGGACCGCGGGTTCGCAGCGTGGGTCGTAGCGGGCGTCGCCTATGGGATCGCAGCAGGGATCTTCACGGGCGTGGCGACGGGGTACGCCACAGGCATCGCAGTGACCTCAGGGTGCGGCAGTGCCGGCGAGGTCGGTACACTCGAATGGGCAGGGGCAACACCACACTCACCCATGGGTAGCATCATCGGAGTCTGGGTGGTCGCCGCCCGGTGTGGCACTTGTCGCTCGGTCCACCTCTCATAGGCCAGAACCGCTGTAGCCATCTCCCGGAGGTCGGTGCGTCCCTCTCTGATCTGCTGCACGATCCTGGTCTCCAGCCGGTCGCAGAACTGGGCAAGCTCCCAGTCCCACCAGGCAGCGAAGCCTTGCTTTGGATCTCTGCGTTCAGACGCCATCTTCTCTTCTCTCTCTGCACAACCTTTCAGCTCCACTTCCTGCAGCAGACTTGTGACGCCTTCTTCCCGCCGTCTCTGGACAACTCCGCCTCCATCGCTGGTGAGGTCAAGATGCTGCAGGGGATCTCTGGGTAGCCACACCTCTTGGTGGGTGGTAACTTCTTCTGGTGCGGGCTTCTGTTGTTCTTTGGCGCGCTTTTCATGGTGGCAATATGACGGCGCTTCAAACTTTTTAAGCGGACTGCCAAGGCACATGGTCACCTGTCTTAACAGGTCTAGTCCTTATCCTGTTCGTGACTCCAGAGTTGTGCTGCCCAGTGCCCTGTTACCTTCAGGTCATCTCAGGGTCTTCAGGGATGGCGCGTCCTGGGTCCTTCTGGTCACAGGTAGGTTGACTTCTATAGGATTCGTGATGCCACTCTCGGTATTGCGGTCAGCGCGACCGCCACTGCAGATTAGGGGACACCTGGGGCTGATGTTGAATGCAGTTAGATGTAGTGGCCTCCCGAGAGTGAGGCTGGTCCCTAGGCCCAGTGTGGGAGTGTAGTACCACAGATCGCAGAAGAACTCACACGCACAACAGGAATGTCTTTTAGGGTTTTTACTCACTTCAGGTGGCAGGGGTGAGTAACCCGGGCGATGCTGTGATGCTCCAAGTGGGGAACCAGGATCCTTCAGGCTGACTTAGGGGGTGGCTGCTGACTCGCCTTCCTAGCCCTCGTGTTTTTGTGGTGACCCAGACTTGTAGTCCTATGGGGTCACCCAGGGAAGTTGCTTCCGCCTGTTCTCCCCTTTTTCGGCCCGTTTGCTTTTAGCCTGGACCAGGTCACTCCGGCTGCTTGCCTCTTGTGATCTATGGGCCCTCTCGTTGCTACGTGGCTGTGGACTCTGTCGTGTTTTGGTGGAGGGTATGAAGTACCCCCACCTGCAGGTTGAGCAGGCCAACTGAATGGGCCCCTGCTCTGGGGATCTGTAACCCCGTGCGGGCCTGGTCCTCGCCTGGAAGTTCCCGTACTCAGCCACCTCTCTTCACTCCGGTCTTAGGTGGATTTCGGGCGGCACTACCAGGTGACCATTCTCCCCCGCCAGCAACCACTGCACCTGCGGTGTCTGACTAGTGACAGTGAAGCTCTCCCTGAGCTTCACTGACTGATTGGCTCACTATTCCCTCCCCTCTGTGCCTGCCTCCGCAACTTAGCAACCAGACTCTCTACCACACCCCTTGAGTGGAGATGGAGGCCACGCCCCCTCCTGGATTCCCCAGGGGTCCCTTCAAAGGTCAATGTGGGAGACCTGGTTACTCTGTGCCTGCGTATCCACACCCCGGTCAGCCTTCTGTATTACCTGATTTGTACTGCCCCCAGTATGGGTGCAGTACTCAGTGGTGCCTGACCAGATCAGGGGCGCCACACTAGCAATAGCAATAGGTTTTGGAAAGGGGTTTCCTGTCCAGCAACATGTCCAGAGACGGTTTGATTAAAATTTAATTTTATTTTAGAAAAAACATAAAACTAACATGACGTTAGATGGACATCCAAACCAGATAAAAAACTTCTTACGCGTTTCAAGCCAGTGTGGCTCTTAATCTTAGACATATGTTGTTTGAATAAGACACAATATGTATAGGAAATACCTGATCACTCCCTTGAACATCATATCAAATGTTTAATGGCTTATGATGGGTTAAATGACTTGCAGAGACCTATGGGTCATAATGTTTTGCTGCTGCTACTCTGAGAGAGTGATTAGCACAACCTGTGTGTGTCCAAACAGGATATGATGTTCAAGGGAGTGATCAGGTATTTTCTATACATATTATGTCTTATTCAAACAGCATATGTCTAAGATTAAGAGCCACGCTGGCTTGAAACGCGTAAGATGTTTCACTGAAGACCACCCCAATTGACGGATGGTATTGATATGGGGAGCCAGCACTCACAAAGCAAATATCACAATATATAATAGTATACAATAAATTAGATTAAATTACATCCAGTTTATGTAGATTATATATAGCAGAGGACTCCTGGACGAAGCTGCCGCACCACTCTTAGCATTGAATCAGCTGTCTGTCGGTAATATTTAGTTGCCTTTGTATTACTCTACATTTTTTCTCTATACATATGGATAATAACTTTAATTATATATAAATTTATAACAGGCAGCAGTTTCCTCTGCTATGTATAATCTACATAAACTGGACGTAATTTAATCTAATTTATTGTATACTATTATATATTGTGATACCTGCTTTTTGAGTGCTGGCTCCCCATATCAATACCATCCGTCAATTGGGGTGGTCCATTTGGGTTTTTCATGTGTTTATTGATTTTTTATTTATTAATAAAGTACTTTTGAATTTTAATATGGCCTTGCTTGTTGTTAATCGATGCTGATATTACTTATGCATATAGCCTTCCATGCTAGTTATGGTATTGGTGTTAATTAAGGGTCAGTAATTGTGCCTCAAGGCCAGTACCTTCCTAGCAACAACCTTGCATAGCTTTGGGGACTTCATATCTTACAGCACCTACATAATGGCTTTCTGCAACTAACACACAGTCTCAGTATTAGCCAATTTTTATTAATACTTGCTGTCAAGGTCAGTAATTGTGCCACAAGGCCAGTACCTTCCTAGCAACAACCGTGTATAGTTTTGGGGGGCTTCATATCTTACAGCACCTACATAGTGCTTTGCTCTTATTAAAACACAGTCTGAGTGCCAAAACCCAATACTAAAAGAAAAGTTGTCAAACCCTGTTTTCTTTTGGGGCTTAAAGACATTCACAACATCTTTGTCGACTACTCCAAGTGGTAGTTTGTCCAATACAGGTACCTTGCGGTTTTTAGACTTACAGAAACAGCTATAGTGAGAAACTATTAACGCAAGTTTAACAACCCGACATAAGTGTTGTTCCACTGCCTGTAGAAAAGGTCACGTTACAGTATTCACCTTAAATAATCAAGCCAAAAAAATGGGAAAAAGAGGAGTTTAAGGGCTGTGGACGAGGTGGTAGTGACAGTGGTGGTCGCCCAAGCAGTGTGATTGAGCCAAAGAAAAAGGTTCCTGCTTTATCTACCTCTGCCTTCCTATCCTAATTTTTTTCTTCACATGGGAAAGCACTCTTGCGCCTTGAACAGTGCGAACAGGTAACGAGTTGGATAGCAGAAAATGCCTCCAGTTATTTGCCGAGTAGCAAATCCCAAGGGTCCACACAGACAGACTTGAGTAGCTCAGAGGCTGGCCCATCGAATCCTCAGCCTGGTCATCCTTCCTCACAACATCAGTATTCTCAGGAAACATATGACACCAAAGCAGGTTACTCTGAGGAACTGTTTACGGGACCCTTTGATCTTTCATGCCTCTCACCGCGCAACACCACCAACGCAGGTGAGGCTGTGGTGTGCAGTGATGCACACATCTTTGAGCACCCAAGGCCAGAAGAAAGCCATGCTGTTGTCCGTGATATGCTGGGTAATCAGGTGGAAGTGTTGGAGGATGATGAGACACAGTTGCCCTCAGGTAATCCTCAAACCTCCATTACCGAAGATGTTTACCTTCAGGAATTTGAAGATGACCTGGTCGATGATGAGGTAACTGATCCAACATGGACGGGTGGCATGGATTGCGAGAGCAGCAGTGCAGAGGAGCATGTGCCCATAGTCCGCAATAAGGCTATAAGACATAAGGTTTCGACCACTACCAGAGGTCAATCAACTTTGCAGATGACACCTGTGGCATCTCAGAGTCCAAGGGTCCGTGCACCGCCTCAGCCATCTCAGAGTCCAAGGGTCCGTGGTGCGATTGTGTGGGAGTTTTTTTCCAAGAGCCCTTCGGACCAAACGGTTGCCATTTGTCAAATCTGTCAGACCAAGCTTAGCAGAATCAAAAATACTTCCAGCTTGAGCACCTCCAGCATGAGAAACCATATGTTAGCCAAGCACACCACTAGGTGGTTGACAGCTCTAGGTGAAAAACACGATTTCCAGACTCAAAACTCTGCCACTTCCCCTGGGCTTCCTGCTTTCCAAATTGATGTGCAAGAAGGTGGCGCTGATGCCTCCTTCTCCCAACCTGAAGTTGGCCAAACTCAATCATCAATAACATCAGCTTCGATGTCCCAGTGTTCTGTTCAGTTGTCCTTACCACAGACCTTCGTAAAGAAACGAAAATACTCTGTTACACACCCAAGGGCACAAACCATAACTGCACACATTGCACGATTGAAAGCCCTTGAGATGTTGCCGTATCGGCTTGTGGGAACAGAGGCTTTTTGTTACCTTTTGTTGGTGTTAGAACATCGGTACTCTGTGCCTAGCCGCCACTATTTTTCTCGTTGTGCTGTCCCCGCTCTCCACAATCACGTGTCTGTAAACATCAAATGGGTTCTCACCAATGCCATAACAGGGAAGGTCCACTTAACCACAGACACGTGGACAAGCGGAAGTGGACAGGGACACTACATCTCACTGACTGCACACTGGGTGAACCTGGTGGCGGCTGGTACAGAGTCTGGGCCAGTAACATCCCATATAGTTCCAATACCCAGATTAGCGGGGCCCACTTCAATCACAGTTTCAGTAGCCTCCTACACAGCAACAACTCCCTCCTCCTACTCTTCATCTGGCTCCTGTGCATCCTCCTCAACATCCCCGGGGTCCAACCGTTGACATCAGTCCCCAGCTGGGATCTCTGCAGCACTGCCTCGGCTAAGCGGCAGCACGCTCTACTGAAGCTCATCTGTATCGGTGACAAATCTCACACGGCACCTGACCTTTTGAATGCAATAACTGAGCAGACAGATAAGTGGCTTGAGCCATTGGACCTCCATCCAAGGATGGTAGTGTGCGATAGTGGTCGTAATCTGGTGGCGGCTTTAAAGCTTGGAAAGCTTGTACACGTTCCTTGTATGGCCCACATTGTAAATTTACTAGTTCAGCAGTTACTGAAGAAATATCCTGGGATACCAGACCTACTTATCAAGGTACAACGTATTAGCGCACATTTCCGCAAGTCATCTTCCTCTTTTGCTGACCTGGCAGTGCTGCAGCAACGCTTAGGGGTACTTTGCACACTACGACATCGCAGGTGCGATGTCGGTGGGGTCATGTCGAAAGTGGCGCACTTCCTGCGTCGCTCTCGACATCGTAGTGTGTAAATCCTAGATGATACGATTAACGAGCGCAAAATCATCGTAATCGTATCATCGATGTAGCATCGGCGAATTCCATAATTACGCTGACGTGACGGTCCGATGTTGTTCCTCGCTCCTGCGTCAGCACACATCGCTGTGTGTGAAGTCGCAGGAGCGAGGAACATCTACCTGCATCACCGTGGCTCCCGCCGGCTATGCAGAAGGAAGGAGGTGGGCAGGATGTTTACATCCCGCTCATCTCCGCCCCTCTGCTCCTATTGGCCGCCTGCCGTGTGACTTCGCAGTGACGCCGCACGACCCGCCCCCTTAATAAGGAGGCAGTTCGCCGGCCAGAGTGACGTCGCACGACAGGTGAGTGCATGTGAAGCTGCCGTAGCGATAATATTCGCTATGGCAGCTAAAAACAATGATATCGCAGCTGCGACGGGGGCTGGGACTATCGCGCTCGGCATCACAGCATCGGCTTGCGATGTCGTAGTGTGCAAAGTACCCCTTACACTTGCCTCGTCACAGACTAATATGTGACCTCCCTATGAGATTGAATTCAACCGATCATATGTTGGCCAGGATCCATAAGCAGCAGAGGGCAGTATCCCAATTCCAGCTGGAACATGCCCGTCAGACGCAGCTGCCAGACATAAGTACTGCCGAGTGGGTGTGGATTGCAGACATTTGTCAGGTCTTGGAGAATTTTGATTACTGTACCAACATTGTGAGCAGTGAGGATGCTGTTTTCAGCATTACCATTCCACTGATTTGTTTATTGAAATGCTCTCTGGATGGTCTGACTGACCAAAGTGTTCATGCTCCTGAGTTGTCTGTGTATCCAGACTTCACAATGGTAGCTAGTAATCTACACAACCTCGGCCAACAAGCTCAGGGCACCTTTGCTCAGCATCATGAGGATGAGGATGAGAAGGATGATGAAGAACAGGAATGCTTTGAAGTTGGTAACCATGGGATTGAAAACCCAAGCCTCAGGGCTGTCCAGCATGGATGGCCTGAGGAGGAGCAGGAGGAGGAGAGGAGGTTTAGGGAGACAGAATGTATTCTTAGCAGTGACACACAAAGGTTTCCAGTTCAGAGTCTGGGACACATGGCACAGTTTATGTCACACTGCCTTTCTCATGACTGTCGGCTAGTCCACATTTTGGCAGACAACAAATACTGGTTATGTACCTTCCTTGACCCACGCTACAAAGACAAATTTGCTTCGCTACTTATGGAGGCAAATAAGGATTGTACTACGGAAACATTCAAGAGGGCTGTAGGGGAGCAGTTGATGAAACGATTAACCTCAGATCATGCTGGCGTCAGAAGTAGCGTGTCATCTTATGCAACAGGATTACAAGAGAGGGCAACGCATAGTAGGAGCAACACAGGAGGGGGCTAATGTGCCAAAACTGGTCCATTTTCCACAAACTGTCAACTGTGAATCAGATACCGGAGGGAACAGTTAAGTAAGATGGTGAGGGACTATGTAGGTGACCGTATCAGCGTACTTTCAGTCTACTGTTCCCTTTAACTATTGGGTTTCCAAGCTCAAAACTTAGCCAGACCTCGCGTTATATGCTTTGGAAGTGCTAGCTTGCCCTGCTGCGAGTGTGTTGTCTGAGCGTGTTTTCAGCTCAGCAGGGTCAAAAATAACAGATAGTCGTGCACGACTATCCACGGAAAGTGCAGACAGTTTGACGATGATCAAAATTAACCATAGATGGATTGCCCCAGAGTATCTCAGGCCGCCTGTTAACAATACCTAATAATAAGTGTAGCCCCAAAATTTGGATTTCTTAAGTTCAAAAAAGTTCCATTGTTTCTCATTCAAGACTATTTTGTCTTCCATCATCTAATGACACCGCATGACTAATCTAACTTGTTATGCTGCTGCGATTTAATTGTTTGGCTCAATCACCCAGGGCAACATTTTTCAAGCCTTTGTACATTATGCACTGGCACAAGCACTGTCGAGGCTACACTGTCTAGAAAAGTGTTTCTCAATTCCAGTCCTCAAGATCCACCAACAGATCATATTTTCAGGTTTTCCTCAATATTAGACAGGAAATAATTCTATCACCTGTGCAACCTTAAGGAAATCCTGAAAGCCTGCTTGAGGAAAACCTGAAAACATGATCTGTTGGTGGGTCTTGAGGACTGGAGTTGAGAAACACTGGTCTAGAACAATTGGTCAGGCAGTCTCTATTTGTGTTCTTTATTGATGCTGTGCTCCACGGTTTGTTACACATGGCCCCCTGAAAAATCAGATTTTTTTTGAGCTCCTTGGCATGTTATGCCCTATTGCTTATCCTACGATTTTTTTTTTAAATAATCTCTTGGGAGCTATTGGGAGTACCTTCTGATGCAGTGCTCCATGGTGTCTGAACCATTATCCCCTGGGGAAACTGAATGCATTAAACTCCTTTGGCATGTTATGCCCTGTTGCTTATACTACCATTTTTTTTTTTAAATAATGTGTTGGGAGCACCTTGTGATGCTTTGCTACATGGTGTCTGAACCACTACACCCTAGGGAAACAGAATGTTTTAAACTCCTTGGCATGTTATGCCCTGTTGCTTATCCTACCATTTTTTTTTAAAATAAGGTGTTGGGAGCTGTTGGGAGTACCTTGTAATGCTTAGCTACATGGTGTCTGAACCACTACACCCTAGGGCAACAGAATGTATTAAACTTCTTGGCATGTTATGCCCTGTTGCTTATCCTACCATTTATTTTTTTTTTTAAATAATGTGTTGGGAGCTGTTAGGAGTACCTTCTGATGCTTAGCTACATTGTGTTTGAACCATTATACCCTGGGGAAACAGAATTTATTAAACTCCTTGGCATGTTATGCCTGTTGCTTATCCTACCATTTTTTTAAAAAAAAAAGTTGTTGAGAGCTATTGGGAGTACCTTCTGATGCAGTGCCCCATGGTGTTTGAACCATTCCCCCCTGTGGAAACTGAATTTTTTTTAAATCCTCGGTGTTAGGAAGTGGAATAAAGCCTGAATTCCAGAGTGAAACAACTGCCACTTTCCCTGGGCTGCCTGCTTCCCAAACTGTTGTGCAAGAAGGTGGCGCTGATGCCTCCTTTTCCCAATCGGATGCTGGCCAAACTCAATCATCAAGGACATCATCTTCGGTGTCCCAGCGTTCCGTTCACTTGTCCATACCACAGACCTTCAAAAAGAAGCGAAAATACCACGTTACGCACCCAAGGGCAGAAAATATAACTGCACACATTGCTTTCTGTGACCTTTTGGCGGTGTGAGAAAATGAATGTATTAAACTCCTTGGCATGTTATGCCCTGTTGCTTATCCTACCATTTTTTTTAAAATAATGTGTTGGGAGCTGTTGGGAGTACCTTGTTATGCTTAGCTACATGGTGTCAGAACCACTACACCCTAGGGGAACAGAATGTATTAAACTCCTTGGCATGTTATGCGCTGTTGCTTATCCTACCATTTTTTTTAAAATAAAGTGTTGGGAGCTGTTGGGAGTAACTTCTGATGCTGTGCTACATGGTCTTTGAACCATTCCCCCCTGGGGAAACTGAATTTTTTTTAAATCCTTGGAATAAAGCCTGAGTTACAGAATGAAACAACTGCCACTTCCACGGTGCTGCATGCTTCACAAACTGCGGTCTAGGCAGCATGCGATGATGCCCCCTACTCCCAACCTGCTTTTGGTCAGATGCAATCATCATCAACGACATCAGCTTCCATGTCCAGCGTGGCGTTCGTTTGTCCATAAAACATACATTTCTGAATCATTTGAAAAGAATTTGAATAGAGGGCCGGTGGTGTTGGAGCCGGTGGTGTTGGTGGAGGAGGAGGAGGAGGGCAAGGCCAACAACCAAATGGCCACATTGGCAATAGCACTGTAAAGTGTTATGGAGTACGTATTCCAACTTTCGCACTGATTATATAGGGGATGCAGAAAACTACAAAGGACTGCCATCCCTCCCCAATGTATGTTTCAGGGCCCACCTGAGAGCCCTAAGAAGTCTGAGATTTGAGGCCAGCCAGTGGCGCTTAGAGGCCCACTGGAGCCGGTGCTGCTGGTGGAGGAGGAGGGCAAGGTCAACATCCCAACGGGCACATTGTAGCTGACCTTTTAAAGTGCTGTCAAATTTGTCCCAAAAAAGGAGGTGTGAGACAGACACCAATATAATGTATAAGTTACAGCCCTTTCTAATCGAAAAAGAAGGAAAAATGAAAAAAACGAAACATGTGAACATATGCTAAAGTGTTTTTTTTTGTAGGTCGGGGCTTGATTTGATGTTTTATTACAGTTATTAGGCACTAGAAACTGTTTCTTAGCAATTCCCCTTCTTTTACTTTGGTTTGAGAGCTGTTCTGGCGACTACGTAAATGCCGCGTGCTGCTCTGACCACGTTATTAAAAGACACCAGAAATGCAGTGAGGCACATTCTACAGGCTTTGCCCATACTGTTTCAGCCTTTTCCCATCCATTTCAGCCTTTTCCTCAGTCACCACCAGTCACTGACAGGTTCGACGTAAAATTATTCTGGTTTCCCATAGATTTATGTGATGCCCTGGACTAGCCAGGTAGTCACGGATAGTGCCACACATAACACCTTTCCCAAATAAGGTAAAAGCAGCCAACCACATTAAAAACCTAGTCACTCCCTTAGAGCTTGATGGACACACCGGGGGGCGGAGTCATGTGGTTGGCCACGCCCACCGATGAGTTCAGAGGGCCTGAGGCAGAAAACACGAGCAGATCTGTGAAGAGATCAGTCTGAGAGTTGAGTTGAGGTGGAGTTCAAGTGCAGCAGGCCTGTGGCGACAGGTTTGCAGCGGAGACTGACAGGTGTGAGGGTCGAAGCCCGCACACCTTGGCTAGGAGGCATACGGTGGCCTAGCCTGAAGGAGCCGGGAAGACGGCTCGGTAGAACCGTGGTGGACCGGAACAGGGTAGTGGCCCGCCGGTACCGACCCGGGGAACCGACTCAGAAACCGGAGCACAAGAGGGGGTACTCAGACCCTGAACAAGGTCCAGAAGCTACTGGGCCAAGTAAAATCTACTGATTGCAGTCTGGACTATAGGTCCTTTCCCACACAAGTTCCGACTGAAGACAACAGCCCACCGAGGGGGCGCATGGAGGCCTAGGTATGGAGGCAGCGTCTCATTATGAAAAAGGGGCAGCATTAAGAGCTCATTATGGAGAAGGGGCAGCATGGGAGATTCAGTGTGGAGAGGTACAGTGTGAGGGCACACAATGGAGAAGAGCAGTGTTAGGGCACAGTATGGCGAGGGGCAGCTTTTGAGGGCTCAGTATAGAGTTAGAATAGCAGGACTGGGACATCATGAGTGGGACATTGTGAAGGGGGGCAACATGATGTGGGGACAGTATGCAGATCATAGTTCATAATTGAGGAAGGTGTGGTGAGTATAATTTATAAGGGAGGACAGTGTGGAGTTTTAGTTCATTAAGGGGCAGTGTGGCATCATAGTGTGACACCCTGGCCTAGCAGGTCGTCACAGGATATTGTGCAATCTTTCCTTTTGTGCAATTTCCACCACCTCCTTGTTTACGGGGGTCCCTAACCATTGGTGTTGCCAAAACCAGCTAATCAAAATCCTAGGAACACTCTGCACCACACCCACCAGACACACCAGTGGATGGCCTGAGTGGAATAGGGTTGCCCACTTGGGAGTTGGGGGTTGGTTAAGGGGAGGTCAGGAGTGTCAGGAGAAGGCCAGTGTAGTGTTGGAGGGGAAGGAGAGAGGAGGTCAGGAGCTGGGCTCGTTGGAAGTACTAGGTAGCAGACGTTGGTCTGGGCCTGTTAGGAGCTGGACTCTCGATCGCAGGGGATCGTGACAAGGGGCACGGCGGCATTGTCTTGGAGGACAGCCGGCGTCCTTGTACCATCACTGGGATGGGATCAGGGCACGACGGGTTACATGGACCCTAGGTCAGGGAGTAGCTTCAGGCAACCTGACAATTTACCCGACGAGAGCGGAGCCTTCAAGATCCACTCTCCACGCGCTCCAAAATCGGGGGAACTAGCTCAACGAGTGGGATAGGACTTTCCACTAAAATGGTCCAGGAAATCCCAAATCCTGAGAGCAAGCTCCCTCAGTTAGCCACACTGGGGAGCGGGACCCGATTAGTTTCAAGCTACAGGGGCCAACTAAGAAGATAACAAGCTGCCAAGGGAAAGGTCACAGATCATCAGTAGTGATGAGCGAGTACGCTTGTCACTACTCGGTACTCGCACGAGTATCACTGTACTCGGGCTACTTGGCGGGTACCGAGTAATTTTGCGATACTCGTGCTGTACTCGTGGTCTTCATCCCTGCATGTTGGCGCTCTTTTGAGAGCCAGCCCTCATGCAGGGATTGGCTGGCAGACCACTGCAATGCCACAGCCCTGTTAGTTGTGGAATTGCAGTGATTGGCCGGCCCGCACAGCGTGACCAAGCCTTTATACCAGCGGGCGCGCTGTGCTCTGCACACAGCCATCTCATATTCCCTGCTTTCCTCGCCCACAGGCGCCTATGATTGGTTGCAGTGAGACACGCCCCCACGCTGAGTGACAGGTGTTTCACTGCACCCAATCACAGCAGCCGGTGGGCGTGTGTATACTGTGCAGTGAAATAAATAATTAAATAATTAAAGAAACCGGCGTGCAGTTCCCCCCAATTTTAATACCAGCCCGATAAAGCCATACGGCTGAAGGATGGTATTCTCAGGATGGGGAGCCCCACGTTATGGGGAGCCCCCCAGCCTAACAATATCAGTCAGCAGCCGCCCAGAATTGCCGCATACATTAGATGCGACAGTTCTGGGACTGTACCCGGCTCTCCCCGATATGCCCTGATGCGTTGGCAAATCGGGGTAATAAGGAGTTAATGGCAGCCCATAGCTGCCAATAAGTCCTAGATTAATCATGTCAGGCGTCTCCCCGAGAAACCTTCCATGATTAATCTGTAAATTACAGTAAATAAACACACACACCTGAAAAAATCCTTTATTAGAAATAAAAAACACAAACCAATTCCCTCGTAACCAATTTAATATGCCCCAAAAAGCCCTCCATGTCCAGCGTAATCCACGGACCTCCAGCATCACTTCCAGCTCTGCTGCATGGAGGTGACAGGAGCTGCAGCAGACACCGCCGCTCCTGTCAGCTTCACACAGCAACTGAGGTGAGTAGCGCGATCAGCTGCTGTCAGTCAGGTAACTCACAGCCACCGCTGGATCCAGCGGTGGCCGCGGATAAGCTTAGTGACAGCTCAGCTGATCACGCGGCTGTCTTCATTAGCTGCGTGGAGGTGACAGGAGCGGCGGTGAGTAGCGCGATCACCTGAGCTGTCACTGAGGTTACCCGCGGCCACCGCTGCATCCACCGCTGGATCCAGGTAACCTCAGTGACAGCTCAGCTGATCGCGTGGCTGTCTTCATTAGCTGCGTGGAGGTGACAGGAGCGGCGGTGTCTGCTGCAGCTCCTGTCACCTCCATGCAGCAGAGCTGGAAGCGACGCTGGAGGTCCGTGGATTACACCGGACATGGAGGGCTTTTTGGGGCTTATTAAATTGGTTACGAGGGAATTGGTTTGTGTTTTTTATTTCTAATAAAGGATTTTTTCGGGTGTGTGTGTTTATTTACTGTCACTTACTCATCATTAATCATGGAAGGTTTCTCGGGGAGACGCCTGACATGATTAATCTAGGACTTATTGGCAGCTACGGGCTGCCAATAACTCCTTATTACCCCGATTTGCCAACGCACCAGGGCAAATCGGGAAGAGCCGGGTACAGTCCCAGAACTGTCGCATCTAATGTATGCGGCAATTCTGGGCGGCTGCTGACTGATATTGTTAGGCTGGGGGGCTCCCCATAACGTGGAGCTCCCCATCCTGAGAATACCAGCCTTCAGCCGTATGGCTTTATCTGGCTGGTATTAAAATTGGGGGGACCGCACGCCGTTTTTTTTTAATTATTGAATTATTTATTTCACTGCACAGTATACACACGCCCACCGGCTGCTGTGATTGGGTGCAGTGAGACACCTGTCACTCAGTGTGGGGGCGTGTCTCACTTCAACCAATCATAGGCGCCGAAAAGCAGGAAAGCAGGGAATACGAGATTGTTTAATGAGCGGCCGGCTTTTTCAAAAGAGGAAAAGCCACCGGAGTTTAGTGAACAGCTGTGCAGCGCCGCGGCAGTGATCGGAGAACGGTAAGTATGAGAGAGGGGGGAGACTGACCGACAGACTGTGAGAGGGGGACAGACAAGACAGAGAGAGACCGACAGACAGACAGAGAGACCGACCGACGGACTGAGGGAGATAGAATGAAAAAAAAAAAATGACCGACATCGCTAGTAAAAAGCACAAAACGTGCGTTTTGGACATCGGAGTGCCACACAATGTTTTCACGTAAAATCTTTCATGTAATCTCAAAAAGTAACATACACCAGCTCTATCTCACTATTGGGTATGTGCCCTTAACATTTCCGCCATGAAAATTCATTTTGGTGTCATTTTGGAAGGTTTTCTGGTGAGTCCGTAAAAATGGCGTAAAACTCGGACAAAATTGTTCACAGCTGTGACTTTTGAGTGATAAATGCTTCAAGGGGTCTTCCCCATGCTGTTGCCATGTCATTTGAGCACTCTTCTAAGACTTTTGTGACATTATTAGGGTTTTTACATGCTGCCGGGGTTCATTTCATAAAAATACTCGGGTCTCCCATAGGATAACATTGGGCTCGGTGCTCGGGCCGAGTACACGAGTATCTTGGGATGCTCGGCCCGAGCCTCGAGCACCCGAGCTTTTTGGTACTCGCTCATCACTAATCATCAGGCAACACCAGCAGAAACGGGACCAAAGCGTGCTCCCCCTCAGCGGCAGCGGAGTCCAGAACTTTGGTTTACTAAGTTGTCGGTGTCAGTGTTATTGGACTGAGCGAGTACACAAGTGACCCTTACCTCCCCAACGGCACCTCCCTGTCTCCATCACCGAGTCCCGGGGCATCCCCCTACCCGTGGAGGGGTTAAACACCTGGCTGCCCACTCCATCGCCACTAGATACTCCCCAGCTGCAGCAGTGGTACTCCACCTTACCACACACCATGGGTGGCATCACGAACTGTAAATACACCATCCCCTGTAAATACCCCCTTAATTAGAGTGGCCGCACGACCCCCGGGTCCGCACTCCCCTCAAGCCACCGTGGATCCGGATCCAAGCAGCCTGGCTGCTGACGTGGGGGCGGCACACTTCGAAATTCCTGGCATCATGAATAGGATACGAGCAGGATCCACTTACCTGGGTGACATGTGCCTTGAAGACTGAAGACCGCGAGTCAGGATCCCTTTTCCCGCCAATTCCGCCATCTTCCACCATCTTTTCGCACCAAAATGCCATCTTCCCCGCGAAAGTGTGTGAAGCAGAAGCCCCGCCCTTCGTCCTGAGTGTGAGGCCGGAACCCGAAGTTCCCAGAGGGCCACAGAAACGAGAGGAGTGCTGAGAGAAAACCGAGGGGGCGTGATGGAATGTAACTACAGTGGAAGAAAAGCAGGGACTCCAGGACTCTGCCATAATATTCCTGGACAGCTTGAGGCAAGATGGCGGAGCGGAGCTGGTCACCGAAACGTTCTGTTCCCGGGACCACGACCTGGGTCGGAGAAGAGACCGAGCAGCTGTGCAGGAGAATGAGGACGCAGTTCCAGTTTATACTGGACCACTGGAGGGAAGAGATGAGCCTGGTGATGGCGGTGCGAGCCCGTGAGATTGAGATCACACGTGAAGAGAGGGTAAGCAGTTACCCAGTCCCTGTTGATTACCCTAATCCGGCCAATGCGGCTGTGGGTTCCGGACCGCCCCTGCTCCCGGTGAGCACTCCACCGCCACCAACCTCACCCTCGGCGGACACCGAGCTGCCTACTTCCACCCCGGCAGCGAAACCTTCGGTGCCTTTGTATGAAACCCCAGCTGCCGCAACCTCGGTTCTGTCCCTCAACCCAGTCACGACAGCGGTCACCCCGACACCGGCCAGACCAGACCCGGCTGCATCACTGGGCCTGTCCTCAGAGGCGGAGCACCCGGACCCTGCAATCCCGGCTGCGGAGCAGTCGGTTCTTCTGTTACCCAAGGCGGAAGTGGAGCCTGGAGAGATGCCGGTTCCACCACCACGCGGCATCCCAACGGCTGTTGAGGCCGCAAGAGCGCCCCTGAAGCCAGAGCCAGCAAGGGAGCCGAGGCCGACGCCCCCTACTGGGAACGACAACACCCAAGATTGAAACCAAAGATGACGAGCCCAGATCAGAGGCAGCGGCAAGCAGTTGCCCGTGCACAGAGGGAGAAGGAGCACCTGAGGAAGGCCACTTTCCGCATCAGAAGGCGATAGCGCAGGGGCATTGTAAGGTGGTTCAACCCCGAAAAAGGGTGGGGTTTCCTATGGGAAGCAGACCTCTCCGAGGAGGTGTTCGTTGCTCGAAGAGATATAGAGCAACACCTCCCGAGAGACCACCCGGGCCATAATCTGGAGCCGGAAGAGGTGGTTGGATACACTCGGCATTGGAGTGAACCGGGATGGTACGCCCTTGATGTGAAGTGGCTCGCTATGGTTAATGAGCAGGTTGTGCCAGCCGCCGCTGTCAATTACCAGCCTCCCAGTGAGCGATACCAGTAGTTTAATGTTTTAACAGAAAGTGTTAGGTATCTGTGCCTTCATTTGTTGTTTTCCAAAGTTTATTATTTTTCATATAGAAAATGTTAGAAGATAAGCACTTAATCACAAGGTTTAAATGAACGGAAGAAGTTACTGAAAAAAAAATGTCCGTAGACCTTGAGAGCTAAGAAGATGTTGTAGACAATCCGTTCCAAGCAAAGACTGAAGTTTATTCCGAGATAGCAACAGAGCAGATAAGGCTGGTTTCACACTACGTCTTTTTAACATCCGTTGAAAACGTTATTTTAATGGAAGTACGGATCCTGTGCAAATCCGTTTTCACTTCAATGCATTTTCAATGGACTCGCGTCCACCTGCGTTCGCATGCGTTTGCATCCGTTAGACGCAGGATCCGTCCTTTTGCGTTATTTTAACATGTTTCAAAAACGCAACATGTAGCGTTTTTTTGCTTTGTCAAAATAACGCATCTCACAGGATCCTTCACATTGCGCCGCGAGCTGCAATGCATTTCAATGAGTGCTGGATCCTGCCTAGCAGAATGCGTTCAGTTGCGTTGTAACAGGATCCTGCTTTTGTACTGAGCATGCCCAGAAAGTACTGAGCATGCCCAGAACCAGTCTCCAGTGATCTGTCTATCTCTCTACTCCCTCCCTCACCCCCTCTCTCTCTATCTCTGTCTTTCCCCCTTCCTCTCTCCCACCTGAGAGCTGCGGACACTCGTAACCAAGGTAAATATCGCGTAACCACTTATCTTAGTTACCCGATGTTTACGTTGGTTACGTGTGCAGGCAGCCCGGCTCCTAGCAGCTGCAGACACTCGTAACCAAGATAAATATCGGGTATCCAAGGCCGATGTTTACCTTGGTTACCAGCGTCTGCAGCTGTCAGAAGCCTCCTCCCAGTCTAGCTCCCCTCACTCCCGATCACATGACTCCAATGCCCGCCCCTAAATATCCAGTGCAGGATCCTGCAAAATAACATATGCGTTTGCATACGTTATTTGCTGTAAAAGCAGGATCCGTACTTCCGCTAAAAAAACGTTTTCAGCGGATGTTAAAAAGACGTAGTGTGAAACTAGCCTAAGACAGGTTATGCAGCAGGATGACACACGCAGGTGTCTTGCAGAACAGCAGAATTAGCAACAGATGAAGAAGTGTCCCCTGAAAGGCGTGTGGTGGCTTTTATACATGTTAGACAAAAGAAAGCTCATACTGCAGAGAAAGGCATATACTGTATGTTAGAGAACAAAGAATATAATAATACATCATGACATTATTTACGACCATTGCGGTAAAAACTTATCAGAATCCCATAGGCCTCCATGACACTTTTAATTAATTCAGTAATGTCGTCATTGCTGACATCTCTGATCCCTGAAGGCGCCTCTACTTCACATAACACCTCAAACACTGGCAACTCTATTGATAACTTAGTTTCTTTATCAATTCAATATACCTGCTATTCATGACTACACATCACCATCTATCAACTCACACAATTGTATTCTTCTATTCAATTTAACCTTTTTGGACTTTTTCTTATACTTGCTAATAGCACTGATGTCATCTCAATCTCCTCTCTGGGGGGAGAACTCTAGCCAATACATCTCATTAGTAGAGATGAGCCACCCCCCTAGAGTTCGAGTTCGGTTCTGTTCGACGAACGTTCGACGAACCACTCGAACCCCATTGAAAACAATGGCAGCCAAACACAAACACATAAAACACATTATACATGTACACATACAGTTAATAAATATTGCCATAACACTTACCGGCCCCTGCCACGCGTCCTGCACTCTGTCTCCCGCCGCTTTTTCTTCCAATAATCGCTGCGTCCTCCCGGTAACCAGCACTGATGATAGGACCTATCGTGACGTCAAAATAGCATGTGACCAGTCACGTGTCAATTATCTCATTGGCTACAGACTGGTCCCATGGCTTGACGTCATGGTAGATCCTGTCAGTGCATCTCTCCGGTAAGCGGTGTTCGTTTGAGCAAGTCCTTTTACCGGCGAGATGCTCTGGCACATGGTCGGCTTCCCCGTCCATGCATGTCGGCGCTCTTTACAGAGTCAGCCCACATGCAAGGACTGGCTGCCACAGCCGATGAATAGCGGCACCGGGAATCACGTGATCGGAGCAGTATTGCTATGGTAACCCGCCTTCCAGCGGTGATGTCACCGCTTACAGCCCGCAGCCTCTGCTCACTCTCACTGAGTGATTAGACTACACGGGGAGCAGCAGCGTCTTCCTACCATGCAGTGCTGTCTGATGTAGCAGAGCTGCATGGGTTGAAGGAGAAAGAAGACAGAAGACCAGGATCGTGGATGGCTGACAGGGAGTAATAAACATGGAGTCTCTAAGTGTGTCTGTGTATTTATTTTTAATAATGTATTTTTTCTCTGTGTGGTGTCTTTTTTTTTAACCCTTTATTGGAGATTCTTAATGGCCGGGTCAAACTTGCCTGACATTAAGAATCTCTGGCTTAATACTAGCTAGTAAAACAAAGCTAGCATTAACTCATTATTACCCAGCAAGCCACCTGGCTTCAGGGCTGCTGGAAGAGTTGGATACAGCGCCAGATGATGGCGCTTCTATGAAAGCGCCATTTTCTGGGGCGGCTGCGAACTGCAATTCGCAGCAGGGAGGCCCAGAAAGCTCGGGCTAACCTGTGCTGCGGATTCCAATCCCCAGCTGCCTAGTTGTACCCGGCGGGACACAAAAATGGGGCGAAGCCCACGTCGGTTTTTTTTTAATTATTTCATGAAATTCATGAAATAATTAAAAAAAGGGCTTCCCTATATTTTTAGTTCCCAGCCGGGTACAAATAGGCAGCTGGGGGTTGGGGGCAGCCCGTACCTGCCTGCTGTACCTGGCTAGCATACAAAAATATGGCGAAGCTTACATCATTTTTTTTTTTTTAGTTTTTTGGCAAAAAAATAAAAAATGCTTCCCTGGATTTTCCATTGCCAGTGAAGGTAACACCAAGCAGTGGGGGTTATCAGCCAGTAGCTGTTTGGATTACCCTTAGCTAGCAATATAAAAAATGCAGCGGGAGCCCATATTTTTTTTTTTAATTATTCATTTAAATAACTAAAAAAAAAAAAATGGGCTTCCCTGTATTTTGATTGACTGACATCACAGTACTGTAAAAATAAATCTTTAAAAAAAAAGGACGTAGCGCTCGCGGTATTTTTGATTCTCAGCGCAGACAAATCAGACAGCTACGGGTTGCCACCCCCAACTGCCTGGCGTTACCTTGGCTGTCAATCAAAATACAGGGAAGCCCATTAATTTTTTTTATTTAAAAAAATAGTTAAAAAAAAAAATGACGTGGGGTCCCCCCATTTTTGATAGCCAGCTAGGGTAAAGGCGACGGCTGTAGCCTGAAAACCACAGCTGGCAGCTTTACCGTGGTTGGTGATCCAATGTGGAGGGTTTTTTTATAATTATTTTATAAATAATAATAATTACAAATAAAATGTAGGGTCCCCCCCAAATTGGATCACCAGCCAAGGTAAAGCGGACAGCTGTGGTCTGGTATTCTCAGGGTGGGAAGGTCCATAGTTATTGGTCCTTCACAACCTAAAAATAGCAGGCTGCAGGCGCCCCAGAAGTGGCGCTTCCACTAGATGCGCCAATCCTGGAGCTTCACCCCAGCTCATCCCGTGCCCTGGAAACCCCAAACGGGGTAATAAACGGGGTTGATACTAGCTGTAAGGTCACCTGACATCAAGCGCAGCAGTTTGTGATGTCATGGCGTCTATCAGATACCCGACATCACAAACTGTAAGTACTAACAAAAAAAATAGACAAAAAAAAAAATTATTTGAAAAAACACTCCCCAAAACATTCCCTCTTTCACCAATTTATTGTAAGGAAAAAAAAATAAGGGGGTCCCACGATGACTCTGGACCATCTAGAATATGGGGGGACATGCTCAGGGAATGTATCCCCCATTTTCTAGGAGTGCAGACCCTCCATGTGAAGAGTGTGGGTGCAATGAATCTGCGCCCACTCTCCCCAGGTCCACAGCAGCAGAGTCCATATCGTAACTGTTGCTACCAAAGCTGTAATGCCCTGCTCATGAAGTAAGGGCATGCTTAATCAGGAGAACTATTCTACATTTCCAAATACTGGTATTTGCTGATATTATTGCTATTCCACCTACTATATATTGGGGATAGGATCTTGGAGATGGAATACCCCCTTAAGTCCAGTTATCCTGCTGAATGAATACTAAACAACAGAGCTTGCTATTTAGACATGTTATTTGGCGGTGTATGAGGGACTCTCATGTTTGGTAGCCGTTCAGCAGGGCAACAGAAATAGCAAATACCTCCATTCGGAAATTTAGTATAGCTCTCCTGATCAACTATGTTCCTTACCTCATGAGAAGGGCATTGCAGTAGCTTACAGATGCATGGTTACCACCACTCCCTGTGTCTGAACACAGGAAGCTGAGCTGACAGCCGCTCTGTGCATACGACAGCGTCTATTGTGAAGGAGGGGCAACGGGGGATCAACGATGCACAGGTACTGTGGGACACCGGGGAACACCGGTGGGGTAATAGGGGGTGACCTGGCAGGGCCTGGGGAGGAGTTTTCTGTCGCATGTGTCATGGCACATGCGACAGAAATCAGAGGAGTAGGGTGAATGCGGCCGGCACGCTGCTGTGCACGCAGCCTTCTTGGATTTCTTGTCACGTCACTCATTTCCTTAATATCGCTGCAGCGACAGGTACGATGTTGTTTGTCGTTCCTGCGGCAGCACACATCGCTGTGTGTGACAACGCAGGAACGACAACCATCTCCTTACCTGCCTCCACCGGAAAAGAAGGAAGGAAGGAGGTGGGCAGGATGTAACGGCCGCTCATCTCCTCCCCTCCTTTTCTATTGGGCAGCGGTTCAGTGACGCTGCTGTGACGTCACTGTGACACTGAACGAACCGCCCCCTTAGAAAGGAGGCGGTTCGCCGGTCACAGCGACGTCGCAAAGCAGGTATGTGCATGTGACGCTGCTGTAGCGATAATGTTCGCTACGGCAGCGATCACCACATATCGGCCGTACGATGGGGGCGGGTGCAATCGCGCTCGGCATCGCTAGCATCGGCTAGCAATGTCGCAGCGTGTAAAGCCCGCTTAAGGGGTGCTTAGCCTTGTATCTAGCCAAAAAAATAAATACATTTAAAAATAAAATGACGTGTGGTTCCCCCTGTTTTTGATAGCCAGCTAGGGTTAGGGTAAAGCAGACGGCTGCAGCCTGCAGACCACAGCTGGCAGCTTCACCTTGGCTGGTAATCCAAAACTGAGGGTACCCCACGCTGTTATTTTAAATTAAATAAATAATTTAAAAAAAAAAAACACGTGCGGTCCCCCAAAAATTGGATCACCAGCCAAGGTAAAGCGGACAGCTTGGGTCTGATATTCTCAGACTAGGGAGGTCCATGGTTATTGGACTCTTCCCAGCCTAAAAATAGCAGGCCACAGCTGCCCCAGAAGTGGCGCATCCATTAGATGCGCCAATCCTGTGCTTCGCTCTAGCTCGTCCCATTGCCCTGGTGCGGTGGCAAACGGGGTATTATATGGGGTTACTACCAGATGTGTAATGTCACCTGGCATCAAGCCCTGGGGTTCATGATGTCAGGCGTCTATCAGATATCCGACATCACCAACCCAGTCAGTAAAAAAAAAATAGACGACAAACACATTTTTATTTGAAAAAACACTCCTCAAAACATTCCCTCTTTCACCAATTTATTAGAAAGATAAACAAATCCAGGTCTGGTGTAATCCAAGGGGTTCCCATGACGATCCATACCATAGTCAATGTCCCAGTCAATGAAGAACAGAATGTTCCATATTGGCTGGGAGAGCAATGAAGTGACCTGAGCTAACATCAATAGGTCAGCCCAGGTCACTGCAGGGGATGACGAGCGCTGCTGTCAGGAGGTTAGCCAGGTACATTACCTGCGGTGATCACTGCACTCCTGATAGCAGAGCTGTCACCAAGTTCAATCACCGCCGCCTTCACAAACCAAGTATCGCGGGAGCCTGTGACGTCACCGCTAGTGACGGTCTCGGGTCGGCAGCGAGAGGAGATGTGACAAGCGGCGGCCATGGAAGACAATGACAGCGCTGACGTCAGGAGGGCAGGACTTCATCACCGCAGGTAAGGAACTTTACTAATCTCCTGACGGCAGCGCTTGGCATCCCTGTGGCTGCTGACACTGCAGTGTGGGCAGCTGCGGACACCGTACAGTGTGGGCAGCTGCGGACACACTACAGTGCGTGCATATGCTGACACTGCAGAGTGGGCAGCTGCAGACACCGTACAGTGCGGGCAGCTGCGGACACTGCTGAGCGGGCAGCTGCGGACACACTACAGTGCGGGCATATGCTGACACTGCAGTGTGGGCAGCTGCGGACACCGTACAGCGCGGGCAGCTGCGGACACTGCTGAGCGGGCAGCCGCAGGGCTGGGGCTGGAGCGGGAGACAGACTGCAGCAGCATCCGATGGAAGTGCTTCTGTGTGGCTTTTGGGGATTTTTGCACACGTAGCCAGGGTACACATTGGGTTACTAAGCAAGCGCTTTGCTTGGATACCCGATATTTACCCTGGTTACCAGCTTACCGCAGGCTGCCAGCGATGGCTCCCTGCACACGTAGCTGTGAAAAGCCATGCTTTTGGTGATCGAACCGTTCTCGTTCTCGAACGTAACTCGAACTGCCAAACTTTTAGCAACTCGTTCGAGTTCGTCGAACGACTTGAACACCCCCCAAAATCACTTGAACATGAAATTGGTGAACCTCGAACATCGCTCATCTCTACTCATTAGCTGCAAAGTTAGTTTGCTCAAGTCTGCCTAAGATGGCTGTTAGATACAACATGACTGCTCAGCATATTTTCGCTGACTATTCTCTAACAGTTACCAAATTTGTCAAATTGTCAAAAAGATTCTTTATAGTGTGTACCCCAATACATGGACTTCGTTAAGTATATCAATGTAAAGATGTGTCGTTGCTTACCAATAGTCAATAACCAGCAAAGCAAAAGGTACTAAACAATTGTGGTCACAATTAAAATATAACTTTTAATATCCAAGTTAAAATTCTTATATACCACACAACATAAATGGCCTTTAAAGCTTTATGCCAGCCCGGACACAGTATGCTGGATGTCCGTTTTCTAAATGAAGCTGTAATTTCTTGACCACAGTCCCCTGAGGATTAAGCTAAATTAAGAAACGCGTCGGAGGTCTAAGAAAGTATCAGGTCAGATTGTTGCCAGCTAAGGGGTATTGTGAGGCTGATTGGCGCCCCCCCCTGTTACTGGACAACTAATTTTGCTTCATTTTTCACAGTGTGACCTATGTTTTGGTTATTTATTGCTGTGGATTATAAATTGTATACACTGTTTATGAGACAGTTCTACACTTTGGTCTCAATTATTGTTATTTCGGTGGGGTGACTCCTACCGAATGTACATTTTGCTGTGAATTACTAATTGTATACATTATATATGAGACAGTTTGTCTCAACTATTGTTATTTCGGTGGGGTTATTACTACCGGATATACAGTGTCCTAAACTGGGTAATAACAGGAGCCTAACATTAGCTCCATTTTTTTGGTTGGTTTTACAACCATTTATGTTGTGTGGTATATAAGAATTTTAACTTGGATATTAAAAGTTATATTTTAATTGTGACCACAATTGTTTAGTACCTTTTGCTTTGCTGGTTATTTATTCGTTAAGTATATATAGTAAAAATGGACCACGGTCACAGGACTGGTTGTGACCAACACGAACTTGTGTTTTTGTAAATAGTTGCACCTCCTGTGCCCACCAGAGACGTCTATCACAACACCTGGGACCTTAACCTGGTCACGGACCCACAATAGGTTTGCAGGGGGTCAGGTTGTTTGGGTGGCAGGTTAATGTAATCCGAGACATTGGGACTGGACTGTTGCAGGAAAAGGCTGCAACGGAGCAGGTTGAGCCTCCGCTACTACTGAAACCGGTAGCGTACCCAGCCTCCCTAATGAGGGATGTATTGTTTAAATAAAAATGTTTTCTTTTTTTTCTACTTCACAGTTTAAAAAAATAAATAAATAAACCTCTGATGTCCTGTAGCTCGGGGACGAGCTACGTTTAACCAAGGGGGAATGTGATGCCCTGGCCTATCAGGTCGTCACAGGGTATTGTGCAATTTGTCCTTCTGTGCAATATCCACCTTCTCCTTGGTTATGGGTCCCTAACCATTGGTGTTGCCAAAACCAGCTAATCAGAATCCTAGGAACACTCTGCACCACACCCACCAGACACCCCAGTGGACGGCCTGAGTGGAATAGGGTTGCCCACTTGGGGGGTTGGTTAAGGGGAGGTCAGGAGTGTCAGGAGAAGGCCAGTGTAGTGTTGGAGGTGAAGGCAAGAGGAGGTCAGGAGCTGGGCTCGTTCAAAGTACTAGGTAGCAGACGTTGGTCTGGGCCTGGTAGGAGCTGGACCCCCAGTCGCAGGGGATTGTGACAAGGGGCACGGCGGCCTTGTACCATCGCTGGGCTGGGACCAGGGCACGACGGGGTACGTGGAACCTAGGTCAGGGAGTACCTTCAGGCAACCTGACAATTTACCCGACAAGAACGGAGCCTTCAAGATCCACTCTCCACCCGCTCCAATCGGGATACTAGCGCAACGAGAGGGATAGGACTTTCCACTAAAACAGTCCAGGAAATCCCAAGCGTGAACCCTGAGAGCAAGCTCCCTCAGTTAGCCACACTAGGGAGCGGGACCCGATTAGTTTCAAGCTATAGGGGCCAACTAAGAAGCGAACAAGGTGCCAAGGGAAAGGTCACAGATCATCAGGCAACACCAGCAGAAATGGGACCCAAACATGCTCCCCCTAGGCGGCAGCGGTGTCCAGAACTTTAGTTTACTAAGTTGTCGGTGTCAGCGTTATTGGACTGAGTGAGTGCACAAGTGACCCTTACCTCCCCAACGGCACCTCCCTGTCATCATTACCGAGTCCCGGGGCATCCCCCCTACCCGTGGAGGGGATAAACACCTGGCTGCCCACTCCATCGCCACCAGGTACTCCCCAGCTGCAGCGGTGGTACTCCACCTTACCACACACCACAAGTGGCATCACAAACTGTAAATACCCCCTTAATTCGAGTGGACACATGACCCCCAGGTCCGGACTCCCCTTGAGCCACCGTGGATCCGGATCCGAGCAGCCCGGCTGCTGACGTGGGGGTGGCACAATAGCACACAAGGGCCGACAGTCTGATGGTCAGAGTATATAAGGGGGGAGGGACGGTGTGGTGGGAATGTGATGCCCTGGCCTATCAGGTCGTCACAGGGTATTGTGCAATCTGCCCTTCTGCACAGTATCCACCTCCTCCTTGGTTACGGGTCCCTGACTTTGGTGTTGCCAAGAACAAGCTAATATATAAAGTGAAGGGAAATTTGAAGTGACAAATATATCTATAAACCCTTAAAACATCATTTTATTATAAAATCTAAAAACATCCAAAATACACACTATAGAACCTAAAGTGCACAGGTGGAGAAGGGAGGAGGGTAAAGGATAAAGTAACCCCTAAATATAAACCTCCCTCCTGTCCACTACCTCACGCGGGGGTTGGCACCCTAAAAGCACGATATGGCGCCCCCACTCACCGCCGGCTATCCTTAGCCTGCCCTAGTTAACCCTAGCGGCAGGTATGAAAGGTGCTCAAAAACTCATAAAGTGCATAAGTGCGGATAGCTAATGAGGTATAAAAAGAGGATCATGTAAATCAATTGGCCTTAGAGGTTAGGCGAGGATGCGCCAGAAAACGTGGAGGGGACCTTAATAACTGTCTCCTAACCACTCCCTACCTCAAGCGGGGGTCGGCACCCTGAATACACGATAACATATGGCGCCCCCACACCACGAAGGCTGCCCCTAAACAGTCCCTATTGCACCCTATCAGACAATATGCATACAAATATAAAGTGCCTGTGCTGTGGGCCTAAAGTGCATAGTGATAAATAACGATAAGGAGGCACTTATACTAGGATGCAATAATAAATTTACAGCAGCATTTTAAACCAGAAAGTGCATGTGCTTAATCAAAGATGCAGGGGACTAAGAAAGGGGTGTACTCATCACTGATACATGATCCAATTGTCGCCTTTGGTTGCCTCAACGCGTTTCTCCCTCCAGGGTCATCAGGAGGCCTGATATTCAACGTGACAGACAGATGTAAAGATGAGCAGATGAGAAAAGGGGCCTGATGCCAGCAGCTCCCTTTTAAACTGAACCAGACACCTCTGGGCCCACCCCCTCCCAGCCCCACCCCCCCATCCAACCACGCCCCATAGATATGGATAATATACCTAAATGTTCATGATTCACCCATCAGCATGCTTATCAACATTTGGTGCCACAAAGGCGTTACTCACACGCCTCGTGGTGACCAAGGTAATCCTCCCTCCGGCCAATTCAGGCATGTGGAGGCCGTTTGCGTTCCAGGGTGAACCGCATCACATGACCGGGACCGCATCACATGACCGGAAGTGACGCTACGATATCCAGCAGCAAACCGGAAGTGATGCGGTAACATCCACGATCATGTGACCGGTGTTTGCCTTCCAGTCTGGAACGCACCACCATGTTAATAACTGGTGCAATAGGGGCTGAGAACCCCCCTTCCCTCCTCCAAACCACTGCTGAGTATATAAACCATGGGCATCAGTCATCCCTCATCCATATAGACGACCATACAAGTACAATAGATAAACAAAGTATACAAATGTATACATAGATAGTTTCTGTCCCTTCATCACCCTTCATCAATTATTCCAATATTTCATTATGGTTTAATTATTTACTGATTAAAGTCTCAAACATGAGGCACTAATGTTCTTGTGTTGAAAAAAATGCCATTTAATCATGTGGTCAAATAAAACAAAAAATACCCTTAATGAAACACAAGGGAAAAATATTGGTCGGGAGTAGGAAAAACAGGGGGGGGGGGGGGGGGGGGAGGGGGAAGAGGGGAGGGGGAAGGGGAGGGCCCGCCGTGCCAGGCATCACATATGAATGTCAAAAATGCACAAAAATGTCATTTAATGCAAAGTATTTACCTCCCAGTTGCGGGATACAGACCAGTATGACCATCACAAACCAACAAAGTAGCATTCCTGGGCTTAAAGGAAAGAAACATACGATAATTGCTCATTAAGCCCCCCAGGGTGTACCGACTCCATCCTGAAGATCCACTCACACTCCTTTCTCAGGAGGATCCTGTCATGATCACCCCCCCTAGGGTTCTTTTTTACCACCTCTAGTACACGGAAGGATAACTGATGGATATCCCCTCCATGATGTCCATTCATGTGTCTCCCTAGCGGCGTGTCACGCTGGTTGCGGACATCACCCAGGTGTTCCCCAACTCTCCTACGTAGTTCCCTCTTAGTCTTCCCTACGTAGTCTAGGGGGCATGAACAGGTGGCCACATATATCACCCCTGTGGTCTTGCAGTTACAGAAACTCCTCAGAAAAAATTCTTTGCCATTTTTGGCACTGATCACAGACTTTGAGGGTTTCATGGAGCCACAGTAAATACAGTCACCGCATCTGAAAAAACCACAGAGACCTCTATTGAGCCAAGTGCCCACAGGTTGTGGTCTTGTATACCAACTGTGAACCAATCTGTCCCTGATCGATCTACCTCTCCTATATGTAACACTCGGTTTCTGGGATATCATCCCCCTCAAATCTGGATCCAGCGTGAGTACATCCCAGTGTTTTCTCAGGACTCCTAGCACCCGCTCATTCTGGCAATCAAAGGTGCCAATTAATCTGGTGATATCCTCATTGCATTTATCCCTATTGCCACATCTATGCAGGAGTGCTGCTCTGTCCTGTTTCTCTGCAAAATCACGGGCTGTATGTAGAATCTTGCCAGGGTAGCCTCTATCCAGGAAGCGTCGGGTCATGTCCCTAGCCTGTGTCCTAAAGCTCGTCATGGTGGAGCAGTTCCTCCTCAGGCGCAAATATTGGCCCTTCGGGATACCCATCTTTAAGGGAGTCGGGTGGTGGCTATCCCATCGAAGTAGATTATTTGTCGCAGTAGGTTTTTCCTACTCCCGACCAATATTTTTCCCTTGTGTTTCATTAAGGGTATTTTTTGTTTTATTTGACCACATGATTAAATGGCATTTTTTTCAACACAAGAACATTAGTGCCTCATGTTTGAGACTTTAATCAGTAAATAATTAAACCATAATGAAATATTGGAATAATTGATGAAGGGTGATGAAGGGACAGAAACTATCTATGTATACATTTGTATACTTTGTTTATCTATTGTCCTTGTATGGTCGTCTATATGGATGAGGGATGACTGATGCCCATGGTTTATATACTCAGCAGTGGTTTGGAGGAGGGAAGGGGGGTTCTCAGCCCCTATTGCACCAGTTATTAACATGGTGGTGCGTTCCAGACTGGAAGGCAAACACCGGTCACATGATCGTGGATGTTACCGCATCACTTCCGGTTTGCTGCTGGATATCGTAGCGTCACTTCCGGTCATGTGATGCGGTCCCGGTCATGTGATGCGGTTCACCCTGGAACGCAAACGGCCTCCACATGCCTGAATTGGCCGGAGGGAGGATTACCTTGGTCACCACGAGGCGTGTGAGTAACGCCTTTGTGGCACCAAATGTTGATAAGCATGCTGATGGGTGAATCATGAACATTTAGGTATATTATCCATATCTATGGGGCGTGGTTGGATGGGGGGGTGGGGCTGGGAGGGGGTGGGCCCAGAGGTGTCTGGTTCAGTTTAAAAGGGAGCTGCTGGCATCAGGCCCCTTTTCTCATCTGCTCATCTTTACATCTGTCTGTCACGTTGAATATCAGGCCTCCTGATGACCCTGGAGGGAGAAACGCGTTGAGGCAACCAAAGGCGACAATTGGATCATGTATCAGTGATGAGTACACCCCTTTCTTAGTCCCCTGCATCTTTGATTAAGCACATGCACTTTCTGGTTTAAAATGCTGCTGTAAATTTATTATTGCATCCTAGTATAAGTGCCTCCTTATCGTTATTTATCACTATGCACTTTAGGCCCACAGCACAGGCACTTTATATTTGTATGCATATTGTCTGATAGGGTGCAATAGGGACTGTTTAGGGGCAGCCTTCGTGGTGTGGGGGCGCCATATGTTATCGTGTATTCAGGGTGCCGACCCCCGCTTGAGGTAGGGAGTGGTTAGGAGACAGTTATTAAGGTCCCCTCCACGTTTTCTGGCGCATCCTCGCCTAACCTCTAAGGCCAATTGATTTACATGATCCTCTTTTTATACCTCATTAGCTATCCGCACTTATGCACTTTATGAGTTTTTGAGCACCTTTCATACCTGCCGCTAGGGTTAACTAGGGCAGGCTAAGGATAGCCGGCGGTGAGTGGGGGCGCCATATCGTGCTTTTAGGGTGCCAACCCCCGCGTGAGGTAGTGGACAGGAGGGAGGTTTATATTTAGGGGTTACTTTATCCTTTACCCTCCTCCCTTCTCCACCTGTGCACTTTAGGTTCTATAGTGTGTATTTTGGATGTTTTTAGATTTTATAATAAAATGATGTTTTAAGGGTTTATAGATATATTTGTCAAGAACAAGCTAATCAAAATCCTAGGAACACTCTGCACCACACTCACCAGACACACCAGTGGCTGACCTGAAGGGAATAGGGTCGCCCACTTGGGGGGTTCGTAAGGGGAGGTCAGGAGTGTTAGGAAAGTAGAGTGTAGTGTTGGAGGTGGAAGTGAAAGGAGGTCGGGTGCAGGGCTCCTTGAGACTACTAGGTGGCAGACTTTGGTCTGGGCCTGTTAGGAGCTGGACCCCAGTCGCAGGGGGATCGTGACAAGGGGCACGGACTGTCAAGGAGGACAGCCGGCGGCCTTGTGCCATCCCCAGGGAGGGGCCAGGGCACGACAGGGTACGTGGACCCTAGGTCAGGAAGGAGCTTCAAGCATCTTGACAATTTACCCGACGAAGACGGAGCCTTCAAGATCCGTTCTCCACCCGCTCCAAAATCAGGGTACTAGCGCAATGAGGGGGATAGGACTTTCCCAATACATAGTCCAGAAAATCCCAAGTCTGAATCCTGAGAGCAAGCTCATCCAGTTAGCCATACTGGTGAGTGAGACCCGATAGTTCTATGCTAGAGGGACCAGTTAGAAGTGAGGTGCCACGGAGAAGGCCACAGGCTAACAAGCAACACCAACGGGCATGGGATCCAAGCATGCTCCCTCCCTGCTGCTGCGATATCAAGAACTTTGGTTTACCACGGTTCTCTGTGTCAGCGTTATTGGACTGAGTACTTAAGTGATCCCTGACCATCCCAACGGTACCTCCCTGTCACCTACACCAAGTCCTGGGGCATTCCCCCTACCCATGGAGGGGTTAAACATCTGGCTGCCCACACCATCGCCATCGGGTACTCCCCATTGCAGCAGTGGTACTCCATCTTACCACGCACCACGGGTGGCGTCACGAACTGTCCATAAAATCCCCTGTAGATAACCCCCTTTATTCCGAGTGGCCATGCAACCCCGACCCCTGGGTCCGGAGACTCTTCGAGCCACCACGGATCCGGATCTGTGCATCAGCGGCAGGCTGCTGACGCGGGGGCGTCACAGGAATATTTCATAGGACATTTCATAGGACATAATAGCGTGGAGGCTATGTACCGCAAGAGTGTGGAGTAATTTTTTTTGCAGAGAGCACACTGAGGAGCAATTATTTTTTTCAGGGTTACAGCATAAGGCTTATTTAAGACACAGCATTGTTGGTTACTATTATTCAGGAACATTATAATGACATTGTTATTTTTCAGGGCACTATGTCGGGATGTGCTACAGAAGACCGGAAAAAATGGAAGTGTGCAGAGACGAGCTGTGGATGTGACGTCATTATGGAGTCGAGGACATAAGAAAACAGTGATTCGTGAGTGAATTATCTGTGACACCCCAGGGCTGTGAGGTACTCGGTCTCGGGTGTTTGTGACACTCAGGGGAGTTGTGGTCACGGCCGATGCCCGATTCCGTGACCCCGGGGGTCGGTCCAAAATAAAAAGGGGTGTAAATAAAATAAAATAGTTTTGTCAACTACGCCACTTGCGGTGTGTGGCCAGGTTATTTGAAGCCGCCGCCTCAGGGTTCTACTGGGGCTGATGGAGTTGTGCAGGTTAGGTGTTTTAGGCCCTCCGCAAACAGGGCTAGACCCCAGCAGTGGATGATAGGGCTTGTAGTGAAAAACAGTCTATATGAGTGCACACTGTCAAGGAAACAGTCCACACCAGTGTTGCTGTTTAACTTGTCTTGTTTACTTTGCTGTGGTGGTACCTGAACCCGCGGGTGCCGGTCCCAGGTGTATCCGCTCCCCTTGTTCTCCGTGCCAGCTGTGACCTGGGTTCACTGCCCTCCATGCACACTTGTTGATGGGCTCCCGTGGCCTAGAGCTACTTGGGACCCCTCTGTTTCTGTCTTGCTCCTATTGCAGGCAGCCTGGACTATTTAAGGGGTTCAATCCCCAGTTCCCTCTTTGCTGCTTGTGCTTCAGACTTTTTGGGTTGGCGATGGACCCTGTAGATCTTCTCACCCAGCAGAGTTAACAGCTAACCATAAAGTGTCCCACTGTCCTAGGGTCTGCACCCTGCCTTGTGCTGAATTCCGTGAGCCTTGGTTCCGAACTTACACAGGCCCTCCGTGGTTCCTGGGGTCTGCTGCTTCCACAGATAACCCACAGTGCCAGGAGTCCCATTCCGTACTCCACAGTTCTCACTTCTTTTACAGCACTCCATTATCACTGCAGGTCTTTTCAGTACTTTCCACTTTCTACTACTACTCCTATCCTCCTATCCTCAGACTAACTACTCCCTTCTTCACCCCATTCTAGTAGACTGCGCACCACTTCCTGCCACCTTTTCCAACTGACCACTGGCCCCTCCCCCTCACTAGGTCTCTCCCTCAGGTTGGGTGGTTACTATCCAATCAGTACCCTCTCCTTTTACCTGTTACTAGGCAGTCTCCCAGTTTGGTGTTGGGGTTATGTGTGTGGTCTGATGGTGCTGGTATGTTTGCTGGCACGGGTATTCCGGGGTTTGGGTTTCCACGAGGTACATTTGTGGCACCTGGTACCTCAGGGGTGCGAAATTCCCCCTTGGTTAACCTCAGCACGTCCGCTGGCTGCAAAAATTGGCAAACTAATTTTTTTTAAAAGTTTTGTAAAACATTTCACATATCAACATATAAATTAACATTCATCCCACGCAGGGGAGGTCTCACTTGAACTGTTGCAAACTTTTAAGCATCCCCCCAGCACCCACCACTCAATGGTCCTGGTTCCAGAACCCTCTAGGAGGAAGGTCATCGGTTTCCATGGTGACCAGATCTCGACCTACTCTACCACAGACCTTTCCTCCAACCATCCTCTCCTTGGTGGTAGTGTCCATTAGGATCCTTTGGTGAGGAAGTACTCTGATTTTGGCACAATTGTACAACTATTTACTACAAAGTTTTTGTTACAACCAGTCCTGTGACTGCAGGTCAATTTTTATCAAAACCTGTGAACTGAAATAATGACCCAAACGTTCAGACAGTAAAGTCTCTGTGGGGTCAACTAAGTTATCTCATAACATTCAATGACTATTTACATTAAGACATTCTTTCATTTTTGTTAAGTTACAGTTTACTCTCTTATACCCATTCTCCATACCTGGATGGGGGTTGACCTATGTTGCTGAGACTGGATATACGCACTTCAGGTGTCTCTCTAGTGTCTGTACTCTGTGTACGTGTAAGTGTCATGGGTAACCTGGGTAATTGTCTGTGCGTTCTAGGTCTACCATAGGATTGGCAGATTTACCGTTTTTTAGTTTCCTATGGAACTGGAGCTTTTTCTTCCTGTTTTCTTGGTGTTTCTACAGGTTGTGGAAACGTGATTACTGGTACTACTATGGCTCCATTATACTGAGGCCAGTCTTCTGGAAAGTCTCCGAGTACAGTACGAATCCTTTTCTTTTGTACAGGTGGTTGAGGTTGACAAGGGATATTTTCCTGGGACTTCAATTGTTCTGGACACTTCTTTAGGTGATCTCTTGAGACAGTTGCTGTAGTCTTCCCTTTGTCTTGCTGATCACACAGGTCTTCTTGTTATCAAAGTTGGAAGTTAGCACAGTATAAGATTCAGCTTCCCACTGATCATCAAGTTTATGGGTGCTTCTTTTTCTTTTTAAAACAATCTCTCCAGGGGTTAAGAATGCTGCTGGAGCAGTTTTGTTGTACTCTCGCTCTTGTTTTTTTCTGCTTTGGTGCAAACTCTTTTCTACACATTCTTGTACTTTTCTGAATTGTTCTTGGTGATTAAAGTCCCAATCAGCTTCTGGTGAATTGGTTTCTGGAGTCTCAATTCCCATTTCGAGATCAATTGGTAATTTTCCTGGTCTCTCTCTCATGAGGTATGCTGGCGTACAATTTATGGAACTTACAGGGATATTATTGTAGATGTCCACTAGATCAGGTAGTTTTTCTGGCCACAGATTCCTTTCTTCTAGCGGTAAGGTTTTCAGTAGTTTGATCACGATTTGGTTCATCCTTTCACACATGCCATTGGTTTGCGGATGGTGAGGTGTGGTGTGGATTTTCTTGCAACCATACAAGTTACAGAATTCTTGGAAGATTTCTGCTTCAAAAGCGAATACTTGTTCAGGATAATCATGTGGTCTACAAAATTAGGCTTGGAATATTCTTGCAGCTGTCTGTGCTGTCAAGTCCTTTACTGGGACTACCACAAGAAATCTGGAGTAGTGATCCACCATGGTCAAAGCATAGGTATAGCCACGTCTGCTGGGTGTCAATTTGACATGGTCCAGTGCTACGAGTTCCAAGGGCTGCTTGGGGATGATGGGTTGCAGTGGTGCCTTTTGACTACCACAGGTCTCTTCTTCCACAATTTCTGCACCAGTTTTCAATGGTTTTCCTTATACCAACACAGTAAAATCTCTCACGCAGTAGTACTTCAAGCTTTTTCCATCCGAAGTGTTCTGTTCTGTTATGGTATGCCTCTAATACAATTGGGACATCTCTCTTCGGCACTACTATCTGCTGTACTAATTTGTGAGTCTTTGGGTTGATGAAGCGCCTACACAGCTTATCCTGATAGATGAACAGCCAACCTCTCTCTTCCCACAAGTTCTGTGCTTCTGGGGATGCATCTGGGCCCGGATTAGAATCAGGTTGAATGATAAGCTTCTTAACCAATTCAACAGCTGGGTCACTGTCCTGGTTTTCCTTCAATTGATGGTGTGGCAAGGGGTGCAAAACCTTCTCTGACCATCTGTGATGGACTTGCTGACAATGAGATGCTCTCTCAGGTGGTGGAAGGCGGGCAGCTCAATTTCCTCAAGATCATCCTAATCTTCTCCAGCATCTGGCAGGTGAGGCATCCTGGACAGGGCATATGCATTACCATTCTTGCGACCAGCTCGATACTTGATGGTAAAGTCATAGTTTGCTAGTCGAGCCACCCAGCGCTGCTCCAATGCACCCAGCTTTGCAGTATTCAGATGGGTCAGAGGGTTGTTGTCGGTGAATACTGTGAACTTGGCAGCTGCTAGGTAGTGCTTGAACCATTCTGTTACTGCCCAAACTAAAGGCCCCGTCACACTAAGCAACATCGCTAGCAACATCGCTGCTAACGAACAACTTTTGTGACGTTGCTAGCGATGTTGCTGTGTGTGACATCCAGCAACAACCTGGCCCCTGCTGTGAGGTCGTTGGTTGTTGCTGAATGTCCTGGGCCATTTTTTAGTTGTTGCTGTCCTGCTGTGAAGCACACATCGCTGTGTGTGACAGCGAGACAGCAACAACTAAATGTGCAGGCAGCAGGAGCCGGCTTCTGCGGAGGCTGGTAACCAATGTAAACATCGGGTAACCAAGAAGCCCTGTCCTTGGTTACCCGATATTTACCTTTGTTACCAGCCTCCGCCGCTCTCACTGTCAGTGTCAGCTCCTGCTCTGTGCACATGTAGCTGCAGGACACATCGGGTTAATTAACCCGATGTGTGCTGTAGCTAGGAGAGCAGGGAGCCAGCGCTAAGCATTGTGCGCTGCTCCCTGCTCTGTGCATATTTAGCTGCAGCACACATCGGGTAATTAACCCGATGTGTGCTGTAACTAGGAGAGCAGGGAGCCAGCGCTCAGTGTGCGCTGCTCCCTGTTCTCTGCACGTGTAGCTCCGTGCACTGGTAACCAAGGTAAATATCGGGTTGGTTACCCGATATTTACCTTAGTTACCAAGCGCAGCATCTTCCACGCGGCGCTGGGGGCTGGTCACTGGTTGCTGGTGAGCTCACCAGCAACTCGTGTAGCGACGCTCCAGCGATCCCTGCCAGGTCAGGTTGCTGGTGGGATCGCTGGAGCGTCGCAGTGTGACATCTCACCAGCAACCTCCTAGCAACTTACCAGCGATCCCTATCGTTGTTGGGATCGCTGGTAAGTTGCTTAGTGTGACTGGACCTTAAGGCCAGGAACTCCAGCTTGAAGGAGCTGTAGTTATCTGGGTTCCTTTCAGTAGGATGGAGTTTCCTGCTCGCATAGGCAATCACACGTTCCTTGCCCTTCTGCACCTGCGACAGTACGGCTGCTACTCCCACGTTGCTGGCATCAGTGTACAGCACGAACGGCAGATCATAGTCAGGATAGGCCACGATTTCTTCACCTGTCAGGGCCCTCTTCATGTGATTGAAGGCGTTCTCCTCTTTTTGACCCCATTCGAATGGAGAACTGGAGTTCTTGCCCGTTTTCTTTTGGCATACCAGGAGGTCTTGCATGGGTGCTATTTTCGTGTAGCCTGGGATGAATCTTCTGTAATACCCCACGAGGCCCAAGAACTGACGTACCTCTTTGATGGTGGTTGGTCTTGGCCATTTCTGCATTGCAGTTACTTTGTATGGTACCAGTGCTACACCTTCTGCACTAACCACGTGTTCAAGGTACTGAACTTTGGGCTTCAGCAGGTGACACTTGGATGGCTTCAGCTTCATCCTGTACCTTGACAATGCCTCAAATACCTCAGCCAGGTGCTTCAGGTGCTTCTCATAGGTCTTGGAATCCACTATGATGTCATCAAGGTAAAGGAACATGGTTTCAAAGTTACGGTGCCCCAGGCAGCACTCCATCAGTCTTTAGAATGTCCCAGGCGCGTTACAGAGTCCAAATGGCATACTGTTGAATTCCCATAGGCCCATAGGTGCTGCAAATGCAGTTTTCTCCCGATCTTCTTCTGCTACGGAGACCTGCCAATACCCACTGGTAAGATGTAGAGTGGAGAAACAGAAGCTTTCAGTGCAACAAGGGATTCCTCTATGCGTGGTAAAGGGTAAGCATCTTTATGTGTTATGCTGTTTATTTGCCTATAACCACACAAAAAAAAATATATATAACATACATACAGAAAAAAGAGAAGAGAGGATTTTCCACTACAGTTTCCTTAGGTGGGCCACTGCCCTTGGTACATATATAGCCCTCATAATACACTTACTGACCAACATATATTTTATTTAGGATTTGCTAGTTTATCTGCTCGATCTCTTGGTCTCCCAGAACCCTTGTGACAGTTTCGTATTTACATGTTGCTATAGTGTTTCATTTTCTGCTTTTGCATAGCGAAGCCCACCGATCTATATGTTATACCATACTAGAAAGCCGCTATGTTAGAGAGTGTGTCGATAGCAGAATAGAGAGAAAGGGTGAAAACATTCACAAGGGGACTAGGGAGGGAGGTAAAAGAGGAGTTATAAGTGTGCTGTCACTGGAAGAGATCCCTGAAGGCAGGAGACTCCTTGAACATGATCCACGGCTCCCAGAGTCTGATAAACTTCTGGTTGGTGCCCGTAACCGAAGATGAAAGTTCCTCCATATGGCACGGATGAGATAGCTCCGCCTGCCATTTCCCCATTCCAGGGATCACTGTGGACCTCCAGTGTCTTGGGATGACTGCTCTGGCCGCAATCAAAAAGAACCACAAAAGGCACTTCTTTTGATGCCCCAATGAGTCGGGTAGAATAGAAAGACGAGCAATCTTTATGGAGTGAGCTATGTTTTCTCCTGTCATTTAGTTGTAGATTGTAAAAACCTGAATCCAGCAATTGGATATTCTATTTCATCCCCACGAAATGTGTGATAGCGTGCCCCTACCTGAGCCACAGCGCCAGCACTCCTCCGGGACCGAGGGGAAGGCTCTATGCAAGTTAGCCGGACATTGGTACCATCTTGCCAATAACTTGTAGCTCTTTTCCTGGGCATTGCATGCTACTGAGATCTTGTGGAAGAACACGTACGCTTTCTGTTTTTCATCATCGGAGAGGCTGAAGCCTAATTCCGATTCCCATCTTCTAATATGACTAGGATCCCCAGAGTGAAGGTTTCTGTTCATCATACCACAAATGAGGGAGAACTGGTGTGACGGAGGCGAACCCCACAAAAATATACGTTCACGCTGGGTGGACGTGTCTGGAGAGGGGGGCCGCCCCCCTTTCAGCCAGGATTTCACAAAGGAGCGAAGTTAGATATATTCGAGCCACCTTAATCGTCTCCCCGGGAATGCAGCCTGTAGGTCTACAAAGAGGGCAAGTCGTTGCCATGTAGGATCTACCCCAATCTGATGTCTGATCTCCTTTGCCATCCAAGAAATCTCTCTGCCGTATACCCTGGGAGGAAGCCCGGATTCCCGAACAAAGGTGCCAGGGGAGTGGGCGAGCTAATCAGGCCACCTTTCATCTTTATGGCCTCCCATGCCTCTAATGTCGCTTTGAGCAATATTCCGTTTGGCTCCACCTGCCTCCTTATGTCCTCTATTTCTTTTGGCATCAGCCAGGGAAGCGAACTAAGTGGAACTGGGGTACAAAGCTGCTCTAACGCCACCCACTGTTTGGTCTCTTGGAGGAATCGCCAGTCTATCAGCCTGGCCACCAGAGCAGCACAATGATAGGTACGTAAGTCCGGCAATCCGGCCCCCCCCCCCTTTGTTTGGGCCTGGTCAAAGTCTAATAACTAATCCTTGGTTTTCCCCCTTTCCATACGAAGCATACTAATGCGGACTTCAGTGTCTTGAAGAAGGCCAAAGGGGGGTTTATAGGTATTGTCTGAAAAATGAAGAGGAATCTGTCAGGGCCAGGTGGACGGGCAGACCCAGGAGGTGGATCCACTGGGCCGAACTCCTAGATGGTGGTAAGGGGTCCGGTAGCTGGAGCACTATAGACAGCAGAACAGTCCGTGCACACGAGGATAACGGAGAAGTCCCTGGGACCACGGAGTCACTGGTGGTAGTCCGGGTGACGCAGCTCAGGTTCGGAAGCCGAGATGATGTCAAGCGGGGTCCGGAACCTTTGGAGCGAGATGACGGGTCACCGCAGGGATCCGAGATGGTACGGACTGTCAGGATGGCGGATGGACAGCGTTCGGGGTTCGGGATTCGGTCAGGACTGGATGGCGAGGCAGGCACGGCTCTACAAGAGAGATAGGTGAGTATATCACAAAACACCAGGAGACCTGACTCCTAGCTTAAGAAACACGAAGATCAGGCCCCGCCCCCTTGGACAATAAACCCCTTTATACCCTGTACCTGTTTTGCATCATTTCCTGTTAATGGACGCTGGCCCTTTAAGAAAGGGTCAGTGACCGCGCGCGCGCCCTAATGCGCATGCGCGCGGCCCGGGTGCCAGAAGCCAGGGAAGGAAGCTGAGAGGAGGACGCAGGGGAGCCGGCCAGGACCTGGGAAGCCGTCGGGCGCCGGGAGCGGAGACCAGGGGGCCTGGGAAGGACGGGCACCGGAGGCTGGAGAGCGGGGAGCGTGGCAGGTGAGCCGGGGAGCGGAGCTGAGGACCCGGGGAGGGGAGCCGAGGACCCGGGGAGCGTGACAGAATCGTGGTAGTATATCCATTTAAAAAGCGTTTATGCGACCGAACCATGAAAGGGGCCGTTTGTTGTACTCTTCCATGTCCTTTAGGGTTCTATTTAACAAGGGCTGGTAGTTTAAGGAATAAAGCGTCCCCAAATTGGATGGGATCGATACCCCTAGACAGGGCCGCCATCAGGGCATTACTACTGTGACTGGTGTAGGGGGCCCCGTGACGAGGGGGGCCCGGCCAGGCCCAGGGTAATTACTTTAAGCCCCAGGCCTTGGCCGGGCCCCCCTCCTCTTCAGCGGGCCCCAGTCACAGCCATAGCAGAGGGGCCTGTCCATGTCGCTTCAGCTACAACACATCGCTAAAGTTGCAGGCAACGCCGCTTTACAACCATCACATGCAAATTTGCCATATGTGCTGGAGGCAGGAGGGTCAGTAGAGGGTCAGTAGAGCAGAGAAGGGAGGACGCGTATCATGCTGCTGCTCAATGTGATGAGATCATCATTCTACGACCTCATAGGCAACACAGAGTGCAGAGGTGGCGAGGACGCAGCAGCCCATGGGGAAAGCCGGTAAGCGCTCCAGGGGGCAGAAGATCGGAGGGCGTGGTGTGGCTGACCTAAGGTGCAAATGCCTACTGAGCTGCTCCTCCAACAGCTGTTGAGAGCCACCCTGCAAACTGCTACATTAGCGGCCGCTGGGTATCGCTGTACCATTAAGCGGCCTGCCTGGATGGAGCACACAGCACGCATATTCCCCTGGGATTGCCAGCCATCTGTTGCTGCAGCAGACCAGATTCAAGTTAGTCTGCAGTTAGACTTTAGCTATTAGATATTCATTTATCTATGGTGCACCAACTGTTTTAAAACCAACTGATTATACATAATTTTAATTTTGATCAAGGTACCCTGGTCCACAAGTGCACAAAATGAATGTCTTAAGGTTCTGTATGAATTTGACATTCTGAGCTATATAATGCTATACGCGCATAATTAAACGTACTCAATCGTCCATAAGTTTAATTTGAAAAAAGGTACCCTGGACCCCAAGTACTCAAAATGAACATCTCAATGTCCTGAATAATATTTGCCAAAACAATAATCAACTCTATGTGTAGTTCAGAAGTTATTCACGTAAATCTGTGTTATATAATGCAATATACACGCATAATCAAACGTACTCAATCGTACGTAACTTTAATTTGAAAAGAGGCACCCTGGACCACAAGTACTCAAAATGAACATGACAATGTCCTGAATAATATTTGCCAAAAAAATAATCAACTCTATGCGTAGTTCAGAAGTTATTCACGTAAATCTGTGTTATATAATGCTATATAGACGCATAATCAAATGTACTCAATCGTACGTAACTTTAATTTGAAAAGAGGTACCCTGGACCACAAGTACTCAAAATTAATATCTCAATGTCCTGAATAATATTTGACAGAAAAATTATCAAGTCTATGTGTAGTTCAGAAGTTATTCACGTAAATCTGTGTCACATAACGCTATACGCGCATATTCAAGCGTACTCAATCGTCCATAAGTTTAATTTGAAAAGAGGTACCCTGGACCACAAGTACTCAAAATGAACATCTCAATGTCCTGAATAATATTTGACAGAAAAATTATCAACTCTATGAGTAGTTCAGAAGTTATTCACGCAAATCTGTGTTATATAATGCTATATACACGTATAATCAAACGTACTCAATCGTCTATTTGTTTAATTTGAAAAGAGGTACCCTGGACCACAAGTACTCAAAATGAACATCTCAATGTCCTGAATAATATTTGACATAAAAATTATCAAGTCTATGTGTAGTTCAGAAGTTATTCACGTAAATCTGTGTTATATAATGCTATATAGACGCATAATCAAATATACTCAATCGTACGTAACTTTAATTTGAAAAGAGGTACCCTGGACCACAAGTACTGAAAATGAACATCTCAATGTCCTGAATAATATTTGCCAAAAAATAATCAACTCTGTGTGTAGTTCAGAAGTTATTCACGTAAATCTGTGTCCCATAACACTATACGCACATAATCAAACTTACTCAATCGTCCATAAGTTTAATTTGAAAAGAGGTACCCTGGACCACAAGTACTCAAAATGAACATCTCAATGTCCTGAATAATATTTGCCAAAAAAATAATCAACTCTATGTGTAGTTCAGAAGTTATTCACGTAAATCTGTGTTATATAATGCTATATACATGCATAATTAAACGTACTCAATCGTCCATAAGTTTAATATGAAAAGAGGTACCCTGGACCACAAGTACTCAAAATGAACATCTCAATGTCCTGAATAATATTTGCCAAAAAATTATCAACTCTATGTGTAGTTCAGAAGTTATTCACGTAAATCTGTGTCATATAACGCTATACGCACATATTCAAACGTACTCAATCGTCCATAAGTTTAATTTGAAAAGAGGTACCCTGGACCACAAGTACTCCAAATGAACATCTCAATGTCCTGAAAAATATTTGCCAAAAAAAAATCACCTCTATGTGTAGTTCAGAAGTTATTCACGTAAATCTGTGTCACATAATGCTATATACACGCATAATCAAACGTACTCAATCGTACATAAGTTTAATTTGAAAAGAGGTACCCTGGACCACAAGTACTCAAAATGAACATCTCAATGTCCTGAATAATATTTGCAAAAAAATTAATCAACTGTATGTGTAGTTCAGACGTTATTCACATAAATCGCTTATATATGTTAACGGAAACTTGGAAGAGTTTCACCAGTAAAAGCGGCATCACACGCTACGATATATCGGGCGATATGTCGTCGGGGTCACGGATTCCGTGACACATAACCGGCATGGTTAGAGATATCGTAGCGTGTGTGTGACGGGAGTGTACAACAGAGCAAAGGATGGACGAGGCCGAGGGACGATCCAACAGGTTTATTCACAAGAACACTGGAACAGCACACGATAAGTCCACGTAAAACAGTCGCCTGCAGCCTCATTAAACGGCTTAAAGTCTTTGCGGGACACCCTGGGAAGTTCCCTCATGATGGGTGCTGGGGTTACAGTCTGTCTGGAACCTCTCGCGGCTTCCACAGCGAGCTGCTTATCCAGCAATGCCATCTCTTCCATCCTGCGCTCCTTCTCTTTAGCTCCACGCATGACCTCCATCTTATATTCTATGGTGGTCTCCTCTCCCAGCAAGGCCATCTCCTCCTCGTACCACACAACCCACTGACTTTTTTGGGTATTTACCTCCAGCTGCCGTCTTTCTTCCGTTTGCTGTGAGGATCCTTTCTCCACGTCATTTTGCGAGCAGACTCCTTCTAGCGCCTCAATCAGCTGCTCCTTGGAGAGTCCTTTGAAACGAACTCCTACTTCACGGGCCTTTGATTGCAGGCTCCCCAAAGTCCAGGTCTTGTACTCTGCAGTGCTGGTTCCTGATGTTGAGCCATTGTCCTCCATTCCTTCTGCTCTGATCCCACCGCTGCCAACCAGTTTGTGACGGGAGTGTACAACAGAGCAAAGGATGGACGAGGCCGAGGGACGATCCAACAGGTTTATTCACAAGAACACTGGAACAGCACACGATAAGTCCACGTAAAACAGATTCGGGGGCCCTTCCCGACAATCCTCGGACCGGATAACAAAGCAATCGTCCTTACAGTAGTCCAAAGAGTTCCACACAATCCCACGGGCCGCCACACAGGCCTAGCTCCGTCCGTGTCCACAGCCACCCAGGCTGGGGCTCCTTCTCTTTCCAAGTTTCAGCTCACTCTGAAGTTACAAAAAGGGAAATGCATTGTCTGTGCTTCTTGACCAGCCCACCATGTTCAGGGGGTAGGGGTCACACATCCTATCATCAATGGTTTGGTCCATCACAGGGCTCCGATATGTCTGCCAGCCACAGTAGATGAAGGGATCCCCTGCTGTGCAGCACAATGACTATTCCTTCACTGGCCAATGCAATTACAGACTAGATACACAACTCTGGATAGAAGACTACAGGCTATTTACATAATCATGACATAGTATCACAGCATATACAGTGAGAGGGTAAATTACATCTTCACAGTGTGACAGCTACGAACGACTGTGAACGAGCAAAAATACTCATCTTATCGTTGCTCGTTGACACGTCGGTCATTTTCATAAAGTAGTTCCGCCTTCTGCGTGCAAAAAGTTTGTCATTCTCGAGGCAGCACACATCGCTCCGTGTGACACCCCTGGAACGACGAACACAGCTTACCTGCTTCCCGCCGGCAATGCATAAGGAAGGAGGTGGGCGAGATGTTACGTCACGCTCATCTCCGCTTCTATTGGGCGGACGCTGTGTGACGTCGCTGTGATGCCGAAGGTGCCTCCCCCTTTCAGGAAGAGAATGTTCGCCGCCCACAGCGAGGTCGTTCGGGAGGTAAGTACGTGTGACGGGGGTTACCGACTTTGTGCGCCACAGGCAACAAATTGCCCGTGACGCACAAACGACAGGGGCAGGTGCGATCGCTCATGCGATCGCACGATATATCGTCCCGTGTAACGCCGCTAAAACTTGCTAGATCTATCATGAAAAAGTACTTCATGGCCATAATGTTGATAAGTTCATACAGTAACACATAATTTATTTACAGATTCCGTATGAACTTCAAATTCTGTTACTTAATTGTATACATGTATATTCATATATAGTTCATCAATCTTAATTTTATTACGAATCAACGTACCTTGAACCACAAGTAGTCAAATGAAACATGTTCAAGTCCTGAACATAATCTGAAATTAAAATTCAGAACGATGCTGAAGTTGGTTTCTTATTTGTCAGTTTCTTATTCGGCAATTTAGTATTTTCATTTTTTTACATGTTTAACAACAAAAAAAACACATGACAATAATCAAATACAATGCACTGAGGTGCCCTAATATAAATACGCTTAAACTCAGCTGCAAAAATTATAACACTGGCAAAAAATGGACATCAAAGTGGGCACCGAAGTATGTTAGTGAAAGGGTTAAATGGCTTTGGGCCACTGATCTAACACCATAAACGCATATCTAGTGATGCCCCTAATCAAACTCAAGTGACTCCAGCCTGGCCCAAAGGGGTTCTGAGCATCAGAACTGGCATCATATTGGGCAAAACCCCAGTTTTCACAGATTTGAATAAGTAACTGGTGTTTTTGAGGGATTAAATGGTTTTGGGTCACTGATCTCACACCACATTTACATACCTAGTGATGCCACACATCAAATTCAGATCACTCCAGCCTGGCCAAAACAGGTTCTGGGCATCAGAACTGGCATTAAAATGGGCAAACCCCCAGTTTTCACAAATTTGAATAAGTAACTGGAGTTTTTGAGGGGTTAAATGGCTTTGGGCCACTGATATCCCACCCAATTTACATGTCTAGTAATGCCACACATAAAATTCAGATCACTTCAGCCTGGCCCAAAGGGGTTCAGGGCATCAGAACTGGCATCAAAGTGGGCAAAAACCTTAGTTTTCACAGATTTGAATAAGTAACTGGTGTTTTTGAGGGGTTACATGGCTTTGGTCCACTGATTTCACACCACATTTACATACCTAGTGATGCCTCACATCAAATTCAGATCACTCCAGCCTGGCCCAAACAGATTCTGGGCATCAGAACTGGCATCAAAGTGGGCAAAATCCCAGTTTTCACAGATTTGAATAAGTAACTGGTGTTTTTGAAGGCTTAAATGGCTTTGGGCCACTGACCTCACACCCCACTTACATACCTAGTGATGCCTCACATCAAATTCAGATCACTCCAGCCTGGCCCAAAAAGGTTCTGAGCATCAGAACTGGCATCAAATTGGGCAAAAGCTCAGTTTTCACAGATTTGAATAAGTAACTGGTGTTTTTGAGGGGTTAAATGGTTTTGGGCCACTGACCTCACACCACATTTACATACCTAGTGATGCCACACATCAATATCAGATCACTCCAGCCTGGCCCAAAGGGGTTCTGGGCATCAGAACTGGTATCATATTGGGCAAAACCCCAATTTTCACAGATTTGAATAAGTAACTGGTGTTTTTGAGGGGTTAAATGGCTTTGGACCACTGGTCTCACACCACATTTATATACCTAGTAATGCCCCACATCAAGTTCATGTCACTCCAGTCTTGCCCAAATGGGTTCTGGGCAGGACCAGCTCCAGGTTTTTGTGGACCCTGGGCGAAAGTGTCTCTGTGGGCCCCAGAACCCACCTATGTGGGTACATGCACAGATACATATGTGTTCAGGCAGCCGGGCTGCTCGGATCCGGATCCGCGATGGCTCGAGGGGTTTCCGGACCCGGGGGTCGTGCAGCTTCTCGAAAAATAAAGAGGGCTTTTTCCAGGGGGTTGTGTGTAGAGTTTGTGATGCCACCCGTGGTATGTGGTAATTTGGAGTACCACCGCTGCAGCTGGGAGTGCCCGGGGGCGATGGAGTGGGCAGCTAGGTGTTAGACCCCTCCACGGGTAGGGGGATTCCCCGGGCCTCGGTGATGGTGTTCGGGGGGTGCCGTGGGGTGCAAAGTGGGTCACTTACATACTCACTCAGTCCAATCAGCTGACACCGACAACTGGATAAACCAAAGTTCTGGACACTGCTGCCGCTTAGGGGGAGCCAGTTCGGGTCCCATCCCTGATGGTGTTGCCTGGTGATCCGTGACCTGCGACCTGGCAGTATTTAACTTCTTTGTTGGTCCCGGTTGTGTAGAACTAATTGGGTCCCGCTCCCCACTCCGGCTGAGTGAGGGAGCTTGTTCTCAGGGTTCACGCTTGGGATTTCCTGGACCGTTTTAGTGGAAAGTCCTATCCCCCTCATTGCGCTAGTACCCCGATTCTGAAGCGGGCGGAGAGCGGATCTTGAAGGCTCTGTCCTCATCGGGTCAATGTCAGGTTGCCTGAAGCTACTCCCTGACCTAGGGTCCACGTACCCCGTTGTGCCCTGGTCCCAGCCCGGTGATGCTGCAAGGTCACCGGCTGTCCTCCTCGACAGTTCCGTGCCCCTTACCACGATCCCCTGAGACCGGGGGTCCAGCTCCTTCTAGGCCCAGACCACCGTCTGCCACCTAGGTCTCAACTCCGGAGCCCTGCTCCTAACCTCCTCTCTCCTTCACTTCCAAACTCTTTCACTCTACTCCTGACACTCCTGACCTCCCCTAACCAACCCCCCAAGTGGGCGACCCTATTCCACTCAGGCCGTCCACTGGTGTGTCTGGTGGGTGCAGAGTGTTCCTAGGATTTTGATTAGCTGTTGTAGGCAACACCATTTAGATAGGGACCCTAAACCAAGGAGGATTTGAATATTGCACGGAAGGGCAGATTGTACAATACCCTGTGATGACCTGATAGTCCAGGGGCATCACACATACACATACAGGCCTACGTACACATAAATATTTAAAGAGAAATTTACAAAAACACATATAAATAGACAGAAATCTAGACACAGTCACATACACTGACATACACAGATACAGATTATACATACACACACAGACACATTAGAGGTATTTCTAATATTGGGAAGCCGGCATCAGCCTCATTCACATCTCCCACTTGTCTCCATCCAGCTCCTCCTTGGCATGTGTCTGTGCCACGCTGATTAGTGGCCGTCACTAACAGACATGGCCGCACAAGGAGCACACTGACACTGCTGTATATACATCACAAGAGATGCTGGGGACATACACATTACTAGGGGGCATACATATTACTGAGGAAAGGGGTATACAGCAAAGGAGGGGCATACAGCTCCAGAGTAGGGCATACAGCTCTAGAAGCGGGAAGTGGCTCTGGGGTGGGAGGGACAAACAGCTCTGGGGTGGGGGGTGACATACAACTCTGGGAGGTATACAGCACTGGGATGGGAGGACATACAGAAATGAGGGGATATACAGTACCGGGATGGAGGGGACATACAACTCTGGGGGTATAGTAGTATGCAGCCCCCATATTCCTCCATATAGTGTTATGAAGACCCCATAGTCCTCCAAATTGAATTATGTAGCCCCCATGCAGTATTATGCAGCCCCCATATTGCACTTTGCAGCCCCTATATGGCACTATGTAGCCCCCATATGGCACTATGCAGCCCCCATATGGCAATATGCAGCTCCCCTATGGAACTATACAGCCCCCAAATGGCACTATACAGCCCCCATATGGCACTATGCAACCCCCATATAGCGCTATGCAACCCCCATATAACATTAAGCTGCCCCCATTTAGCACAGTGCAGACCCAGATAGCATTAGCCACCTTCATGTAGTATACAGCCCGCATATAGGACAATGCAGACCCAGATAGCATTAGGCATCCTCATGCTGTATACAGCCCGCATATAGCACAATGTAGACCCAGATAGCATTAGGCATCCTCATGTAGTATACATCCCCCATATAGCACAGTGCAGACCCAGATAGTATTAGGCACCTTTATGTAGTATACAGCCCGCATATAGCACAATGCAGGCCCATATAGCATTAGCCATCCTCATGCAGTATAAAGCCCGCATATAGCACAATGCAGAGCCAGATAGCATTAGGCACCCTAATGTACACTATGTGCAGAATTATTAGGCAAATTAGTATTTCGATCACATGATACTTTTTATACATGTTGTCCTACTCCAAGCTGTATAGGCTGAGAGCCAACTACCAATTAAGTAAATCAGGTGATGTGCATCTCTGTAATGAGGAGAGGTGTGGCGTAATGACATCAACACCCTATATAAGGTGTGCCTAATTATTATTAGGCAACTTCCTTTCCTTTGGCAAAATGGGTCAGAAGAGAGATTTGATGGACTATGAAAAGTCCAAGATTGTGAGATGTCCTGCAGAGGGATGCAGCAGTCTTGAAATTGCCAAACATTTGAAGCGTGATCACCGAACAATCAGGCGTTTCATGGCAAATTGCCAACAGGGTCGCAAGAAGCATGTTGGGCAAAAAAGGTGCAAAGGGTGCTTTACACGCTGCGATATCGCTAGCGATCTCGTTAGCGATGTAACACACCAAATCGCACATACGATCTGCTGAGGTCGCACATAGGTTACATTCTGTAGCGAGATCGCACTTGCGATCTCGGCAGATCGCATGTGTGATCTGGCATGTTACGTCGCCAACGAGATCGCTAGCGATGTCGCAGCGTGTAAAGTACCTTTAACTACCCATGAATTGAGGAAAATCAAGCGCGAAACTGCCAAGATGCCATTTGCCACCAGTTTGTCCATATTTCAGAGCTGCAACATTACTGGAGTATCAAAAAGCACGAGGTGTGCCATACTCAGGGACATGGCCAAGGTAAGGAAGGCTGAAAAACAACCACTTTTGAACAAGAAACATAAGATAAAACGTCAAGACTGGGCCAAGAAATATCTTAAGACTGATTTCTCAAAGGTTTTATGTACTGAGAAAATGAGAGTGACTCTTGATGGGCCAGATGGATGGGCCACAGGCTGGATCAGTAAAGGGCAGAGGGCTCCACTTCGATTCTGACGCCAGCAAGGTGGAGGTGTGGTAGTGGTATGGGCTGGTATCATCAAAGATGAACTTGTGGGACCTTTTCGGGTTGAGGATGGAGTGAAGCTCAACTCCCAGAATTACTGCTAATATTTTCTTGAAGACAACTTCTTCAAGCAGTGGTACAGGAAGAAGTCAGTATCGTTCAAGAAAAACATGATTTAAATGCAGGACAATGCTCCATCACATGCATCCAACTACTCCACAGCGTGGCTGGCCAGTAAAGGTCTAAAAGATGAAAAAATAATGACATGGCCTCCTTGTTCACCTGATCTGAACCCCATAGAGAACCTGTGGTCCCTCATAAAATATCCATTTGGATATTGAATATTTTATGCTCCCTGCCTCAATAAAACTTGTTGTATTGTTCATCGGCCTGGTGTCTCTGCCTGCTCTGTCGCATACCCCGTCACAAACTGGTGGCAGTAGAGGGATCAGAGCAGAAGGAATGGAGGACAAAGGCCCATCAACATCTGGATCCAGAACCTCAGAGTACAAGAACTGGACTTTGTTGAGCCTACAAACAAAGGCCCATGAATGAGGAGTCTGCTACAAAGGACTCTCCAAGGAGCAACTAATTAAGGCTTTAGAAGACGCTAGCCTGCAAGATGGCACTGAGGAAGTATTTCAACAGCAAGAGGAGAAAAGATAGGAGCTGGAGGTAAATACCCCAAAAAGTCAGTAGGTTTTGTGGTATGAGGAGGAGATGGCACTGCTGGGAGATGAGGCCACCAAAGAAGATAAGAGAGAGGCTATTCACAGAGCTCAAGAGAGGGCATCATTGCTGGATAGGAGGCTTATTGTGGAAGCAGCTAGAACCTCCAGACAGACTGTACCCACAGCACCCACCATGAGGGAATTCCCCAGAGTATCCCTCAAGGACTTTAAGCCATTTAATGAGGCTGCAGATGACATTGAGAGCTTCTTCCAGGACTTTGACCATCAGTGCCAGTTGATGGAAGCCCCGGAAAGGAAGAGAGTCCTACCTCTGGTGGGACTCTTAGCGGGTGGAGATGCTGAAGCTTATAGAGCTATAGATCATCGGTGGAACTGCAATTATGGAACCATTAAAGAAACCAAATTGGAACATTATGCCGTGACCCCAGATTCAGTCAGGGCCAGAAATATTTGGTCAGTGACACAAGTTTTGTTATTTTAGCTGTTTACAAAAACATGTTCAGAAATACAATTATATATATAATATGGGCTGAAAGTGCACACTCCCAGCTGCAATATGAGAGTTTTCACATCCAAATCGGAGAAAGGGTTTAGGAATCATAGCTCTGTAATGCATAGCCTCCTTTTTTTCAAGGGACCAAAAGTAATTGGACAAGGGACTCTAAGGGCTGCAAATAACTCTGAAGGCGTCTCCCTCGTTAACCTGTAATCAATGAAGTAGTTAAAAGGTCTGGGATTGATTACAGGTGTGTGGTTTTGCATTTGGAAGCTGTTGCTGTGACCAGACAATATGCGGTCTAAGGAACTCTCAATTGAGGTGAAGCAGAACATCCTGAGGCTGAAAAAAAAAGAAAAAATCCATCAGAGAGATAGCAGACATGCTTGGAGTAGCAAAATCAACAGTCGGGTACATTCTGAGAAAAAAGGAATTGACTGGTGAGCTTGGGAACTCAAAAAGGCCTGGGCGTCCACAGATGACAACAGTGGTGGATGATCGCCGCATACTTTCTTTCTTTGGTGAAGAAGAACCCGTTCACAACATCAACTGAAGTCCAGAACACTCTCAGTGAAGTAGGTGTATCTGTCTCTAAGTCAACAGTAAAGAGAAGACTCCATGAAAGTAAATACAAAGGGTTCACATCTAGATGCAAACCATTCATCAATTCCAAAAATAGACAGGCCAGAGTTAAATTTGCTGAAAAACACCTCATGAAGCCAGCTCAGTTCTGGAAAAGTATTCTATGGACAGATGAGACAAAGATCAACCTGTATCAGAATGATGGGAAGAAAAAAGTTTGGAGAAGAAAGGGAACGGCACATGATCCAAGGCACACCACATCCTCTGTAAAACATGGTGGAGGCAACGTGATGGCATGGGCATGCATGGCTTTCAATGGCACTAGGTCACTTGTGTTTATTGATGACATAACAGCAGACAAGAGTAGCCGGATGAATTCTGAAGTGTACCGGGATATACTTTCAGCCCAGATTCAGCCAAATGCCGCAAAGTTGATCGGACGGCGCTTCATAGTACAGATGGACAATGACCCCAAGCATACAGCCAAAGCTACCCAGGAGTTCATGAGTGCAAAAAAGGGGAACATTCTGCAATGGCCAAGTCAATCACCAGATCTTAACCCAATTGAGCATGCATTTCACTTGCTCAAATCCAGACTTAAGACGGAAAGACCCACAAACAAGCAAGACCTGAAGGCTGCGGCTGTAAAGGCCTGGCAAAGCATTAAGAAGGAGGAAACCCAGCGTTTGGTGATGTCCATGGGTTCCAGACTTAAGGCAGTGATTGCCTCCAAAGGATTCGCAACAAAATATTGAAAATAAAAATATTTTGTTTGGACGGGGCGTGGCTTAGCTGGGGAAGAAGAAGGATGCACATGGAGGAGCTCCTGCATCTCAATTTGTAATCTAGTGACATCCAACGCCGATCCTTAAGAAAAAGTGGCCCCAAAACAAAATCCATCTCCCTACATCTGCTGTGGAGCCCAGGAAAACAACTTTGGAGCGTTGTGGAGACTGAGTGAGTAGCGGCCTGATTACAGTGCTGAAGCCAGGGCCTAAAGTAGCAGCCATACCAACCATACAACTACCAGTCCCCAGAGACTAGGACGGTGCAGCAGCACTGCGATTTACTGACAGAAGAAGCATTGCTCCAAGCTCCCTCCTGCCCCACTGCCTGCAGGGACTGAGGGAGAAGGCCAGAAGAGAGAGGGCTTGCTAGATGTATGGGAGCAGCTGCCATTAGAATCCAGCAGAGAGGCACAGCACCTGCACCACTCCAACCTCCCTCCCCCCCTTCATTTCTCTTGGCTGGAGCTAGAGAGAGGGGCTCTGGAGGAGAGGAGACCTGCGCCCAAGGATAAATATCACCTAATTGCTCCTGGATTGGGTTGCCACCTGAGAGAGTGGGGCCCCAAGTTCACCCTGCACCACCATTTGTAACGCTGTGAGGAGAGGGAGAGAGACTGCTGATAGCAGGGCACAGCAGATAGCTACACCATCAATCAGCAGAGGTACCTGGAAAACAGGAACAGAGACACTGGCCTGGGATCCACTCCTGTACTGGGGTTTACAGAGAGGAGGGGAAGGCTCAGGGAGAGGAGACAGAACTGTAAGGGGTTAAGTTCCTAGGACAGCACCAAGACCAGAGCAGCCTGCTTCCCTCCCCCCGTGCTCATCTGGACAATAAAAAACCAGCACAGGGGAAATTTAACTCATCCTAAGCTGCCTGTTGCTGGATCGCAGATGCTGCTCACCCCATGTTAATGCAGCAAAACGTAAGTGGCTGGACATAAAACCCCTCTAGGTTATACATTGATATATAAAAAATACAGCTAGAGCTGATGATTCTAAGCATACAACAAACAGAAGCTCCAGTATAAGGTGCAAGAACAATGTGCAACAGTGGTGAACAGTGACATCTAGTGGTCAAGATAAGAAAAGGGCTGCAGCAGCTGAGATATAGAAAGTTAAAAGGGGAAAGGAAAAAAAAAGAGGACAAGCTTACTCCAAATGCGTTAACCCAACCTACTTTCTCCCAGCAAAGTTCTATTAAGACCAGGTCTAGAAAATGGGGAAAAACTACAAATTACAATTTGACGAGCCAAACAAAACCCTGAAAACTCCAAAGAAGAACCAGGAAGGGGATAAATCTAAAAAACAACACACCCAAGAGATGTCAGCACAAAAATTCAGACAAGCACCAACCACCAACTTTACACTGTCAGACAGTGATGAGGATGAAGAGACACTAAGCGGAAATGCCAATCTCATGGAACATATCAAAGCCCTTCCTACAGCAAACTGCATCAGAAACCTATTTAAGGAATTCACGCAGACCATAAAAGAAGAGATGGCTGAACTTAAAAGTGACATAAAACAGATCTATACAAGAGTCCATACCCTTGAAAACGACTTTGACCAAATTACAACGCACTCAGAGAGAGTGACAGAAATCCTGATCGACAATCAAAAAGAAATCTTCTTGCAAAAACTTCACATAGATGATCTCGAGAACAGGTCCAGAAGGAATAACCTTCGAATCCGAGGATTACCAGAATCAGTAGAAGACAAAGACATTCACACAGCCCTTACACAGATATTTAATACTCTACTTGGCAAAGAAGAAACCATTGACATAGGGTTAGAAAGAGCCCACAGAGTTTACAAACCCAAAACTGCAAACTGGGATAAACCAAGGGATGTTCTATGTTGTTTACAAAGCTTTAAAATAAAGGAACAAATCTACCAAAAAGCGAGATACACCCGCAAGATTGAATATGAAGAGACAGAAATACAAATCTATCAGGACCTTTCAAAGCTTACTTTAGATCTGAGAAGACAATTACAGCCCTTAACAAAAACACTGAGAGAAAAAAATATAATTTACAGATGGATGTTTCCTTTTGGTTTAGCCATCACCTTTGACAACAAAAATCTAATAATCAGAACTCCAGACGATCTTCCCTTTGTCCTCAATAAGTTGGACTTAATGCATATAAAGATACCAGATTGGACCTCCGCTGAAGATTTCCTTCACTTGCCTGCACTACCTAAACGTGACAAATGGACCACAACATCACCACCCAGAGCAAGTAAAGTGAGAAAACTGAATCAGGGGCCAAAGAAGACTCCAAGAAAAAGACAAGGGGAACAAGATGAAAATGGATGATGACTCTCCAATACCTTTATATACCTGACCTCATCATTCAAGTTTAAGTATACCCTGATGAGAAACGGAAAAGAAAAGATATTCATATAAAAAAAAAATCCTTTTTTTTTATTTTTTTTTTTCCTCTCTCTCTCTCCTTCCTCTCCCTCTGTTAACCTTCCACGCAACGTTTTCGTTCGGGGGAGGAGGAGAGAATTGGAGAGAAGTCGTAGTTTTGTCTAAGTTTACCACATGATTGCGTATGTTCCCAATTCAGTTCCTGTTCTAAAGACATTAAATTTGTTGAAATAGAGACATCGGGACTTAGTCCTCTTTCTATCTGCCTGTGATTTGTGCATATCGTTAAATCAAATCACAATTCTACAAAGAACTCTCTTGGACGCTCATGACCTCTATCCTCATCGTTCAAGCAACAGAACCGAAGACCATTGGTTGTAACTATACAAATATGGAATGTTTGCTTTAATTGGTTATTATTTATCATTTATAACTGACTTGTTATCTCACCCTCTTACATTACATTTACTGATAAGACTTAGCTGGGAGATAGTGCCCCCTAGTTCACTTCACTGAAAGTGTCAAGTACATATACAGTCTAAAAGTACTACATCCTAGCTCCATGCCCCCACGGACCGGAAAATCCACTATTGCAGATTACACTGGAAGGGATTGGCTTGGCTTACCCTATCCCTTCCAGCTGCAAATTTTCTTTGTTTTTTCATTTCTCAATTTGAGAAATCCACAACGTCTCAAGGCTATGGCTAAGAGACTCAAATATCTCACACTCTACCCTATACTAAATCTTTTTCACCCTTCCCAGATACCTACCCAAATTTCAAAGATAAATTATCAATTATTTTATGGTAACTATGGCTAATCTTAACTTTATAACGTTCAATGTTAAAGGCATGAACATCCCCCAAAAAAGATCACAAATACTGAGCTATCTTAACAAACACCAAATATATATCGCTCTTCTCCAGGAGACTCACTTTAAGAAGACGTACACACCAGTAACAAAAAATAAGGTCTACACCAGATGGTTTAATGCCAATTCCCCAATCAAGAAAAATAAAGGGGTCTCGATTATTATCCATAAAAAGATACCCTTTAACCTCAAATACGTCATTTATGATCCAGACGGCAGGTTCATCTTCTTGAAATGCCAACTATACAACTCCTTATACACAATCATAAACATCTACGCCCCAAATACTAACCAGCTGCCCTTCTTTAAGAAAATATTCAACACTCTGCATCTTTTTTCAGAAGGGAATATAATATTAGGAGGTGACTTCAATATCCCTCTACACCCTCCATCAGACACCTCAGATGGACATTCAACGATCCCAATTAAAACAGTAAATTTCATTAAAAAATCCCTCACAGAATTACTTCTGGTCGACAGCTGGAGGATCTCATACCCCTCAACCAAAGATTACTCTTATTACTCACAAGTCCATAAGAAATACTCCAGAATAGATTATCTATTCATATCCCATCAACTTCTAAGCAATGTTGAAAAAATACAGTATGATATAATATTACTTTCTGATCATGCCCCCCTACTTTTAAACATAAAGCTTTCACAAGGCAGAAGATGCCCACTCAATTGGAAACTCAACAATAGTTTAATAAAAAACAAAACTTCTCAAGACTACATAAGAACGTCCATCCAAAACTACTTTAGAGAAAATTGCTTCAATAACATATGTGACCCTAACATTTGGGAAGCCCACAAAGCAGTTCTACGAGGTACTTTAATAGAACTCGGCACTAGAACCAAAAAAGAAAGAGAAAAAACAACAATTTCCCTTCTAGACCAAATAAAAAACTTAGAAGGACAACATAAAACAAATCAAAACCCTTCATTACAGAAGGACTTATTCAAGCTAAGATCTGAGCTCAGAGCTCTTTTAAATCAAAAAAGCAAAAAATACCTTAACTATGCAAGGTTTCGATCCTACCTTTACTCCAACAAAAGTGGACGTAATTTAGCAAACATGATTAAAAAGCAAATAAATACAACATATATCACAAAAATTAAAAATACGAATGACAAAGTATATCACAAAACTGAAGACATTGCTAATATTTTCTCTTCATACTACTCCAACTTATACAACCTCACAACAGCACAAGAGTCTCAAGAGGAGAAAACAAAACTCATAAAAACTTTTCTAAAGGACCTGAAATTACCTAAACTCACAACCCCACAAGCACAAAATCTAACGATCCCAATATCCTCCCAAGAAGTAGAATCATCCATAAACTCAACTCCGGGAGGGAAAAGTCCAGGCCCGGATGGTTTTTCAATTGAGTACTACAAAATTTTTAAAACAGAACTAGTTCCACATATGACAAACTATTTTAACTATATAAACAAGAATAACCCATTCAATAAAGAAGCCCTAACAGCTCACATAACTCTAATCCCAAAAGAAGGAAAAGATCCATCCCTTTGCGGAAGCTATAGACCAATTTCGCTGATTAACAATGACGTAAAACTGTATGCCAAAATCATAGCAAAAAGAATACAAAACATAATACCTGATCTTATAAACCTAGAACAAGTGGGATTTACAAAAGAGAGAGAAGCAAAAGATAATGTAATTAAAACACTCAATGCCATTCAATATGCAAAACATAACAATATTGAAACTGCAATCATCACCTCAGATGCAGAAAAAGCTTTCGACCGCGTCAATTGGCTATTTATCGAACAAACTTTAAAAAAATTTGGCTTCCCACCCTTATTCATTGACAAAATCCTGGCGCTTTATACCACCCCAACCGCAAAGCTAAAAATAAATAATGAACTCTCCTCTAGTTTTAACATAAAAAATGGAACCAGACAGGGCTGTCCCCTTTCACCACTTCTATTTATTCTAACAATAGAAACCTTTCTCCAGAAAATAAGACATAATCCCAAGATCTCAGGCCTGAAATGCAACCAAATAGAATACAAATCCGCGGCATTTGCAGATGACATACTTTTCATTTTAACGAACCCTTCAAATTCAATTAAAGCCCTTACCGCAGATTTCAAGTTATATAGTGAAGTCTCCAACTTCAAAATACATTTTTCAAAATCCCATTTATTAAACATTAACATTCCCCCCAAAATATGGAAAAATGTATCAGAATCATCCCCTTTCAGTATTAGCAATTCCATCACCCACCTAGGCGTAAGAATTAGCAACTCCCTGTCTCAACTATACGATCTGAATCTCAAGCCACTTTTTCACAAAATAGAAGCCGACATTTCTGCTTGGAGCAGTTTACCAATCTCGTGGTTTGGGAGAACCAATTTAATCAAGATGATCATTCTGCCAAAAATCTTATATCTTCTACAAGTAATCCCTACAGATATCCCACAACATTTCTTCAGCAAATTGAAAAACATGATCTCAAATTTTATATGGCTTAAAAAGAGCCATAGACTAAAGTACACTATACTGACTGCTCCTAAATCTAAAGGAGGTCCAGGACTCCCAGATTTTGAACACTATTGGCTAGCCACACACATAGCCAGACTCATGGAGATGAGGACAAACCCCCCTAGAAAACTGTGGACTACCTTGGAAATCAGCAACTTAAAAGGAGACCTATCACATTTTCTATGGCCAACCCCTCACAACAGATTCAAATATAAAGACATACTGAACCCTTTTACCAAGTAACACTTAAGCTTTGGCACAAATTTAATAAAAAACTAGATCTAATTCCGAACATTTGTAGAGCCACCCCCATTTTACATGTAATCCCGCAAAAATTTAGACTCCTAAAAAACAAAATTAGGACATCAAAAAATCTCTGCAACATAACACTGTCAGAGATAATCCATAACCATGAACCATTAACTATACAAGAGCTAAAATCCATCTTTAATCCAATAGATTTAAAAGATAAAGACCTAGCCACCATTAGAGACCTAGCTTCATATCACATCTCAGATATCGCCCCTTCAAACCCGTCCCCCCAACAAGAATTTCTACTACATGCTCAAGGGAAGAATAGGCTAATCTCAAAAATATACAAGCTACTATATAACACTTCGGAAAAACCTTCTTACATTAATAGATGGAAATGGAACTAAACACCACCTTCAACCCTAGTGAAATTCAAATGATCTTCAACAACGCACACAACCTATCAACCGCATCTAGATATCAAGAACTCAACTATAAAATTATCTCACGGTGGTATAAAACCCCAGACATTCTCTACAAAATTGACAACTCCTTGTCACCACACTGCTGGAGATGTAATCAAATGACTGGCACCCCTTCACACATTTGGTATCATTGCCCAAAAATAGCAAAATATTGGGATTCCATTAAAATTCACATAGAAAATGCTCTCAAGACCAAACTCCCTTTCAACCCAAACTTTATTATCCTCAATCTAGATCCACAAAAGGAACACCTAAACAAACTCTCAATAATACCTCATCTCATAAATGCAGCAAAACTTCTAATAGCCAGACACTGGAAAGAAGGTGATGCACCGAGTCTAACCGAGTGGTTCAATGAATCAAATCTTATAAGCATACATGAAAAAGCCCGATTGCATTACACTAGGAAAAATGCGAAGCTTTTAGAATCTTGGGACAAATGGGACAGATACCAAAAGCTAACTAAAATCTCTTGACAAATTTTCTCATCCAAAGATAACACATTAGCTCAGAAACCGAATAGACAGTTAAGCAAAACAAACACGTTGCTCATACACACCTCTGAAAACAAAACCTTTTCATATTTTCATATATATAAATCCTAGTAACCAGACACCTTCTTAGAAATAGGTGGGAATCTCACCCTTTTCCCCTTCCCCTACCCCCTCTACATTCCCAACCCCTTGTCCTCTCTTTACTTTATACCAACCTCACGTCCCCATGTCTCCCTCTTTCCTTTCCTTTTCTCTTTCCTTTCATCTGAAAAATACATGTTTATGCTTATTTGTTGTTGCAATTTCATTTCTGTAATATTAAGAAACATCTTAAATAAAGAATTTACAAAAAAAAAAATATATTTTGTTTGGGTTTGGTTTATTTGTCCAATTACTTTTGACCTCCTAAAATGTGGAGTGTTTGTAAAGAAATGTGTACAATTCCTACAATTTCTATCAGATATTTTTGTTCAAACCTTCAAATTAAATGTTACAATCTGCACTTGAATTCTATTGTAGAGGTTTCATTTCAAATCCAATGTGGTGGCATGCAGAGCCCAACTCGCGAAAATTGTGTCACTGTCCAAATATTTCTGGACCTAACTGTACATACAGGTCTCAGTTCCATACTTTAGCCTGTGATGGGGAAGGAAATTTCAAAATGTATGCCCACAGACTCAAACAAGCATGCCATCGCTGGCTGGAGGGAGAGGGGGCCTTAACTTGGGAGATATTCTTCCAGGTCATCCTAAAAGAACAGTGCCAAGTGCCCTATTGAGATCTGGGAATGGGTGCGTGAGAGGAGACGAGATACAAGTGGAACAAGCTGCTGCTCTAGCTGATGATGTTCTCACCATCAAACCCAGTGGAAAAAACTACTAGTTGGTGAGAAAAAAGCTATCAGCTCCCCAACACTGATAACCCCTTCTCCTTCGGCCTCTAATGTTCACTGTCCCACTAACTACCAACGCATGGCTGACACCGTGTGAATGTGCCTCCCATTACTCCTTCCTCCTCTTTGGGAGTACGACATGGAGAAAGAATCATAGAACGCAGATGTTATGGATGTGGGCAGCCTAGTCATCTGCAAGCTCAATGTCCAGGTGTTCGGAGGCAGAACAGTTACAGACCCCCTCTGCCTGTCCATTATCTACAGACACCCTCAACAGGAGAATAGCTGGATTAACTCCCTGATGATTTTTCAAGTGACTCTGATATGTTGACTTCCATAACAGGAGTCTATGGGGTGCGAGCCACAGTCACCCCTTCTTCTGATCTTCAGCATAAACATCCACAGGAGGTCATGCTGGATGGCCAAAAAGTTGTTGGCTTTCGTGACACTGGGGCTTTTCTCACCATAGCCGATCCCTGAGTAATTCATCCAGAAGCAAGTCAAAAGGGACCAGGGATTGCCATTGAATTAGCTGGAGGTACTCAGAGATACCTTCCAAGAGCGAGTGTAACCCTGGATTATGGCTTTGGGGCAAAATAATGCATGATCGGTGTGATGAGCGGCCTTCCTGCAGACGTTATTCTAGGAAACAATGTGGGGAATCTTCAATGCCACTTTGTCGGTGCGGTAACCCGAAGTCAAGCCAAGAGAGCAGCAGATGTGGACGCGTTCAGCCCATCAATGGAAATAAGGCCACCAGAACCGCCATCACAGCCGGTGAGTGATTCTTTTTGTGGAGATCATATGAATGTCACTTGGGATAAGGTTCAGTTTAGACAAGAGGTTGAGACTGACCCCATCCTAGCTAGCTTTAGAGCTTGGGCTGAAATAGGTCAGTTAGGGGAAAACGAGGAAAAATTATCAGAGAAAATGGACGTCTATATCGGGTTACCAATACTGACTCCCTAGATAAACACTGGACTTATAGCAAACAGCTGATTATTCCCTAGAAATACAGAGTTTTCATATTACATCTTGCCCATGACATTCCTACTGCTGGCCATCAAGTGAAAACCCACACCGAGAGACGATTGGCTCAAAATTTTTATTGGCCTGGGATTTCTCAAGCAGTGGCACATTTTTGCCGAACTTGTGACATATGTTAGCGAAGAGGGTGGCCAGGAGATCACCCAAAGACACGGTTGCAACCGCTCCCCATAATAGAAGAACCCCTTCCAAGAGTAGCTGTTGATATCATTGGACCCCTGGCTAAACCAAGTAAATCTGGAAAGCAGTATGTTCTCACTGTTGTGGATTATGCCACCCGATATCCATACGCCATGGTCTTGTCAAGTATTTCTTCAGCCAAGGTGGCCGAGGCCCTGGTTACTATTTTCTCTAGACTATGATTCCCAAGTGACATCCTGTCAGACCAAGGCTCACAGTTCATGTTGGAGTTGGTACAGTGTCTCTGGAGCACTTGTGGGGTATGAGCGATCCGAACGACACCTTATCATCCTCAAACAAATGAACATTGTGAACTATTCAATGGCACTCTGAAGAATATGCTAAGGGCCTTCACTGACAGGTATTCAGACTGGGAGAAGTACCTACCCCATCTCCTATTTGCCTATCGGGAAGTTCCCAAGGAGTACACTGGGTTTTCTCCCTTTGAGCTACTCTATGGAAGAAAGGTCAGAGGATCCTTCACCCTGCTAAAGGAATATTGGGAGGGCCAGGTTGAGGATACAGGAACCCCTGTCATCCCCTATGTAGTAAAGTTTCGGGAAACTCTTGCTCAACTTGCTAGTTTTGCTCAGGATCATGTGCGGATGGCTCAAACCAGACAGAAGACATGGTATGACCGCAGAGCACGTTATCGGGAGTTTGCAGGACAACAGGTCTTAATGATTGTTCCCCATCGGCAAAATAAACTGCACACAACATGGGAGGGTCCCTTCCGGGTTATCAGGAAACTTAATGATACCAATTACCTTCTTGCTTTAGATGAATAAGGCCTAAAACAAAAGACTGTCCATTTGAATATGATTAAGGAGTACCATGGCCGGACACTACCATTGATAGAAAGCTATTGGCTGGCTATAGAGGACAGTCAGGAGGAGGACGACTCACTACCTGATCTTGTGGAAGCCGGGAGAGCCCTATCCACTGTGGAACATGTTCCTCTAAGAGATCACCTGGATTCCTTACAGAAAAACTAAATGCTGGGAGTGCTCTATCAGAGACGGGCTGCTTTCTCACCCCAACCAGGTCAAACCACAGTCACCCAACATCATGTGGATACTCAGGACATCCGTCCCATACAACAGGCTCCTTACCAGGTACCAGAATCCGTTAGAAACACCAAGCAGCACGAAATTGAGGAGATATTAAAGCTTGGAGTAATTCAGGCCTCACATAGCCCTTGGGCCTTTCCTGTGGTGTTAGTATCCAAGAAAGATGGGAGTACTAGATTTTGTGTGGACTACAGACGACTAAATGACCATACCATCAGTGATCCTTACCCAATGCCTCGTATTGATGAACTCATAGACCGGCTAGCTGGGGCCCGATATGTCACTACCTTGGATTTCAGTAAGGGATACTGGCAAATGCCTCTAACGGAGGGAGGGAGAGAAAGGTCGGCTTTTATAACCCCCTTTGGTCTGTATGAATTTCTAAACATGCCTTTCGGAATAAAGAATGCCCCTGCAACCTTTCAGAGAATGGTGGACTAGATCCTCCAGGGATGCGGTGACTTTGTTTGTGCCTATTTGGATGATATCGCCATCTTCAGCCACACATGGGAGGAACATCTGAATCAAGTAGCTGTTGTTCTTGACTGGATTCTCACAGCAGGCCTAACCATTCGACCCGATAAATACCAGTTGGGAATGGGTGAAGTACAGTACCTAGGGCATAAAGTAGGAGGAGGGAAACTATGTCCTGAACCTGCCAAAATCCAGGCTATTAAAGATTGGCCTGTACCACAAACCAAGAAACGAAGGGAATTTTGTTACTTACCGTAAATTCCTTTTCTTCTAGCTCCTATTGGGAGACCCAGACGATTGGGTGTATAGCACTGCCTCCGGAGGCCACACAAAGCAATTACACTAAAAAGTGTAAGGCCCCTCCCCTTCTGGCTATACACCCCCAGTGGGATCACTGGCTCACCAGTTTTAGTGCAAAAGCAAGAAGGAGGAAAGCCAATAACTGGTTTAAACAAATTCACTCCGAAGTAACGTCGGAGAACTGAAAACCATTCAACATGAACAACATGTGTACCCGAAAAACAACCAAAAATCCCGAAGGACAACAGGGCGGGTGCTGGGTCTCCCAATAGGAGCTAGAAGAAAAGGAATTTACGGTAAGTAACAAAATTCCCTTCTTCTTCGGCGCTCCATTGGGAGACCCAGACGATTGGGACGTCCAAAAGCTGTCCCTGGGTGGGTAAAGAAATACCTCATGTTAGAGCTGCAAAGACAGCCCTCCCCTACGGGGAGGCAACTGCCGCCTGCAGGACTCTTCTACCTAGGCTGGCGTCCGCCGAAGCATAGGTATGCACCTGATAATGTTTGGTGAAAGTGTGCAGACTCGACCAGGTAGCTGCCTGGCACACCTGTTGAGCCGTAGCCTGGTGTCTTAATGCCCAGGACGCACCCACGGCTCTGGTAGAATGGGCCTTCAGCCCTGATGGAACCGGAAGCCCAGCAGAACGGTAGGCTTCAAGAATTGGTTCTTTGATCCATCGAGCCAGGGTGGCCTTGGAAGCCTGCGACCCTTTGCGCTTACCAGCGACAAGGACAAAGAGTGCATCCGAACGGCGCAGGGGCGCCGTGCGGGAAATGTAGATTCTGAGTGCTCTCACCAGATCTAACAAATGTAAATCCTTCTCATAGCGATGAACTGCATGAGGACAAAAAGAAGGCAAAGAGATATCCTGATTAAGATGAAAAGAGGATACCACCTTCGGGAGAAACTCCTGAATGGGTCGCAGCACTACCTTGTCCTGGTGGAAGACCAGGAAGGGAGCCTTGGATGACAGCGCTGCTAGCTCAGACACTCTCCGAAGAGATGTGATCGCTACCAGAAAAGCCACTTTCTGTGATAGTCTAGAAAGTGAAACCTCCCTCAGAGGCTCGAAGGGCGGCTTCTGGAGGGCAACCAGTACCCTGTTCAGATCCCATGGATCTAACGGCCGCCTGTACGGGGGTACGATATGACAAACCCCCTGCAGGAACGTGCGTACCTTAGAAAGTCGTGCTAGACGCTTCTGAAAAAAAAACGGATAGCGCCGAGACTTGCCCTTTAAGGGAGCCGAGCGACAAACCTTTTTCTAACCCAGATTGCAGGAAAGAAAGAAATGTAGGCAATGCAAATGGCCAGGGAGACACTCCCTGAGCAGAGCACCAGGATAAGAATATCCTCCACGTTCTGTGGTAGATCTTAGCGGACGTGGGCTTCCTAGCCTGTCTCATGGTGGCAACGACCCCTTGGGATAATCCTGAAGACGCTAGGATCCAGGACTCAATGGCCACACAGTCAGGTTCAGGGCCGCAGAATTCCGATGGAAAAACGGCCCTTGGGACAGCAAGTCTGGTCGGTCTGGTAGTGCCCACGGTTGGCCGACCGTGAGATGCCACAGATCCGGATACCACGCCCTCCTTGGCCAGTCTGGGGCGACGAGTATGACGCGGCTGCAGTCGGATCTGATCTTGCGTAGCACCCTGGGCAAGAGTGCCAGAGGTGGAAACACATAAGGGAGCCGGAACTGCGACCAATCTTGCACTAAGGCGTCTGCCGCCAGAGCTCTGTGATCGCGAGACCGTGCCATGAAGGTTGGGACCTTGTTGTTGTGCCGGGACGCCATTAAGTCGGCGTCCGGCCTTCCCCAGCGGCGACAGATTTCCTGAAACACGTCCGGGTGAAGGGACCATTCCCCTGCGTCCATGCCCTGGCGACTGAGGAAGTCTGCTTCCCAGTTTTCTACGCCGGGGATGTGAACTGCGGATATGGTGGAGGCCGTGGCTTCCACCCACATCAGAATCCGCCGGACTTCCTGGAAGGCTTGCCGACTGCGTGTCCCCCCTTGGTGGTTGATGTATGCCACCGCTGTGGAGTTGTCCGACTGAATTCGGATCTGCCTTCCTTCCAGCCACTGCTGGAAGGCTAGTAGGGCAAGATACACTGCTCTGATTTCCAGAACATTGATCTGAAGGGTGGACTCCTGCTGGGTCCACGTACCCTGAGCCCTGTGGTGGAGAAAAACAGCTCCCCATCCTGACAGACTCGCGTCTGTCGTGACCACCGCCCAGGACGGTGGTAGGAAGGATCTTCCCTGTGATAATGAGGTGGGAAGAAGCCACCACTGCAGAGAGTCCTTGGCCGTCTGGGAAAGGGAGACTTTCCTGTCCAGGGATGTTGACTTCCCGTCCCATTGGCGGAGAATGTCCCATTGAAGTGGGCGCAGATGAAACTGCGCAAACGGAACCGCCTCCATTGCCGCCACCATCTTCCCGAGGAAGTGCATGAGGCGTCTTAAGGAGTGCGACTGACTTTGAAGGAGAGCCTGCACCCCAGTCTGTAGTGACCGCTGCTTGTCCAGCGGAAGCTTCACTATCGCTGAGAGAGTATGAAACTCCATGCCAAGATACGTCAGTGATTGGGTCGGTAACAGAGTTGACTTTGAGAAGTTGATGATCCACCCGAACGTCTGGAGAGTCTCCAGTGCAACGTTCAGGCTGAGTTGGCATGCCTCCTGAGAGGGTGCCTTGACAAGTAGATCGTCCAAGTAAGGGATCACAGAGTGTCCCTGAGAGTGCAAGACTGCTACCACTGCCGCCATGACCTTGGTGAACACCCGTGGGGCTGTCGCCAGACCAAATGGCAGAGCTACGAACTGAAGATGGTCGTCTCCTATCACGAAGCGTAGAAAGCGTTGGTGCTCTGTAGCAATCGGCACGTGGAGATAAGCATCTTTGATGTCTATTGATGCTAGGAAATCTCCTTGAGACATTGAGGCAATGACTGAGCGGAGGGATTCCATCCGGAACCGCCTGGCGTTCACATGCTTGTTGAGCAGTTTTAGGTCCAGAACAGGACGGAATGAGCCGTCCTTTTTTGGCACCACAAAGAGATTGGAGTAAAAACCTTGTCCTTGTTCCCGAAGAGGAACAGGGACCACCACTCCTTCTGCTCTTAGAGAATGCACCGCCTGCAGAAGGGCATCTGCTCGGTCGGGATGTGGGGAAGTTCTGAAGAACCGAGGCGGAGGACGAGAACTGAACTCTATCCTGTACCCGTGAGACAAAATGTCTGTTACCCACCGGTCTTTGACCTGTGGCAGCCAAATGTCGCAAAAGCGGGAGAGCCTGCCACCGACCGAGGATGCGGAGGGAGGCGGCCGAAAGTCATGAGGCAGCCGCCTTGGAAGCGGTACCTCCGGTTGCTTTCTTGGGGCGTGAGTGAGTCCGCCAGGAATCAGAGCTCCTTTGCTCTTTCTGAGTCCCTTTGGACGAGGAGAATTGGGGCTTGCCCGAGCCTCGAAAGGACCGAAACTTTGACTGCCACTTCCTCTGTTGAGGTTTGCTTGATCTGGGCTGGGGTAAGGAAGAGTCCTTACCTTTGGACTGTTTAATGATTTCCGCCAATTGCTCACCAAACAGTCTGTCTCCAGATAATGGCAAGCTGGTTAAACATTTTTTAGAAGCAGAATCTGCTTTCCATTCTTTTAACCACAAGGCTCTGCGCAAAACCACAGAGTTGGCGGATGCCATTGAGGTACGGCTCGTAGAGTCTAGTACCGCATTGATAGCGTAGGTCGCAAACGCAGTCATTTGCGTAGTTAAGGACGCCACTTGCGGCACTGCTGGACTTAAGAAAGAGTCCACCTGTGCTAGACCAGCTGAGATAGCTTGGAGCGCCCACACGGCCGCGAATGCTGGAGCAAACGACGCGCCAATAGCTTCATAGACAGATTTCAACCAAAGGTCCATCTGTCTGTCATTGGCATCTTTAGGTGAAGCCCCATCCTCCACTGCAACTATGGATCTAGCTGCAAGCCTGGATATTGGAGGGTCCACTTTTGGACACTGGGTCCAGCGTTTGACCACGTCAGGGGGAAAGGGATAACGTGTATCCTTCAGACGTTTGGAAAAACGCTTGTCCGGATAAGCATGGTGTTTCTGGATTGATTCTCTGAAGTCAGAGTGGTCCAGAAAAGTACTCAATTTACGCTTGGGATACAGGAAATGGAATTTCTCCTGCTGGGCAGCTGCCTCCTCTGCTGAAGGGGCTGGGGGAGAAATATCCAACAGCCTATTGATGGCCGCTATAAGGTCATTTACCATGGCGTCACCATCTGGCGTATCCAAATTGAGTGCGGTGTCAGGACCAGACTCCTGATCACCCATCTCTGTCTCATCATATAGAGACCCTTCTCGCTGAGACCCTGATCCGCGTGACGACGTGGAGGGTCTCTCCCAGCGAGCTCGCTTAGGCGGCCTGGGACTGTCATCAGAGTCAGAGCCCTCAGCCTGTGATGCCTGGGACCCCCTTGAAGTACGGATTAGTTCCAACTGAGGGGGACCGGGGAACATAGACACAGCAGTGTCCATGGTCTGAGCAACTGGCCTGGACTGCAAGGTCTCCAGGATTTTTGTCATAGTCACAGACATTTTATCAGCAAAGACTGCAAATTCTGTCCCCGTCACCGGGTCAGGGTTCACAGGCGTCTCTGCCTGGGCTACCACCACCATAGGCTCTGGCTGACGAAGTGCCACTGGGACTGAACATTGCACACAATGAGAGTCGTTGGAGCCTGCTGGTAGATTAGCCCCACATGCTGTACAAGCAATGTATACAGCCCGTGCCTTGGCACCCTTGCGTTTTGTGGATGACATGTTGCTGTCTCCTCAGAGCAATATAGGGGTATACAGCCAAGAAGCGACCGTACAGTACAGTATATATATATATATGTCTGGTACAGGAAAAAGTACACCAATACTACACTGTGGCACTAGTGGGGCCAGCACTAATGTGCTGCTTACCGCCCGCTAAACGCGGGTGTGTGGTCGCCAGAAATCCCTAGTCTGGGTCTCCCAGAGCCTGTGTCCGTCCTCCAGCCAGACTGCATGCAGGAATGGCTGCCGGCGTCCTGTGGAGGGGGGGGGCGGGCCCTGGGCGTGCTCAGACCAAAAGCGGGAAACTGCGTCCCACTGTGCCTAGTGAGAGGGCTGGAGCATGTAAATAAGGCTCCAGCCCTCGGCGCTGACGATTGCACAGCGTCTGTCCCATTCCCTGATTGGCAGGGAGGGGGCGGGAACGAAGCGGAGCTAGGCCGCAAAAGCCGGGGACTAAATTTATAAGCGCCGCCGCCGTAAAAGCGCGGTCGGCGCTAAGTCCCCGGCGCACTACAAGTCCCAGCCGCGCCGCCGCTCCGAGAGTGGCCGGCGCGGTAGTTCCCAGCACATGAAGTCACACAGCTAAGCTGCTGTGACTCAAACCCCAGCGCGCAGCGCCACTGTCCCCGGCGCACTAACACACCCAGCAAGTCTGGCGTGTGCGTGCCTGTCTGTACGGGGACACAGAGTACCTGAAAGTTGCAGGGCCATGTCCCTGAACGGTACCCCGGCTCCTTATCCAGCAGGTTCAATGGGTCTGTGGACGGAGCCCGGCCTCAGGGCTTGGAGGCCGGTAAGATCCCACTTCCTCAGAGCCCCTCAGGGGGATGAGGAAGGAAAACAGCATGTGGGCTCCAGCCTCTGTACCCGCAATGGGTACCTCAACCTTACAAACCACAAGTGGGGAAAGAAGGGAGCATGCTGGGGGCCCCATATGGGCCCTCTTTTCTTCCATCCGACATAGTCAGCAGCTACTGCTGACTAAACAGTGGAGCTATGCGTGGATGTCTGACCTCCTTCGCACAAAGCAGAAAACTGGTGAGCCAGTGATCCCACTGGGGGTGTATAGCCAGAAGGGGAGGGACCTTACACTTTTTAGTGTAATTGCTTTGTGTGGCCTCCGGAGGCAGTGCTATACACCCAATCGTCTGGGTCTCCCAATGGAGCGCCGAAGAAAATTTATGTTTTTTGGGCACTGCCAGTTATTACCGAAAATTCGTTTCTCATTTCAGCACTGTGGCTAAGCCCCTTACAGACCTCGCCAGGAAAACGATGCCCCGAGTGGTGACCTAGACTCCAGCCTGTGATGAGGCTTTTAACTGGCTGAAGGACGCCTTGGTCTGTGACCTTGTTCTGGCTGCTCCAGACTACAAGAGGAGATTCATTGTGCAGACGGATGCCTCTTCTTATGGATTGGGAGCTGTATTCAGCCAGGTGAATGCAGCTCGGGAGGAGCACCCCATTGCCTACCTCAGCAGGAAGCTGCTGGACCAAGAAGGGGCCTATGCAAATGTTTAGAAGGAATACCTGGATGTAGTGAGGGCCCTTAGGAAACTAAGGCCGTATCTGTATGGACGAGAATTCACTGTGGTTACTGATCACAATCCCCTCACCTGGCTGAACAGAGTCTCTGGGGACAATGGACTCTTACTACGATGGAGTCTGGCTCTTCAACCCTATAACTCTACCATACAATATTGAAGAGGCAGCAAACAACAAAATGCAGACGGATTGTCCAGGCAGGAGGAGCCCTGAGTCAGGTCCGTCTTGTTTACCTGTAGTTGACAGGCGACCTGTTGAGGTAACTAGTCCGTACACAAATTGAGGGGGGAAAGGGTTGTAACATTATATCCCCCATTCTGTACCATATTGTAATCAGGCTCCAGCAGTAGCTATTGTCATTGATCTGGTGGAGGGTTGATCGTATATTGTTCTCCCACCTAGCCAGAATCCTACTCAACACTGATGAGGGGCAATACCCCAAAACAGCTGTCTGTGGATGGATACCTGGCCTTGGTAATTTCCTTGTCATATCTTTAAACTTGTCAAAGAGTTGGATATTGACTAAAAGGGCCACTTAATATGGTGGTTATGGTGGTCTCCTTAAAAAGAGCCACTCCGCTATTTTCTGTTACGAGACTCCTAACAGAGGCTCCACAGACCTTTTTTGATTTACATTTTTAGTTGAGTTGATGCTTTGCTGGCTGAAGGGCCAAGGATCTGTGCTGAGGGTAGGTCCTGGTGCCTGTGTATGGACTATGCGACATTGAAGATTAGCTGCCACGTGGGATTGTGTTGTCTCATCCATGCTATCGGATTTAAGGAACTCATCTAAGGACTGTTGTTGTATTTTCCTTGGCGTCGGATTGCTGGCTGGCGCTCCCGGATCTGTTTTCTTTGTGTGGACTCATTGTGGATTCTAAAGAACCATTTGAATATTGGATATTTTATGCTTCCTGCCTCAATTAAACTTGTTCGATTGTTCATCGGCCTGGTGTCTCTGCCTGCTCTCTCAATTACCCTTTCACATGCTCCATCTTATCATTCATTGCTTTCGATTGTATCGTCAACTGCGATGCCAATACAATTTAAAGTGCAATCCTCGGCAAGGGGGAGGCCGGTCACAGCGCAGGCACCGGGCCCCCCTGAGTAGTTGTGACTTGTCCTGCTACTGCGAGTGGGCATCCCTGGCAGCCCAGGTTCCCGGCACTTGACCGGGTTTGCCGGGTGCTGACACCAACCCTGTTTCTGGGCATCAGAACTGGCATCAAAAACAAGTAACTCCAGTCTGTCTTAAATTAGTGGGTTATTGTGAAAATTTTGACTTGTGCAGATTTGTACAACATTATAATGGGGATTTGGATGCACCAAAGTGAATGAGAATCCTAAAGGTTTGTATTTATGGTGAGATATCAGTGGCCCAAAGCAATTTAACCCCTCAAAAACACCAGTTACTTATTCATATCTGTGAAAACTGAGGTTTTGCCCACTTTGATGCCAGTTCTGATGCCCAGAACCCCTTTGGGCAAGGCTGGAGTGATCTGAATTTGATGTGTGGTGTCACAAACCACCGGGGGGGTCACTCAGAAATCCCCCGCGCTGGCTACCAGTACGTCACAATCGGGGGGTAACAAGTGGGGGTCACCCCTCCTTTATACCTCCCGACCGACAGACAGAGCACGTGACGCGCTCTCTAGCGCCCCTCTTATAGTCAGGCCAATTATGGAATTGCCCGACAATAAGCAAGGAGGCCGCTATACTACTTATGCCGATTATTGAAGGGTCCCCGGTGAGAGTAGGGTATATATTCCCCCGACCTCCGCGGGCGGAATATATAAAATCTCCCCGAATCTCACTGGCCTCCCCACAATAATCCTTGGCACAACTCGCTGCCACCAACCGCTTCACGGTAACTATTAGCCGAACACACAGACGTGGGATTCAAGATCGAGATAACAGAACAGCCCAAGATTAATTATATAATTTAATCAGCCTAAAGCACACTAGAAACTACAATATATACAATAGGGAATCTACAGAATATACATATGTCAGAGTACAGTTACAATCAAAGCATGGGTTACAAACAGGCATACACAGTTCCAGCAGTTACCTTGTTGCGTCTGGCCACAGGGGGGCGCTGTACCCAGGTTTCTAGGATCCTTCCCACAGATGTTTCCTACACGTGCCCCCAGCGAAAAGAACACTGGAAAATGGCCGAAGTAGGGTTATCAACCTGGGCAAATCCAGGTCCCCTCCTACCTTAGTGACCTCAGAGGGAGCACTGCTCCACCCCTGGCTTGAGTTATGGACAATCCACAACATGGAATATGGGCCATAACTTTGCCTGGGAGCGTCGTAGGCGGACGCCAATGCTCTCATTGTGACAGTTATGAATTTAGCTACAGAACGAGGGGACTCATGACCTGTCTGCCAGTTCCCCATTGGCTGATATCACGCCTGGGGCATTTCCCAATGTCCTGCTCCCATAAAAAGGGTGTGCCGGCATCGTCCGCATGCGGAGACACCATTTTTATGGTTGCCATATTTATCGGAAATATGGCTTGCGAGATATGAACCATTTTTTACTGGAGTCGTTCTGTCTGGCTATTTCCATAGCCTTGCTAACTAGCTAGCAGCCCCCACTACAGGGTCACGGCAGGGAGTCATCCTGTGTCCATTGTCCCCAAGCCACCTAATTTCCATATCACAGGACATGGCCATGGAGGTGTAAGTGGAACACTGAGAACAAGAAGGGAGGGGGCACTGCCAGGGAGTGATGAGGGATTATGACTGGAGTCATAATTCATCTTCATATCCCGGGATTTGCCTCACACCTCCCCCCTTTTGAGGGCGCTAGGGGGCAGCACACTCCGGTGTTCCCCCGTGCGCCCGTCCGCGACCTCTCCTTGTCGGGACAGCCCGTCTGCGTTACCGTGGTCACGGCCCCTTTTGTGGCGAATGGTGAAGTTGTATTGCTGGAGCGCAAGGCTCCATCGCAACAATCGCCCATTCGTCCCAGAGACGGTGTGCAACCAGCTGAGGGGATTGTGGTCCGTCTCCACGATGAAGTGGCGCCCGTATAGATAGGGTTGCAGACGCTGCAGGGCCCACACTATGGCCAGGCACTCCTTCTCCATCGTGGAATAGGCAACTTCCCTTGGTAACAGCTTCCTGCTCAGGTACAAGACTGGGTGCTCTTGGCTCGCAGAGTCCACCTGGCTGAGCACCGCACCGAGGCCGAAGTCACTGGCGTCGGTCTGTACTACAAACGGCCGCGTGAAGTCGGCTGCCTGTAGCACGGGCGGGCTGGACAGGGCGTCCTTTAGGGCCCGGAAGGCTGTCTCGCAGTCCATTGTCCAATCGACTGCAGAGGGCAGCTTCTTCTTGGTGAGGTCCGTCAAGGGCTTTGCCAGGCTACTATAGCATGGAACAAACCTCCTATAGTACCCAGCGGTCCCCAAGAAGGACATCACCTGCTTCTTGGTCCTGGGGGTGGGCCAGGATGCGATGGCTTCCACTTTCTCAGGCTCGGGCTTCAGTGTTCTCCCACCTACCCGGTGACCGAGGTACTGGACCTCGCTCATGGCCAGCTGACACTTTCCCGGCTTGATGGTCAAACCTGCCCGGTGGATCCGCCTGAGCACCTGTGCTAGATGCTCTAGGTGGTCCTCCCAGGTGGGACTGAAGACGGCAATGTCATCCAGGTACGCGGCCGCGTACCCTTCAAGTCCCTTGAGCAGGGTGTTGACCATCCGCTGGAAAGTGGCAGGGGCATTCCTCATCCCGAATGGCATCACCGTGGACTCGTACAGTCCAAATGGGGTAATAAAGGCAGAGCGTTCCCTGGCCTTGCGAGTCAGGGGGATCTGCCAATATCCCCGGCTCAGATCCATGATGGTCAGGTACTGAGCCCCGGCCAACTGATCGAGCAGGTCATCGATGCGTGGCATTGGGTACACATCGGCGACCGTGACCGCATTGAGCCCCCTGTAGTCCACGCAGAACCGCGTGGTTCGGTCCTTCTTAGGGACGAGGACTACAGGCGAGGCCCAAGCGCTGTTGGATGCCTGGATCACCCCCAGCTTCAGCATCTCGTCAATCTCCTGGCGCATGTGTTGCTGCACCTCCAGGGAGACCCGATATGCTGAACGCCGGATCGGGGGATGATCCCCAGTGTCCACGTGATGGACAGCCAAGTCAGTCCTTCCGGGCTGGTTGGTAAACAACCCCCGGAAGGGGAGGAGGGTGGCCCACAGCTGGGACCGTTGGTCCTCCAAGAGCTGGTGGCCAACCTCCACATCCTCCATGGATCCGCCTGCCCTAACCTGGGCTAGCATATCCAAGAGGGTTTCCGCTTCTCCCTCCTCGGGCAGGTTGCACACGGGGAGCGCACATGCCTCCCGCTCATGATGTGCCTTCATCATGTTCACATGGAAGGACTTCCGCCTTCCACGGGCAGGGTCCAGGGTGACCAGGTACGTCACAGGGTTGAGCTGCTGGTACACGAGGTATGGGCCTTCCCAGGCTGCCTGAAGCTTGTCCTGTGGTACGGGGACCAGTACCCACACCTTTTGACCCACTTGGTAGGTCCTCTCACAAGCGTTCTGGTCGTACCAACGCTTCTGATCGGCCTGGGCTTGAGCCATATTGTCGTGTACCAGTTGCGTCAAGGCCTGCATTTTGTCCCGGAAGCGCATGACATACTCGATAACCGACACTCCAGGGGTGGCCAAATCCCCTTCCCAAGCCTCTTTCACCAGAGCCAGGGGGCCCCGCACACGTCGCCCGTACAGGAGCTCAAACGGTGAGAATCCTGTTGAGGCCTGTGGAACCTCCCGGTAAGCAAATAACAGGTGTGGGAGATACCGCTCCCAGTCACGCCCATGGGAGTCGACCAACATCTTAAGCATCTGCTTTAAGGTGCCATTGAACCGCTCGCACAGGCCATTAGTCTGTGGATGGTACGGGCTGGCCACCAGATGTCGCACCTGGACCTGCTTACAGAGGGCCTCCATCAGCTGGGACATGAATTGGGTCCCCCGGTCAGTGAGCATTTCCTGGGGAAAACCCACTCGGGAGAAAATCTCCAGCAATGCGGTGGCCACCTTGTCAGCCCGAATGGACGACAAGGCCACTGCTTCTGGGTACCGGGTGGGATAGTCCACTACCGTCAGTAGGAAGCGTTTCCCGGAGCTGCTGGGGATGGCCAGCGGGCCGACCAGATCCACAGCCACCCTCCTGAAAGGCTCATCGATGATTGGCAGAGATACTAGTGGGGCTTTGGGGCGTGGCCCCGCCTTCCCCACTCTCTGACAGGTTTCACACGAACGGCAGTAGGCAGCCACATCGGCCCCCATTTTTGGCCAGTAGAAATGCTGGTTTAACCTGGCCTTGGTCTTAGCGATCCCTAGGTGTCCGGCCATCGGAATCTCATGTGCGATCCGCAACAACTCCGTCCGGAACGGATAGGGTACCACCAACTGTCGGTCCCTGGGCCACGCCTCCGGTGAACCCTGCTGGACCGTGGCCCGGTACAGCCGTCCTTGGTCCCAGACCACTCGCTCCGGGTCCGAGTCCGAGGGAGGCTGTGCCGCCTGCTCCTTAAGAGCTTTCAGGCTGTCGTCAGCTTCTAACGCTGCCTGAAACCCCTGACTAGATGTGGCCAGAATCAACGAGACTGTCACATCTTCAGTCAGTACCCCGGGACCTGTGTCCTGGCCTCCACCTGACTCGGCTGCCACTTGGTCAGAAGGGGAAGAGCTATCGGACCTCCGGGAGGCCCCTTGGCTTCCAGCACTCCCACTGCGGGTGACAGCGGCCACAGCCGCTGCGACCGTGGGTCGTGCCTGCTCCTCCTCCGTTCCTGACCAAGTCGCCGGTTCAGGCAGACCTACCTGGCTTCCTGACACCCCGGTTGTGGGGGAACCATGCACCGAGATCTTACCTGGGAGCACTTCCGCTCCTGGACCGGCCCCAATCTCACCTGCCTGTTCCCCTCCTGCAGCAACAGAACCCCGCTGTGAAATCTCTGGGGACCCCACATTTGCTGTGGTAGCCCCCACCCCACACACTGGTCCTCCCCCTGCAGCACCCTGCTCTCTGCTTATCCCTGCAGAGGGCAACAGATCCCAGCTCACAGGCTGGTTACTTGTAGAGGCATTGTCACACCTTTCTCTGACCCCCTCCCCTCCTGTCACAGCTGCAGCTGCGTGTGTGTCTATGGTGTCTGTGCAAGCAGAAATATCAGAGTTCACTCCCTCCTCCCTTACATCATTCATAGATAACACATTAACATTGTCAGGAGTCATGTCAGTACTGGCTGAAGGTTCAGCCCTTGGGGGGGGCCCAAACTGGGAGGTTATCTGCCCCAAATCTGTCCCAAGTAGCACGTTTGCAGGGATCCGATCAGTTACCCCCACCTCCCTCACCCCCCGCCCTGCGCCCCAGTCCACATAAATGTCAGCAACAGGCAGCGCCGGGTCAGTGCCTCCAATCCCGGAGACAGCGAGGGTTTTTCCAGGGATCAAGTCTTGGGGGGACACCATCTCAGGCCGCACCAGAGTCACCTCCGAGGCGCTGTCTCGCAGTCCTATGGTCACAGACCGGCCGACGGTGACAGGTTGGAAGCTGTCCAGGGACCTACCACCACCCCCACCCACACAATACACCTTGGGCGGCCCTTGGGACGGGGACGGAGCCGGGGCCTTGGGACGCTGAGGGCACATGGCCTTGAAGTGTCCAGGTAGGTTGCACTGGTGGCACCGTCTTGGTTCCGCCACGGGCCTGGAGAGGGGAGTTGAGGGGGACACCCCCTGCAGTCTAGGGGCAGGTGGGGCAGTCGCAGAATTCATCTTACCCCCTCTCCAGGTGCTGCTGGTGGCCGCTCTCCTGGCCTCAGGGGCCCGGTTGTTGGTGTAGTCATCGGCAAGGGCAGCTGTAGCCGTGGACCCCTTTGGCTTCTGGTCTCGGATGAACTGGCGGAGATCCTCAGGGCAGTTCCACAAGAGTTGCTCCGTGATGAACAAGTCCAGGATCTCCGGTCCGGTGGAAAGCTGCAGGCCTTGGGTCCAGTGGTCGGCAGCTCGGGCAAGTGCCCGCCGGTGGTCAGCCCAGGAGTCCTTTGGTCCCTTCTGTAGGCTCCGGAACTTCTTGCGGTAGGACTCTGGAGTGAGGTTGTACTGTTGGATCAGGGCCCGCTTGATGGTGTCGTAGCCCTGATCTGCCTCAGCAGGCAAGTCCCCAAGGATATCCAGGGCCTTACCCCTTAAACGGGGGGTCAGGTATTTGGCCCACTGGTCCTTGTCCAGATGGTGCTGCAAGCAAGTCCGTTCAAAAGCAGTCAAGAAAGAGTCCAAGTCTCCATCCTTCTCCAGCACTGTGAAGTCCTCAACACGGACCTTTGGAAGTTTGGTGTCTCGAAGGTCACATGTGGCTGATGAGGGCCGGAGCTGAGCTAGCTGCAGCTGGTAGTCACGGTCTGCCTGTCGCTCTCGCTTTTCACGCGCTGCCTGCCGCTCTCGCTCCGCAGCCTCACGCTCTGCGTGCCGCTCCGCAGCCTCAGCGTCACGCGCTGCCTGCCGCTCTGCCCTGCGCTCTGCCAGGAGTTCCTTGTAGCCCTTCTGGTCTCCAGCCTGGAGAAGGGCCATAGCCATTTGAAGAAGGCTATCCGAGCCTCCCAGGCTCGGTGGAATGGCACGTGGTGATCTGCGGCACGCTGCAGAGCTAGGCGATTCACTGTCCCTTTCAGAGCGGAGGGCTGGCATCTGGCTCGTTGAGGAACCTTGGGTGAGCTCCTCCTCATCTTGTCCAGCAGTGCCAGGTTGCGCAATGTCCTCGGCAGAACGGTTTTCTGGCGTCGAGCTCCTGGAGGACTCGTGGGCAACCTCCTCATTGCTGTCCACAGCACCGTCCTCCCTCTCTTCGGCTCCTGCCTTAGCATTGGCCAGTTGCATAGCTCTGCTCCTGGTGCCATCAGCCATTCTTGCAGACTTTTGGTCACTGACACAGAACTGACACCTGATGCCTCCACACACCTTACAGTATCTGCACTCTGACACTCTAGTGTTGAGCTAGTCTGAAGACCCCAGCAGCCACAGCTGCTGCAGGCAGTCTTTAGTGTCTGGGAGTATGGGTCTCACACTCACACACACTATTATCTCGATCCCACCGCTATGCCACCAATATGTCACAAACCACCGGGGGGGTCACTCAGAAATCCCCCGCGCTGGCTACCAGTACGTCACAATCGGGGGGTAACAAGTGGGGGTCACCCCTCCTTTATACCTCCCGACCGACAGACAGAGCACGTGACGCGCTCTCTAGCGCCCCTCTTATAGTCAGGCCAATTATGGAATTGCCCGACAATAAGCAAGGAGGCCGCTATACTACTTATGCCGATTATTGAAGGGTCCCCGGTGAGAGTAGGGTATATATTCCCCCGACCTCCGCGGGCGGAATATATAAAATCTCCCCGAATCTCACTGGCCTCCCCACAATAATCCTTGGCACAACTCGCTGCCACCAACCGCTTCACGGTAACTATTAGCCGAACACACAGACGTGGGATTCAAGATCGAGATAACAGAACAGCCCAAGATTAATTATATAATTTAATCAGCCTAAAGCACACTAGAAACTACAATATATACAATAGGGAATCTACAGAATATACATATGTCAGAGTACAGTTACAATCAAAGCATGGGTTACAAACAGGCATACACAGTTCCAGCAGTTACCTTGTTGCGTCTGGCCACAGGGGGGCGCTGTACCAAGGTTTCTAGGATCCTTCCCACAGATGTTTCCTACACGTGCCCCCAGCGAAAAGAACACTGGAAAATGGCCGAAGTAGGGTTATCAACCTGGGCAAATCCAGGTCCCCTCCTACCTTAGTGACCTCAGAGGGAGCACTGCTCCACCCCTGGCTTGAGTTATGGACAATCCACAACATGGAATATGGGCCATAACGTTGCCTGGGAGCGTCGTAGGCGGACGCCAATGCTCTCATTGTGACAGTTATGAATTTAGCTACAGAACGAGGGGACTCATGACCTGTCTGCCAGTTCCCCATTGGCTGATATCACGCCTGGGGCATTTCCCAATGTCCTGCTCCCATAAAAAGGGTGTGCCGGCATCGTCCGCATGCGGAGACACCATTTTTATGGTTGCCATATTTATCGGAAATATGGCTTGCGAGATATGAACCATTTTTTACTGGAGTCGTTCTGTCTGGCTATTTCCATAGCCTTGCTAACTAGCTAGCAGCCCCCACTACAGGGTCACGGCAGGGAGTCATCCTGTGTCCATTGTCCCCAAGCCACCTAATTTCCATATCACAGGACATGGCCATGGAGGTGTAAGTGGAACACTGAGAACAAGAAGGGAGGGGGCACTGCCAGGGAGTGATGAGGGATTATGACTGGAGTCATAATTCATCTTCATATCCCGGGATTTGCCTCACATGTGGCATCACTAAGTATGTAAATGTGGTGTGAAATCAGTGGCCCAAAGCCATTTAACCCCTCAAAAACACCAGTTACTTATTCAAATCTGTGAAAATTGGGGTTTTGCCCAATATGATGCCAGATCTGATGCCCAGAACCCCTTTGAGCCAGGCTGGAGTGATCTGATATTGATGTGTGGCATCACTAGGTATGTAAATGTGGTGTGAGATCAGTGGCCCAAAGCCATTTAACCCCTCAAAAACACCAGTTACTTATTAAATCTGTAAAAACTGAGCTTTTGCCCACTTTGATGCCAGCTCTGATGCTCAGAATCTGTTTGGGCCAGGCTGGAGTGATCTGAATTTGATGTGAGGCATCACTAGGTATGTAAATGTGGTGTGAGATCAGTAGCCCAAAGCCATTTAATCCCTCAAAAACACCAGTTACTTATTCAAATCTGTGAAAACTGGGGTTTTGCCCAATATGATGCCAGTTCTGATGCCCAGAACCCCTTTGGGCCAGGCTGGAGTCACTTGAGTTTGATTAGGGGCATCACTAGATATGCATTTATGATGTTAGATCAGTGGCCCAAAGCCATTTAACCCTTTCACTAACATACTTCGGTACCCACTTTGATGCCCATTTGTTTGCCAATGTTAAAATTTTTGCAGCTGATTTTAAGCGTATTTATATTAGGGCACCTCAGTGCATTGTATTTTATTATTGTCATGTGTTATTTTTGTTGTTAAACATGTAAAAAAATGAAAATACTAAATTGCCGACTAAGAAACTGACAAATAAGAAACCAACTTCAGCATCGTTCTGATTTTTAATTTCTGATTATGTTCAGGACTTGAAAATGTTTCATTTGACTACTTGTGGTACAAGTACGTTGATTTGTAATAAAATTAAGATTGATGAACTATCTATATATATAATTGCCTTATTCTGTCTGTCTGTCTGTCTGTCTGTCTATCTGTCTGTCTGTCTGTCTGTCATGCTCCGAAATTGTGTCCTTACGGTGACACAAAGCTGATTGGCCGCTGGGCTCGCCATGGCCCCGCCCCCCCCACACGGATTGGCCTCTCGCCCCGGCTCTCTGCAGGCCCCGCCCCCCTCACGCAATGCACGCTCGCTCTGGCCCAACTGACACGGGGCTCCGATTCCCAGGTGAGTACACACACATCAGATCACACTCACTCTCACACACACCTCACACATCACATCCACACACTCACAACATGCTGGGATATCGCTTGCTTCTACACCGGCTCCGTCAGGATCCCGGCAGCGCCAGACATAACCTTGCGATGCTGGGATCTTAACGGAGGCCGTGAAAGCTGGTAACCATTATACACATCGGGTAACTAAGGTCCCTTAGTTACCCGATGTGTATCATAGTTACCAGTGTACACCGGCTCACACTCACTCTCACACACACCTCACACACACATCACATCGCATCCACACATCAAGGTCCTGCAGCTGCGGAACATACATAACATAACAGCACACACACACACACAAATCAGATCACACTCACACATACCTCACACATCACATCGCATCCAAATACTCACAACATCCTGGGATATCGCTTGCTTCTCGGCGGCGATATTGTGCTGTGAGCTTCCAGGACCTGACGGAGGATCACATGGCCAGAAGCATGTGATATCCCCGGATGTTGTGAGTATCAGCGCGTATGTGCAATATCGTCAGTGTCTGTGTGTGTGAGTGGATGCGATCGGGTGTGTGTGAGTGGATGCGATCGGTTGTGTGTGTGAGTGGATGCGATCGGTTGTGTGGGTGAGTGGATGCGATCGGTTGTGTGGGTGAGTGGATGCGATCGGGTGTGGGTGAGTGTCGGCAGAGGAGCACGGCATGCTGGAGGAGGCTGGGAGCAGAGAGGCTGATCTTGGGGAAGGCTGGGAGGGGGAGGCTGATGCTGAGGGAGGCTGGAAGGAGAGAGGCTGAGCAAACGTGCTCCATCCGCCATACTGCGCACTCCCCATCGTGCTGCATCCCCCATGCTGCGCACTCCCAAACGTGCTCCATCCGCCATGCTGCGCACTCCCCATCGTGCTCTATCCGCCATGCTGCACACTCCCAAACGTGCTCCATCCGCCATGCTGCGCACTCCCAAACGTGCTCCATCCGCCATACTGCGCACTCCCCATCGTGCTCTATCTGCCATGCTGCACACTCCCAAACGTGCTCCATCCCCCATGCTGCGCACTCCCAAACGTGCTCCATCCGCCATGCTGCGCACTCCCCATCGTGCTCTATCCGCCATGCTGCACACTCCCAAAAGTGCTCCATCCGCCATGCTGCGCACTCCCAAACGTGCTCCATCCGCCATGCTGCGCACCCCCCATCTTGCTCCATCCGCCATGCTGCGCACTCCCAAACGTGCTCCATCCGCCATGCTGCGCACTCCCAAACGTGGTCCATCCGCCATGCTGCGCACTCCCAAACGTGGTCCATCCGCCATGCTGCGCACTCCCAAACGTGGTCCATCCGCCATGCTGCGCACTCCCCATCGTGCTGCATCCCCCATGCTGCGCACTCCCAAACGTGCTCCATCCGCCATGCTGCGCACTCCCCATCGTGCTCTATCCGCCATGCTGCACACTCCCAAACGTGCTCCATCCGCCATGCTGCGCACTCCCAAACGTGCTCCATCCGCCATACTGCGCACTCCCCATCGTGCTCTATCTGCCATGCTGCACACTCCCAAACGTGCTCCATCCCCCATGCTGCGCACTCCCAAACGTGCTCCATCCGCCATGCTGCGCACTCCCCATCGTGCTCTATCCGCCATGCTGCACACTCCCAAAAGTGCTCCATCCGCCATGCTGCGCACTCCCAAACGTGCTCCATCCGCCATGCTGCGCACCCCCCATCATGCTCCATCCGCCATGCTGCGCACTCCCAAACGTGCTCCATCCGCCATGCTGCGCACTCCCAAACGTGGTCCATCCGCCATGCTGCGCACTCCCAAACGTGGTCCATCCGCCATGCTGCGCACTCCCAAACGTGGTCCATCCGCCATGCTGCGCACTCCCAAACGTGGTCCATCCGCCATGCTGCGCACTCCCAAACGTGCTCCATCCGCCATACTGCGCACTCCCAAACGTGCTCCATCCGCCATACTGCGCACTCCCCATCGTGCACCATCCGGCATGCTGCGCACTCCCAAGCGGATGGAGCATGATGGGGGGTGCGCAGCATGGCGGATGGAGCACGTTTGGGAGTGCGCAGCATGGCGGATGGAGCACGTTTGGGAGTGCGCAGCATGACGGATGGAGCACGTTTGGGAGTGCGCAGCATGACGGATGGAGCACGTTTGGGAGTGCGCAGCATGCCGGATGGTGCACGATGGGGAGTGCGCAGTATGGCGGATGGAGCACGTTTGGGAGTGCGCAGTATGGCGGATGGAGCACGTTTGGGAGTGCGCAGCATGGCGGATGGAGCACGTTTGGGAGTGCGCAGCATGGCGGATGGACCACGTTTGGGAGTGCGCAGCATGGCGGATGGAGCACGTTTGGGAGTGCGCAGCATGGCGGATGGAGCACGTTTGGGAGTGCGCAGCATGGCGGATGGAGCACGTTTGGGAGTGCGCAGCATGGCGGATGGAGCACGTTTGGGAGTGCGCAGCATTCCGGATGGTGCACGATGGGGAGTGCGCAGTATGGCGGATGGAGCACGTTTGGGAGTGCGCAGCATGGCGGATGGAGCACGTTTGGGAGTGCGCAGCATGGCGGATGGACCACGTTTGGGAGTGCGCAGCATGGCGGATGGAGCACGTTTGGGAGTGCGCAGCATGGCGGATGGAGCACGTTTGGGAGTGCGCAGCATGGCGGGTGGAGCACGTTTGGGAGTGCGCAGCATGGCGGATGGAGCATGATAGGGGGTGCGCAGCATGGCGGATGGAGCACGTTTGGGAGTGCGCAGCATGGCGGATGGAGCACGTTTGGGAGTGTGCAGCATGGCGGATAGAGCACGATGGGGAGTGCGCAGCATGGCGGATGGAGCACGTTTGGGAGTGCGCAGCATGGGGGATGCAGCACGATGGGGAGTGCGCAGTATGGCGGATGGAGCACGTTTGGGAGTGCGCAGCATGGCGGATGGACCACGTTTGGGAGTGCGCAGCATGGCGGATGGAGCACGTTTGGGAGTGCGCAGCATGGGGGATGCAGCACGATGGGGGGTGCGCAGCATGGGGGATGGAGCACGATGGGAGGTGCACACCTCCCCCCAACACACACACACACGCGCACTGCACAACACACACACACTAGGAATCACAAACAACGCCCTACACAGACACCCACACACACAGACAACGCTGCACACACAAATATACGCACATACTGCACAACACACACATTGCTCAAAACATACCTCCCCCCAAAACACACCACACACACACAAACCGCACAACACACACACACACACAACGCTACAGACACACAGCGCTCCACAAACAACGCAACACACGCAACACACATACAACACCGCTCTCACCCCCCGCGACACTCAGAACATGTACAGCGCCCTACACAAACACTTGGTAACTACACACAACAACATCTATATATATATATATATATATATATATATATATATATAACAAAAATCATACATGAACTACACAATACGTAAATTCTAGAATACCCGATGCGTAGAATCGGGCCACCTTCTAGTATATGAATATACATGTATACAATTAAGTAACAGAATTTGAAGTTCATACGGAATCTGTAAATAAATTATGTGTTACTGTATGAACTTCACAACATTATGGCCATGAAGTACTTTATCATGATAGATCTAACCAATTTCAATTTATAAATTAGAGGATCACTTGAAAACCATTTATCTACTCTCTAAAACGTAACATTTATTATATTCATATTAAAATACTATAACAATTGCTAGATGATTGGAAAAATATCCAGATATATCAAAAAGGGGGACATCAAAGTCGTGATTGGTGATAGTTCAGTGAAGTCTTAATATAGGTCAGTGGGCAAGGGGTGTACACCACCTGTTGTATTTAGTTAGGTATATAGTTATGATGAACTAAGGGGATCTAAATATTCCCTGATGTTAACCCTACCTGGCAACGGAGGTCAAAAACACCTTAATTTTTTGGGTACCCCCCGTTCCTCGGCGGCTAGCCCTAAATGCCCCTGTCACTATAAAGATTATCTTATCCCACCACCAGGTAAAATGTGCTGGAGTGCAGATTCAGTCATATGTCATAATAGAAATCAATAAAAAGGGTTATGTCCAAATTTCATGTAAATACTTGAAATTTCAATTCTCAGTCTATAGATTTACCTATATGGCTATACAGCTGAGAACATACATGAGTTAATGGGTCTAATCAGAATGATGGACCTGTGGTCCCGGTACTTATCCTGCCAGGACTAGCTTGATCCCAGCTTGATCCCGACGCGTTTCCCCCCAACGTCTTGGGGTTCATCAGGGGATATCGGTATATCAAATTATTTCTAGTTAATTTGGGCCATCAATCTATAATGAAAAGGGGTAAGAATTCCTTAATTACATATATGACACTTTGATTAACATATGACCCATATTGAATTGCACATAACTCCTCATCATATCAATCCATGTATTAGGAGTTCTGTATAGTCCTCATGTGGTTCAGTTAGAGTTCTGTTGGAGTTCTGTAACCCCCCATCCGATGTTCTATATAAATAGGGTAAGAGCTCCCAGCAGCAATACTCTGGAAGACTCTGTGGCTAGTGAGTGCCTGCAGTGGCAGCGTTTCACTGCTGCATCAGATCCATATGTCTGGTGCGCGTGCTAAATTAATGTATATAAAGGGTAATAGTTCCCTGCCCCCAACACACAGGCATAGTCTGCCATTTCCGTTTTTCAAAGTTCCCGCCCGTGGGCGGTATCCATATCAGTGTCACAGATAGTAATCTCTATCGGACGCTGCGCTGCGCTGCGTTCCATACCTCGTTTTCATATATGACTTCAGCACTAAACCCATTGTAAGTGGCTGGTTATCCGGCTATACGCCCACCTGGTCATTCATTGGGCGGCCAAACCATGTGGTCCGCAGCGACCCACGTGGGACGCATCTTGATTCCGCCTCCTTCTTCATTATATTGAGTGCAGCAAGGAAAGGCTGCACTTCCTGTAAAATGCTCCTGCGTTCCGCCCGCCCAATAAGTGCGCTCTCATTACAGGCGGCGGAAATGCCATGTGCTGCAGAGAGACTGACAACATAGAAAGCACTGCTGCGTTCTGTCTGATACCATAGTTAGTTCTAAGATGTACTGAGGACTATATAAAGGTTCCTCAGTCGGACGGTTTTGATGTTACTTGTAATGATACAATTAATAACAAATAGATCTCAATAGTATCTACTATTAGTAAGTTGTCCCATCAAAGCACAATTAGTATAATTTCTATATTGTCACATCTGTTTTGTCTCCATAACTACCATAATATTGAGGTTGGGGGATTATATGAAAAATAATGTGTACCAGTCCTATAATAAAAATGGTAACACCCTTCATCCTTTAAATAGTGTTTATGTATAGGGAAATTGGATGGGGGGGTGTTTAGTTTTTAGTAATTAACCACATATATGCAATTAGGAGGTCCCAATTCTGGGTCCTTATACAGTATCAATCTCCTATATGGAAGATGAGGGGAGTGCAATTCAATATGTTATTTTCATTTTATCTCATATCCAATATGAATTTACACCCTTCTCCCAGGTGTCTTTACTGGAAATAATTAGTCTATAATCCAATATATCGGGGTTTTTTCTAATGTAGAAATAATTAAGGTAGAAAGGAAGCCCTTGTTAGATAAAACTGGCAAAACTGAGAACTTCATTCAGACCTCTAGGATTAAGTGTATCAAGCAGATAGGTCCATTTTGCCTCCCGCTGCAAGATTCTTTTATCCCAATTGCCCTTCCTTGGAGATTTCGAAATGACCTCAATAACCTGGAATTGAATGGATTTCGGGTTTCCCTGGTGGCATTGTATCACATGTCTGGCAATAGGTGTATCTCGCCTGTGTATTATGTCCCCCAGGTGTTCTCCTATCCGTATACGAAGCTGGCGTTTAGTTTTGCCAATATAGCTCAGTGGACACGAGCATGTACATCTGTAGACAACTCCCTCTGTCCGACAATTGGCAAAACTGTTGATATAAAATCTTCTGCCTGTAGTCAGATTAACAAAAGTTTTTGTCTGGTCAATGTATGGGCAATAGCTGCATGAACCGCATCTAAATGTGCCAATCGGTCTACGATCCAGCCAAGTTCCCTCCCCTCTTTTTTGCTCAAAATGACTATGGACCACCATATCTTTAATGGTTCTCCCCCTTCTATAGGTGACACTTGGGTAAGGGGTGATGAAGTCCTTAAGATCAGGGTCTGCCTGTAGAATACCCCAGTGACGTCTCAGAATACTGATGACTCTATGATTCTGGTCGTCATATGATCCAATAAGTCTTGTAATCGATTCAGCGGCTGGTCTCACACGTGGGGTCAATAGATCTCTCCTGTTGGTATCTCGTGCCGACCTAAAGGCTGTTTTAATGACACGGGAAGGATAGCCTCTTGCTAAAAACCGGTCGCCCAGTTGCTGTGCTTGTTTGTTAAACTCACTAAGGGATGAACAGTTCCTTCTAACACGAAGGAACTGCCCCTTTGGTATTCCCTTAAGTAACGGTAAGGGGTGATGACTCTCCCACCTTAAGAGGCTATTAGTAGCTGTTGGTTTGCGGTACACACTCGTGCCCAAAGTGCCATCTTCATATTTGTAAATTTTTGTATCCAGAAAGGTCAAACTGTCCCCTCCTATCTCATACGTGAATTTTAGGCCTAGCTGATTGGTGTTAAGTTTAGCAACAAACTCCTGAAAGGTTCTTGCATCCCCCGTCCAGAGGACGAGGATGTCATCAATGTAATGACCCCAGAATGTAATCTGGGGTCCCCATATGACATCCCCGTCCCCAAAGACCACCCTATCCTCCCACCAGCCCAGGAACATGTTGGCATAGATGGGGGCACAGGGGCTCCCCATCGCGGTGCCCCTGAGCTGGTGGTAGAATCGGTTGTTAAATAAGAAATAGTTTCGGGTAAGTACAAATGTGAGAAGTTGGATCACAAATACGTTGTGTTCCCTAAATTGGTTCCCTCTTGCATCCAGATAGAATTGTACCGCCTCTAGCCCCCTGTCATGTGGAATGCAGCTATACAGCTGCTCCACATCAATGGATGCCAGAATGGTATTGGCATCCAGTTGTATTCCATCCAATTTACACAGTAGGTCTGTGGTATCTCTAATGTAGGACGGTTGCGTTGTGACAAAGGGGCGAAGTACTCTATCAAGATATATGCCTGGGTTCTGTCCCAGTGCATCTACACCTGAAACAATTGGTCGTCCTTTAAGGGGGTGAAGACCTTTATGGACCTTAGGGGTAGAATAGAACGTAGCTATAGTTGGAAATCGATTGTTAAGAAAGTTGTATTCATCCCTAGAAATCAGAGATTTATCCAAGGCCTTTGATGTCATGCTTTCAAGTTCTAACATGAATTCCCTAGTGGGGTCCGAAGTGAGGACAGCATAGGTGTCTCTATCAGATAATATTCTGATACACATTTTCACATAGTCTGGTGTATCCATAATTATAACATTGCCCCCTTTATCTGAGGGCTTTATGGTTATCAGTTGATTTTTTTCCAAGTTAGAGAGGGCTTCCCTCTCACAAGGTGTCAGGTTGGGTTCACAGTTAGACATTTTTGGTTTAATGTTCCTAATCTCATCTGCCACTAATTTCGAAAAAATATCTAAACTGTTGCAGTCCGTCACGGGTGGCATCTTTTTGCTTTTTAATTTTAAATCAGTGAATGGACCTGCGCCAATTGAGTTATTATCACCTTCCGACAGGCCCGCTAAAAGCCTGACATCCTCCAAGGATTCCAGAGGGATTCCTAGTTGACGGCATTCAGCCAAATCATTCATTCTAAAAAACCTCCTCCATCTAAGTTTCCTTAGAAAGAGTTCAATGTCCTTAATCCAGGTGAAAGAATCAAAATGTGTGGTAGGTACAAAGGATAGGCCTCTATTCAGTACCATTTCCTCAGTTTTTGATAGCCTATATGTGGACAAGTTATAAATCTGATGCCCCTCCTTTGCAGATATTTTTACCACTTCCTCACATTTCTGGGGTATCTTTCCCTGAATGTATAAGGGTCTCGTATCCCTAAAAAAGAGGACGGTGCTGGTGCTTGGGGTTGAGAGGAGGGAGTATAGGAAGAGGGTCCATAAGAGGGTAAGGGCACCGATGATTGACCTGATCCTCCCGCAGTCTGATAATCTGGGGGTCCCTGATGGTCCCTGTTTCCCATTTGTTCCCAACGTCTTCTTCCCCCTCTCTGTCTTTCCCCCCTATTTTTATTAACCCTTGGTCTAGGATCCCTTGGTCTGTTTTCCGTATCAGAAATGTCAGAAGATGAAATATCCCCTGTCCCTTCCTGACAATTAAAGGCTCGCTTATGTTTGAAATCCTCGAGGTCTCTAATGAACCGCTTATGTTTGCGATTTTTTATATTCTGCTGATATTAATCTATAGTGGCCTGTAACGTCAGTTCTTTTGTCTGGAACTCAGGGTCCCCTTTAAATTTTAGGGCCTCTTCTCTAATTGTATGTAAATTCTTCTGAGTTGTTTCCAGTGTACACCTCTCCTCCTCCAACAGTATGTTCATAAATCTCAGAGATGAGGCCAATGACTCTTCTTCCCACCTCTTAATGAGTTGTGGTGTTCTGGTTCTTTCAGCTGGTATAATATTAACCCTGAGGCCCATGGGCACAATGTTGTGTTTGATATAATGCTCCAGTGACTGGACCTCCCACCAAGATTTTGTGTTATTAATATAGGCCGTTTGTAATTCCAAAAATACTGATTTAAGATTTGGTTTGCCAGTAGTTGTAATTTCTAGGGCTTAATCAGAGAATAACTCCTCAGCATCACTAAGCCACCTATTCGTATTTAATGGCCCCGATAGGAAGCCAGCCATATTATCGTAAACCAATTTCAATTTATAAATTAGAGGATCACTTGAAAACCATTTATCTACTCTCTAAAACGTAACATTTATTATATTCATATTAAAATACTATAACAATTGCTAGATGATTGGAAAAATATCCAGATATATCAAAAAGGGGGACATCAAAGTCATGATTGGTGATAGTTCAGTGAAGTCCTAATATAGGTCAGTGGGCAAGGGGTGTACACCACCTGTTGTATTTAGTTAGGTATATAGTTATGATGAACTAAGGGGATCTAAATCTTCCCTGATGTTAACCTTACCTGGCAACGGAGGTCAAAAACACCTTAATTTTTTGGGTGCCCCCCGTTCCTCGGCGGCTAGCCCTAAATGCCCCTGTCACTATAAAGATTATCTTATCCCACCACCAGGTAAAATGTGCTGGAGTGCAGATTCAGTCATATGTCATAATAGAAATCAATAAAAAGGGTTATGTCCAAATTTCATGTAAATACTTGAAATTTCAATTCTCAGTCTATAGATTTACCTATATGGCTATACAGCTGAGAACATACATGAGTTAATGGGTCTAATCAGAATGATGGACCTGTGGTCCCGGTACTTATCCTGCCAGGACTAGCTTGATCCCAGCTTGATCCCGATGCGTTTCCCCCCAACGTCTTGGGGTTCATCAGGGGATATCGGTATATCAAATTATTTCTAGTTAATTTGGGCCATCAATCTATAATGAAAAGGGGTAAGCATTCCTTAATTACATATATGACACTTTGATTAACATATGACCCATATTGAATTGCACATAACTCCTCATCATATCAATCCATGTATTAGGAGTTCTGTATAGTCCTCATGTGGTTCAGTTAGAGTTCTGTTGGAGTTCTGTAACCCCCCATCCAATGTTCTATATAAATAGTGTAAGAGGGCCCAGCAGCAATACTCTGGAAGACTCTGTGGCTAGTGAGTGCCTGCAGTGGCAGCGTTTCACTGCTGCATCAGATCCATATGTCTGGTGCGCGTGCTAAATTAATGTATATAAAGGGTAATAGTTCCCTCCCCCCAACACACAGGCATAGTCTGCCATTTCCGTTTTTCAAAGTTCCCGCCTGTGGGCGGTATCCATATCAGTGTCACAGATAGTAATCTCTATCGGACGCTGCGCTGCGCTGCGTTCCATACCTCGTTTTCATATATGACTTCAGCACTAAACCCATTGTAAGTGGCTGGTTATCCGGCTATACGCCCACCTGGTCATTCATTGGGCGGCCAAACCATGTGGTCCGCAGCGACCCACGTGGGACGCATCTTACATATATGACACTTTGATTAACATATGACCCATATTGAATTGCACATAACTCCTCATCATATGATGAGGAGTTATGTGCAATTCAATATGGGTCATATGTTAATCAAAGTGTCATATATGTAATTAAGGAATGCTTACCCCTTTTCATTATAGATTGATGGCCCAAATTAACTAGAAATAATTTGATATACCGATATCCCCTGATGAACCCCAAGACGTTGGGGGGAAACGCGTCGGGATCAAGCTGGGATCAAGCTAGTCCTGGCAGGATGAGTACCGGGACCACAGGTCCATCATTCTGATTAGACCCATTAACTCATGTATGTTCTCAGCTGTATAGCCATATAGGTAAATCTATAGACTGAGAATTGAAATTTCAAGTATTTACATGAAATTTGGACATAACCCTTTTTATTGATTTCTATTATGACATATGACTGAATCTGCACTCCAGCACATTTTACTTGGTGGTGGGATAAGATAATCTTTATAGTGACAGGGGCATTTAGGGCTAGCCGCCGAGGAACGGGGGCACCCAAAAAATTAAGGTGTTTTTGACCTCCGTTGCCAGGTAGGGTTAACATCAGGGAATATTTAGATCCCTTTAGTTCATCATAACTATATACCTAACTAAATTCAACAGGTGGTGTACACCCCTTGCCCACTGACCTATATTAGGACTTCACTGAACTATCACCAATCACGACTTTGATGTCCCCCTTTTTGATATATCTGGATATTTTTCCAATCATCTAGCAATTGTTATAGTATTTTAATATGAATATAATAAATGTTACGTTTTAGAGAGTAGATAAATGGTTTTCAAGTGATCCTCTAATTTATAAATTGAAATTGGTTTACGATAATATGGCTGGCTTCCTATCGGGGCCATTAAATACGAATAGGTGGCTTAGTGATGCTGAGGAGGTATTCTCAGATAAAGCCCTAGAAATTACAACTACTGGCAAACCAAATCTTAAATCAGTATTTTTGGAATTACAAACGGCCTATATTAATAACACAAAATCTTGGTGGGAGGTCCAGTCACTGGAGCATTATATCAAACACAACATTGTGCCCAGGGGCCTCAGGGTTAATATTATACCAGCTGAAAGAACCAGAACACCACAACTCATTAAGAGGTGGGAAGAAGAGTCATTGGCCTCATCTCTGAGATTTATGAACATACTGTTGGAGGAGGAGAGGTGTACACTGGAAACAACTCAGAAGAATTTACATACAATTAGAGAAGAGGCCCTAAAATTTAAAGGGGACCCTGAGTTCCAGACAAAAGAACTGACATTACAGGCCACTATAGATAAATATCAGCAGAATATAAAAAATCGCAAACATAAGCGGTTCATTAGAGACCTCGAGGATTTCAAACATAAGCGAGCCTTTAATTGTCAGGAAGGGACAGGGGATATTTCATCTTCTGACATTTCTGATACGGAAAACAGACCAAGGGATCCTAGACCAAGGGTTAATAAAAATAGGGGGGAAAGACAGAGAGGGGGAAGAAGACGATGGGAACAAATGGGAAACAGGGACCATCAGGGACCCCCAGATTATCAGACTGCGGGAGGATCAGGTCAATCATCGGTACCCTTACCCTCTTATGGACCCTCTTCCTATACTCCCTCCTCTCAACCCCAAGCACCAGCACCGTCCTCTTTTTTAGGGATACGAGACCCTTATACATTCAGGGAAAGATACCCCAGAAATGTGAGGAAGTAGTAAAAATATCTGCAAAGGAGGGACATCAGATTTATAACTTGTCCACATATAGGCTATCAAAAACTGAGGAAATGGTACTGAATAGAGGCCTATCCTTTGTACCTACCACACATTTTGATTCTTTTACCTGGATTAAGGACATTGAACTCTTTCTAAGGAAACTTAGATGGAGGAGGTTTTTTAGAATGAATGATTTGGCTGAATGCCGTAAACTAGGAATCCCTCTGGAATCCTTGGAGGACGTCAGGCTTTTAGCGGGCCTGTCGGAAGGTGATAATAACTCAATTGGCGCAGGTCCATTCACTGATTTAAAATTAAAAAGCAAAAAGATGCCACCCGTGACGGACTGCAACAGTTTAGATATTTTTTCGAAATTAGTGGCAGATAAGATTAGGAACATTAAACCAAAAATGTCTAACTGTGAACCCAACCTGACACCTTGTGAGAGGGAAGCCCTCTCTAACTTGGAAAAAAATCAACTGATAACCATAAAGCCCTCAGATAAAGGGGGCAATGTTATAATTATGGATACACCAGACTATGTGAAAATGTGTATCAGAATATTATCTGATAGAGACACCTATGCTGTCCTCACTTCGGACCCCACTAGGGAATTCATGTTAGAACTTGAAAGCATGACATCAAAGGCCTTGGATAAATCTCTGATTTCTAGGGATGAATACAACTTTCTTAACAATCGATTTCCAACTATAGCTACGTTCTATTCTACCCCTAAGGTCCATAAAGGTCTTCACCCCCTTAAAGGACGACCAATTGTTTCAGGTGTAGATGCACTGGGACAGAACCCAGGCATATATCTTGATAGAGTACTTCGCCCCTTTGTCACAACGCAACCGTCCTATATTAGAGATACCACAGACCTACTGTGTAAATTGGATGGAATACAACTGGATGCCAATACCATTCTGGCATCCATTGATGTGGAGCAGCTGTATAGCTGCATTCCACATGACAGGGGGCTAGAGGCGGTACAATTCTATCTGGATGCGAGAGGGAACCAATTTAGGGAACACAACGTATTTGTGATCCAACTTCTCACATTTGTACTTACCCGAAACTATTTCTTATTTAACAACCGATTCTACCACCAGCTCAGGGGCACCGCGATGGGGAGCCCCTGTGCCCCCATCTATGCCAACATGTTCCTGGGCTGGTGGGAGGATAGGGTGGTCTTTGGGGACGGGGATGTCATATGGGGACCCCAGATTACATTCTGGGGTCATTACATTGATGACATCCTCGTCCTCTGGACGGGGGATGCAAGAACCTTTCAGGAGTTTGTTGCTAAACTTAACACCAATCAGCTAGGCCTAAAATTCACGTATGAGATAGGAGGGGACAGTTTGACCTTTCTGGATACAAAAATTTACAAATATGAAGATGGCACTTTGGGCACGAGTGTGTACCGCAAACCAACAGCTACTAATAGCCTCTTAAGGTGGGAGAGTCATCACCCCTTACCGTTACTTAAGGGAATACCAAAGGGGCAGTTCCTTCGTGTTAGAAGGAACTGTTCATCCCTTAGTGAGTTTAACAAACAAGCACAGCAACTGGGCGACCGGTTTTTAGCAAGAGGCTATCCTTCCCGTGTCATTAAAACAGCCTTTAGGTCGGCACGAGATACCAACAGGAGAGACCTATTGACCCCACGTGTGAGACCAGCCGCTTAATCGATTACAAGACTTATTGGATCATATGACGACCAGAACCATAGAGTCATCAGTATTCTGAGACGTCACTGGGGTATTCTACAGGCAGACCCTGATCTTAAGGACTTCATCACCCCTTACCCAAGTGTCACCTATAGAAGGGGGAGAACCATTAAAGATATGGTGGTCCATAGTCATTTTGAGCAAAAAAGAGGGGAGGGAACTTGGCTGGATCGTAGACCGATTGGCACATTTAGATGCGGTTCATGCAGCTATTGCCCATACATTGACCAGACAAAAACTTTTGTTAATCTGACTACAGGCAGAAGATTTTATATCAACAGTTTTGCCAATTGTCGGACAGAGGGAGTTGTCTACAGATGTACATGCTCGTGTCCACTGAGCTATATTGGCAAAACTAAACGCCAGCTTCGTATACGGATAGGAGAACACCTGGGGGACATAATACACAGGCGAGATACACCTATTGCCAGACATGTGATACAATGCCACCAGGGAAACCCGAAATCCATTCATTTCCAGGTTATTGAGGTCATTTCGAAATCTCCAAGGAAGGGCAATTGGGATAAAAGAATCTTGCAGCGGGAGGCAAAATGGACCTATCTGCTTGATACACTTAATCCTAGAGGTCTGAATGAAGTTTTCAGTTTTGCCAGTTTTATCTAACAAGGGCTTCCTTTCTACCTTAATTATTTCTACATTAGAAAAAACCCCGATATATTGGATTATAGACTAATTATTTCCAGTAAAGACACCTGGGAGAAGGGTGTAAATTCATATTGGATATGAGATAAAATGAAAATAACATATTGAATTGCACTCCCCTCATCTTCCATATAGGAGATTGATACTGTATAAGGACCCAGAATTGGGACCTCCTAATTGCATATATGTGGTTAATTACTAAAATCTAAACACCCCCCCATCCAATTTCCCTATACATAAACACTATTTAAAGGATGAAGGGTGTTACCATTTTTATTATAGGACTGGTACACATTATTTTTCATATAATCCCCCAACCTCAATATTATGGTAGTTATGGAGACAAAACAGATGTGACAATATAGAAATTATACTAATTGTGCTTTGATGGGACAACTTACTAATAGTAGATACTATTGAGACCTATTTGTTATTAATTGTATCATTACAAGTAACATCAAAACCGTCCGACTGAGGAACCTTTATATAGTCCTCAGTACATCTTAGAACTAACTATGGTATCAGATAGAACGCAGCAGTGCTTTCTATGTTGTCAGTCTCTCTGCAGCACATGGCATTTCCGCCGCCTGTAATGAGAGCGCACTTATTGGGCGGGCGGAACGCAGGAGCATTTTACAGGAAGTGCAGCCTTTCCTTGCTGCACTCAATATAATGAAGGAGGAGGCGGAATCAAGATGCGTCCCACGTGGGTCGCTGCGGACCACATGGTTTGGCCGCCCAATGAATGACCAGGTGGGCATATAGCCGGATAACCAGCCACTTACAATGGGTTTAGTGCTGAAGTCATATATGAAAACGAGGTATGGAACGCAGCGCAGCGTCCGATAGAGATTACTATCTGTGACACTGATATGGATACCGCCCACGGGCGGGAACTTTGAAAAACGGAAATGGCAGACTATGCCTGTGTGTTGGGGGGAGGGAACTATTACCCTTTATATACATTAATTTAGCACGCGCACCAGACATATGGATCTGATGCAGCAGTGAAACGCTGCCACTGCAGGCACTCACTAGCCACAGAGTCTTCCAGAGTATTGCTGCTGGGAGCTCTTACACTATTTATATAGAACATCGGATGGGGGGTTACAGAACTCCAACAGAACTCTAACTGAACCACATGAGGACTATACAGAACTCCTAATACATGGATTGATATGATGAGGAGTTATGTGCAATTCAATATGGGTCATATGTTAATCAAAGTGTCATATATGTGGTGTACACCCCTTGCCCACTGACCTATATTAAGACTTCACTGAACTATCACCAATCACGACTTTGATGTCCCCCTTTTTGATATATCTGGATATTTTTCCAATCATCTAGCAATTGTTATCATGATAGATCTAGCAAGTTTTAGCGGCGTTAGACGGGACGATATATCATGCGATCGCATGAGCGATCGCACCCGCCCCTGTCGTTTGTGCATCACGGGTAATTTGTTGCCCGTGGCGCACAAAGTCGGTAACCCCCGTCACACGTACTTACCTCCCGAACGACCTCGCTGTGGGCGGCGAACATTCTCTTCCTGAAAGGGGGAGGCACCTTCGGCATCACAGCGATGTCACACAGCGTCTGCCCAATAGAAGCGGAGGGGCGGAGATGAGCGTGACGTAACATCTCGCCCACCTCCTTCCTTCCGCATTGCCGGCGGGACGCAGGTAAGCTGTGTTCGTCGTTCCAGGGGTGTCACACGGAGCAATGTATGATGCTTCGGGAATGACGAACTTTTTGCGCGCAGAAGGCGGAACGACTTTATGAAAATGAACGACATGTCAACGAGCAACGATAAGATGAGTATTTTTGAAAGTTCACAGTCGTTCGTAGCTGTCACAATCTATGATATCTCTATAACAATGCCGGATGTGCGTCTCGGAATCCGTGACCCCGACGACATATCGCCCGATATATCGTAGCGTTTGTCGCCGTCCTTACTGGTGAAACTCTTCCAAGTTTAGTTATATAAGCGATTTATGTGAATAACTTCTGAACAACACATAGAGTTGATTATTTTTTTTTGCAAATATTATTCAGGACATTGAGATGTTCATTTTGACTACTTGTGGTCCAGGGTACCTCTTTTCAAATTTAACTTATGGACGATTGAGTACGTTTAATTATGCGTGTATACAGCATTATATAACACAGATTTACGTGAATAACTTCTGAACTACACATAGAGTTGACAATTTTTCTGTCAAATGTTATTCAGGATATTGAGATGTTCATTTTGAGTACTTGTGGTCCAGGGTACCTCTTTTCAAATTAAACTTATGGACGATTGAGTATGTTTAATTATGCGTGTATATAGCATTATATAACACAGATTTACGTGAATAACTTCTGAACTACACATAGAGTTGACAATTTTTCTGTCAAATGTTATTCAGGACATTGAGATGTTCATTTTGAGTATTTGTAGTCCAGGGTACCTCTTTTCAAATTAAACTTATGGATGATTGAGTACGTTTGATTATGCGCGTATAGCGTTATGTGACACAGATTTACGTGAATAATTTCTGAACTACACGTAGACTTGATCATTTTTCTGTGAAATATTATTCAGGACATTGACATGTTCATTTTAAGTACTTGTGGTCCAGGGTACCTCTTTTCAAATTAAACGTATGGACGATTGAGTACATTTGATTATCCGTCTATATAGCATTATATAACACAGATTTACGTGAATAACGTCTGAACTACACATAGAGTTGATTATTTTTTTGGCAAATATTATTCAGGACATTGAGATGTTCATTTTGAGTACTTGGGGTCCAGGGTACCTCTTTTCAAATTAAACTTACGTACGAGTGAGTATGTTTGATTATGCGTGTATATAGCATTATATAACACAGATTTACGTGAATAACATCTGAACTACACATAGAGTTGATAATTTTTCTATCAAGTATTATTCAGGACATTGAGATGTTCATTTTGAGTACTTGTGGTCCAAGGGTACCTCTTTTCAAATTAAGCGTATGGGCGATTGAGTACGTTTGATTATGCGTGTATACAGCATTATATAACACAGATTTACGTGAATAACTTCTGAACTACACATAGAGTTGACAATTTTTCTGTCAAATGTTATTCAGGACATTGAGATGTTCATTTTGAGTACTTGTGGTCCAGGGTACCTCTTTTCAAATTAAACTTATGGACGATTGAGTATGTTTAATTATGCGTGTATATAGCATTATATAACACAGATTTACGTGAATAACTTCTGAACTACACATAGAGTTGACAATTTTTCTGTCAAATGTTATTCAGGACATTGAGATGTTCATTTTGAGTATTTGTAGTCCAGGGTACCTCTTTTCAAATTAAACTTATGGATGATTGAGTACGTTTGATTATGCGCGTATAGCGTTATGTGACACAGATTTACGTGAATAATTTCTGAACTACACGTAGACTTGATCATTTTTCTGTGAAATATTATTCAGGACATTGAGATGTTCATTTTAAGTACTTGTGGTCCAGGGTACCTCTTTTCAAATTAAACGTATGGACGATTGAGTACATTTGATTATCCGTCTATATAGCATTATATAACACAGATTTACGTGAATAACGTCTGAACTACACATAGAGTTGATTATTTTTTTGGCAAATATTATTCAGGACATTGAGATGTTCATTTTGAGTACTTGGGGTCCAGGGTACCTCTTTTCAAATTAAACTTACGTACGAGTGAGTATGTTTGATTATGCGTGTATATAGCATTATATAACACAGATTTACGTGAATAACATCTGAACTACACATAGAGTTGATAATTTTTCTATCAAGTATTATTCAGGACATTGAGATGTTCATTTTGAGTACTTGTGGTCCAAGGGTACCTCTTTTCAAATTAAGCGTATGGGCGATTGAGTACGTTTGATTATGCGTGTATAGCATTATGTGACACAGATTTACGTGAATAACTTCTGAACTGCACATAGACTTGATAATTTTTCTGTCAAATGTTATTCAGGACATTGAGATGTTTATTTTGAGTACTTGTGGTCCAGGGTACCTCTTTTCAAATTAAACGTATGGACGATTGAGTACGTTTGATTATGCGTCTATATAGCATTATATAACACAGATTTACGTGAATTACTTCTGAACTACACATAGAGTTGATTATTTTTCTGTCAAATATTATTCAGGACATTGAGATCTTTTTTTTGAGTACTTGTGGTCCAGGGTGCCTCTTTTCAAATTAAACGTATGGACGATTGAGTACGTTTGATTATGCACGTATAGCATTATATAACACAGATTTACGTGAATAACTTCTGAACTACACATAGACTTGATAATTTTTCTGTCAAATGTTATTCAGGACATTGAGATATTAATTTTGAGTACTTGTGGTCCAGGGTACCTCTTTTCAAATTAAAGTTACGTACGATTGAGTACGTTTGATTATGCGTGTATATAGCATTATATAACACAGATTTACGTGAATAACTTCTGAACTACACATAGAGTTGATAATTTTTCTCTCAAATGTTATTCAGGACATTGAGATGTTCATTTTGAGTACTTGTGGTCCAGGGTACCTCTTTTCAAATTAAACGTATGGACGATTGATTACGTTTGATTATGCGCATATAGCATTATGTGACACAGATTTACGTGAATAACTTCTGAACTACACATAGAGTTGATTATTTTTTTGGCAAATATTATTCAGGACATTGAGATGTTCATTTTGAGTACTTGGGGTCCAGGGTACCTCTTTTCAAATTAAACGTATGGACGATTGAGTACGTTTAATTATGCGTGTATATAGCATTATATAACACAGATTTACGTGAATAACTTCTGAACTACACATAGACTTGATGATAGAAAAATTAAGTATTATTCAGGACATTGAGATGTTCATTTTGAGTACTTGTGGTCCAGGGTACCTCTTTTCAAATCAAAATTATGTACGATTGAGTACGTTTGATTATGCGCGTATAGCGTTATATAGCTCAGAATTTTAAATTCATACAGAACCTTGAGGCATTCATTTTGAGCACTTGTGGACCAGGGTACCTTGATCAAAATTAAAATTATGTATAATCAGTTGGTTTTAAAATAGTTGGTGCACCATAGATGAATGAATATCTAATAGCTAAAGTCTAACTGCAGACTAACTTGAATCTGGTCTGCAGCAGGACTGTGCGGGGCTCAGTGCTGGCTCCGCCTCTTCCTTGCTTTTCTGCCTCTCAATGATTCTGCTGCTGGCAGCTCCTGTGTCTGGAATGGATGGTAAGATGCAAACAGCATCCATCCAGCATTGTGTACTGTGAGGGAGGGACTGGGGATGTTACTCTATGGGTTGCTGGGTATGTTACCCAGTGAGGTTGCTATGGATGTTACCCTGTGGGGCTGAGGGCTGTAGGGTCAGCTGCACTCCATACCCTGTATGAGGAGGAGGGGTGTTACACTGTGTGCTGGGCCTGAAGTATTGCACGGTGCTGTGTGTTGCACTTGTGTGTGAAGGGCATAGGTATCAATTCAGCATTTTATACTCCGAGCGGCAGTGAACTTTTATGGGATTGGCGTTACATTGTATAATACATGAGAGGAGGTTGGAGGGGGATTGTCTCATAGTGACTCAGAACTTTTTTTATCTGGATCACAACCTGCAGAGGTCAAATGGGTGGTCCGGCTTTGGGGTACAAGTCTGCAATTTATGTGACTGCAAACTTGTGAATTCTCAGAGCTCACAGTGTGCGTGCTGTAAGGATTCGCCGGTGCCAGCGGCGGGTGCATGACTGCAAGTATGTGATTTGCATACATGCAGTCACCTTTCGGCAATACATCCATTGCCTTGATCAGTACAAGAGAATTGTCGAGTTCTTTATGGTCCGTGTGTCCATGCAAAACATGCGGTTTTTTTTCCCAGCAGCACAGATGAATATTGACAATACAAATGTATGATCCTGTGAACCACACGTACAGCACACGGATGGTATTAGTGTACAGCCCGTGGGCTATCTTTGTTTAAAGGGGAGTCCAATACTTCGGCATTCCTTTCTCAATCCTTTTTCCCCCCTAGTAAAATAGTAACTACTATACTCTCCACTGGTGTCGGCACTGTTACATCAGTGTAAGCACTGGCTCTCCCAAGGATTGCAATGCATTATGTTACACTGTCCAATCAGCGCTGGCTTCAGTCTCCCCATCTGCGGACAAATCAAGACAACTGAAGGAGGTAAAGGTCAGTTCTGATTGGCTTCAGGGATCATGTGACATTACAGTGTCATGTGATCCCTGGGAGAGCCAATGCCAACACTGCCGGAGCCGCAGCGGAGGTGAGTATAGGTATTATTAGGCCTTGTGCGCGCTAGACGGAATTTCCCGCGGACTTGATGTATGTTTCGCTGCAGAAAATGTTCATAACATCTCTGCAGTGATTCACCAGCAAATCCTATGGGAAAATAGAATGCTGTGCGCACTATGTGGATTTTGACAGCTGCATGTTTTGCTGCGGGATTCCCGCAGCAAAAACAATAGCATGTCACTTCTTTTCCGCAGGTAGCTGCGGGACTGGCTACCGGAGGAACCTCCAGTAATGCCAGGCCTGGATTCAGTTACCTGCACTGAACTCCGGAACTGTCACCTGAGCTCTGGAGTGCAGCCTAGACTAAACTGCGAGCGCCGAGTGATTGTTTCCCCAGCGATTGCAGTTTAGTTCAGGCCGGGCTGATCTCCGGAGCTCAGGTGACAGCTGTAGAGAAGCTGGACTGCATTCCGGAGCTGTCACCTGAGCTCCGGAGATCAGCCCGGCCTGAACTAAATTGCAATCGCCGGGAAATCAATCACTCAGCGCTCGCAGTTTAGTCTAGGATGCAATCGCCCGGGAATCAATCACTCGGCGCTCGCAGTTTAGTCTAGGCTGCAATTGCCAGGGATTCAATCACTTGGCGCTCGCAGTTTAGTCTAGGCTGCACTCCGGAGCTCAGGTGGGAGCTCCGGAGTTCAGTGCAGGTAACTGCAGCCAGGCCTGGTATTACTGGAGATTCCACCAGTAGCCAGTCCGATGCTGGCTGCGGCATTTCCGCACCAAATCCGCACCAAATCCGCAGCAAAATGCAACAAACCGCATGCGGATTTGGATACGGATTTCGGTGCGGTATTTTCACGCAGGTGCCGAAATCTTACTGAGGCTCTGGAATTTTCTTAAGAAAATTCCTTTTTCCAGTGCGCACAGGGCCTTAGTTTACAGTAGGGAAACATAGGTACAGTGCTGGCCAAAATTATTGGCACACCTGCAATTCTGTCAGATAATACTCAGTTTCTTCTTGAAAATGATTGCAATCACAAATTCTTTGGAATTATTAACTTCATTTATTTTGCTTGCAATGAAAAAACAACAAAAGAGAATGAAACAAAAATCAAATCATTGATGATTTCACACAAAACTCCAAAAATGGGTTAGACAAAAGTATTGGCACCCTTAGCCTAATACTTGGTTGCACAACCTTTAGCTAAAATAACTGCGAATAACCGCTTCCGGTAACCATCAATGAGTTTCTTACAATGCTCTGCTGGAATTTTAGACCATTCTTCTTTGGCAAACTGCTCCAGGTCCCTGAGATTTGAAGGGTGCCTTCTCCAAACTGCCATTTTGAGATCTCTCCACAGGTGTTCTATGGGATTCAGGTCTGGACTCATTGCTGGCCACTTTAGTAGTCTCCAGTGCTTTCTCTCAAACCATTTTTTATTGCTTTTTGAAGTGTGTTTTGGGTCATTGTCCTGCTGGAAGACCCATGACCTCTGAGGGAGACCCAGCTTTCTCACACTGGGCCCTACATTATGCTGCAAAATTTGTTGGTAGTCTTCAGACTTCATATCTATCCCCCATTTCCGTAAGATGGCTGGCTTGTCATTGTAAATAAGCACTTGTACCTTGCCCCCCCATATCATATCTCATTGTAGATTGTAAGCTCTCATGAGCAGGGTTGTCTTTTTTTTCCCTCTAAATATTGTATTTTCTATACCTGTTACTTGTTTGTATATGATCCTCCTGAATTGTAAAGCGCTGCGGAATATGTTGGCGCTATAGAAAGATTATTATTATTATTATTATTATAATGCCATGCACACGGTCAAGCAGTCCAGTGCCAGAGGCAGCAAAGCAACCCCAAAACATCAGGGAACCTCCGCCATGTTTGACTGTAGGGACCGTGTTCTTTTCTTTGAATGCCTCTTTTTTTTCCTGTAAACTCTATGTTGATGGCTTTGCCCAAAAAGCTCTACTTTTGTCTCATCTGACCAGAGAACATTCTTCCAAAACATTTTAGGCTTTCTCACGGGTTGACACTGTTGTACCCTCGGACTGCAGGGCAGCTTGAACTTGTTTGGATGTTAGTCGAGGTTCTTTATCCACCATCCGCACAATCTTGCGTTGAAATCTCTCGTCAATTTTTCTTTTCCTTCCACATCTAGGGAGGTTAGCCACAGTGCCATGTGCTTTAAACTTCTTGATGACACTGCACACCGTAGACACAGGAACTTTCAGGTGTTTGGAGATGGACTTGTAGCCTTGATATTGCTCATGCTTCCTCACAATTTGGATTCTCAAGTCCTCAGACAGTTCTTTGGTCTTCTTTCTTTTCTCCATGCTCAATGTGGTACACACAAGGACAAAGGACAGAGGTTGAGTCAACTTTAATCCATGTCAACTGGCTGCACGTGTGATTTAGTTATTGCCAACACCTGTTAGGTGCCACAGGTAAGTTACAGGTGCTGTTAATTACACAAATTAGAGAAGCATCACATGATTTTTCAAACAGTGCAAATACTTTTGTCCACCCCCTTTTTATGTTTGGTGTGGAATTATATCCAATTTGACTTTATGACAATTTTTTTTATTTTTTTTCATTGAAGACAAATTAAAAGATAATAATACCAAAGAATTTGTGATTGCAATAATTTTCAAGAAGAAACTGAGTATTATCTGACAGAATTGCAGGGGTGCCAATACTTTTGGCCAGCACTGTACATAGGTATTGTGAAGGGGTTGTCAGAGTAATGGACAACCCCTGAAATATTGCAAAGGATAGGAGATTTGTCATTTATTGGTGGTGCAAAGATACATGTGATTAGATATGTTTGTGTGTAAAAACGTATTTGGATGTTTGGGGCATATTTACTAAATTGGTAAGAGCTCTACATTGGGATATGCCATTTGTCTTTTCTGGAATAGATCAGTAGAATTTTATGCGCAAAACGATCTTTTCCATAATTGCTACAATCAGCAACACAGGCGTCCTCCATATTGCACATCAATTCCACTTGTCTGTTCCTAAACCAGAAAAGATGTTAGATCAAGAGAAGGACATACCTTATATACCAGGAAGGAGACAAATACCACGCTAAGGATATATATATATATACACCAAAATGTACCCAGGAGGGGGATATATATACCCGAAGGGGCCCAGGATGGGACATATATACAAGGAGGGGGACATATATACCAGGAAGGGGACAGAAACCAGGATGCGGACATATATACCAGAATGTGCCCAGAAGAGGGATATACATGCCAGAAGAGGTTCAAGATGAGGACATATATAGCACGAAGATATATATGCTAGGAAGGGGACAAATAAACCAGAATAGCAACATATATACCAGGATGAGCCCAGTAGTGGAACATGTATACCAGGATGGGGACATATTTACCAGGAGGAGGACATATATACCAGGAGAATATTATACAGAAGGGCAGTGTGTGGGGGGATATTATACAAAAGGGCAGTGTGTGTGGATATTATACAGAGGGGCTGTGTGTGAATATTATGCTGAGGAGCAGTGTGTGTGTGGGGGGGAATAGTATACAGAGGAGCAGTGTGGGGAGGGGATATTATACATGGGGCAGTGTGGGAGAGATTATGAAGATAGGTTGAGTAAAGGGTCTATTATGGAGTGTGGCGGTGTAAGGGGTTTATTATTAATTTTCTGAGGGAAATACTTCATTTTCTGGAACAACTGCAAGGGTGCTAACACTTTTGGCCATGACTGTATGTGTGTATATATATAATATAATATATATAATATTATATATATATATATATATATATATATATATACATACATATACATACATACATACACACACACGTTTTTCCAAGAGTGGTGGTGAGACTGTAGAAGACTTGATGGGTGGAGGCGGACCTGGGGTGGAGCTTGGGCGGAGTCTCAAGGGGGCCCCAAAATTTTGCCAGTATGGGGCCCTGAAATTCCTAGTGGCAGCCCTGCCCCTAGATATTTTATAGAAGATGTCTGCCATCGAAACGGGAATTTTTGTTTTAATAGGGAGACTTCTTCTGTTTTAAGGGAGATGTTTAATGCCTCTGTTTTGGAGTAGTTTATTTTAAAATTGCTCAGATTTCCGAATCACTCAAATTCTTTTAGTAGGGAAGGGAAGGTGATCAGAGGTTGAGACGTGTAGAGTAGGAGGTCATCCGCGTACATGGCTGTCTTAAATTCCCTATCTCCGAAGGTCAGACCGTGTACACTGGGGTTCTGTCTAATGGCTACCGCAAGGTGCTCCATAACAATGATATATAAGAGAGGGGATAGAGGGCATCCCTGGCGAGTACCGTTTCTAATTTCCACTGGGTCCAAGAGGGCCCCGTTAACCCTGACTCGGGCCGATGGTCTGGAGTATAATGCCATTATCTTGCTCACAAAGTTCGGGCCTATACCAATCTGCCTTAATGCTGAGTTCATGAATACCCAGTGTACCTGGTCGAAAGCCTTTTCTGCGTCTATCAAAAGAATCCCTAGGGGCTCGCCTCTCGATGTAGCTCTGGCTATTAGGTGTATTGTTTTGTTCACATTGTCTTAGGCCTCTCTACCCTGCATGAACCCAACCTGATCTGTGTGTATAATGGATGGCAATAGAGGTGCCAACTGGTTGGCCAATACTTTCGCAAAGATTTTTACGTCAATATTTATTAGTGAGATCGGGCGGTAGTTGGCCACCAGTGTTTGATCTTTTCCGGGTTTAGGCAAGACCGTGATATGGGCTTCTAGTGATTGTGGAGTAAATGGGGACGACTCGGATACTGAGTTATATACTTTTGTGAGGAATGGAGTAATTTGAGTTTTGAAAAGTTTATAAAAACGTGGGAGAGAACCCGTCTGGTCCCAGGCTTTTGCCGCTCAGAGAGTCTTCTATTGCCGTGGCCACCTCCCCCTCCCCAAATGCTGCATCCAAACCCCTGGCGTCTTCCTGGTCTAATGTGGGTAGGGCTGTTTCTGTAATGTATGAATCCTTTCGGGTCTGTAGATCCCACGGAGCCATTTCGGAGAATTTACCCCGAATATTGTATAGATCTGTATAATATTCTTTAAAATAGTTTAAGATTTTTACGGGGTCCTGCGTGTCTATGTTTCCCTGTGTCTTTAGTTTAGTAACATGCAAAGCTTGGTTACGCCGGTGTAATAGGCGCGAGAGTTGTCGCCCGCTTTTGTCTGAGTGGCTGTATAGTAGTCTTTTAAATTGATTGTGGAACCTAAGAAGCCTACAATCCAAAAGCTTCCTTAATTTATCTCTTGCTGTTGTGAGGTTGGCTAGTACATCCGGGGAGGGATTAGATTTATGTGTTGTCTCTAGTGTAGTGATCTTTTGGAGAAGCTGGGCTACCTCCTGTGCTCTCTCTTTTTTAATCCGTGTCCCATGCTTTATTAGGGTCCCCCTTATCACACATTTAAATGCCTCCCACTGAAACGGTAGGGGTGTGGAGTCCGCTGCGTGGGTGGCTATGAAGAATTCCATAGACTCCCTTAAGTCTGTTACGCATTGTTCGTCTCTCAATAAGGAGTCATTAAGCCTTCCCCTCCATGTTCGGTTTGGATAATCCGGCGGAGAAACCTCCAAGAATACTGTGGCATGATCAGACCAGACCACATTCCCTATACTAGCGATTGGGTGCCACGAAAGGACTCTCTGGCTGAACAGAATAAAATCGATGCGACTGTAAGTCTGGTGGGGATTGGAGAAAAATGTATAGTCCCTGTCTGTGGGGTGCATGATTCTCCATGCATCAACCAGGTGGAAATTGGCTAACTCACGTTTCAGGGCATTTAGGTGTCTCAGAGGTATGGAGCTTCTCCCCGTCGACACGTCCATTGTGGAATTTAATACAAAGTTAAAGTCGCCTCTGATAGAACCTTTAAAAAAGAGCGGCATGCGTTAGTTTGGTTAATATTTGGTCCACACCAACCTGCAATCGTATAGACCACAGAGCCTATTTTTATTTTTAGCAGTGCGTATCTGCCTGCCTCATCTGTCTTGGAGTCCAAAATCGTGTGGACCAGGTTTTTGTGTATTGCGATTGAGACCCCTTTAGATCTTGATTCATTGTGCTGTGGTACCAATGTGTAAAATATCTATTGTGTAGATTTTGTATATGGCAAGTTTTAAAGTGTGTTTCCTGAAAGATAAGAATCTGGGTTCTTTGTTTGTGCATCTCGTATAGGATATGTGACCTCTTTGGGGCACGTTGAATCCCCTAACATTTAGTGAGCCTATTTTGGGCCCCAGCATTCTGTCCCAGTGCAGCACTACCTCCTAAAGGGAAGAACACTATGGGCAGTAGGGGGTTTGACGAATGGAGGGAGGGGGGGGAGGGAGAAAAGAAGTATAGAGGTATAGGTGGAGAGGAGTAGAATTCCTTTAGGAGGCAGAAGAATGAAAAGGGAGAAATGGAAAGACAAAGAAGTCAAGGGTTCAGTATCTCAAGCTGACCTCTATCTCCCTAACTCTCCTCCAAGGGTACATCAGGAGGGAAGGGAGAAAAAAACAAAAATAGATAACTTTAAATTCTCCCCCCTCTTACCCTCGACAACAAGAGAAAAGGGTAACAATATTTAACTAATCCTCGCAACGTGAGGATTGGTACTCTCTCTGGGGGTTGTGCTTTCCAAGAGGAGAGTCTCCCCCCAAGCCAAGAACATGACATGTAAACTTAACAGTATATTATTGCAAACGTTTGAACAAATGCCCTATAAATGTGCCAATGCTGTGTAACGGTTCCGGATTCCTTCTGTTATGCCTTCTGTGTGGGCCTCATTTTGGTACATATACTTATATACATCTTCCGTTAGGAGGAGACGGTGACCCCGCCCCACTTGCCCCATGTTATTCTCAGGTATTGGTATAGGATGACCGGTCACAGTGGGTCCGTTCTCCGAGGTAACTACCTCCAAATCTTAGCAGGAATTCAAATCTTAGTTGACTCAGGACGCACGTGACCAACCCCCGTAGCCCGATTATCAGCAAGACACTTTTACTTTATAACTGTGTTAAAGTCCAACCTCTCAGAACTTCGGTCATTTACTGCTCCATTTTCTCCTGTCTCTGTCTTCTCCTTAGTTCTCTGCGCCATTGAGGTTCCGGGCGATTTGGACCATTCTCCTGTAGTCCTGATCGTAACTCAGGTCACTCTGTTATCTGGACCTGCGGAAGATTCAATGCTGCCGTAAAGTCCTGGAGGCCTCTGGGATGAGTAAGCATGTGCATCCGGCCCTCTCAATGTACTCTCAGACGGAAGGGGAAGCCCCATGTGTAGGGTATGTTACGCTCTCTCAGGATATCTAGTAAGGGCCTCAGGGCTTTTCTTTTCTGTAGGGCCATCTGGACAAATCCATGAGAATCTGCAAGCGGGATCCCTGGAAGCAAATATCTCCCGCCGCCCGGGCTTGTGTCATTATTGAGTCTTTCACTTGGTATCTGTGGACTCTACAGATTACATCCCGTGGGTAGTTTGGGTCCACAGGTTTAGGGCCCAAGGCTCTGTGGGCTCTATCCAGCTCCAGATGGGAATCTCTGGGGGAGCCGAGCAAGGGGTTAAATATTTCTTGAAGTGTTGTATGCAGCTCGCCTGGGGACACAGATTCTGGGAGCCCTTTGATTCTTATATTGTTTCTTCTTCCTTTGTTCTCGGCATCATCTATCATATCTTCCAGCTAGTGAAGTTGAAAAGAGCGAACGGACATGTCCTCATTTTGTGTTGTGATTTGGCAGACAATGTGGATGTGGTTGCCTCGACTGCTGTTACTCTTTCACCCCAATGCTGAACCTCATCTTTCAACACTGTCAATTCAGCTTTATAGGATTTTTCTAATCTTTCGACATACTGCTCCATATCGTGTTTGGTTGGAATGTTCATAATATGAGCAGCAAGGCATTGAATATCCATGGCCAACGTGAATCCCCCTTGAGCCCCCCCCCCCCCCCCCCCGTTGTTGTCTGTCTCAGCTTCTGTGCTTTGGCACTGTGATGTGAGTTCACTTCTCGGTGCTGTTATTTAGAGCCCGTGCTTGTGTCTGCTCCGTCTGCCCCATGCTGCCGCTGCACAGCTCGTTCGGCTCCTGTATCTCCCCTGACAGGGACTCACATTCACTTGGTGACCATGACGCCATCTGCTGTACTGTTTCTGAGCTCACAGCACCATCTTGCTTCCACGTGGACTTTGACTCGCCGCCTGCTGGGGTTTCTTGCGACTCTGGAGTCACTCGGTCGAGTCACTCGGTCAGAGGTATGTGGAGCTGTGCTGGGTGTCACTTCTGCCGCCTGTCGGTTCACAGCACTCCTCAGAGAGATGCACTGGTGGATGGTCGCTGTGTCCTCCATGACGGTTTGCCTGGGGCCTGTCAGATACCGGGTTATGCCTCCAGTTACTGTTGCAGACTGTCCCACAAGCGCTGCCTTCGGTCCCTGTTTCTTCTTGATTCCCATAGGCCGGTTTTGGGCTGGTTTGCTGCTCTATTTCGCTGTTAGTTCTTGGCTCGGGCCAGGAGCTGTGCTTACACACGTCTTGTCTCCGCCATGGCCAGGCCACGCCCCCCGTGCCATCCTTTTTCTTAACTAGGACCAGTGGAGCTGCCCAGAGGCTACAACTCTCTCTGATAACCCCAGCCTCCTTCATGTCCTGTAACATCTCTTTGGCACGCCGATAATAAGCTGGTGGCATAGGTCTGTACCGCTCTTTGATGGGGGAATGATTTCCTGTGGGGATTTGATGTGATACCCCTTTTATCCTCCCAAAGTCTAATAAATGTTTAATGAAAACCTGTTCATACTCTTGCACCACCCGATAGACTCTTTGTTTTTGATAATAAGGGGTTGAATCAGTCCCCACGTGCAGCTCTTGACACCAACCTTCTAGGTGCTCAGTGGTACAATTCCCCTTTACTGGCTCTGGTGGGATTGAGGGTTCCACTGCCTGGATAGAGTGATCATTGACAGTGAATAGTTTAGCAATGGTGGCATACCAAGGCAATTTAGCTTCCACCTCCCCACAATTTAACACTCTGACAGGTACTTTTCCCCTACGTACATCAACCACCCCCCGGGCCGTCAGGATCGTGGACCAGCTCTCTGAGTACACGGGTTCTACCATGGCTTGGTAAACCCGCCCTCCAAGGCCCACTGCTGCCCGACACCACATCATCATTTCACTTTTTGGTGGTACCACGATAGGGACTGAGTCTGTCACTCGTACATTGCCAATCTCTCCACCAGATAAGTTTACCTGCTACTTCTGCAAGAGGGCTCAGATCTCTTTCTGCAGGGCCCTCTGATGCCCAGCAGCGGCAGTTCTGGCAATCTTTTGGAGCAAAAACAACACTTTTCCCAGCCAATTCTCAATGACATTTGTACCTAAAATCATCTGGGGATTTTTCTCATTGACATCAGTTTCAACCACAATCAATCCTTGACTCCTTAGCTCGACCCCCCCCCCCACCTTTATGGTTACCTCTTTAAACCCTATTTGAGTCACTGGTAACCCATTAACAGCATAAATGGTGAGGCCGGAGTCTGGACGGGTGAGCTCAGCATCAGCCAGAATCTCTTGTACAGAACATATGGGATAGTGGTTACCTGTGAACCGGTGTCCAGAAATGCAGATGTGGGAATGCCGTCCAGGGTAATGGACAGGATTGGTCGTCCTCCCACATATCTGTCAAGCCAAACCTGTAGGCCTGGTTGTCCTACTCCTGGGGATTGTCCCTTGACCCCAGGGGTTGCGAGTTTAAAGGGGTTGTCGCACCCAGCGATACGGGGTACTCGGTTCCGGGCAGTGTCTCTCTTGGGAATGTCACAGTGGTGGCCATTACCCGTATTTGTGCCCTGGGCCCTTTTTGTAATGGGGATATTTACAGGGGAGAATAAGAATCTTCACATGTGACGCCACTTGCGGTGTTGCGGCTAAGTGTAGGGAGATGCCGCTGCAGAATGTCTCTACTGGGGCTGGTTGTATTGGCAGCTAGAATAGTAGTCCTTCTGCAAGTAGGGTTTTTGCCCCAGAGGGTGTATGGTGCAGTGGGCGTCGGAAGAAGGTAGTCCACATAAGTATTCAGTGCAATTGGTTTACTCACTGCTGAAGACGTTAACTGGTTGCCCGAGGCCGGCTGGTTTCGCCTCCAGATCCCCTTCATCCCAGTGCCAGTGTGGTTCTCTGGTACCTTCTTCCCCTGCACCTGTCTCTGGTAAATGGGTCCCTGTGGTATAGAAGAGCTGGGGGTCCCTGGTCTGTGGTTTGTCCCCTTCTGTCTACCTGATGGTAGCGTGAACCCCGTGGGCTTGGAGTCTCTGGTCCTGTCCCCGGTTCTCCCTTTGCTACTGAGCCTTCAGATTCTTTAGTGTCAGCAAGGTCCCTGATGGTCCCCTTTCTGTGCAGGTGTTAACAGGTCGGTCTGGAGCTCTTTCCTGTCCTAGGATCCTGTACCCCATCGGTGCGTAGTTTCGGGAGTACTCCACCATCAACCACTTCTGCTGGGTACCAGGTCACCATTAATCTGGGTCAGGGTGTCACTTTGCTTCCACCTTCACTCTCCTGCTGTCAACTCTCAACTGACTACTCTCCACAGTCTGCCCCTCCCACCTGGTCAACTAGTGGACTGGATTGGCTCAACCTCTAGGCTACCATCCATTGCTCCCACCCTAGATGGGTACCATTGTATGGGGGAATTGTTGGCATAACTGTGATTACCTGGGTCCCTAAGGGGGTAGGCCCTGCATCCTGGTGGGGATGCAGAACCTTGTAGCACTTTGATGTTTCAGGGGCGCTACAGACACACTCTGGCAAGATGTCCCTCCTTGTTACACCGACGGCAGATGGGTTGTCCAGACGAATCATAACGGTCACTGTACCTCCCTCGAGTCGATGGGATCCTCCTTCCTCACATCCAGGGGACGTCCTCAGGGCAGTCGGCCAGCTGGATCTTGTCTGATGACTTGGATTCCGGAGCGAGTTGCATGGCTCTGAGGATCATGGCGACATCCTTGCTGAGTGGTTGCACTTGGGAATGCAGATCATCAGAAGCACCGGGTGTTGCAGCACTTGTCTTTGCTAGGGTTAGAGAAACAGGTTCCACCTCTTGGGATGGGATGCTGCCTTGCCGTAATTGAAGAGCAGAGTCTGTAGTTGTTGGGGGCTGTTATGCTTTTATAGCCCAGTCTTTTAAGACAGCAAAGTCTTCATCAGCATGTTCAAGAGCCCACAGGCGCAGCTGCTTATGGTCCTCAGAGGATTGAAGGCCCTGCAGGAACTGTTCCATTATAATACTGTTCTCTTCTCTGGCACTGATACGGTCTACATGTTTTAATGTCTTTAATGCTGCCTGGAGCCTTAGTGCATAGTCTCTTATGTTGTTAAACATAGAAAAATCCAGTTTTTCATTTCTTGCAATGTTATGCTAACTCCAAAAAGCCTTAGATGAAGAAAATTGGGGTAATTACACATATATATAATGCAAAAACACTTTATTGATACAAAATAACACACAAAGATCACAGAATGTTAATTAAAAACCACATAAAAGACAGAGTATTACAGCGTACGATGCACACAAAAAGGGAAAAGACACCATGGGTTAAACCTCTACTATGGCCTGTGTGTTATGCAATGAGATACGGTAATTTTCATATCATGAATCTTGGTATAAAAAGAAAGTCAATCTATGATCAAATGAGCATCCCACACTAGCAATGCCTTCAAATGTGAAAAATTATTTAGTTTGTATATGTTGGCATGCGTATGGGCTGTCAGGAAATGTACTGGAAGCTAGAGCAGTGCCATGTCCGCTCCATGTATTCATACAGGAGAAGTTCACCTACAACACTGATATATGTCTGAAGCTTGTTATAACTAAGTTCCAACTCTAACAAGACTAATGCATTAAATAGGCACACTTAATTCTCAGTCATACTAAATAGTTTTACATTGTGTGCATGTATTAGAAGCCTAAGTAAGCTGAGTTGAAACAAAGTGATATAAAACAGCTACTTGGTTGACAATATAGCAGGCCAAGTAAAGAAACATAAATTGTATCAGTTTACAAAGAGCCAGGTTAAATCAGTGTATGTGAGTCTACTCCTGAGCATTCAGACACAATAAAACATGTGAACATAACCTTTGGATCAATAGAGCGGTTCAGCTAATATAATCAAGTCAGGCTAGTATACCATACCCATGTTGGTATGTGACAGGTGTCTCCTCCTATGCCCCGATGTGCATTTCACATCGAGCTTCCTCAGGGGGCTACTGGTTAATCGGTACCCCACATCTTATGTAGCTACCGTTGCCTTGTAAAACCAGCTGCAGATCATTGGCGGCACGCGCATGCCGCCATCCACCCACCGCCCCAGGACCGCCGCTCGTCAGCGGCAGAGACACGCGCACACTGTCTGTGGAAGGCCAGCGCGCACGTGCCGTCCTGTAGACAGCGGCGCAATCCCGGACGGCAGGCGGAGTGCGGCAGGCACGCGCACAGAGCCACAGTGGTGCTGCGGCTGCAGTTCTCCAAGCTGTGACACAAGCACAATTTGCCAGCAATCAGACACTGCAAGTGATGTCAACCCTGTGTGCACAGTATGTTACTAAAAACCTATAGTGCATAATATTTAAATACGCTAGGGGCCGTAGATCATGCTAAATACCACTATATAAACTCTGACAAATGGCAAAAATCAACGAATAGCAATAGAAAACAATACCAATCCTACATACAAAGCATATTGCCTAGGCATGTAACAGCAGTAGTAACATATATATAAATTGTGTGTCCCATCTCAGCACAAATATATATAATTCATCAACAAGTGCACAGTGCACAGAATCCTTGGACAGCGGCGGCCACAAATTGTTTCAGATGATAATGTCCAGTCTGCAGTGGATAATAGGTAGAGGCACGGAGATGGTTCTAAGGGGTAACATAAAACTGCAATATAAACAAGTTAAAACATTTTTTTAAAAAAAACGATTAAAAATGTGAAAACGAAGAACAGGAGATTATGCACCACAATCAGATATTGGAAATGGAGACATCTAATTGCAAGTTAATTAATAAATAATTGATGCTGGACAGGGAGTCAACTAGAGAAAACAAGCAAAAGAATTTGTTTCATTTAATCCCAGAGGGGACATTGTCCCAGCATTGTGATCCATTTACACTCTTGCTGGAGCAATTTCCTTTTAATGTTACCCCCTCTAGTACCCACAGTGACATGTTCTATTCCTTTTACTAGGAAAGATCGAGGATCATAATTATGTTTTAATTTATAGTGCCGAGGAATAGTTTTTAATTCTTCAATATTTGTGATACTTTTGGCAGCAATAATGTCCCTGACATGTTCCCTGGTCCTCACTCTCAGTTGCCGGGATGTCAGGCCTATATATATAAGGCCACAGCCACAGGTGGCATAATATATCACCTGCGTTGTTGATCAGGTGATATATTGATTGATTTTAAACTCTTTGTCCCCTCCAGATGACCTAAAGGTTTTGGCTCTAGACATGTTGGCACAGGCCATACAGTCTCCACATGGGAAACATCCTTTCGTTGGTGGGCCTGTGCCAAATAGTCTTTGGGTATTTGCCACATAGTGGCTCTTAACCAATATGCCTTTTAGATTTTTCCCCTCCTATATGTCATCTGAGGGTAATTCAATAAATAATTCTGTAGGCTGGGCTCTGTTTGCAGTATGGGCCAGTATCGCTGCAAGATCTCCTTCACCTTATTGCATTGTGGGTTGTATGTGGTAATAAATCTGATGCTATTACTCTCATTTTGTGGCTTGGGGGAAGGCTGCAGATATGCTTAGGGAGCGTTTTCAGTCACAAGGATACAGCAGAAGGTCCATTAAGCACGGCTACAATAGGGCAAAAAAATCCACACGTGAGTCACTCCTGCAGCCTTCCCCCAAGCCACAAAATGAGAGTAATAGCATTGAGTTTTCCTTCCCCTTTTAATATAAACATTTTTCTCCATGTAAATAATATAATTCACTTGGGCTACAAGTGTCGGATTCCTTGTGTCAAGCCACTCATGACCAATAGACAATGCCAAAAGCGTCTTACCTGTGCCGAGGAGAAAAAGAACTGGACTGTTACTCAGTGGTCCAAGGTGTTGTTTTCAGATAAAAGTAAATTTTGCATTTCATTTGGAAATCAAGTTCCCAGAGTCTGGAGGAAGAGAGTAGAGGCCACAATCCAAGCTGCTTGAGGTCTAGCGTGAAGTTTCCACAATCAGTGATAGTTTGGGGAGCCATGTCATCTGTTGGTGTAGCTCCATTGTGTTTTATCAAGACCAAAGTCAGCACAGCCGTCTACCAGCAAATTTTAGAGCACTTCATGCTTCCCTCTGCTGACAAGCTTCTTGGAGATGAAAATTTCATTTTCCAGCAGGACTGTACACACTGCCAAAAGTACCAATACTTGGTTTAATAACAAAAGTATCACTGTGCTTGATTGGCCAGCAAACTCGCCTGATCTAAACCACATAGAGAATCTATGGGGTATTGTCAAGAGGAAGATGAGACACCAGACCCAACAATAAAGACAAGCTGAAAGCTGCTATCAAAGCAACCTGGGCTTCCAGAACACCTCAGCAGTGCCACAGGTTGATCGCCTCCATGCCACCCAGCATTGATGCAGTAATTCATGCAAAGGAACCCAGACCAAGTCTTAAATGCATTTAATGTACAGACTTTTCAGTAGGCGCCAACACTTCTGAGTTTAAAATATTTTTTTTCAGATGGTCTTATATAATATTCTAATTTTCATTTTATCTAATCAGATATAGCGCTCCATCAGACCAGCGTCTTTTTTCCTTGCAACTTTTCCAATCTGGACATTATATCAGACTTTACCTGAGCAGTTCTTGTCATTTTTTATAATACCTAGACATTTTATTAAATGCCTAGGAAAAGTATAGAACAACGCAGATATTTCATACCTTGCCTGAAAACAACAGGGATTGTATACATTGCCTAGGTATTCTATAGAATGTTAGAATGTTTTCATGCATTGCCTGTAACATATATATTTCTGGGTCAATATCCCACACACTGTTCGCTGTGACTATTCAAGAGTATCTGCACTGGGAACGGCGGTCAACTATGTGATATGCATACTCCCAGCTAGAACAAATCTAGAGGGCGTGGCCTCGCTTAATATAAGTGTATTCAACGAGTTCTAACTGGAAGTATGCAAGTCGCATAGTTGACCGCCATTCACGGTGCAGACACAGGTGACTCCTCGTAGTGCACAGTGGGTGCTCTGGGAGGATTCACAAGTCTGCAACTATAGAGTGACACATAGAGTGGCAGTGACTGCAGACTTGTCATTCTAGACAAGACAACCCCTTTAAGCTAAGCTGTATATGATTTTTGTAGGGGCTATGTCCGCTATATAAATGTTTATGCAATTTAATTGGCAATTGGGTGAAATACTATCTTTAGATAAGCGGAAAAATTATTTCACCCAACAAACGAACATTTTGGTTGTGCATTGGGTGATTTAACAGCTTGTTTAGTGAGACCAAAAATCGATTTCCAATTATTGGCAACATTCTAACCAAACCTCAAAGAGTAATTAAACTTTTGGCAGATTTTTGTTCATATTTTATGATTTTTTTATGTTTTATACCCAATAACGCTGAGCAGATTGGTGGGGAATCTGTTTCTGAGAGCCCCAACCACAGCTGAAAAGTGCTTTTAGAAGCACAGAGCAGATGCAGTTGAAAGTCATAGTCCTGTCTCCTGAGCTGTGCACTCCTATGAGGTCTTTTGAGCAATTGATGGGGTCTCAGGACTAAGGGGTACTTTGCACACTACGACATCAAGCCGATGCTGCGATGACAAGCGCGATAGTCCCCGCCCCCGTCGCAGCTGTGATATCATTGTGATAGCTGCCGTAGCGAATATTATCGCTACGGCTGCTTCACATACACTCACCTGCCGTGCGACGTCGCTCTGGCCGGCGAACCGCCTCCTTATTAAGGGGGCGGGTCGTGCGGCGTCACTGCGACATCACACGGCAGGCGGACAATAGGAGCAGAGGAGCGGAGATGAGCGGGATGTAAACATCCCACCCACCTCCTTCCTTTCTCATAGCCGACGGGAGACGCAGGTAAGAGATGTTCCTCGCTCCTGCGACTTCACACACAGCGATGTGTGCTGCCGCTGGAGCGAGGAACAACATCGGACCGTCGCGTCAGCGTAATTATGGAATTTGCCGACGCAACACCAATGATACAATTACGACGCTTTTGCGCTCGTTAATCGTATCATCTAGGATTTACACACTACAATGTCGAGAGCGATGCAGGAAGTGCGTCACTTTCGACATGACCCCACCGACATCGCACCTGCGATGTCGTAGTGTGCAAAGTACCCCTAAGACCCACAACAATGTGCTCAGAACTAATGGACCAAAAACATATAGGATATTTCACAAAAGTTAAGCTATTTTTAAATGTTTAATAGTGCTACTGCCTGCAGCTCATCAGTACTGTGGTTCCTGTATGCTCCGCAGTCTGATGATGGCTGGTAACAACTCCTGGTATCTCCTTACCATTGTTAAAGACATACTAGGAGCTGCAGTATGACACCAGACAATTGTATGTTGGGCTAGCAGTGGTTCTGGTGATGTAATCATGTACTGACAATGGTTCTTGCAATGTACTTGTGAATTATGGTTGGTTGTGGTGATGTAGTCATGTAGTGTAGGTGGTTCTGGCGATGTAGTCATGAATTAAGGTTGGTTCTGGAGATGTAGTTGTGTACCGATGTTGGTTATGGTGATTATAGTCATGTACCAATGGTGGCATTCATGACGTTGTCATGAATTGAGGTTGGTTCTGGTGATCTAGTTATGAATTAAAGTTGGTTATGTTGATGTAGTCATGAATCAATGGTGGTTTTGGTGATGTAGTCATGTATATACGGCATTTCACCTCTTCTGGATCATCAGAGGCGATGCATACACCATATAGAGGAAAAAAGACTAGGGATATCTCTCTCTAGCTGTAAATAGCTGAGTCTAGTCTCTCATCAGTCTAGTAAAGTGGACTAAACCACCCCAATCAAGGGTTAAATAGTCCCCTCTCTCTCCCCCTACTCCAATCAAAACAAAGAGAAGGAGGGTCTCCTTAGGTACTCCGGATTAACCCCTTCAAATATTGACAAGCATCCCCAGTACATGAAGAGGCACACTGACCCACTGTAATTGTTATATGGTTCTAGCCCTGTGGAAAGTCACTGCATTCCATACCTCCCTCAGGCTGGAGTTCAACACAAACTTCCGTGGAACACACACTCCAACCCACGTGGATACCAGTGGAATGCAACTCTCTTCTGCATTCCTGTACTGAGCGTCACTTCCTTGTCTCCAGATCACCAGCTTGCCACATCACTGCACGATCACCCAGTGCATCATCTAAACGAGGGGCATGCACAAGTTGACGTGCAGCCCAGGCCGATCCCGTCCCCCCTGTGAATGTCTGACAGTCTGACATGCTGCTTAGTCGAGCCACACTGTGCAGATACACATATATCATTGCAGACATTGTATATAACTGGGTATGTGCTCCATGACGCATAGATAAACAAATCCATACAACAAGGGCAGCTTAGGTACATCATTCAGTCCAAAATGGAGGATGTTTACTTTATAATGTAAAACACATGATGATCTCAACTATGTTGAAAACTCATACTGCCCATAGGCCAAGCACAAGGAAGCAGGGACATACTCCAAAGAAGTACTCATAAGTACTCATAATGATTGTTGTACGTATACCCTCTTTCACTTGTAAAGCGCCATGGAATAAATGGCGCTATAATAATAAATAATAATAAATAATAATAATATGGGTAACCCCTAACATTATTAAACCTGGCCATACATGATATTACATAAAAACCAGTGCGCCATTTACGCCATTTGAGCCAGGATTGTAATGAGCCCAAAAGCCACTCAGGAACACTATAAAATGTGGATCTACCACAGTGCTGCTGGAGATACGACACATATCCAGGAGACGTATAATGCGAGGTGGTTTAATTCAACGCATTTCGAAGTGCACCCCACTTCTTCATCAGTGGAGGATTATAATGAAGGAGAGATGTGAGAAGTTACCTAAGATATGTTAAGAGATAGAGTTGAGAGGAAAACGTTATACATATGATAAATGATATTATAGCAGTATACCTGCAGAAGTTTATTAAATACTGATCACAACTAAATTAAGCAGCCAAAGTTTAGCTGCTCATTCAGACCACATGAGACAACTGTGTCCAACCAAAAAAATCTACTTTGCTTCTTTTTGCAAGATGAGGCGATCCCAGTCCACCCCTCTGTTAGGCCTATCAATCTTGTTAATCCCCATAAACGAGATGACACTCCTGTTGCCATTATGTACAGAATTTACGTGTCCTGCCAATGAAGTATCGCGCTTATGTTCGATGTTGCCAAGGTGGTCTCCAATACGCCTACGGAATTCTCTGATGGTTTTCCCAACATACTCAATGCCACACACACAGGTAGCCTTGTAGACCACCCCCTGCATGTGGCAATTGATGAAACTCCTATTGAAAAATATCTCTTGGGTGACATTTGATGTAAACATCTTACCTGGCTAGAGTGTCGTACATGCGACACAACTGCCACACCTGTGACAGCCCTTAATATTCGACTTAAACCACGTAGATTTTGCGGGTGTGGTGAAATGGCTATGGACTGACTGATCATTCAGAGACCTACCTCAACATTATGTGACATGTGGATAAGAACCCACCATTTTCTACAAATCCTTACCCATTGTCAGAACAGGCCAATGTTTCTCAAACACCTGTCTCACCTCCCTGGAGGCAGTGATAAATCTTGTGACCTCATCATCAGGTACCTTAGGACTGGGCACCAGAAGGCCCAACCTCTTCCTCTGTCTGGTCTCCTAAAAAGCCTTCCTTAGAACTCCCTCCGGGTATCTGTGGCGCCCCTGAGGCTTCCGTCGCCACAGAGATATTGCACCTCAGCCAGAGGTGTGATGTCCCATCCTGAGTAAGAATGAGGTCATATGCCGGTCCACAGACTAAACTTGCACACACCAATTGGTAGGCATACACTGGGTCAGGGATAGTGGCAGCAACCCCCATAGCTGTATTCATGGGGCCGTAAGTCCCATTTCTGGTCCCAATAGTGTGGGTGGGGCCTAGTCAGTGGGTGTGTGGGAGGAGTCAGAAAGTGTGAGTAGACAAGGCAATCAGAAAGTTCAAGTGGAGTGAGGCTAGAGTGTGAGAGGGAGAAGGAGTGAGGGGGTGGGCTGTCAGGAGAGGACAGCAGATAGAAGAGAAAGTGACAGAAAGAAGTTCCTGGTGGAGATCCTGGGTTCTAGTTAGGCCCAGGTGACACCTAAAGAAAGAAAGAAAGGATTCCAGGGCCACTGTAGGGCATATTGGCTCGTTGTCTGTTCCACTGGAAGATCGGGTGGAGGGATCTGGCTGCATTCGAGGACGGTCCCCAGACAGAGGGAAGAAAGACAATTCCTCAAAACTAACACCGAAGGCCTGGGGTGGTTGCAAGTGCCCAGGGCCACAACCCACCACAGCTCCCCGGTGAAGGGGGCAAGATACAACTACGGTTAGCCCCCTTTGTACCGGCTTTGTGGTGGAGGCCGAGACCAGTTCAGCTAATAGAGTCAAGGCTAAGAAGTCAGTCAGGAAAGAGACACAGGAGGGGTGCACCAGTATTGACCTCTCAACTACCCGGGATCGGCGGCAGACCCTGACAGCGGATCGTGGCACGCCGTGGGCCACCGGTCCACGGCCGAATTGAACTGAACAGTGAGTAAAACATCTGAACTGCAATCCCTGTGTCATCTGCTTTATCCTGCACCTCGTCCACAAACACCATAGACTTTACCAAGCACCAAAGGTTGCCCCGGGGTACCCGCTCTACCTGTGGAGAGCAAGAAACACCTTAGCTGCCATAATATCAGCCTCGGAGGTCCCTTCCAGCAGCTGCGGCTCCATAGCTGGAAATTACCACAGGTTGCATCACGAATCTTATATAAACTTTAACACTAACATCACCCCCAATACCGCCACATTAACTGACCCCACCAGGGTCACAGAATCGGTCCCCGCCCCCGCTGACTACCCCGAACTAGTCCGGCCCGACACTGAGTCACCTAAGGCCCTGGGGTGGGCGGGAGTCATATCCCCTCTGCTGGAGGTGCACCGCTCCCACGACAGCAGCCGAGCCGCTCGGATCCAGAGCCGCGGTGGCTCGAGGGGTCTCTGGACTCGGGGGGTCCACGCGAACACTCGAATGTCAAAAGAAAAAGGGGAGTATGTACAGGGGGATTTAAAGTTTGTGACGTCACCGACGTGGTAAGGTGAGAAACCACGGCTGCTGTTGCGGAGCCCGGTGACGATGTTGAAGCAGCTAGATGTTTAACCCCTGAGTGGGTAGGGGTTTGGGTGTCCCGGGGCCGTTGGGTAGTTGGCGTGTGGGGTGCCGTTGGGGATAGGAGAAGGGTCTCCAGTGTACTCACTCAGTCCAGAAATAATCACACTGACAGCTTTTAAACCAGAGTTCCGAGCACCACTGCAGCTGGGAGGGAGCACGCTTGGGTCCATGCCCTTGGTGTTGCGGTTAGTCTGTGGCCCTTTCCTTGGGACCTGTGTTTCTCTTTGGACCCGCGAGTCTGAAACTGTTCAGGTCCCGCTCACCCGTATGGCTAACAGAGTAAGCTTGCTTGCGCTCAGGGTTCACGCGTAGGATTTCTGTGGACTGTATTGGGAAAGTCCTATCCCATCGGTGCGCTAGTACCCCGATTTTGGAGCAGGTTGGCGATGACACTTGAAGTCTTCACCCCCGTCGGGGAAATTACCAGGACGCGTGAAGCTACTTCCCGGCCTAGGGTCCACGCACCCAGTCGTGCAATGGCCCCTGCCCAGTGATAGCTCAAGGCCGCCGGCTGCCCTCCTCGGCAGTCTGTGCCCCTTGACACAATCCCCTGCGACCAGGGTTCCAGTTCCTACCAGGCCCAGACCAACGTCTGCCACCTAGTAACTACAGGAGCCCTGCTCCGTGACCTCTCCTCACAAGGGTCACCACTCCACCACCTCTCCTTTCAATCTCCACTGCTCAACCGTCACTTTCTTCACTTTCCCCTCACCAACCCCCCATGTGGGCGGCCCTATTCCCTTCAGGCCCCCCCATGGTGTGTCTGGTGGGTAAAGTGTTCCTAGAGTTTTGATTGGCTCAGCTGTTAGCAACACCAAAGGACCAGGACCCGTAACCAAGGAGGGTGGATACTGTGCAGAAGAGCAGATTGCACAATACCCTGTCAGGTCGTCAGGCCAGGGCGTCACATTCCCCCTTGGTTAAACGTAGCTCGTCCCCGAGCTACAGGACACCAGAGGTTTATTTTTGTTTTGCTCTCAACTGTAGAAAAAGGAGAAAAGTATAACGGGTTAACACACTTTTATTCAATGGGTTCCATCCCACACAGGGGGGACAAGTCACTTAAACGTTACTAAAATTATTAAGAGTTCGTCGCCCAACGGTGGGATGCTACCGGTTTCTATGGTAACGGAGGCTCAACCTACTCCATTGCAGCCCCTACCTACGACAGTCCAGTCCCAATGTCCCGGATCCCAATAATCCGCCTGTTATGATCCGGAACCATGGAAGACCACCACAAATCATTGGTAAAAGGTGGCAAGAGCATTGGCAACTAATCTGGCCGCCATCCCCCTACTAACCATCACAACTAGACGTAGCCGAGGGATGAACTAACATCCTGTGCACCGCGAACCCAGCCGGAGAACTAGCTATCTTAAAGGAAGGAAAGATGAATAACTCTCTGCCTCAGAAAATAGACAAGAATAGCAAGCCCCCCACATTCAAAGACTGCGGTGATATAGGAAAAACACAATACACAAATAGATGACAGGATTAGCAAAACATGAGGCCCCCACTGACTAAAATAGGAAAGGACAGGAAAGGGACTGATTGTGGCCAGAGTAAAACCCTGCAAAATTCCAAATTCCTGATAGTACAAAAAGGCCCTCAGATCGCACGATCTGAACTCCGTCCTATACCAGGTGCTTTTGTCATACCAATGAACAGAAAACAAGAATCATAACAAATTCAACAAGCCACAAACACATGGACCCAAAGGAGCTATACTCCAAACAGAACTGCAGGGAGTTACCCAGCCAAGCCACTGAGGGGGAAATCCCTGCATGCAACTAAACTGAAAACAACCACAGCAAATGACAAACCCAGATAAGAGAAAAAGAACCAAACAATAAATAAAGAGCAAGCACTTATCTGGGGTAGATGTGGTGTGGAGCAGAATGAAGCAGGCTGGTGATACAAAGAACAACTGACATCCGGCATAGCCAGCTATCAGACCAGGATTTAAATAAGCAGAGAGTTAGCAAAGGAAACGCCCATTGCACAACACACCTGGTCCAAGTCCAAACCATTCCTGGCCACCAGAGGGAGCCTCCCAGCAGCCAAAACATAACTAACATTCACAACACCCGCCACCCAAACAACCTGACCCCCTGGAAACCTATTCGCTGGTCCGTGACCAGGTTAAGGTCCCGGGTCTTGTCTTTTAGATGACTCTGGTTGGAACAGGAGGTGCAACTAATATACAAGACAAGTTTGCGTTGGTCACGCTACTCCTGTGACCAACACAAAGTTGTGGTCCATTTTTACTAAATATATTAAAACTTCAACGGAGTCCATGTACCGGTTGTACATTTTTCAACAATTTTCCTTGCAAATTAGGTAATTTTCACTCGTTTCATTAAAACTGGTTGATTAAGCAATTATTCACTAACATTTTCTATATGAAAAATAATAAACTATGAAAAATAATAAACGAATACATCGATACCTAACAATTCTATGGCATCGCAACTACAGGTATTGTAACATTTTTGAACTTAGCTCCGCTCACTGGGAGGCAGGTAATCAACAGCGGCGGCTGGTACTACTCGCTCATCGACTATAGTGAGCCGCTTCACATCTAAGGCATACCAGCCCCATTCACCCCAATGGCAGGTGTAACTGACCACTTCTCTGACCTCCAGGTTACGACCTGGATGGCCACTAGAAAGATGTTGCTCCACATCGCGGCGCGTGACAAACACTTCCTCGGAGAGATCCGCTTTCCATAGAAAACCCCATCCCTTCTTGGGGTTAACACTAGAACTACTGGACTCGTGACACCTATATAGAAATACATAGTGCAAAGTAGTCAAAATGACTACCTCAGTAGTTCTAGTGTTAAACCACCTGACGTACCCTACGCGCCGTGGCCCACAGACACCGAAGGTGGCCTTCCTCACGTACTCTTTTTTTCTTCTAGGTTCGGGCAAGCATCTCTTGCTGTTGTCGCTCTTGCATGGTCATCAGTGGCATTACCTGTTGCTGGTGTGGTTGTTGTTCCCAGCAGGGGGCATCGGCGTCCGGCTTCAGCTCCCTATCTGGCTTTGGCTTTAATTGAACTCTGGCGGCCCCAATTGCCATCGGGATGCCACGTGGTAACGGAACAGGCAAACATCTTGGTTCCGCTCCCCTAGGTGCAAAATGAAGAACCGACTGCTCCGCAGCCGAGGTTGCAGGGTCCGGGTGCTCCACCTCTGAGGACGGGCCTGGTGATGCGGCTGAGTCTGGTCTGGCTGGTGTCCGGGTGACCGCTGCCGTGGCTGGAATGAGAGCCTTGATCTGGGTCTCTGCAGCTGGAGATTCTGATAAACATGCTGAAGGTTCCGCTGCTGGGGTTGGTGGGGGCAGCTCGGTGTCCGCTGAGGACAGGGTAGTTTTTGGTGAAGCGCTCACCGCGAGCGGGGACGGTCCGGATCCCTCAGCCGCTGTGGCTGGATTTGTGCAATCAGTAGGGACTGGGTAACTACTTACCCTCTCTTCACGTGGGATTTCGATCTCACAGGCTCACACCACCACCGCCAGGCTCCTCATCTCTTCCCTCCAGTGGTTCAGAATAAATAGGAACTGCGTCCGCATTCTCCTGCATAGCTGCTCTGTTTCCTCCTCTATCCATGCCGCGGTCCCAGGGACAGCATGTTCTGGGGACCATTCTCACTCTGCCATCTTGCCACTGCGTCTTCCAGGAATGTTGTGACAGAGTCCTGGCATTCCTGCTCCACTTCTGCTAGTAACACATTCTGGCCCGCCCCCTCGGTCTTTTTGCAGCACTCTCTTGCTGACCGTGGCCCTCTAGGAACTTCCGTTTCCGGCCTCACTAGGAAGACGAAGGGCGGGGCCTAATCTTCGTGCACTTCCTAGGAGGAGACGGTATTTTGGCATGAAAAAATGGCGGAAAATGGTTGACTTGGCGTTAAACAGAATTTTGACTCTCGGTTCTCGGCTTTCAAGGCGCACGTCACCCAGGTAAGTGGGTAATGCTCGTATCTTGTTCATGACACCAGGTTTTTCGAGGTGTACTGCCCCCGCGACAGTGGCCGTGCCACTCGGATCTGGAGCTGCAGTGGCTCGAGGGGTCTCCAGACCCGGGGGGTCCGCGCGGACACTCGAATGTCAAAAGAAAAAGGGGAGTATTTACAGGGTGATTGAAAGTTCGTGATGCCACCCACGGTGCGTGGTAAGGTGAGAGACCACCGCTGCTGTTGGGGAGCCCGGTGACTATGTTAAAGCATCTAGATGTTTAACCCCTCCGTGGGTAGGGGGTTTGGGTGTCCCGAGGCCCATTGGGTAGTTGGCGTGTGGGGTGCCGTTGGGGATAGGAGAAGCGTTTCCAGTGTACTCACTCAGTCCAGAAATAATCACACCAACAGCTTGTAAACCAGAGTTCTGAGCACCACTGCAGCTGGGACGGAGCACTCTTGGGTCCGTGCCCTTGGTGTTGCGGTTAGTCTGTGGCCCTTTCCTTGGCACCTGTGTTTCTCTTTGGACCCTCGAGTCTGAAACTTTGGGTCCCGCTCACCCGTATGGCTAACAGAGTGAGCTTGCGCTCAGGGTTCACGCGTAGGATTTCTGTGGACTCTATTGGGAAAGTCTTATCCCATCGGTGCGCTAGTACCCCAATTTTGGAGCAGTTTGGGATGACACTTGAAGTCTTCACCCCCGTCGGGTAAATTACCAGGATGCATGAGGCTACTTCCCGGCCTAGGGTCCACGCACCCCATCGTGCCCTGGCCCCTTCCCGGTGATAGCTCAAGGCCGCCGGCTGCCTTCCTCAGCAGTCCGTGCCCCTTGACACAATCCCCTGCGACCGGGGTTCCAGCTCCTACCAGGCCCAGACCAACGTCTGCCACCTAGTAACTACAAGAGCCCTGCTCCGTGACCTCTCCTCACGAGGGTCACCACTCCACCACCTCTCCTTTCACTCTCCACTGCTCAACCGTCACTTTCTTCACTTTATCCTCACCAACCCCTCCATGTGGGCGTCCCTATTCCCTTCAGGCCCCCTATTGGTATGTCTGGTGGGTAAAGTGTTCCTAGGGTTTTGATTGGCTCAGCTGTTAGCAACACCAAAGGACCAGGACCCGTAACCAAGGAGGGTGGATACTGTGTAGAAGGGCAGATTGCACAATACCCTGTGATGACCTGATAGGCCAGTGCATCACAGAAGCGCCTTTTAAGGTTGTCTACCTGCATCCTAAATGAGATATCATCCAAGCAATTCTGGCACATCCATTAGTATTGCCCTTTTGGTATACTTTTTTTGGGGACACCGGATGATTGCTCTCCTGTGAAGCCCCACAGGTGTTGTGTCGGTGCATTACCTTCAGGGACTCCACGTAGCTGGTGCTGGTCACAGGTAGGGAATCTTCGGTTTTGATCGTGACGCCACTCTCAGTATTGCGGTCAGTAGGGACCGCCACTGCAGGTTGAGGGTCGCCTGGGGCTGATGGTGTGTGCAGTTAGTTGGAATAGCCTCCTGAGAGTGAGGCAAGCCCCAGGGCCCGGTGTAGGTTTGTAGTACCACAAGTCGCAGAATGACTCACACAGGCAGAACTGTCTTTCAAGGGCTTTACTCACATTTGATGGCAGGGTGAGTAGCCCGGGCGTAGCTGGGATGAACCAGATGGGAACCAGGTATCCTTCAGGCTGACTTTATGAGGGTGACTACTGACTCGCCTTCCTTAGCCCTTGGTGGTTTGGGGTGACCCCGACTTTGAGTCCCTATGGGGGTCACCCAGGGAAGATGCTGCAGCCTCTCTCCCCCTTTTGTTTGCCGTTTGCTTGTTCCCTGGACCAGGCCACTCCAGCTTCTTGCCTCCTGTGACCTATGGGCCCTCACTGCGGTTACGTGGCTGCGGCTTTTGTGGTGTTGTGGTGTGGGCTTTGAGAGCCCCACACCGGCAGGTTTAGCAGAAGAAAGCTGGATCTATCTTCGCTTCGGGATCTGCCGCCCGGTTGGGCCTGGTGCTCTCTAGCAGTCTCCTTACTTCCCACTCCGTGCTTTCTCTCTAGCTGAAGCTGGCTTTCAGGCAGCACTCCTAGTTGACCGTTCTCCCCCGTCAGTAGCCACTGCGCGGGCGCTGTTAGACAGCAACAGCCCCACAGGTCTGCTCCTCACTGAGCCCTATGGAGTTCTCTGCTCTAACTGACTCACTGCTCCTCCTCTCCTGTTCTTGCCTACGCCACCTAGCAACCAGATTCTCTTACCACACCCCTTGAGAGGAGATGGAGGCTTTTGGCCCCCTCCACTATTCCAGTGAAGGTCAAGGCTTTTCCCCCTCCTGGGATCCCCAGGGGTCCTCTCATGGGTACATGTGTGAGACCTGATCACTATGCGCCTGTGTTCCACACCCCGGTCAGCCTTCTGGATTACCTGTGTTGTACTGTCCCCAGCATGGGTGCAGTACTCAGTGGTGCCTGACCAGGTCAGGGGCGCCACATTCCCCCTTAGTTATCACCAGCACGTCCTCGGGCTGCAAGACAACATTTTAAAATACATAAAACATTAAAACATGTAAAAACATTTTTAAAAGCACCAGGTACCATACATCACCACCCTCCACCCACAAGTCCGTTAACCCACCCAAAACCCTCTCACGTTGGCCGCGGCTTCAGCCACTTCTGGCAGGATGTAGAGGCGGCTTACATGGGCTGGTGGTTTCAGGGTATACCTGGCCTGGTGGATCCGCGCCTTCAGCCTCTTCTGGCAGGATGCAGAGGCGGCCTCCACAGTTGGTGCTGACCAGGTACCCTCTTTGTGGTGGAGAGCCAGGCCCCATAAACAGGCATGCTCTCTGGTCGCAGGTGAGCCAAGGCCCTATATACGGACGGGCCCCCCTGGTTGCAGACGAGCCAAGCCCCTAAACAGGCTGACTCTGGTGGTGGTGGTGCCCTCTGGTGTAACTATTTACACTGCGAGAGTTTGTGGCTATAGCCAGTTCATAGCCTTAAGGTTTAGGGTTTTCTCACACAAGTTTATGTGGGCACATACTTAAACGTAAACGTTGCAAAACTTCCAACTTTTCAAAACTTTAACTTGCTGTATGCTTTACTTTATGCAGATTCCTCTACTCTTCCATACCAGGGCTTGGGCCTGTAGGGCTGCGGCACCTGCTGGTTTCTTGATCTCTTTCTTAGTCTGTGGGTTCGTTGTATTTTCTTTCTTCTTCAGTGTCTCTGTCTTCATCTTCTGTTGTGACTGCAGGGCTTCTGCAAGGACTTCTAGAACATGGTGCAACATCTAGGGCATACCAGCCTCTTTCTCCCTGATGCATAGTGAACTCCACTGAGTCTCCTATCTTCAAATTTCTTCCAGGGTGTCCTCTGGGCAGGTGGGCTCTCACATCCCTTCGATTGACAAAAATCCCTTCCTTCACACCAGGTGATACTATAAAGCCGTATCCTGATTTGAGGCTGAAATCTTCGACAATTCCTCGACGCAGGGGTCCTCTGATCTGTGCTTTGGCTCTTCTCAGGAACCGTTTTTCTTGTAGGTCTCTGGCCGTGACTTCTCTCTGCTCTGGGGATGACGGTGCAGGGGATAGTTGCGTTCTGTTGCGGTGTGTCTTACGGGCTGGATTCTGTAGGGTGCAGCTCACAAACTCCCAGGTAAGGCTTTTGGGCAGTTCTTCTTCTGCAGATGGTGTCAGGTCTTCCTCATCCCAGCGGGAATAAGGCAGCATCTCTGGCTCTGGGTATGGCTCTGGAGTCAGCCCCTCAACCTCCTGGCCTCCTCCCCCCCTTAGTTCTTCCTGGCACTCCTTGGGTAGCAGTGCTGGGGATGGACTTCTTTCTGCCGGCCCAGGTGGGGAACTCTTTGCCGTGGTTGCTGCGGGAGCTGTCGGGATACTCTTTGGGGTGTGCGGAGGGAGCATGTACCGCTCCACCATCTCCCGTGGGAACTTAGCTTCCAGGTCGGCTTTTAGCTGCCAGTATGCGGAGTCCTCACCTACCAGGGATTGCCTAGCAGGGACTTCCTGAACCTGGGGAGCCTTGTCTGCTCTGGCCTTGCGGGCCGGGGTAAATGGTACGTCAGCCTTGTCTTGGCGGGCCGCGCCTGGCATGGCGGCGGCCTGGTCTTGGCGGGCCGCGCCTGGCATGGCGGCGGCCTGGTCTTGGCGGGCCGCGCCCTGTATGGCGGCGGCCTGGATCGGCGTCGCAGCTGCGATGGGATCCGTGCAGGCTGGGCTGGGCGTCGCTGCAGGGACCGGGTCTTGGTGGGCCGAGCAGGGCATCGCTGCGGCGGCCGGGGCTTGGCGGGCCGAACAGGGCATCGCTGCGGCGGCCTGGGCTTGGCGGGCCGAGCAGGGCATCGTTGCGGCGGCCGGGGCTTGGCGGGCCGCACCTGGCGTGGCTGCGGCCTGGTTCAGCGTCGCCGCGCCGGGCGCCTCTTCAAGGACCGCGGGCGTGGCAGTAGGGGTCGGGGCACTTGCGCTAGCCGGGGCATCACTCGACTCACCCATCGTTGGCAGCATCGGGGTCTGAGTTGTCACCACCCGGTCTGGCACTCGGTGCGCGGCTCTCTCCTCGTAGGCCCGAACCGCCGCGGTCATCCATAGAAACTCCTCGCGTCCCTCTCTGATCAGCCTTCCGACCCTGGCTTCCAGTTGATCGCAGAACTCGGCGAGCTCCCGACACCACCAGGCAGCGGAGCCTGGCTCTGGATCTCTGCTCTCAGACGCCATCTCCATTAGCAAGCTGCTGGCTTCTCTTCTGCTCCGCCGTCTCCGGACGCTTCCGCTCTCTTCGCTGGCAAGCTCAGAACCCTGCAGGGGATCTCTGGGTAGCCACACCTCTTCGTGGGCGGTAACTTCTTCCAGCGCGGGCTGCTGTTGTTTTTCAGCGCGCTTTTCATGGTGGCAATATGGCGGCGCTTCCAATTTTTCAAGCGGACCGCCCAGGCACATGGTCACCTGTCTGAACAGGTCTAGTCCTTATCCTGTTCGTGACGCCAGATGTGAAGCCCCACAGGTGTTGTGTCGGTGCATTACCTTCAGGGACTCCACGTAGCTGGTGCTGGTCACAGGTAGGGAATCTTCGGTTTTGATCGTGACGCCACTCTCAGTATTGCGGTCAGTAGGGACCGCCACTGCAGGTTGAGGGTCGCCTGGGGCTGATGGTGTGTGCAGTTAGTTGGAATAGCCTCCTGAGAGTGAGGCAAGCCCCAGGGCCCGGTGTAGGTTTGTAGTACCACAAGTCGCAGAATGACTCACACAGGCAGAACTGTCTTTCAAGGGCTTTACTCACATTTGATGGCAGGGTGAGTAGCCCGGGCGTAGCTGGGATGAACCAGATGGGAACCAGGTATCCTTCAGGCTGACTTTATGAGGGTGACTACTGACTCGCCTTCCTTAGCCCTTGGTGGTTTGGGGTGACCCCGACTTTGAGTCCCTATGGGGGTCACCCAGGGAAGATGCTGCAGCCTCTCTCCCCCTTTTGTTTGCCGTTTGCTTGTTCCCTGGACCAGGCCACTCCAGCTTCTTGCCTCCTGTGACCTATGGGCCCTCACTGCGGTTACGTGGCTGCGGCTTTTGTGGTGTTGTGGTGTGGGCTTTGAGAGCCCCACACCGGCAGGTTTAGCAGAAGAAAGCTGGATCTATCTTCGCTTCGGGATCTGCCGCCCGGTTGGGCCTGGTGCTCTCTAGCAGTCTCCTTACTTCCCACTCCGTGCTTTCTCTCTAGCTGAAGCTGGCTTTCAGGCAGCACTCCTAGTTGACCGTTCTCCCCCGTCAGTAGCCACTGCGCGGGCGCTGTTAGACAGCAACAGCCCCACAGGTCTGCTCCTCACTGAGCCCTATGGAGTTCTCTGCTCTAACTGACTCACTGCTCCTCCTCTCCTGTTCTTGCCTACGCCACCTAGCAACCAGATTCTCTTACCACACCCCTTGAGAGGAGATGGAGGCTTTTGGCCCCCTCCACTATTCCAGTGAAGGTCAAGGCTTTTCCCCCTCCTGGGATCCCCAGGGGTCCTCTCATGGGTACATGTGTGAGACCTGATCACTATGCGCCTGTGTTCCACACCCCGGTCAGCCTTCTGGATTACCTGTGTTGTACTGTCCCCAGCATGGGTGCAGTACTCAGTGGTGCCTGACCAGGTCAGGGGCGCCACACTCCCACCTCAGGAGGGAGTTTGTAAAGGTCGACTTTCTAAAAGTACAAGTTTTCACAGTACCCTCCTTGGTTTTTGTTACCAAGACATCTAAAAATGGTAAAGAGATGCAATCTGCCTCAATGATAAACTTCAGGCCGATCTCATTCTTGTTGAGACCATCAAGAAAGGTTTCCCGATCGCCCATGGAGCCATGCCATATGATGAATATTAGGGATTAGCGAATGTATTCGCCACTATTCGGTATCCGACGGATAACAGGCTATTCGCGCCAATCGGTATCTGACGAATAAAACAGCATCAGCTCTGATACTTTCAATTTTAATTCTGACTTCCTGGTGCCTGTTTTCCAGCCAATGAACACATCTGATGTTGCTTGCCCTCACAGTAACGCCGCAGCCATCTTTGTTGTGGTGTTACTGTGATTGGCTTGGCCACACAGCGTCATAGGGGCTATATAAGCCAACGTCAATTTTGTGAACAGAAAGTCATAGGGAGCTGGCGGTGTAGATAGACTGTATTGCATACTTCCCAACCGTCCCGGATATAGCGGGACAGCCCCGCTTTTATACTCCAGTCCCGTTCTCACGCCCGGGAGCTCTGTAATCCCGCAGTGTAGTGAGAGGCAGCTGCAACGCCCCCGCACTCTGCGGACCACGCCCCCTCCGGATGCAGGCCATAATCTCTGGATGCCTTCCATGGCATCTATGCTGGTGGGCACGCCCCTTTGCTGTCGTCCACGCCCCCTCTGAATGCTGGACACATACACTCCTCGGGATGTCTTCCTTGTCCCCTCCTGCTGCTCGCTCTATGCTGGCCACGCCCCCTTTGCCTGCCTCTTCTGCCCAGGATCCTCATATGTGACCGGCTCTCCACAGTAGTGATGGGCAGTCCGGCTCTTTTTGGTGAGCCAGTTCCTATGGCTCCGTTCACCAAAAAGAGCCGGATCTTTCAGATCGTTCTCGGCTCCTTATTAAATATGTGTTTACCCCAGGTGAACACATATTTAAGATTATAGTAACGCCGCCAAAGCCCCGCCCACCCGTGGCTAAGCCCCACCCACTTACAAGTGGTTAATTAGATTGCTGAGTAGGCGGAGTTTAGCCGCAGGTGGGCGGGGTTTTGACTGCAAAAAGAGCCGTTTAGTGATTTCAGTGGCGCACACTGGTGATCCGGCTCCTGTCGTTCACAGCAGGGAGCCGGATCTTTGTGTCGGATCGTTCACGACCGACACATCACTACTCCACAGCGGCTGCTTCGTTTGTTCTGCAACTGAGGTAAGAGCAGCAGCAGGGAGAGAGCAGTGTGCCTACAGGAGGGGGGAGCAGTGTGAGTGCAGGAGGACAGTGCAGAGTGAGTGCAGGAGGACAGTGCAGAGTGAGTGCAGGAGGACAGTGCAGAGTGCCTACAGGAGGGGGGAGCAGTGTGAGTGCAGGAGGACAGTGCAGAGTGAGTGCAGGAGGACAGTGCAGAGTGAGTGCAGGAGGACAGTGCAGAGTGAGTGCAGGAGGACAGTGCAGTGTGCCTACAGGAGGCGGGAGCAGTGTGAGTGCAGGAGGACAGTGCAGAGTGAGTGCAGGATGGGGGAGCAGTGTGAGTGCAGGAGAACAGTGCAGAGTGAGTGCAGCAGGGAGAGAGCAGTGTGCCTACAGGAGGGGGAGCAGTGTGAGTGCAGGAGGACAGTGCAGAGTGAGTGCAGGAGGACAGTGCAGAGTGAGTGCAGGAGGACAGTGCAGAGTGAGTGCAGGAAGACAGTGCAGAGTGAGTGCAGGAGGGGGAGCAGTGTGAGTGCAGGAGGACAGTGCAGAATGAGTGCAGGAGGACAGTGCAGAATGAGTGCAGGAGGAAAGTGCAGAGTGAGTGCAGGAGGGGGGGAGCAGTGTGAGTGCAAGAGGACAGTGCAGAGTGAGTGCAGGAGGACAGTGCAGAGTGAGTGCAGGAGGGGGAGCAGTGTGCCTGCAGGAGGACAGTGCAGAGTGAGTGCAGGAGGGGGGAGCAGTGTGCCTGCAGGAGGACAGTGCAGAGTGAGTGCAGGAGGGGGGAGCAGGGGAAAGTCCAGCACTTGTGTCTTCTCAGGCCCCCCTGTACCTGCAATAGAAAAAGCAGAAACAGAGGGGACTCAGAGAAGCAGCCAGAGGAGCCCTCAGTGCCCCCCCAGTGCTGCCATCCTGTGCCCTCAGTGCTGCCATCCTGTGCCCTCAGTGCCCCCCAGTGCTACCAGCCAGTGCACTCAGCACACTCCCCCCCCAGTACTGCCAGCCTGTGCCCTCAGCACCCCCCCACAGTGCTGCCAGCCTGTGCCCTCAGCGCCCCCCCACAGTGCTGCCAGCCTGTGCCCTCAGCGGCCCCCCGCAGTGCTGCCAGCCTGTACCCTCAGCGCCCCCCCGCAGTGCTGCCAGCTTATGCCCTCAGCACCCTCCAGTGCTGCCAGCTTGGGCCCTCAGCGTCTTCCAGCGCTGCCAGCCTGTGCCCTAAGCATCCCTAAGGCCAGTAGGTATGCCCCACAGGCCACCACTGTCAGAATGTAGGCTCCACAGGCCCTAGTAATATGTATGCTCCCCCCACTGACCCCAGTAATGTTTATGCCCCCCCCACGGACCCCAGTAATGTGTGTGCCACCCGAGTAACATGGATGCCCCCAGTGATGTCTATGCACTCCCAGTAATGTGTATACCCCCTGGTGACCCCAGTAACATATATGCCCCACCCAGTGCTGTCTATGCCCCCTGTGCTGTATTTGCCCCCAGCCATCACGCAGTGTGGCCTGCACAGCCACATACCCTAGAGGAGCTGGACGAAGACACGCGGGGGAGGTGAGTAAGGCTGCTGCCGGCTTCCCCATATTAATACCTCTAATGTGTCTGTGTGTATGATGTGTGTATGACTGTGTGTAGATTTATGTCTGTTTATGTGAATTTTGTGAATTTTTCTTCAAATATATGTGTGATGTGTGTACTAGCTGTACTATCGTCGGTCGGTCTCTCTCTCTGTCTGTCAGTCTCCCCCCTCTCTCATACTCACAGCTCACTGGCGTCTCGCTGCACGGCGTTTACACTGCTCCGGCGGCTTTTCCTCTTTTGAAAATGCCGGCAGCTCATTATTCCATCTCATATTCCCTGCTTTCCCCGCCCACCAGCACCTATGATTGGTTACAGTCAGACACGCCCCCACGCTGAGTGACAGCTGTCTCACTGCAACCAAATACAGCCGCCGGTGGGCAGGTCTATATTGTGGAGTAAAATAAATAATTTAAAAAAACGACGTGCGGTCCCCCCCAATTTTGATACCAGCCAGGGTAAAGCCACACGGCTGAAGGCTGGAATTCTCAGGATGGGGAGCTCCACGTTATGGGGAGCCCCCCAGCCTAACAATATCAGCCAGCAGCTGATTTGCCGAATCCATTAGATGCGCCAGTCTCGGGACTCTACCCGGCTCATCCCGAATTGACCTCGTGCGATGGCAATCGGGGTAATAAGGAGTTAATAGCAGCCCATAGCTGCCACTAAGTCCTTGGTTAATCATGGCAGGCGTCTCCCTGAGATACCTTCCATGATTAACCTGTAAGTTAAAGAAAATAAACACACACCTGAAAAAATCCTTTTATTTGGAGTAAAAGACAAAAAAACCACCCTCTTTCACCACTTTATTAATCCCCAAATACCCCTCCAGGTCCGACGTAATCCACATGAGGTTCCGTGACGCATCCAGCTCTGCTACATGAAGCTGACAGGAACCGTCACAGATCAGACCGCTCTCTATCAGCTCCACGCAGCAACTGAAGTGAGCCGCACAATCAGCGATGACGTCACTCAGGTTACCCGTGGCCACCGCTGGATCCTCCAACTGTTACAGCAAGTTTCCCGAGTGACTGAAGTGAGCAGCGCGATCAGCGATGACATCACAGGTGAGTTGCGGTCTCAGATAGAGAACTTCAGCTGGCCGCGGGTAACCTGAGTGACGTTACCGCTGATCGCGCTGCTCACTTCAGTCACTCGGGATTTGCGGTCACCGGTGAGTCCTTCATGGGTGACCGCTAACCAGGACGCGACAGACAGAGCCGCGTGGTGACAATGAAGTCAGGTGAAGTTCATCCGAGTTCATTCTCTTCGCGCGACTCTGTCTGTGTCTGCTGTCTGCGGGAATGTAGCAGAGCTGAATTGACGGGGGAACGCACTGCCAAAAATGCATGCAAAACACATGGAAAATGCATCCAAAATGCATGCGTTTTGGATGCATTTTTTTTTTACAAACACAGTGTTTACATTTGCCCAGTCTGCCAGAGGGTGTGTTCTTTTCCACACTAAACAGAACGCAACATGCGCACATACTAAGATGAGGTCACACTGGCATATCACATGTGATGCGATATGTTAATGACCCTCGGCTCCTGCTGTGCTGTGAGCGTGAGCCATTACACTGTGATCTGACCCTGCAATCGGATCACAGCTGAGGAAGAGAGGGAGGGATTAAGGATGTCAGGCGTTCAGTTGGGTTGAGCCCTGGGCCACGCTGTCTTTTTAAAGGCGACTGGATCAGCGGACGAGAGCACCCACTGACCACCGTGTCTCCACAATTTGAACAATCAGAACAGTAAAGGCCCCGTCACACACAGAGATAAATCTTTGGCAGATCTGTGGTTGCAGTGAAATCATGGACATATTGTTCCATTTGTACACAGCCACAAACCTGGCACTGATTGTCCACAATTTCACTGCAACCACAGATCTGCCGCAGATTTATCTCTGTGTGTGACAGGGCCTTAAGTCGCCCGTATTCACTAATTCCTCCCATTAACCAAAAGCACAGTATTACAGATATTTTATCTAAAAGAGCGGTTCTGTCATGAAGTCTGCAGTTTTGTACATGGGGCAGATTTAGGGGAAAGATCTGCTTTAAAACAGAATTTTGTGGTCTAAAATATTCTAGTTTAAAAGTAACACTGCCAAGTTTGCATTTATATTTTAATTTACTACTTAGAAATAAATCTATGTATATTTCTTTAATTATTGTTTCTAAAACAATGATTGTCACTGCTGACTGGGTGTGGTTAGAGGCGTGGTCATGGGCGTGGCCTAAACATTTGCCGCGGAGCGCTCTGCGCGACGCAAACTTTGTCCCTCTTTCCATGCTTTCAAAGTTGGGAGGTATGTGTATTGTATGTGTGGCGCCCCTGACCTGGTCAGGCACCACTGAGTACTGCACCCATGCTGGGGACAGTACAATACAGGTAATCCAGAAGGCTGACCGGGGTGTGGTACACAGGCGCATAGTGATCAGGTCTCACACATGTACCCATGAGAGGACCCCTGGGGATCCCAGGAGGGGGAAAAGCCTTGACCTTCACTGGAATAGTGGAGGGGGCCAAAAGCCTCCATCTCCTCTCAAGGGGTGTGGTAAGAGAATCTGGTTGCTAGGTGGCGTAGGCAAGAACAGGAGAGGAGGAGCAGTGAGTCAGTTAGAGCAGAGAACTCCAGAGGGCTCAGTGAGGAGCAGACCTGTGGGGCTGTTGCTGTCTAACAGCGCCCGCGCAGTGGCTACTGACGGGGGAGAACGGTCAACTAGGAGTGCTACCTGAAAGCCAGCTTCAGCTAGAGAGAAAGCACGGAGTGGGAAGTAAGGAGACTGCTAGAGAGCACCAGGCCCAACCGGGCGGCAGATCCCGAAGCGAAGATAGATCCAGCTTTCTTCTGCTAAACCTGCCGGTGTGGGGCTCTCAAAGCCCACACCACAACACCACAAAAGCCGCAGCCACGTAACCGCAGTGAGGGCCCATAGGTCACAGGAGGCAAGCAGCTGGAGTGGCCTGGTCCGGGGAACAAGCAAACGGCAAACAAAAGGGGGAGAGAGGCTGCAGCATCTTCCCTGGGTGACCCCCATAGGGACTCAAAGTCGGGGTCACCCCAAACCACCAAGGGCTAAGGAAGGCGAGTCAGTAGTCACCCTCATAAAGTCAGCCTGAAGGATACCTGGTTCCCATCTGGTTCATCCCAGCTACGCCCGGGCTACTCACCCTGCCATCAAAAGTGAGTAAAGCCCTTGAAAGACAGTTCTGCCTGTGTGAGTCATTCTGCGACTTGTGGTACTACAAACCTACACCGGGCCCTGGGGCTTGCCTCACTCTCAGGAGGCTATTCCAACTAACTGCACACACCATCAGCCCCAGGCGACCCTCAACCTGCAGTGGCGGTCCCTACTGGCCGCAATACTGAGAGTGGCGTCACGATCAAAACCGAAGATTCCCTACCTGTGACCAGCACCAGCTACGTGGAGTCCCTGAAGGTATGCACCGACACAACACCTGTGGGGCTTCACATCTGGCGTCACGAACAGGATAAGGACTAGACCTGTTCAGACAGGTGACCATGTGCCTGGGCGGTCCGCTTGAAAAATTGGAAGCGCCGCCATATTGCCACCATGAAAAGCGCGCTGAAAAACAACAGCAGCCCGCGCTGGAAGAAGTTACCGCCCACGAAGAGGTGTGGCTACCCAGAGATCCCCTGCAGAGTTCGGACCTTGCCAGCTATGAGAGTGGAAGCGTCCAGAGACGGCGGGAAGGAAAGAGAGCCACAAGCCTGCTGCTGGGAGAGGAGCTGCTGAAAGAGGCAGAGCAGAAACTGAGCAGCTTGCTATCTGAGGCAACGGCGAGTCCACAGCTGGAGAGTCGTGCAGAAGAGGGCGCAGAAGAAATGGCGTCTGACCGCAGAAATCCAGAACCGGGCTCCGCTGCCTGGTGGTATCGGGAGCTGGCCCAGTTCTGCGACCGACTGGAGAACCGGGTTGTGGAGCAGATCCGGGAAGAACGAATGGAAATGCTGGAGATGACCGCGGCGGTTCGGGCCTATGAAAGGAGAGCCGCGCGCCGAGTGCCAGACAGGACGGCGATGACGCAGACCCCGATGCTGCCACCGGTGGGTGAGTCGAGTGATGCCCCGGCCAGCGCAAGTGCCCCGACCCCTGCTGCCACGCCCGCGGTCCCCGAAGAGGCGTCCGGTGCGGCGACGCTGAAGCAGGCCGCAGCCACGCCAGGTGCGGCCTTCCAAGCTCCAGCGGCCGCAGCGATGCCCTGCTCGGCCCACCAAGACCCGGTCCCTGCAGCAACGCCCAGTCCGGCCCGCAAAGAACCGGCTGCCACCGCGACCCTCATCCGCGTCGCAGGCGTAACGCTGACCCAGGCCGCCGCCCTGCTAGGCCCGCCGAGACCCCACCGCCGCAGCAACGCTCGTCCGCGCCGCAAGTGAGGTGCTGAACCAGGCCGCAGCCACGCCAGGCGCGGCCCGCCAGGCCCAGACTGCTGCAGCGACGTCCAGCCCAGCTTGCACAGAGCCCCCTGCAACAGCGACACTGATCCAGGCCGCCGCCATGCCAGGCGCGGCCCGCCAAGACCAGGCCGCCGCCATGCCAGGCGCGGCCCGCCAAGACCAGGCCGCCGCCATCCAGGGCGCGGCCCGCCAAGACCAGGCCGCCGCCATCCAGGGCGCGGCCCGCCAAGACCAGGCCGCCGCCATGCCAGGCGCGGCCCGCCAAGAGATTACCTCATTATTTACCCCGGCCTGCAAGGCCAGAGCAGACACCGCTCCCCAGTCCAAAGAGGTCCCTGCTAGGAAGACCCTGATAGGAGAGGACCCCGAATACTGGAAGCTGAAGGCTGACCTAGAGGCCCAGTTCCCACAAGAGATGGTGGATCGGTATCTGCTCCCTCCGCATACCCCCAAGGAGATTCAGGCAACCCCTGCAGCCGCGCCAGAGAGTCCACCGCCCAGACCAGCTGAGGACCACTCATCTCCAGCGCTACCACAACCAGAGTGCAGCGAAGAACTAAGGGGGAGAGGAGGCCAGGAAGCTGAGGAGCTGACTCCGGAGCCACCAGCAGTGGATCTATACTCAGAGCCGGAGATGTTGCCCTATTCCCGTTGGGATGAGGAAGACCTGACACCGTCCGCTGACGAAGATCTGCCTAAAAGTCTCACCTGGGAGTTTGCAAGCTGTACCACGCAGAGTTCAGGCCGCAAGACAAGGCGTCGCAATAGAACAACGCTGTCCCCTGCACCACAGTCTCCAGAGCAGAGAGAAGTTGCAGCCAGAGACCTACAGGAGAAAAGGTTACTGAGAAGGTCCAGAGCCCAGGTCAGAGGACCCCTTTGCAGAGGAGTAGTGGAGGATTTCAACTTGAAAAGCGGATACGGCTTTATTGTAGCCCCTGGTATCAAAGAAGGGATATTTGTCAACAGAAGAGATGTGAGCGCTCATCTGCCTAGAGGACACCCTGGCAGAAACCTAAAGATGGGGGATTCAGTACAATTCACTATGCATGAAGGCGAAAGAGGACTGTACGCGCTTGACGTAGCACTATGCTCCAGCAAACCTTACAGCCACCCCATGCTACAAGAAAGAAAAGACAGAGATAAAGACACAGATGAAGATCAAGAAAGAAAAGACAAGGAACCTACAGATGAAACTACCTCAGACGACGACAAAGAGCAAGAAAGCAGCAGGTGCCGCAGCCCAACAGGCCCAAGCCCTGGTAAAGAGGAGTAGAGTAAAGTAAAGTAAAGAAAGAAGTTACTGTTTCGACCAGTTTTGAAAAGTTTTGTTTTGCAACGTTCAAGTTCAAGTAATGTGCCCACAAAAACTATTGTGAGAAAACCATAAACCTTAAGGCTATGAACTGGCTATAGCCACAAACTCTCGCAGTGTAAATAGTTACACCAGAGGGCACCACCGCCACCAGAGTCAGCCTGTTTAGGGGCTTGGCTCGTCTGCAACCAGGAGGAGCCCGTCCGTATATAGGGCCTTGGCTCACCTGCAACCAGAGAGCACGCCTGTTTATGGGGCCTTGGCTCACCACCACAAAGGGGGTACCTGGTCAGCACCAACTGTGGAGGCCGCCTCTGCATCCTGCCAGAAGAGGCTGAAGGCGCGGATCCACCAGGCCAGGTATACCCTGAAACCACCAGCCCATGTAAGCCGCCTCTACATCCTGCCAGAAGTGGCTGAAGTCGCGGCCAACGTGAGAGGGTTTTGGGTGGGTTAACGGACTTGTGGGTGGAGGGTGGTGATGTATGGTACCTGGTGCTTTTAAAAATGTTTTACATGTTTTAATGTTTTATGCATTTTAAAATGTTGTCTTGCAGCCCGAGGACGTGCTGGTGATAACTAAGGGGGAATGTGGCGCCCCTGACCTGGTCAGGCACCACTGAGTACTGCACCCATGCTGGGGACAGTACAATACAGGTAATCCAGAAGGCTGACCGGGGTGTGGTACACAGGCGCATAGTGATCAGGTCTCACACATGTACCCATGAGAGGACCCCTGGGGATCCCAGGAGGGGGAAAAGCCTTGACCTTCACTGGAATAGTGGAGGGGGCCAAAAGCCTCCATCTCCTCTCAAGGGGTGTGGTAAGAGCATCTGGTTGCTAGGTGGCGTAGGCAAGAACAGGAGAGGAGGAGCAGTGAGTCAGTTAGAGCAGAGAACTCCAGAGGGCTCAGTGAGGAGCAGACCTGTGGGGCTGTTGCTGTCTAACAGCGCCCGCGCAGTGGCTACTGACGGGGGAGAACGGTCAACTAGGAGTGCTACCTGAAAGCCAGCTTCAGCTAGAGAGAAAGCACGGAGTGGGAAGTAAGGAGACTGCTAGAGAGCACCAGGCCCAACCGGGCGGCAGATCCCGAAGCGAAGATAGATCCAGCTTTCTTCTGCTAAACCTGCCGGTGTGGGGCTCTCAAAGCCCACACCACAACACCACAAAAGCCGCAGCCACGTAACCGCAGTGAGGGCCCATAGGTCACAGGAGGCAAGCAGCTGGAGTGGCCTGGTCCGGGGAACAAGCAAACGGCAAACAAAAGGGGGAGAGAGGCTGCAGCATCTTCCCTGGGTGACCCCCATAGGGACTCAAAGTCGGGGTCACCCCAAACCACCAAGGGCTAAGGAAGGCGAGTCAGTAGTCACCCTCATAAAGTCAGCCTGAAGGATACCTGGTTCCCATCTGGTTCATCCCAGCTACGCCCGGGCTACTCACCCTGCCATCAAAAGTGAGTAAAGCCCTTGAAAGACAGTTCTGCCTGTGTGAGTCATTCTGCGACTTGTGGTACTACAAACCTACACCGGGCCCTGGGGCTTGCCTCACTCTCAGGAGGCTATTCCAACTAACTGCACACACCATCAGCCCCAGGCGACCCTCAACCTGCAGTGGCGGTCCCTACTGGCCGCAATACTGAGAGTGGCGTCACGATCAAAACCGAAGATTCCCTACCTGTGACCAGCACCAGCTACGTGGAGTCCCTGAAGGTATGCACCGACACAACACCTGTGGGGCTTCACATATGCAGGAGAGAGTTCGTAGATTCAACTAATAATTAGTCCTTCTAAGGGCTGGACACAGTGTCCATTTTCTGCTAGCAGATCCATAAATCGCCAGATCGTAAATCTGTGAATGCGGACCCAGTTATAGGGCCAGTGACAGTGCAGTGCCTTGTAAGTGATAGCATTCATGCTGCGAACTCCTAAATAGTCCTTCTAAAGGCTGAAGCCCATAGTCAGTAGCTGCTAGCAGCTCCATAAATCGCCAGGCTGCAAAACAGTGAATGCGGACCCAGCTATAGGGCCAGTGTTAGTGCAGTGCTTTGTTAGGTGAGAGAGATCCATTTTTAAAAAAAATCCTCTTAGTGCTGCATACGGTATGTTCATAGTATCATAGTATCATAGTTTTTAAGGTTGAAGGGAGACTCTAAGTCCATCTAGTTCAACCCGTAGCCTAACATGTTGATCCAGAGGAAGGCAAAAAAACCCCCAATGTGGCAAACAAGTTCCAATGGGGAAAAAATTTCCTTCCTGACTCCACATCCGGCAATCAGACTAGTTCCCTGGATCAATACCCTGTCATAAAATCTAATATACATAACTGGTAATATTAAATTTTTCAAGAAAGGCGTCCAGGCTCTGCTTAAATGTTAGTAGTGAATCACTCATTACAACATCATGCGGCAGAGAGTTCCACAGTCTCACTGCTCGTACAGTAAAGAATCCTCGTCTGTGATTATGATTAAACCTTCTTTCCTCAAGACGTAGCGGATGCCCCCGTGTTCCAGTCGCAGGCCTAGGTGTAAAAAGATCTTTGGAAAGGTCTCTGTACTGTCCCCTCATATATTTATACATTGTGATTAGATCCCCCCTAAGCCTTCGTTTTTCCAAACTAAATAACCCCAAGTTTAATAACCTGTCTTGGTATTGCAGCCCACCCATTCCTCTAATAATCTTGGTGGCTCTTCTCTGCACCCTCTCCAGTTCAGCTATGTCCTTCTTATATATCGGTGACCAGAATTGTACACAGTATTCTAAGTGCGGTCGCACTAGTGACTTGTACAGAGGTAGAAGTATATTTTTTTCATGAACACTTATACCTCTTTTAATACATCCCATTATTTTATTAGCCCTGGCAGCAGCTGCCTGACACTGTCCACTAAAGTGAAGTTTACCATCCACCCATACACCCAAGTCTTTTTCTGTGTCTGTTTTACCCAGTGTTCTACAATTAAGTACATAATCATAAATGTTATTTCCTCTACCCAAGTGCATGACCTTACATTTATCTACATTAAACTTCAATTGCCACTTCTCAGCCCAATCCTCCAATTTACATAAATCTCCCTGTAATATAAAATTATCCTCCTCTGTATTGATTACCCTGCAGAGTTTAGTATCATCTGCAAATATTGAAATTCTACTCCGCATGCCCCCAACAAGGTCATTTATAAATATGTTGAAAAGAAGCGGGCCCAATACTGACCCCTGTGGTACCCCACTATGAACTGAGACCCAGTCCGAGTGCGCACCATTAATAACCACCCTTTGTTTCCTATCACTTAGCCAGTTTTTAACCCAGTTACACATATTTTCCCCTATCCCCATTATTCTCATTTTATGTACCAACCTTTTGTGTGGCACCGTATCAAAAGCTTTTGAAAAGTCCATATACACAACATCCACTGCATTTCCCTGGTCCAGGCTTGAACTTACCTCTTCATAGAAGCTGATCAAATTAGTTTGACAGGATCGATCCCTCATAAACCCATGTTGATACTCTGTCATAAGGTTATTTTTCTTGAGATACTCCAGTATAGCATCTCTCAAGAAACCCTCAAGGATTTTACCAACCGTAGAGGTTAAACTTACCGGCCTATAATTTCCCGGCTCAGTTTTTGTCCCCTTTTTGAATATTGGCACCACATTTGCTATGCGCCAGTCCTGCGGTACCGACCCTGTTATTAAGGAATCTGAGAAGATTAAAAATAATGGTCTATCTATCACAGAACTCAATTCCTGTAGTACTCTGGGGTGTATGCCATCCGGGCCCGGAGATTTGTCAACCTTAGTGATTTCGAGGCGGCGGCGTACTTCCTGCTGGGTTAAGCAGGTAATATTCAAGGGTGAATTTATGGTATCACTGGTCATGTCATCTGCCATGGCATTTTCTTGTATAAAAACCGTAGAAAAAAAGTCATTCAGCAGGTTGGCTTTACCCTCATCCCCTTCCACCATTTCACCAAGACTATTTTTAAGGGGGCCAACACTATCGCTTTTCAGTTTTTTACTGTTTATGTAGTTAAAGAATATTTTAGGATTATTTTTACTTTCTCTCGCAATGAGTCTCTCTGTCTCAAACTTAGCTAACTTAATTTGCTTTTTACATATTTTATTTAATTTTCTATAATTATATAATGCCTCATCACTACCTACCCTCTTTAATTCTTTTAAGGCTTTCTGTTTTTCTTTTATTGCTTCCCTTACAGCTTTATTTAGCCATAGGGGTTTCCTCTTATTTCTAGCATGTTTGTTCCCATAGGGTATATTTTCTGCACAAGCCCTATTCAGGATGCTCATAAAAGTCTCCCATTTGCTTTGTGTACTTTTATTACTTAGTACATCATCCCAGTTTATTGCACTAAGATCATCTCTCAATCGTTTAAAATTTGCTTTCCTGAAGTTTAGTGTCCTTGTAGCCCCTCTACTAGACATCTTACTAAAGAATACATGAAAACTTATTATTTTGTGATCACTATTCCCCAAGTAACCCCCAACTTGTATATTTGATATGCGGTCTGGCCTATTGGTTAGTACAAGGTCTAGTAGTGCTCCCCCTCTTGTGGGGTCCTGTACCATTTGTGACAGGTAATTATCTTTCATTGTTATCAAAAATCTATTTCCTTTGCTAGAACTGCAAGTTTCTGTTCCCCAATTTATATCAGGATAGTTAAAGTCCCCCATAATAATTACCTCTCCGAGACTCGCTGCTTTATCAATTTGCTTTATGAGGAGATTCTCTACCTCTTCCATAATATTCGGCGTCTTATAACACACCCCTATCAGTATTTTATTATTCATTCTCCCCCCCCTTATCTCCACCCATAGGGACTCTACATTCTCAGTACCCTCACATATGTTGTCACGCAGGATGGGTTTTAAGGATGATTTTACATATAGACACACACCTCCCCCTCGCTTATTTGTACGGTCATTCCTGAATAGGCTATAACCCTGTAAATTAACAGCCCAGTCATAGCTCTCATCCAGCCATGTCTCTGATATCCCCACTATATCATAATTTTCTTCCAACAATATTAATTCTAATTCCTCCACCTTATTTGTGAGGCTTCGGGCATTAGTGTACATGCACGTTACGTATGACTCTGTACCTGTATTCCTGCTTACTGTATTAACTGTTCTAACCCTTCCCCCCGTACCACCCCCAATTTCATTACTTGTTCCCTGGTCACTATCTGCACTACATTCCCCTTCTATAAAGTGAATACCCTCGCCCCCCATTCCTAGTTTAAACACTCCTCCAACCTTCTAGCCATTTTCTGCCCCAGCAGAGCTGCACCTTCCCCATTAAGATGCAGCCCATCCCTAGCATAGAATCTGTAGCCAACTGAAAAGTCGGCCCAATTCTCCAGGAACCCAAAACCCTCTTTCCTACACCAATTCCTGAGCCACCTGTTAACCTCCCTGATCTCACTTTGCCTCTCTGGTGTGGCTCGTGGCACAGGTAGTATTTCCGAAAATACCACCTTTGAGGTCCATGCTTTAAGCTTACAACCTAATTCCCTGAAATCATCTTTAAGGACCTTCCACCTACCTCTAACTTTGTCATTTGTGCCAATGTGTACAATGACCGCTGGGTCCTCCCCAGCCCCCTCCCCAGGTCCTCCCCAGCCCCATGTTAGTGCAGTGTCTGATATAGGGAGAGCTTTTTCAGAGGCAGGGAGAGATTTAAAGCTGTCTTGACATCTGCTACTACTTATTCAACAATCCCAGCACTGCTGTAGCCCTTGTGTCTCTTCTACTAGGGATAGGTATTGCAAATTCCTAAAAAAGGTCCCAAAATTTCCAAAAGAACGGTTTCAGGTGTAGTGCCTGTTAGCCACCATCTCAATTCATACCAGCACAGTTGCGTCCTTGTGTTGGCTTCATAGCGTACATAAACTCCAGAGTGCCCTACTGCTGAAAAAATCTAGTGTAAGTGTAAAAAAAAAAAAAAAAATTGCTGACATGGCCTGTAGTTCTGCCTGAAGCCATATACCATCATAGCACCAACCTAGCATCCTGGTGTTTAATTCATATCTTACAGAACTTAGATAGTGGCCTGCTGCTACTAAAACAAAGTGTTCAGTGCTACAAATTTTTAATTAACCCCTTCACGACCAGACGATTTTTCGATTTCCGTTTTTTTTTTCGCCATTTTTCTTCCGAAAGACGTAACTTTTTTATTTTTCAGTCAATGAGGGCTCATTTTTTGAGGAATGAGCTGTACATTTAAATGAAACCATATGTTTTACCATATAGTGTACTAGAAAATGGCAAAAAAATCCAAATGCAGAAAAATTGCAAAAATAATGCTATAGCACTATTGTTTTTAAGATATTTTATTCACTGTGCTCACTATATGGTAAAAGTGATGTGTGGGTGTGATGCCTCCGGTCAGTGCAAGTTCGTAGACACTAAACATGTATAGGTTTATTTTTATATAAAGGGTTAAAAAAATTGGAAGTTTGTCGGAAAAAAGTGGTGCACATTTTACGCCATATTCCGTGACCCATAGCGTTCTCATTTTTCGGGATCTATGGCTCAGTGATGGCTAATTATTTGCGTCTCGAGCTGACGTTTTTAATGGTACCATTTTTGCGCAGATGCTACATTTTAATCGCCTGTTATTGCATTTTGCGCAAAATTTGTGGCGACCAAAAAACGTAATTTTGGCGTTTGGGATTTTTTTGCCGCTACGCCGTTAACTGATCAGATTAATTGATTTTAGATTTTGCTAGATCGGGCGTTTCTGAACGCGGCGATACCAAATATGTGTATATTATTTTTTTTTTAACCCTTTAATTTTCAATGGGGTGAAAGGGGGGTGATTTGAACTTAAGTTTTTTGTTTTTTTTTTAATTTTTGAAAACTTTTTTTTTTTGTTACTTTTTTTATTTTACTAGTCCCCCTAGGGCAGTCATGGCGAACCTTTTACAGGCCGAGTGCCCAAACTGTAGCCCTAAACCCAATTTTTTTTCCGAAGTGCCAACCAATCCTATTATGTAAATAATTAATTGTAACCTTACCTTTGCCGTCTTCTCTTCTCTTCAGCAGGGGGCATCACGCTCATGCGTGCTTACCACACATTGAAGCTGAGCCCCTGCCCTTTCCAGACACAGCAGTTGGATTGATCTTTCTGGAAAAAATTGCAGCATATTAGACAGAGATTTTAGCCTGGAATGCAATCAGATGTCACCGAGTAATCCACATCTACATTTCAAAGTCTGAACATCTTGAAATCCCATAAAGACGTACGAGTGGCTCCCCTCCCCATCATTGTGTAGTTCTGTCCCCTTCCTCGGCCACTTCCTGGTAAACATGTCCCCCATCCTGATATATATTTCCTACATTCTGGTATATTTGTCCCTATCACGGCCCCATCCTGGTAAATGTCCTCCATCCTGGTAAATGTTACCCATTCTGGCATGTTCCCCCATGCTGGTAAATGTACCCCATCCTGACATATTGCCCATCCTTGTAAATGTTCCCCCATCATGGCATGTACCCCATTCCTGGTAAATGTCCTCCATCCTGGTAAATGTTCCCCCATCCCGGCATGTACCCCATTCCTGGTAAATGTCCTTCATCCTGGTAAATGTTCCCCTTCCTGGTAAATGTACCCTATCGTGGCATGTTTCCTCCATCCTGGCATGCATGTTTCCTCCATCCTGATAGGCATGTTTCCTCCATCCTGACATGCATGTTTCCTCCATCCTGACATGCATGTTTCCTCCATCCTGGCATGCATGTTTCCTCCATCCTGCCATGTATGTTTCCTCCATCCTGGCATGCATGTTTCCTCCATCCTGACAGGCATGTTTCCTCCATCCTGACAGGCATGTTTCCTCCATCCTGGCACGCATGTTTCCTCCATCCTAGCACGCATGTTTCCTCCATCCTGGCATGTATGTTTCCTCCATCCTGACATGCATGTTTCCTCTATCCTGACATGCATGTTTCCTCCATCCTGACAGGCATGTTTCCTCCATCCTGGCACGCATGTTTCCTCCATCCTAGCACGCATGTTTCCTCCATCCTGGCATGTATGTTTCCTCCATCCTGACATGCATGTTTCCTCTATCCTGACATGCATGTTTCCTCCATCCTGACATGCATGTTTCCTCCATCCTGGCATGCATGTTTCCTCCATCCTGCCATGTATGTTTCCTCCATCCTGGCATGCATGTTTCCTCCATCCTGACAGGCATGTTTCCTCCATCCTGACAGGCATGTTTCCTCCATCCTGGCACGCATGTTTCCTCCATCCTAGCATGCATGTTTCCTCCATCCTGGCATGCATGTTTCCTCCATCCTAGCATGCATGTTTCCTCTATCCTGGCATGCATGTTTCCTCCATCCTGACTTGCATGTTTCCTCCATCCTGACATGCATGTTTCCTCCATCCTGGCATGCATGTTTCCTCCATCCTGACAGGCATGTTTCCTCCATCCTGACAGGCATGTTTCCTCCATCCTGGCACGCATGTTTCCTCCATCCTAGCATGCATGTTTCCTCCATCCTGGCATGCATGTTTCCTCCATCCTAGCATGCATGTTTCCTCTATCCTGGCATGCATGTTTCCTCCATCCTGACTTGCATGTTTCCTCCATCCTGACATGCATGTTTCCTCCATCCTGACATGCATGTTTCCTCCATCCTGACATGCATGTTTCCTCCATCCTGGCATGCATGTTTCCTCCATCCTGGCATGCATGTTTCCTCCATCCTGGCATGCATGTTTCCTCCATCCTGGCATGCATGTTTCCTCCATCCTGGCAAGCATGTTTCTTCCATCCTGGCAAGCATGTTTCCTCCATCCTGGCATGTATGTTTCCTCCATCCTGGCATGTATGTTTCCTCCATCCTGGCATGCATGTTTCCTCCATCCTGGCATGCATGTTTCCTCCATCCTGGCATGCATGTTTCCTCCATCCTGGCATGCATGTTTCCTCCATCCTGGCATGCATGTTTCCTCCATCCTGGCAAGCATGTTTCCTCCATCCTGGCATGTATGTTTCCTCCATCCTGGCATGTATGTTTCCTCCATCCTGGCATGTATGTTTCCTCCATCCTGACATGCATGTTTCCTCTATCCTGACATGCATGTTTCCTCCATCCTGACATGCATGTTTCCTCCATCCTGGCATGCATGTTTCCTCCATCCTGGCATGCATGTTTCCTCCATCCTGGCATGCATGTTTTCCCCATCCTGGCATGCATGTTTCCTCCATCCTGGCAAGCATGTTTCCTCCATCCTGGCAAGCATGTTTCCTCCATCCTGGCATGTATGTTTCCTCCATCCTGGCATGTATGTTTCCTCCATCCTGGCATGCATGTTTCCTCCATCCTGGCATGCATGTTTCCTCCATCCTGGCATGCATGTTTCCTCCATCCTGGCATGCATGTTTCCTCCATCCTGGCATGCATGTTTCCTCCATCCTGGCATGCATGTTTCCTCCATCCTGGCAAGCATGTTTCCTCCATCCTGGCATGTATGTTTCCTCCATCCTGGCATGTATGTTTCCTCCATCCTGGCATGCATGTTTCCTCCATCCTGGCATGCATGTTTCCTCCATCCTGGCATGCATGTTTCCTCCATCCTGGTATGCATGTTTTCCCCATCCTGGCATGCATGTTTTCCCCATCCTGGCATGCATGTTTCCTCCATCCTCGCATGTTTCCTCCATCCTGGCATGTATGTTTCCTCCATCCTGGCATGTATGTTTCCTCCATCCTGGCATGCATGTTTCCTCCATCCTGGCATGCATGTTTCCTCCATCCTGGCATGCATGTTTCCTCCATCCTGGCATGCATGTTTCCTCCATCCTGGCATGCATGTTTCCTCCATCCTGGCATGCATGTTTCCTCCATCCTGGCATGCATATTTCCTCCATCCTGGCAAGCATGTTTCCTCCATCCTCACATGCATGTTTCCTCCATCCTGACATGCATGGTTTCCTCCATCCTGGTATGCATGTTTTCCCCATCCTGGCATGCATGTTTTCCCCATCCTGGCATGCATGTTTCCTCCATCCTCGCATGTTTCCTCCATCCTGGCATGCATGTTTTCCCCATCCTGGCATGCATGTTTCCTCCATCCTGGCATGCATGTTTCCTCCATCCTGGCATGCATGTTTTCCCCATTCTGGCATGCATGTTTCCTCCATCCTGGCATGCATGTTTCCTCCATCCTCACATGCATGTTTCCTCCATCCTCACATGCATGTTTCCTCCATCCTCACATGCATGTTTCCTCCATCCTGGCATGCATTGTTCCCCATCCTGGCATGCATGTCCCCCCCATGCTGGCATGCATGTTTCCCCCACATCCTGGCATGCATGTCCCCACCCCATGCTGGCATATGCGTTCCCCCTCCCCCACCCCATGCTGGCATGTGCGTTCCCCCTCCCCATGCTGACATGTGCATTCCCCCACCCCATGCTGGAATGTGCGTTCCCCCACACCATGCTGGCATGTGCGTTCCCCCTCCCCCACCCCATGCTGGCATGTGTGTTCCCCCTCCCCCACCCCATGCTGGCATGTGTGTTCCCCCTCCCCCACCCCATGCTGGCATGTGCGTTCCCCCTCCCCCACCCCATGCTGGCATGTGCGTTCCCCCACCCCATGCTGGCATGTGCGTTCCCCCTCCCCCACCCCATGCTGGCATGTGCGTTCCCCCACCCCAAGCTGGCATTTGCGTTCCCCCACCGCCACCCCACACTGCCAAGTGCGTTCCCCCCCCACCCCACGCTGCCATGTGCGTTCCCCCTACCCCACGCTGCCATGTGCATTCCCCCACCCCATGCTGGCACTGCCCCCCCATCCCCACCTTGGCACTGCCGCACACGAGTTATAAAAAAAAAAAAAAAAGCGCAACACACAACTTACCTGCACACGCTCCCCCGCTGTGCGCTGCTGGGTCCTCAGTTCCCACGCGGCCAGCAGACGGCGCCGGCGCCGCTCCTCCGTCTCCTAGGCAACACACCTGCAGCCTGGGAGAGGAGGAGTGTCAGAGCGGAGGAGAAATGTCTGCTCCGCTCCAACACAGATTTGATCTGCCGGCGCCACTGCACTAGCAGATCAAAACTGCAGAATTGGGCGACAGCACGCGTGCCACCAGAATGGGCTCAGCATGCCCCTGGTGGCACGCGTGCCATAGGTTCGCCATCACTGCCCTAGGGGGCTTTATGGATCACCAATCCGATCGCTCTGCTGATCACAGCTATACAGCTTTAAACAGCAGATATGCTAATTTCCTGCTTCCCACGGCTTCGGGCCGAGTGAAACCGAAAGTAATTCATGTGAGCTACAGGAGTAAGATATGAAAGACATTCATAACATCTTTATCGACTCCTCCAAGTGGTACGTTGTCCAATAAAGGTACCTTGCGTTTTTAGACTTAAGGCCCGCAACGACACGCAACGACATCACTAACGAGATGTTGTTGGGGGTCACGGAATTCGTGACGCACATTCGGCCTCATTAGCAACGTCGTTGCGTGTGACACGTACGAGCGACCGCTAATGATGTAAAATACTCACCAAATCGTTGATTTTTGACACGTCGTCCATTTCCCAAATGTCGTTGCTTGTGCAGGCCGCAGGTTGTTCATCGTTCCTGAGGCAGCACACATCGCTACGTGTGACACCCCAGGAACGATGAACACCACCGTACCTACGTCCTCCAGCAATGAGGTTGGCGTGACTTTCTGCGGCTGCTCTCTGCCCCTCCACTTCAATTGGACGCCTGCCGTGTGACGAAGCCGTGACGCTGCACGAACTGCCCCCTTAGAAAAGAGGCAGTTTGCCGGCCACAGTGACGTCGCTAGGAAGGTAAGTACGTGTGATGGGTACTAGAGATTTTGTACGCCACGAGCAGCAATTTGCCCGTGATGCACAAACAACGGGGGTAAGTGCTTTTGCTAGCAATGTCGCTGCGTGTAAAGCACCCTTTACAGAAACAGCTATCTTGGGAAACTAAAAACACAAGTTTACTAACCCGGCATCAGTGTTGTTCTACTGCCTGTACAAAAGGTCATGCTACAGTGTTCACCTTCAAATAATTAAACCCAAAAAATGGAAAAGAGAGCCAGTAAGGGCCGTAGATGAGGTGGCAGTGACAGTGGGGGTTGTCCAAGCAGTGTGACCAAGCTAACGGAAAAGGTTCCTGCATTATCTACCTCTACCTTCCTATCCTAATTTTCTGTTCCACGTGGGAAACCACTCTTGCGCCCTGAACAGTGCGAACAGGTAACGAGTTGGCTAGCAGAAAATGCCTCCATTTACTTGTCGAGTAGCAAATCCAAAGGGTACACACAGACAGACTTGAGTAGCCCAGAGGCTGCGCCATTGAATCCTCAGCCTAGCCTCCTTCCTCACAACATCAGTATTCAAAGGAAACATATAACCCCAAAGTAGGTTACTCTGAGGAACTGTTTACGGGACCCTTTGACCTTTCTTGCCTCTCACTGTGCAACCCCACCAACACACATGAGGCCGTGGTGTGCAGTGATGCACAGATCTTTGAGCACCCAAGGCCAGAAGA